>NW_024527266.1:0-600000 GCF_017590135.1 Pyrgilauda ruficollis
CTTGGACTCTGGTGTGCTGTGGCAGATCTCTTACATGGAATCTAAGAACATTAGATACAAAGACAGCCAATTATACCTTGGGTCCTGTGATCTTGTGAATTTGATGCCAAAAATTCACCCTTCCTCTTCTGGTGGAGCAGGCACGAGCTGCAGTAGGATCGTTGTTCTTTCAGTCTAGTGGGAGTTTGCTTGCTTTGGTACGACACAAGTGCTCTCTGCCCTGCTGCGTGTTATGCCTGGCGGGAGTGCAAATTATGGAACTGAGGCTTGGAGCACCTTCTTTCTTCACTGTGGGGGTGCTGAATTACTGCTGAGAGGACGCCCTGTGTTCATATATTAGTGAGATTCCATCAGCTGTAGCCAACCACAACCTGTTTCTGAGACACTTCCATTTGGAAATACTGCCTTCTGGATACACTTTCACATAACATGCGTGTAACCCTGCAAAGAGCTGATAACCCAAGTAGGAACTGACTCCTACTTGCCAGAGGTGTCTTTAGAATGCCATTTGCTGATGTCTGTTTTAATGCCATTTTCCCATTTTTCAAGAATTTAGAAAGAAAAATAATGTATTCTAGCACTGACAAGCCCAAACTTTGCTATTTATGATCACTGGGCTTTGAGAGACAGAACCTGCTTCAGCTGGTTTCTCCTCTGAGTTGAGAGAGCTCCCTGGCTTCTCATTCTCTGTGTGTATGCACTGCATGTAATCACTTAGTGAAGGTTTTGATCCCACAGCATTTGAGAACAATTCTTGTCTTTGTGTTGATTTACATGGGAAAGAAAACTGTGCTCTTGCTACAGAAGCCATAAATAACTTATCTTTAATAATATTATCTAGTTATTAAGTCTGCTGACTCAAAGTCCTGTGATGTGCCCTGAAGGCTGCATGTAAAGATCAGTGTGGTGTAAGGTAGCTCATGACTGGCCCAACCACTAGAGAAATGAGCAGCAAAGTGACCACTTTGGTGATGGGTGAGTCCTGGGATCATTGTTCCTCCATCAGTGAAGACATCCCATTACCTCTACCAGCTGCTATTTGTGTTTTACAACCCTCATGGTAAAAAACTTCTTCCCTGTTTCTAATCTAAATCTACATTTGTTTAGTTTAAAACTGTTCTGCCTTGTTTATGCCAGGACCTGCAAAATAGTCTGTCCCCATCTTTCCTACTGGCTCTCTTCAAGGACTGAAACACCACAAAACATTCTCTTCTATGGGCTGACCAATCCCAAAAATCTTTCCTCATTGGAAAGGTGTTTCAGACCTTGGATCATCCTGGTTGCCATCTCCAGAACAGCTCCAGCAGGTCAACCTCCTTCCCATGCATGACGATGGGAAGGAATACTTTGATGGTCACTGCCTTAGGTTACTGTGACAAACTTTTTACGACGACATCGGTCATTTAGAAATGAAGCTTTTAATCATCCTTCTCCACTCTGTTCCCCAGTGATTAATCAAAGGAAACTCAGGCTTTCTCTTTGCCTCTGCCATAGTTCCAGACAAAAGACTTGGAAATTTCCATCCATCTCTGCTCAGAAAGAGTGGAAACTGCCATTTTTGAAAGGGGTTAACAAAGTCTCAAGCTGACAGTCCAGCAGAACATTGGAAACCTTTGCCAAATCCTTGCAGAATGGCTGAAACACAAGCTGTCCCAGGGAAGCATTTTTACTGCATCTCCTCACGTCAAATAAAACACACCTCTGGCTAGGCTTGTGTTTTGGTATTTTTAATAAGAGAAGATATTCTACCCCTGCTGAGGAAATCAGGATTGTGCATTTTGGAACAGACTGCCAGCAAAAGGACGGGAGATATTAACGGAATCCTCTTCAGGACAGAAATGGGGAAAACTTCATCAGAGGGAGAATTCTGGCAAATCTGGGAAAGGGAACGGGAGTCAGTAACTTGGGTGGTAAAAGTGGCAGTCTTAGCCTAGTGATTCCCATGGAGGATTAGATTGGAATGAAACATCAGACAAACCTATTTAACTGCGTCTGAGAGATGATTTTTTTCCCCCCTGATTTGCTCATTCAGTTCTTGAAATGATTCTTGTCCCCTTACTCAAAAGTGGTGAAGGGAGTGCCAGGAAAGCAGGAGCTGTGCCTTGTGATCTTGACATCCAGAAAACCCTGAAAATCTTACATCAGCCATCTTTTCTTTGTCCTCCTGAGATCTTCTGGGAACTTCAAGTAGGCTAATTGAACTGGCCTTATTCCCAAACCAAAACGGACTCCCTGAACTGATCTTGCATTAGTTCTCCTATTTCTCTCCCAGCCATGTCTCATTTCCATCAGTAAATTCCTGAACTGATCTTAAAGATAAACCTCCATTTTGTAATTATTTTCTGAACTCACCAGGTTTTGAGATTTTAAAGCAGAAATGATCTGGTGTCAGTAGTACAAAGGAGATTAAAGAGCTACTGGATCCAGACATGCTTCAGGTTCTGATTTAGCAAAGCCATTGTAAGAACCTGATAACCAGCAGAACATGGAAGACCACTGGCTGTGGCCCCATTCCCCCAGGAATTCCTCCTGCTACAGCCACTCTGGCATAGGCACAGTGCCACTGGGTCCTTGGCAAGTTGAACGAGCTTTGCCATGAACAGAGCTTGTAAAATAAGCAAAAAACATTCCCAGTTGTGTCAATCCCTTTGCAACAGATTTTAAGTATTTCCCCCTTTTTTTCTACATTATTTAACAGAATTGGAAAGACTGCAAAATTCCGCTTCAAAAGAATTTTCATGATTGTGTGAAAAACCCACAGTTACTGTGGTCTTCATATTTTCATAGTAATGAGGGTACTATTAAAGCCTGCCTGTCCCAAAGGAGCACAGTGATCACCAGGCTCATTATTCAGAGAAAGACAATAGCAATATTAATGAGGCCCAGACATCTGTCAAGTTAATCTGTAGTTTCAAGTTTAGGGAAGAAAGGCAGGATTTAGATTTTCTAGCTGTGATTTCCCATTTCTGTCAAAATCGGAGTGGCTGTGAGTGGCTGTAAAGAGATTAATTTCTATTTTCAGCTGCTTATACAACAGTAATAACGAGGGGCCTCGGAAAGTTGATATAGCAGGTCTTTAGAGAACATTCTCCTTTATCTTGCCAGTGAGGACTGGGAAACTGGGAGCAGCTCAAGAAATTACAGCAGAAATGAGGGAAGTTGATTCCATGGACATTCCATGGACATGCACCAGTATGAAGTAAAATCTCACATGTTTTCAAATGCTAGGGATATCCCCTCTTCCTTTCCCAGAAGCAGGGAGTGTCTCTTGCCATGGTATCAGGGCTGTCACTCTGTCCCCTTGCCAGCACTCAGGTCATTCCAAGGGGACAAGAAGAGGCTGCGACTCACTGCACAGTATTTGAGGCAAAATCAGAATGCTGAGGAGGAAACAAGGCATGCTGAGGTGGTTTTTGCCTCCCTCTATCTCTACTCTATCTCTGAGGCCCTCTTCTCTTCCCCATGTTTATGGAAGGCTCCATCCTGAAGGAAGGGAGGATAAAGTCATCCCCAGGGCAAGGAGAGGCTGCTGCAATGCAGATTAGCACTGGCCAGAGTAGCCCAGGGCACTTGGAACCGAGGGGATGCTCCTGTGATCCCCCAGCAGTTTCCTCACAGCCTCCTGGTGCCCAGGCTGCCTGTGCAGTGGAGGGATGTAGGAATCCCGGCCCACTTGAGAATTTAGGGGAGGTGGGCTGTAAATGGGTTGTGTGCATGGAGCAGGTCCCATGCTTTGCAGGGAAGATCTGTGGCTGCCCTTTGCTCTTTCCTGGGCAGGGTCTGCCGGGCGTAGGGAGCAGCAGGGGCTGGGCACCGCCGGGAGAGGGAAAGTTACCGTGGCTGGGTTCTGGGCAGCACTCGTGGTGTGAGCCATGCCCTGCTTTACCCAGTACACACTGAGCTGAAGCTGCAGTCCCTGTGGGCTTTGGAAAGCTCCCTCTTCTGCCTGGGTTAAAACAATGGGTTACCTTAAGCTCCAGATGTTTAGAAAAGACAATTCCCTGGACAGTCAAGGGGATCAGGGAAGATAAGAAAGCAATGGGCAGCTTCTCATTGTACAATTCTACGAAGGGAGAGGTTGAGAAGAGTCCAGTTCTGAGTACCTGAAACAGAAATGTGTAAAAAATCCATAAACCTTTGAAAACTCTCCTGTTGATGAGAGAAGTCTTTCCAGCAGAGTAGCCACCTCATTTACCTCCACTGAAATGCTCTTTGTTTGAGTTTTGCATCCTTTTAGTCCGTTCAGTGTACTTACAGATATGGTTTGGTTCATGAAGAACTTCAGTGAAATCAGGTTTGCAGTACTGCTCCTAGTTCTGATGTTCTGACTTCTGGAAGGAAAGGTAGTCCTGCTACTTCTCCTGGAATGGGGGAGCTGCTGTGATTGACGAGATTGTATAGAAATACTCTCAGAGGTTCAGATCCTGCATCAAGTGATCATGTGGGGTTACTTGATAGTCCTGGTAGTGAGCATCTTATTCTGTTGTCTGACATCAGTTCAGTGGTGTGAGTTGAAAGTGCTCTGAGATCCCCCTTAATCGTTATGCTGAACGGCAGTAAGAGAGCTGTCAGAAAGGGGTGCCTGCTGCTGTCAGCTCAACACTGATCGCCCAGGGAAGGCATGTCTGAGTTCCACTACTCATCAGCTCATTCTCATGGCCTCTTGTGGGGTTTTCAGTGCTGTTGTGCAAGTGAAGGAATAATAAAAAGTTTTGCCTAGCACTCACAATCCAGAAGTTGGCAGCCAAAACTTCTTGAGCTCCAGTCCCTCATCTCACACCAAGGGCATCTCTGGCTGAGCAAGTCAATCCCTTTCTTTGTGGAACGATTTCCCCTTCTCTGCAGATCTGTGCACACACCTCCTATGGATGTTGGAGGATAAGAATCATTTAGAGAATAAATAGCTGAGTAGGGGAAATTGCTTTCTACTGCTAAACTAGAGTAAAACTTTATTATTCTATACGTTTTTTGCCATTAGATCTGTACGATTAAAAAATAGGTAAACTCTTCTTTCTCCAGTCTTTCTAAATTCCGCAGGGAACAGTGCAGTAGAAGCCCCTTTCCTTGCTAAGCTGAAAAAGGAAGTGCTAGACGGTGTCGTGTGGTCTCAGGTTCCCCTGCCACATCTGCCTGAGGAGGGGTGGGGTGGCACTGCCTGGGGGAGGCAGAGAGGATGAGGAAGATGGCCCAGGGCTCTGCCTGGTTTGGTCCTACAAGGACTTTTCCCAAATCAGTTTGGAGAGTTACCAGGGGAGGAAAAGAAGAAGAAAAAGAAAAGAAGGAGGAGAAGGAAAAGAAGAACAACAGCAGCAAACAAGAGGAGAGGGCTTAAGGCTACAGCACTGCGGTTATTTCCAGGCACTGGGAGTAATAACATGAGCTAACGATGCTCTGCCCACTCCACCGTTTTCAAGTTGGTTCTGCAAGGTGCTACACAAGTGGGCGCTGGGCCAACAGGACACTTAAACATGTGCTTGGCTTTAAGCATGTGAGTAAATCCTCCTGAGTGCTGAATGCTCTGCTGTCCTGAACTGGGGCCAGAGTGCTCCATCTCTTGCCAGTTCCTGAGGTTAGCATCCAACAGGCCTCCCCTGGAAACACTGAATACAGCCCTACATGCAAGTATGCAAATACTTGCACCAAGTAAATACATATTATCTTGTTTTCCTACATTGACATGAATGGATCAGTTCAGGAGTCTGTGTTTCAAGCTCCTTCTCCTTTATGCCTACATGTCATGACTTAGATCCAAGCCTTTTGTTTCACAGAGAAGAAAGGCATTCAGAATGAGCAGCCTGGAGGATTCTTACCCCTGGTAATAGCATTAACCCTGTAGCTGTAGCATATTAGCTTTTCCATGGTCCCATCGTGTTCCCTGACTGGCATTTTCTCTGGTATGTTTTATTTTTCAGCCCTCCACCAAGTCTCTCATCCAACTGGAATAGCTTCTCTCATCCAACTGGAAGAGATGCCAAAGTGACTTAGAAAACACTGTTCAGATTCCATGGAACAAAGCAAACCACAGGAATGGTCTATTAGCATTCAAATTACAGAATCCTTGAAACACAGAAAGATAAACATGCCATCCCTGTGAGTGGAGCCAGCCTAGCACTGCTCCATCCTCGTGAGAGCCCAGGTTCATTCCCTACACAGAAACCTGGGGGTATGCACACCATCCAGCCTGCCACACTGTTATTTCTTCAGTACAGCTCCCCTCTGTCTGTTCACTTCTCTTGTAGCCCTAAGGATGCACAGCACACTCCAAGGAGACAAAGCCATTGAAACCTCTAGTCCTGGGCTACAAGGAGAAGACCCAGGATGTCTCTGTCTGCTGCCATCTACCAGCACAGGAGAGCATTTCATTCATCCTCCAGGCTGGCACCACTGTGATTTCACCAATTCACCAGCCCTGTCTTTTCTTTTAGAGGATGTTAATTTCTAAGTAGAGCAACTTTTATAAAGACGTTTAATTCCTTGAGACCAAAGCCATAATTCCATCTTTTTGTAGGTTTCAAGGAGTGTCCAAAAGGAATTGACAACAATCCGGTTGCTGATATTTTCAAGTGCCTTTTATACATCCCAGTGCCATGTTCACGTGCCTAAGAGCTGATGAACCCCACCTACTCCCTCTGTGTCCTCAAACCGGTGATGTGCCCGCAGCTTGAGGGATGCATCTTAACGGTATTTCTGTCCACAGGAATAAGAGCTCCTGGTCTCATAAATATTTCTTGTCTTTACCTCAGACATCTAGCAGCATTATTTGGGGGCTGGGTAAAGGAACTGGAAAGCTTGATGCTCTGGTTTGGAACTTAAGAACAATCGTGAGGCTCCAGATTCCATGAGAAGGCCGACATTGTAGTTCCATAAAATTATGCTTTTTAGGAAATTCCAGAGTAATTATCTGGGAAGTAGTTGGTAGTTACATGGCTAAGTAGCAAGATCTACTGACATCAGTAACCTTTCCATCTCTTACAGTGCAGTTTTGAATCACATCCTTGATGAAAGGGGAAGCCATTGAAGAAGGAGAGGGATTCTTCCAAGAATTTGGTTTTGGCTACCGGAAGATGTATTCCTGGTTTTGGTGTATTTCCTTGTGTTCCTCAGATCGTGTCAGTTACTGCTGCTGCTGGTCTGAGTAGAATTTCCCCTTGTTACACCAAATTTAGCATGGCTTAAGAGTGTATATCGCTTTTCCACATAGGAGCAGCTGCAGTTTCAGCAAGGAAGTTCCAAATATATGTTATTTGGCTCCATGTTTTGCAACGTGTTGCATATTCAATACATTTGAAGATTTGGACAGCAGGGCACCATCACAAAAAGGTCAGCCTTGTCCAGAAGAAAAAGTCACCCTAGTAACTGAAGCTGCACAAGGCTTACTGAAACATGTCCCAGACCACTCATATCAGCTCAGGCTCGCTTGCTGGGACACATTTTGGCCTGTAATTTGTCTGTTCAGGCTGCACTGCCAAGGTTGGTTTACAGTTCTGCCATAAAAATAATGGCATCCTTCAACAGCCTACTTGTTCTTGCTTGGTCTGCCCCCCTTAAAGAAAGCATTTCTTGACAGAAGTCCTTTTATATAGGTGGCATTATATATGTACTATAAGTTTGTGAGAAGCAGGGCACACAGGACAGAAGGGGATTCCCTTTCTTCTTTCTGCAATGGACACCTTCCAAAACCAAACAGGGGCACTCACCAAGGAAGTCACCTCATCTTACTTTTCTTTTTAAGTGTATTAATAATAGTTGAATAATTTAAATAGAATGCCAATGAAAATCATTCAAATGTCGTACCTCATTTTTATGGATAATTATGTAGAACAGCTTGCTAGATGTTGAAGTCCTGTTTCTGTACACAGTATTAGTCCAAGTTTCACCAGATCCACAGGATTTGCACTTTACTTGTCATCTGAGGAGACTGCTGTGGGTCAGATATCCCAAGCTTTTGCCTTCCTTTGTTGGAAAATGTCTATGGACGGACAACTTGGTCTTCTGATGGGAGAGACAGCCAGCTAGTAGATGTCATGTTGACAGTGGTGGAAGGAACTTTTTTCAGCAAGACTCAGAGGGATGAATGATTGCTGTCATCCATCACCCTGCAATTCCAGCATATACAATTTTCCTCATAGCTTTTCAGTGAAACCAAATATTGCCTTCTAATTTCAGCGACAACAGAAGCGTATGGGGTTGTTTGTCATTTAATCCACTTTCCAGAAGGCCTTCCAGAGAAGTGCTAGAGCTGGAAGGAAACGTCTCTGCACTTCTTTATTCTATGTCCTTGCAGGACAAGCAAGTTTATCCATGTCAAACTCAGACCAGACCCTAGAGATGAGTATCTCCAGGGATGACAGTGTCACCACCTTACTCAAAATTTGACTCTGCTTGTGTCCCATGTTGGGTTTGGGTTTTAAGTTATGCAATCTCAGTAACATGTAAGCACAATCTATCTTTCTCCTGCTCCATCCAGGGCACTGCTTTCACTGTATCTTACTGAAAAGTAAAAATGAATGCAGGCAGTTCTTAAATTGAAGGTCCTGCAGGTTGGTATTTTCAAAAATCTGTTATCTAGTAAGCTTTCTTTTAATGCTGAAGGTGTATATTAAAGCCATACGAATAACAAACACTTCCTATGTCAATGATGCCTTTGAAAGGGCTTCTCAGATGTTCTTTCATTCCATTTGTGCTTGCAGATGACCAACATCGCAGTAACTTCTGCCTGCAGTTTCTCTGCAGAAAGACCAGTCTAGAGGTCTGAACAAGTTGAATGTACTGACACCTATTTGCTTGCCAGTGCCCAGCTTCAGGAAAGACATAGTCCTCATGCACAAGACTCCAAAGATACGCGCACTGAAAATGAAAAGATCAATTCCATGTATGCCAACAGCCTTTTGGGCAGCCTTCCAGTCTGGCAACTTGAGGGGATCCATTTCAAAACAAGAAACAAAGGGAAGACATGGATGGGAATTAAGGGCTTTGAAATAGAGCCCCTGCAGCAACCAACAGGTCAATTATTTTTGAAAGTCCTTTTCTTTTCTTTTCTTTTCTTTTCTTTTCTTTTCTTTTCTTTTCTTTTCTTTTCTTTTCTTTTCTTTTCTTTTCTTTTCTTTTCTTTTCTTTTCTTTTCTTTTCCTATTTTACTTCTCATGCCTTGCCAGCAAGGGAACATGCATGGATCCAAAAATGGAGTGAAGAAAGAAGTCCTACAGTTACATTCTAGGTGCAGCTAAAAAGCTACTGCTTGAAAACCCTTACATACTTGCTGGAAAATGTGAAAAGAATTTGAAAGAAAAGGTATGACTTTATTGTGGCTATGGTATTTCTAATAGACAGGGAAAGAATCAAATATGACTGTGGCTGATTAACTGAGCAACATCTTGAGGAAGTATAAAAATATTGAAGTCTTCCTAATCTTGGCCGCCACTGAAGTTGGGGCCTATCACTCAGGTTGTGCCTATTCCCAAACCTGTGAACACTGGACAACACAGATGAAAAACAAACACTCATCAGTGCTCCTTCCCTTCCTTTTGAGGTACCCCATAGCTCAAATTTGTCTTTCCAAAACCAAGAGATGATTAGCAGAGGTAGCAGTAGGAATTAGCAGATCAGCCACTCTCAAAGTAAAGAGAATCTGTAAGGAGGAAAGAGGCATTTGCTGAGTTATGTGCCTGCAAACAAAAGCTGAGAGAAGATTTTAAGGTTTGGTTTTATTCCAGCTCTCTCTTCCTTCCCCTTAGCTCCAGCTCTGGCAACATCACACTACAGCAGGAAAATCTGGCTGCCACTGGACTGACTATCTGCAATGCCAAACTTCACACCACATGTGCTTGTCTGAGATCTCACACACCTGATGTCCACAGAGGAGCCAAGGAGGTGTCCATTTCTCGTGGCTTGGACAGACCATGCCATGTACCCGATTTTGGGTGCTTTGTTTTCACTGCACAGCTGGATTCCTTCAAGTTGAGCCAGATTGTGGGAGTCACTCTGTCATACCAGTCTGGGGAACACGGGTGTTGACGCAGTGCTTGAACGGAGAGACCTCCAGGGAGTTCAGAAGGTCCTGCCAACAGCACTGAAGAAGTGCCAACAGAGCACTGCAAAGACACAGAAAGGCAGGAGGATTCGGAGAGCCTGGGCATTGCTTGGGTAAATGCACATGGCTGAGCCATGCATGTGGTTACAGTAATTGGAACCCAAAGGCAAGCACCTCTGGGGACTCATTAACATTCAGCTTGTGTCAGAGCACAAAGAGCTGTGGTGTTCCCTTTGTGGCACCAAATTAGGCCCATTAATTACTGCCTACTAATCCACATTTCCTGGGTGCCATAAGCATTGTCTGTACTGGCAATTTATTCCCAGCAGAGGTTCACCCCTTCTAATTGTGCAGGTGGTCTTTTTCAGAAATCTAACTGTTGCTTTCAACAGAAACAGTACAACAAAACCACAAGTAAATAGAAGAAAAAATACACCAGCTTTAGCACAGAACTTGGCCTTTACACTTTTAGCACTTTTAGAACTTGGAGTAAGAGCCAAAGGTCAGAGAAGTCAGTGACACTGCTACGATTGTCTTCCATGGGCTATAGAAAAGGGTCCTGTTCAGCCTTTTAGAGAGTTTGCGCATCTATTTCATGGGCACTCTAATTTAATGGACAGAGAGAGAGAGATTCTCCAGCCCTTGCTTGCATGGAACATCTTGGTCCCAAGAAGTGGAATGGTTCTGACCAAGCAAGTGCTCTTTTACACACAGACTACATACCAATGTCTAATCAAGCCCTGGAGAAAAGAAGTAATTTCTAGTAAAGACACTTCCCCCTAAAGCTACATCCAGTTAGACCACATTGGTGCCAGTCTTTCATATCTCATGCATCTCTCCCTCCATCTCCCACCTCTCTTAAAGCTGCTTCCCTGAGTTCAATTTCTTGCAAGCACCAGGAGAGGGAGCATGATCAGATTTTTCTTTATCACATTTCAGAATGTTTTACCCTTCAAAGGTTAAATGCCAAGAGCTCTGTCTCCTGTGGCAGATCTCCTACTGATCCACAGATACTCCAGATCTAGTACATGTGCAGAGGAGAAGGAATGTTTCTCCTACATTTCTCTGGCCCAGCAGCACAGCAGCCTCCAAAACAATTTGCTCTATGGACAGAGAAGCAACATCAGACTCAGCACAACTTTGCTGCCTTCTGCAAAGCATCAGTTTGTTTGATGAGGGCTGGATCTGAGGCTGTACAATACTGTGGTAGTTGAATTGACAAAAGTCGTAGTGACAGCCAATCCAATTTGGAAAACAGGCAGTAAGTGCTACAAGCATGACTGACCTCCACAAACACGAGAATTATTCCATCACCACCCTCCAAAAAAAAATCCCTAAACTAAATCACACTGCAATGACTCAGAAAACTTCTGTGCCTTTTAATCAATTAATATCAGCAAAACTACATCATTCACTTGCATACTAATTAATTAATTTCCCAAGGTTTTATGCCACGTACGCTTTCCTGACTGTCAGTCTCTCCCATTTAGCACACTGCAGGCTTTTGAAGAACTCTTTGTACAAAATATCACATAAATGTCATGAGTGCAAGACAGTAGGAGCACTTTTTTTACTGAAAGAACAGCACAACATTAGACAGCAGTCAAGAAACCTTTAGAAAGCCAAGATTTTATTCCAAGTTATGACTGAAATGCAGGGTGGTCCCCCTTTACCAAGATTTTGGCAGGTTAGCTCCACTCTAATGTGCTCACGTTAGTTTTCAGAACAACACCAATGCATGAATGGCCATGCAAAGTCTCAGTGCTGCTTCAGCATCCTTTCTCTGAAAGAAACAAGACCAGCTGCTTTCAGGAAATGGCACACAGCTTCTAGTAGCTTTGCTTTATTTTAAGGACATTCAGCACAAGTTTCAAGCTAATTTAGATGTCTACGTGTCAGTGACCTCTGAGAAGAGCACAGCCAGGCAGAACTGATGAAGCCATCAAAGCTGAGCCTGGGCCCAGCTGCAGCAGCTCTGGACCTTTCAGAAAGGTAGGCAGCAACAGAATCCATCAGCGCAAGGATGGGGCCAGGCAGGTGGCACACAGCAGCAAGGAACACAGCAAGGAGCAAAGGAACAGCTGCATGGGAAGTCAGAGGGACTGGCAGGAGCAAGGGCCAGATGTGCTGCTATGAAAGATCTTTGTGTCTCAGGCAAGCAGTGCTACCCGACAGTCACTTCCATCTCTGCCTGAGCACCAGGCTCAGCTCTCCAGGAGTTTGAAATCAGCAAAGGAAGGCCAAAGGCAACTTTTGCTCTTGGCAGCTACCTTGCCTGTGCACCAAGTCTAGATGCCACAAGATGTAAGCTGAAATTTGATGCTTCCTGAATTTTAGTGTAAAACCCATATACACATAGAAAGACAGAGACATCTATTTCACCAAGTTAAAGCAAGCTTGGGGGTAGCTTGGATAATTTCAGATAAAGCTTTTAAAAATAATGATAGGTAATCTTTTACATACTTTCTGTTTCACACCACCTAATCTTGTTTTTGAGCAGCTATGATTACCCTGCAGAATATTACATTGGCTGATTTACCAAAGGTTTCTTCCAGTTTCATGTTGAGCAAGAGCAATGCTGCCTCGAGCCAAACCTATTGAAATCCAAAATAAATGCTTCAGCAACTTTACTGGGCTGTGCAACAGGTCTCAGCTATTTCAGGAGTAATCGTGCTCCATTCTTACAGTCAGAGCGTTGGCAGGAGGAGGACAGCACATCAGCCAAACGGCAGGAAGATGTAGGGACACAGCCTGGGCTATGGCCACTGGATCTCAGCAGGAATTCCTAACTCCAGGAGTTACAGCTGAGCTACTGCTGGAGTGTTCAGCTTGTCAGCAGAGAAATTATCACTGTCATGGCACTAGAGCTATTATCTCAATGAGATTTTAAAGAGCGCAGTAGCTTACGTGGTACAGGCTCAGTCACTACGTACACAGTCTTTGTTATTTCCCTCAAGGCTGCTGTACAACAAACAAATTACATTTACACATGTCTGCTGAGGAAAAAAACCCTGGAAGTGCCTTTTAAGACTAAGAGTCATTTGGGATCATATCATACCTATATCAGCTGAGAAGGAAAGATTTTCTTAATCCTCCTTCCCTGTTGTCCCTATTAAGATATAGCAGAAGCCCTTTCTCCATTAGAAGGTAGACATCTCCATGGGATACAGCCATTACCAACGACTGGGAAAACATCCAAGCAGGTTTTACATCTGCTCAGACAGCAAACAGCGGCAGAAGCACAAGCTCAGAGGACACTGGGCATTCCCTGCAGTGCTCTGGCCCCAGAGAAATCCTCCCCTTGTGTGCACAGCAAATGCAGGACCAATTCACCTCTCACTGTGTTCCCAGCCAGCCCAGTAGCTCTGCGTGGGTGTGAGACGAGTTCTGCAGTGTCCACATTTCAACACAGGGGGAAATTTCATTTTTCTCTCAGGCTTGGCCTTGGACATGGGTTGCCACCTTTCATCCACTCTTCTTCAGAACAAGGGCATGTTTCTTCATCTGCCTGATTTTATTCATCCTACACTGGTACAAAAAAATCAAAGGTATCTACACATCCTCTAATGCACCACTGGGCAGCACAGCTAAAGCCTGCTCTTCTCTCCCTGTCTCAGCCCTGCAGGAGAACCAAGGCCATGGCATTTTCCTCTAGCAGGGCTGTTTGTGTCGTACTTCTGGGTTTCTTAGTGCATTGAAAAAGCCCTTGAAGTCAAGCCCTGCACAACACGAGGACAGATGGAGTAATGTGAGTGAGTAATGACAAGTGCCTAAAGTGCCCTGGGATGTCTCATACTCGCCATGCACAAATCACTCCAAAGAGAAACTGGAATAGAGCCTGGGACTGGCAGCACAGGATCCAGAAAGGTCTCTCAAGTGCTGGGGAAGGCTTTGCTGTGACACAGCTCTCCCTGCACTGAAACAGGCCCAGAGCATCTCTGTAAGCCTGATCATCCACTGCCCTCCACAGCCATAAAATACACCAAGACAAATGACATACTCTGCACTTAGTCTGTGCTGATGTAGAAATAATCCTTCTCCGGAATTCTTTTTTGATTACTATGAAAATATCACCCCAAGTAATTACATTAATGCCTTTTCTGTGTTGGACTGTGGAATCCTCCTGCTGGCAAAAGTATTTTTCCTAACATAACTAAATACGTATGGAAAACAGACTGAAATAGCACGGCTTCTTAAAGGAATTAGAGGTCAGAGGTGATGGGAAGCGTCAGGAGGAGGAACATTCCTGGGCCTACCAAGGAGAGCTCATGGGGCAGAGGGACAAGGACGCTGGGTTTCTTTGCTTCCAGATGCCATTTCAAAGCCAGCCCAAATGAAGAATAAGCCTGAAGTGAGTGTCCATGAGAAATGAACTGGCACTGCGAGGCAGCTAAGGGTGGAGAGGCACCTCCAGCACCAAGCGCACACACAGCCTTGGGGCTGAACCCCTCTGGTGCTGCTGGGCTGCTCCAAAGGACCAGCGCAGCCCCAGCACGCAGCTCTCGCTTTGCTCTCCACAGCAAAACCAGAACTCTGCCAGACAGTTCAGTCCCTGGAGGAGAGGGAATCATGGCCTCTAAGGAAACACTGAGTGCACACTCAACATAGCTCACTGAGCCCTTGGGAAAAGGAATTTTGCCAGCTCACAGCTTGTGGGATCAGCAGCTGGCTTCAAGCAGGTCCAGCTCAGACTCATTCCCGACAAACCACATGGTCTCAGAAGCTTCCAAAGGCTGGCAGAGACCAAGCTGGAGACGGCAGACGATGTGTCTGTGGGCCAGTGTCTGTGGGCCAGACCCCAGCTGGGCTCAGTTCCATTTGTGGGTGACCTTCACCTCTGATGGCACTGACCCTGGCACCTCTCACAGCTTGCAGGACCAGAAGTTTTAAAACTTCTCATGGAAAGCATCTGATCTAAAGAACTCGAATTTTTCTCATGCTTACGAGCACCCCAGAATAAGAGAAGCTCCGATCTCCACAGACCAGGAGCTTTTAATTCAAGGTTGTTTTTCTCCCCATTAAATACTCTCAATGCAGTGATTCGGTAGCCCCTTGTGCTCCCGGGCCGCGCAGGGAAAATCGCTGCTCGCTCCGTGCGGCCACCGGCCCGCAGCCGGCCCCGGCCTGTCCGAGCCCCGCGCGGCGCTGCGGGAGCCGCTTCCAGCGGCCGGGATGGCGCCGGCCCCGCTCGCCGTGGAGCAGCGCTGCTCCCTGCCGGGGAGCCGGGGCTGGGCAGCGGCGCTGCACCCGCTGCGCCTTCGGGGAAAGAACCGCGTGCCCGGGCTGCCATGAGCCCTGCGGCTCCTCACCCTGGAAAGGAACGCTTGTGTCTGAGCGGCACCGGCACAGCGCTCATACAAACACACGGACACGGACCTTCCCCTTCCAGCCACTGCAGGAACAGAGCAAAATCAGATTTCACCGTGTAGAAACAGTCACCCTTTCACAAGCTCCGGTGTGCTGCTGGTTTGCCTCTCTATGCAGATGTGTGTGTCCCCTCTTTTTTGCTGCAACTGTCCTTGCCTTCCTTGCGGGCTTTGTTCACTTGTCCTTGGAGCCTTTGTCTCCTTTTGGCTTCCCACACCAGAAGGAGCAAGTCTCTGATCACCGAAAAGCAGTCCTAGTGAGATGTGTTATGACAAATAGTTGGTTTGACTATAAAGCTTTAACATAACTGGTGTCTTCAAGGCATAAATGTGGGTTTAGTAACAAAATAATTCAAGAAAGCCATCTGCAAACAGTTCAGGCAGGTGCAGTTGTGTGAAATCACCGTTCATGCTGTTCTCATTTAAGTACCACTTTTGTCTTCCCGATCAACAGCAAGAGTGTGTTCTCTTCTGGGGGCTGGCAGGGGTCAGGGTGGGGTCTCAGGATTTATGGTCAGGGCCAGGGTTAAGTCAGTGTTCAGGTGCTACTGGGACAGATACCCTGCATTGAGGTCAAAACCATGTGTCAGGTAAAAGGTCTGGTGTTTGGGTGAGGGGTCACTGCTCACTGGTCAGGAGTTAAAGGTCAGGGGTCAAGGATTATGGGTCTGTGGCAGTGGTTGTGGTTTGGTGCCTAAGGTCATAGGTCAATGGCAAAGGTGGGGGCAGGTCAAAGCTGGCTGTTTGGGGACAATGGTAACAGTTTGGGGTCAGTGTCAGACTGGGATTTAAAGGTCAGGGCTTGGGGTCAGCAGTCAACAATCAGTGTCAGGGGCCAGGGATCAGCATCAGACATCCTGATCTCAGGTGTCACTACCAGGGGTCATGGGTCACGGGTCAGAATCAAAACTCAGGCCTGCGGTCAGGTGCCAAGGTTGAGGGTTGGGTGAGTTATGCCTTTGGGTAGGAGCTTAAACCCCCATTCTGATGGGGGTTTCTGTTTGGCAAAACAGAGATTGTGTTGTACAAACACATAGGCAATCATAGCAAGATCTATCCACTTTGACCAACACTTGCAGAATTTCTTAGCTTGAAAATTGCTCAGAAGAAAGTTCAACACCAGCTGAACTACATCTAAGAGACATCTAAATTAGCAGTGAGAGAAAGATTCTAGTAGTTCATCCCAGTTTCCATTCAAGTCAGTGGAAAGACTCACAAGGTTGTCACTGAGAAACAGCAGGAAGCTGAAGTACTTAAACATGGCTAGGGGCTCTCAGCAGAAAACCTTGGCTTTGGCACAGATTTCTCTGGCATGTCACTAACATGTCTTCTTTGGGATAGCCATACCATGGTGCAGAGATCTCATCTATCACACACACCATGTGGGAGATCTGCTTACTCCTCTCTCCCTCCATGCACATGACGTTGTGCTTGATGAGCCCAGAGCGTCAGGGAACCCCACAACACTCAAGTTTGTGCCTTCCCTGCTCCTGTCTTGTTCCATTGACCTTGAACAGATGGGGATCCAGCTCTCTCCTGCCCCTTCACAGTGAGACTCTGCAGCATTACAGGCTGTTGATGGGAAGAAACACTTTGGTGGTCACGGCCTTTGGAGGCAAAATTCACTGCAGAAGATAAGAAAGCAATGGGCAGCTTCTCATTGTACAAAAGATGCTTCCCTCTCCAACTCTTCTCCATTGTTTTAATAGCCCTACTCATACTACCTAGCAAAGCCTGTGGAGCACAGTAAATAAATACAGGCAACAAAAGCCTTTTGTCATATATATAAGGAATTCTTTAAAAAATTGTCAACTAATTGTCCAAACTGATTAAAAACAACATAAATACAACCTAGTATTTATAGAAGCTGAAGGAATGCAATATTTACAATCAGACACAGGATCGTCAATGAAAAATGAATTCATTCTCTTGCTTAGTTTTTAGGTGCTTTAGTACACTTGAGGTCATCTGCTCTTCTTCAGTATGGTTTCCTGAAGGGGGACACCATTTTTACACATTTCTCAGCTCTAGAAACAATTTCAATGTAATCCTCCTGACAAGCCAAAGACATAAAGATGACTCCTGGCTTGCTGAGTTGTTGCCAGCAATCAGTAGCCTTGCCTCGACTTGGCAGCCAGCACAATTACATTAACCTCCTTTTTCGCACATGCCCAGCTCCACTTTTGACCTGCTAATGGCATTGAAAGTTGTAGGTTTACCATATTTTTCTTTATAGAAATTATTTTTCAAAACACTCATTTCACAACCAGAACAAGTGAATCCACCCCTGCTATTGATCCTAAGGTTTATTTACAATCCCAGTTAAAGATCCAATAATTTTGCAGCACCAAGTGATCACCTTAGAGCAGTGTTTACATGATTTTCTTGGAATTAAATCTAAAATGTTACTAAAAATTTTGCCATAAAAGAGGAATTTTGCCCTGGATACACATTTCATAAAGCAGGATCTGGCTTTGCATAACTTTCCTCAATAGCTTTAATGTATCTTGAAATATGATTTAGATAAGCCTACCTCCAGGTAGAGGCTTTTTCAGGAAAATTCAAACCAGGACAGCAGTGTTTCAGCTATATTTTGAAATATTTAAATATTTTGCTGTTGTAGTAACAATGTTTGAGCCAAGATGATCCAAGGGTATAAATAAGGTGAAGTTTGTAGGAAGGGACATTAGACTATTGCCTCTCTCTGTGGACCTTGCTCTGGTGAAAGGCTTTAACTTGTGAGTTGTTTCCATACAAGCACATCAGGAATAACCCATACCTAAAAAGAAGTCTGTACTGCTATCAGGTGACACAGCCAGAAGACTGCAGTAATATCCCTCTGTCATAAATCATATTGTCTTCCACACTACCCTAAAAACTGAAACTGGCTTTTTTCTGCTATAAGTCTGTACCAAAAGGTTAAGGAAGTTGCGTTCAAGTACCTAGAGTCCTAAGGAAAAGTGAAAGTGACTTTCCCAGTGAAAGTAGCTGTTTTTGGTGTCAGGCACACAAATGGGACTTCATTTCAAGCAAAACATGCTTTGTTTCCTCCATCCATATTATTTCATTTTAGCAGAAATCAGGCTTTTTATTTCCTGCTCGTATGATATCCAAGTTACTGCTGGTTGGCATCTACATGTCGCATGCCTATGTGGTGCAATGCAAGAGCATTTTTAAGATGCCGTGATTCATCTCAAGGAGTTGTGTGTGTACAGGGAGTCATCAGCCAAGCACACCAGTGGAACTGGACACGTACAGCTCTGGTGCAAGGGGAATTTCTTGCTAACTGCGCAATTAAGGCTGATACAAGGGATTTCATCATTAGGTCACTTGACAATCTGAGGATCAAAAGGGAAGACAGAGTTTTCCAAAGACATCTTTTTGTTCTCGTTTGTCCAAAACATACAAAAATAACCAGGGAGCACAGTTCTTAGGGACTTGCAAGGAGGTTTGTGTCCTTGTGCCACTAAGGGGCAGATCCACACAGAAAATGCTTTTGTGAAGCTTGTTACCAGTGAGTTTTGATATGTCTCCCTCCATCTGTGTCCTTCAAAGATCCTTGGACACTTAAAAACAGAACTGGATCATGAGCTGTTTGGTGTCATCTATCTTGCTAATCGCTGTGATGAGGTGTCCTCATCCTCGCTCCCCACGGTGACTCCACAGTTGCTTGTGTTCTATGTGACCTTCTTGGATGTATCCCACAACCCTCCAAGCTGATTCCCACAGGGTTTCAGAGTAAACACGCAGGAATGGGCACAGTGATTTACAGAGTGCTGCTGCGATTCCAGGACTACTGGCAAGTGACTAAGCAAGTCTGTTTCAAAGGGAGAACAGGGGCAGGGAAGGGGAATAGGCTTATGACCCTTGGGCAATGTGTCATGACCTGTGCTTCAAGACCTTCTGGCTTAAAATATTGCTGGGATGTCCAAGGTCTTAGTAGGTATGTTAGAAGAGATAGAAGATAGTTACATGTTGGCAGCAAGGAAAGGAAGCATTATCTCACACTGGAAAACACACTGAAAAGAGATAATACAACACCTACATGCACTGTAACTGCTTTTGCTTCTTGAATCTATCTTCAAGAATTCTGTTGCCCTGAGTGAGCTTTGGAACAGGTTCTTTGATAAGGATACGAATCCCCAGAACTCAAGGAGAAAGAAAAGGGAATATTAGGACACATGACATTCTGCAAAGTTTGAATACTGGGGGGGGGAAAAAAATTCTGAAATTCTGCTGTGATTGTACTGATAGCAAACTAGAGATGAGGGTTTTCTAGAATGGCAATTACTTAGTTGTATATGTCATCCTGAACTTTGGTAGTGTCTAGCTCTACAGCCCAAGGGAATTTCCAATTGCAGGGACTCAATGGTTTCAGTGAAAACACGTCCACCTACTGCTGAAAGTAGAGAGTGGAGCAAATCTTTGTTGAACTGATGTGGAGGGTTGGAATCTGCATGGAATCTCTGTGGGATGAATATATATCCAAGCAGCAATTAGCTTAAGCACATGAAGAGAATCTTGTGAGGTTGAGATTTGGCACTAAAGACTATGATGGGTCGATTTCTTGATTTACCTTCTACATTCCTGTGTATTTTAAATGGGGAATCCAAGGGGGAAAAATATCAGAGACCCACAGGTAATCACAAGTTCTTTGTGCTGGCTAAAGAAAACTTTGGTTCTTACAATCAAATGCAGTGGCCTTAAGCTGGCTTGATGTGTCACGAATTTCCTTTAAACTTCCAGAGTCAGTATTATACTGGCACTGATACCAATTTGTGGTTTGGGTTTTATGTTTTTGTATTATCATCAGAGCAATTTGCTAGAAACAGGACAAAAGTTCTTTGAACTGTGAAAGACTGAATTAATCTTCCCTCTCTTTACCTCTTGACAGAATGTAATATCCATATCCAATTATGTAGTGTTAAAGTTCTTCTGTAATTAGTTTATAATTTACTTTTGTGTTTTAATACCTTTGTTTTAAATTATTTTTTGTTTAACAGAATTTGTAAGTCTGCCATAGTTCTCTAGGCGTAGCTAATATGCAAGTTTCAAAGAGACATGAGAAATTCTGTGGAAATACACAGAAGTATACCATGAATAGTAAGTAAATTAACGTCAACCAGACAGATTTTTTTTTTTTTTGCAATGGATCTTCTTTGCATAGCTTAGAGAGGATGTCTCCAGCAGTTTTTGTCATGTTTTGTATTTCATATGGCACCTCATTTTTTGGCCTCTTGCCAACTTAATGGAAGTTGAATTTTTCCATATATGAATATATAGAAATTTAACTGAGGTAAAAATGCACAAATTAGCATTTATTCATGTTTCTCCAGCCATGAAGAAAAGCTCTGGTTACTGTCTGTGCACAGAGATGCATTTAGAGTCATTCTTTCTTGAAACGGAGAGTCTGCATTGAGAGTATGACCTAATTTGAAGCTTACCTAGATTAAGGAACGATTCCATCACTAACGCAGAGTTTAAACCAGCAATCTCCACACCCTCTACTTTCCATTTCCCTCCTACTCCTATGCTGGAGTTTCTCTTTGTGAAATCACCATTGCTGGTGTCTCCAGAGCAGCATTGATTGCCTTTCTGCTGGGTCGGCTTAACTCCAGCACTGGTTAACTAGGCTAAACATTGAGCTAAAGAGGAGCTCAAGTGACAGGATCAGTATAGTTCCTTTGAATTTTGAACTTAAAGATATTCACTTTACAGTATTAATTAATCAGAAAAATCACATCTCTGGAAGCCCAAGATCCTAGTAATTAGTCCTAATGAGATAGGCTTCTGATTATTTATTTTAGGTTTCCGGACCTAGCCACACTTAGCTGTGTTTTATTAGAAGTGCCATTACTCAGGGAATCAGAAAACACATTTTCATGATACATTTGATACCCATGGTGAGCAAGAGAAATCTGTCTCATTCCCTGTACATTTTTAGAAGATGACAGTTTCGGATCACCATGTGCAGTGGGCCAAACTGGTTATATTAAACATGTAGGAAAATAACATTAAGATGTATTTTTCAGCTGCATGACAGCAAGAAATACCTTCAAAGAACCCTTCCTGGAGTTTCTGGTTTTATCAGGGTATTTGGTCTCTCTGGTTCAGTGCTTAGTAAAACTAGTCCAGCTTTAATAAAGCACAGATGTTGACATATTCACTCACCTTCATCATTGCATGGATGCATTTCATACTGAATTTCACCTAAGGAATTTTAGACTTTACAGATAAAAATCAAAAACACTTCTTGCTTCCCATTGGGATCATTGCTGCTTTTTCAGATCAAAGATACCCCATCAACATAATGACTTGAGATGGAAAGTTGTGATTTTTTTAATGTATTAATGGAAAGATTAATGTGGCTTAAGTACGGTAAGTTTAGCACCTTTGTCCCTTAACCTTGTTTAGTGCTTATGCCACTAGACCATATTTTTGCAATTCCTTCCTAAAATCCTTCTTTGTCCTTAGCTATCAGCAAGGGTAGACATCTATAATAAGGTTAGGATTCAGTTTCAATATAATTAAATATATTTTCTTGCTGAATACATTCCAGGCATTCCTTGGAAATACTTCCTTTTTCATGTTGAGAAAGCCCAGTACGTTTAAATTTCAAACAGTACCATTAGTGTGCAATCCAGTATTTTCTTTCTAATGATACATCAGATCTGGAAATTCCTCAGCCAGTTCAAGACAGGCAAAGGGGCAAGTGTTCAAAGTAGCAAGCTGGAGGTACACCCTCAAAATCCATGTAATGGTTAGCAGATTTTTATGCTTTAGTCTGGAGATTTATCCTTTTCATACTGAGCATGTTCCACAGACCATAAGAGATTGTTAGCACTGATTAAAAATAAATCCCTGTTCAAAAGCTTACCTACCTTTAGAAGGAAGAACGGTTTAGTGTGGTTATTTTAATGAAAAACTCTGTGAGGAATAGATGGAAAGAAAGAGAAATTATCCAGTTCTGGAACCATGAGAGATTTGGATGTTTTACTCTCTGTTCTGCTAATCCCTTGCAATCCCTACATACTGAATGAGAGGGTATCCCCATGAGACAGTGGAACAAAGGAATAAATACGATAATGACTTAAGTGTGTGGATGTGGGAGTTCAGCCAAAAGAATAAAGCAGAGAGCGAGAATTATTTTTTACAAAAGTAAATTTCAAAAAAAGTTATGTGTGTGTGTGGGTGTGGGTGTGTGTGGGTGTGTGTGGGTGTGTGTGTGGGTGTGTGTGGGTGTGTGTGGGGGTGTGTGGGGGTGTGTGTGTGTGGGTGGGTGTGTGTGGGGGTGTGTGTGGGTGTGTGGGTGTGTGTGTGGGTGTGGGTGTGGTGTGTGTGTGTGGGTTTGTGTGTGGGTGTGTGGGTGTGTGTGTGGGTGTGTGTGTGGGTTTGTGTGTGGGTGTGTGGGTGTGTGTGTGGGTTTGTGTGTGGGTGTGTGTGTGGGTTTGTGTGTGGGTTTGTGTGTGGGTATGTGTGTGGGCGTGTGTTTGGGTTTGGGTTTAGTGGGCGTGTGTGTGGGTGTGAAAGAAGAAACACTGGTGGAAAGAGTGTTCTGTTCTACCTGTGGATAGAGTGGTTTTGAAGGAGGCCACAGCTACAGCACTGATGCTATCACTGCCATTTATCACTGGAGCATATGACAGCTTTGCTTGTTTTCATTATTTATTGCTGTTTTTACAAAATTAACAGGCTCTGCTGACTACGTCTTGGCTCTTTACAATATATGTAATGTTCTGTGAAGTGTTAGGTTTGTAATGCAAGAGACCACAGAGCCACCAATGTTCAGGAAACTTTATTATATGAACATGGAAATTATCTTTCTCTCATGCACATCTATCACAAAGACCACAAAGGGTCCAGAAATTCTTAGACACAGATTCTTTTTTAAAAAGCAGTTCTCTTCTTCTTTCACAATTTTGCTGATTAGGGGAAAAGATTAGTTGTTCCACAACTAGCTGAGAACTGACCTTACTAAATTAAATTGAGAATGTATAATTGAGTCTTCATAGGGTACAATGTTACATGGGCTTCTCTATATATAACAAGACAGGTAGACCCTAGTGCTAAATGCAAGACTCAAGTCTACCTTCACTGTACCAGTGCTTGACCAATGCAATATCCTTAAAATAAAGAGACAGATATTGTCATTTTCAGACATTGGTTTCTGTCTTGTGCTTCCTTTAATCTTTCTTTTGTCAGCTGAAACACAAAGTAAAACAAACCAAAGGTCTTAGCCTTCAAACCGTTGACATAGAAGGTTCTGACACAACTTAATGGAGTTCTCTGGGATCAGTCTGTAAGTGTGGTAATTTTTTTCTACTTATTATGATTTTTTTCTGCATGTCAGTGAGGTCTTACTACTGATATGGCATTGCTTCAGCAGAACTAAGAAAGCATTTGGACAGCTACTTTCAATATCATACAGCATTGACTCCAAGTATATTCAAGTAGAAATAGTAATGACAAATAGTGAAGGCTATTATCCAGGCTATTAAATTCAAATAAATTAAAGGAGTAATAAAAAACCCTACAGATCACATGATCTTAGAGTTGTGAGTGCCCTTGGGGGGGTCTCTTCACTCATCTCTCCACCTGTGGCATGACCATGCCCTTCTCAAAAACCTGTGCAGGAAAATACTCCCCACTTTTTCTGGCAGGCAGTTCAATGCTTTGCTACCTTTCTATGAGAGATGCCAAGAGTCTGATCTGATTTTGTTGCTGCAGTTTAAGCCTGCTGCATCTTGGTTTAGTATTGTTGGAAATGGGGAATGGGCTTATCCTTCCTGTCATACCATAGTCATTCACATTGTTGAAGTCTGTTAACATGCAGTATTCTATTCTGCCATTGCCTTCCCACAGTTCTCATTTTTTAAAGTAATTATATTTGGACTAATGACTTTTGTGGACTTCCTGTAGACTCCAAAATTTATCTGCATCTTCAAGTGTAGTGCCTAAAACTGGACATAGGAGCCCTTCTCAGGCTTCCCAGTGCCAAGCAGAGTAGACAGTTTCTATCCTGCACCTTGAATCAGAGTATTCAGCTTTTTGGTTGCTTGTAAATGATTTCTTTCATTATTTTTTCAACTGAACAAAACAAAATCTGTGTCTGTTTATTTTATCCTGAAAGAGTAGGAAGCTTCTAATGAACTGTTAAGGGTTCACATGCAAGAAAATTTAATAGCCATACTCTGTTCCCAGAAAAGTCTTTAGAAAATTAACTATTGTCTATGATGTGAACAAGGTTTGGCCCCGAATAGACATTAGCACTTGATAAAATAAATTAGTTCCAAACTCTGTAATTAATTGAAGTGCACAGCAGTTTGCAGCCTCATGTCTAACCTTTTGTCTTATTCCCCAAGAAGAAACTGAAGTGGGATGTGAATATGTAGCTCACAAAAGCATGCAGGACTTGGAATAAATGCCTTCCTTCTAGGAAAATTAGAATAGGTCTGTTTGAGAGCCAGTCTTTTCTGCTTTGCAAGGAAAATCCTAGCCTTGGATCTATAGGCTGTCCCTTGCAAAGAAGCTTAAATTTCCCTGACTGTGTAGTCCTTTACTTTGATCATGTTCCATGTGTACAAGACAATCCAACCAATCTGTCATTTGTGACTTAAACCTTGAGTGTTATAAATAAATGCTGTGCAACCGCTGGCTAAAGGACAAATCAGAGCATTAGGACGATTAAGAGAAAGCAAAGCATCAGTCCAACTACAATAAAGCTAATATCATTCAGTTCACTGTAATTTAAAACAGCTGTCAGCTAGTCCTGGCTTGTGATATAACAGTCCAAATTCTTGGACACTGAGTTATTCTTAGAAATATGCACATAGGCATTGGCAACTCATGCTGCAAGTTGCCTGTTGCCAGTACCCTGTCAGTTGTATGTGCCAACAGATATAAAAGCTATTGTTCTAACTCATGAAAAATAACTTGAAGTTTTTAATTTTGAATTATTCAATGATTTTGGGGGCATGGGAGCTAATGAATTTTAAACTAAACCTCACAAAAATGAGAAATTATTTTGTAAATGTTGTTTAATTCACCCCAAAAGGTAAAGGATATTCTGTTCACTCCTTGTAATGAGCAGTGTGGGACCCAGCCTGGCAACATCAAGTGAGGGATGGGAAAAAAGAGAGAGTAGGACAAAGCTGCATGCCCCAAGAATGAAAGGGAAAAAAAAATCAGTGCAAAATAAGTATGTATTATCATGCTTTTCATAAAGATCATAATGCATGTTATTTTAAGTCTAGTCTGTTGAAATGTACACTCTCACCTGTTTCATCTACCCCCTCTTTCAAAGATCCATGCAGCTACTGGCATTTCCTGTGTAATATCACTTAGAAAGTAAAAATGTGAGTGGAATTTTCAATAAAAATATTGTTTGATATGAAGCTCAGTTATTTCCACATTAGACCATGCTTTTAGCCTCAAGAGCAGAACCATTGCCCTACTGAAAATTTGTATTGTGGGTTGGAATTTGTGGTAGATATTATTCTACTGTTCATGGCAACGTGTGATTCACATCTTTGTCTCTTCTCTTTACTTTTCCCCTTCTCTTCTGTCCTTTGATTGGATGCCCATACTTTCACAGATGGTGACCAGTGTAGGTAATTTGGGAAAGAAGGATTGCAGGAACATATATCATCACAATGTTCACAGGACATGTTGATGAAGTAACCCTCTATTCAGGAACATTGTCGCTTTTATTGAATTTTACACGTGAGATGGAATGGAAAACCGCACTGGTTGTTACAAAAATAATGTTATTGCCTTTTGTAAGGAGTTCAGATGTCTTGCTTATGTTAGGAGTTTCAAAATGGCTCAAGCTTATCCTTTCAATAAACAGAAGAACACAACAGGATCTTTAGGTGTGCAGCAGATGAAGTGGAACCCAATCTTGTCAAGGTTGTGACACCCAAGTGCATGTATGAACTCCTGGGAAAGTCTTAGCTCAGAATCTGTGGGGCTGTTAAAGTTTAGCCACCTTCCTGGTAGGCAGTGATTGATCTGTGGTATTAGGGATACATTTTACATGCCTAAGTCCTCCTTTGTTGCTATGTCTAAATGCCAATTGAGTTGTAATAGAATTTTTATGTCAAAGTAAATAAATTGATTAAAAATTGTTTTCAGTGTACCTAAAAGTTGGTGGGTTTTTCACACAGCTTTGTAATTACTTCATGCTCTGATTGCTTTGGTGGTTTATTTGCTCAGAGTTGATGAAAACCTTATCTTTTGTTTTCATCTGTTTTGATCTAGGTTTTAGTTTGAGCACTAGACTTGAACAAAAAACCTCACTTGTTTAATTTCATCTGGTCTTGTCTTCTGATACAAGTATTTTGAACAGCAGTGGAGTCATAAGTAAGTTTGTGGGTTGTACAGTCAAGCTGAGAAACAGAATCATCTTGTGGATGACTCAGAATTCGGGTGCAAATCAATTAGCTGCTCCTATTGAGGCCATTTTATGGGGCTCCATCAGATGCCTTTGGTTCCTTACAAATTGCAGTACTACATACCAGGGGTCATAAAGAAGATTATTTTTTAAAAGGCAAGAATTATTCTGGATATATAGCTTGTGATTGAGCAAGATCTATTTGGAGGTGGAACAAATGTCAGCAGAAGTTGAATTAATTCTATTTTAGAATAGGACTGACAATTAGTAAATGGCCATTTACAGTGCTGCACTGGGGAGCCTTACTGCTCCACAAGTGTCTGATATAAGACTCATAGCATAAGGTATTGCTCCTATTTTGCAGATGGAAGAACCTGGGGGTAGGGAAGTGCTCCCACAGGAAGCCTTTGGCAGAGCCAAATAATGAGACCTGATTCATGGCCTGTGCTATGGTTGCTTGATTACATTTTCCTTTTCTTCTTTCCTTGTTTGCTAGTGAATCATGATAGTGGGTGACCCCAATTCATACTGCAGATGGTAACATTTAAATCTCATGGAAGTCTTGATCTAGTGAACCTTTCTTTTCAACCTCATAATATCTTTTTACCAAGTTTGAACTGAAAAATAAGGAAATTCTGTGTAGAGTATCAGGATCTACTAGTTTTACAATTTGAGCTTGGCTAAAAGTAAAAGCTGGTTTTAGAAGTTGGGAGTGGGTTGTTTTTTAAAACAAGTTTTGTTTGTTTGTTTGGGGTTTTCCCCGTCATGATCGTTCTTCCTGCCTTTACTTTCTTTCTCAGTTTTTCATATGGAAACCAGAATTATGGTCATCTTGTGCTTTGCCCATATAGTGTATATATATTAAAACATATAGTGTTTTAACACTGAATTGCCCAATTCACCGTGAAATCATTATCATTCACTTAACAATCACCTTTAAGGATTTGTCTCTTTTTTTTTCTCTTCTATTGGTGTAGCAACAGTGAACTCTATTTTAACTTCCAGTCTGATGGATTCAGCACTACTAATGACAATTACTCTGATTTATAATTACCAGGTGAGAAATAGTTTTTTCATAACCTGTGAGTACCAGGATGGCATTGGTGTTGATTCAGATTGGATCTAAACAAGAAACAATGCTCACTACCAAGATGGAAGTGCATGGGCACAAACTCACACTATGAATGCTTCCTATAAGCAGTACAGGCTACTTCATATGCTTGCTGTCAAAATCCTGTGGTTTTCTTTGGTAAAAGGAGGGCTGTCTATTTACTTTATAAAACTTATGAAGTTATTGCAAAGAGAAAAAAAAATGGTCAGTGTGGAGTATTTCTCAATAACTTAGCTGGAGAGAGTTTTTCATCCACAAAATGGTTTTTTTATGGAAAACTGTAAGCCTCATTACAACATAACCACAGCAAGGAGTTAGTCTACAGGAATGCTAATTATCAGCAACATTCAAACAAGGTGTTGTTTCATTCTTACAGTCTTTCTATGACCTGAGGATAAGTTCTTGTGTACTGTGTGTTTGAAAAGCAAAATGAGCATATTGGGTGCACCACAGCTGTGGGGCAAAAGAGGGTTTAAAAGGGATGGGGCCACTCTGAAATTACTGTTAATCAGGAATTGCCCTGAGATAAAGTGACCATCCGTTCGCTTTCTCATTTTCTTTTTTAAATTTTTAACCTTATGGAGAGAACAGTAGATATCAGGATGTTGACTTTCATTGTGCCAAAATTCTGCTTCTGATTGTAGAAGATGGGATATATTCTGAGGAAAGAGAATTTCCAAGGAAACTTGTGGGTTGGGGACACAGTTTATATGGAAGAGCACTTTTTGGTGGGCGATGGAAAGAGAGCAGGAATCATCTCTCCTCTGTGCCCTTGCAGCCAAGAATTTTAATC
This sequence comes from Pyrgilauda ruficollis, assembly GCF_017590135.1. Taxonomy (NCBI): domain Eukaryota; kingdom Metazoa; phylum Chordata; class Aves; order Passeriformes; family Passeridae; genus Pyrgilauda; species Pyrgilauda ruficollis. The sequence continues at coordinate 28,693 of NW_024527266.1, forward strand.
ACGACAGGCATGACTCAGATTAGACACAGACAAAACTCTCCAAAGGCCAAGAGACCATGACAGGGGAATAGGCTGCCCGGGGGTGTTGTGGAATCCTGTCTGGAGGATTTTTGAGCTGTTAGACAAGCCTCTCAGGAGTGACAGTAAGCGTAGCCGATGCTGCCTTGGGGCAAAGGGATGGGCTAGCTGACCTCTCAAGGTCCTTTCCAGCCCACGTGGTTGTGATTGAGAGAAAGGTCCAATTACTTATGATGAGAGTGACAAAGTGAGTTGACAGCAGAGGAAATGCATGACGAATGGTACCTTATCTTGTTCCCTTACTGCTTTCTCTGCTCCCAGGCATTTCAGTACAGTGTGATTATACATTTGATTGCAGTGCTTTATTCAGCCACCATAGTTATTTTGGTTTACATAACTAGAAAAAAAAAGTCGCCTTCTTTATTTTTTCTGTAAGTTTGGGGGTGATGTTTTACTTTCCATGCTAAACATCTTCCACTGCAGCTGATGTATCATTAACTTTGAAACTCTGTTCCTTGAGGCTATTAGTTGGGGGCTACAGAAATGTACAAATTCGTAGCAGCTGATCAATGACGCTGAAAACTCTAATAGTTTTTCTAATCCAAACAAGTACCAGTAAAATTAATTTGAAGACATTCAGTTTATTTCTCTGACGTTATTAATAAACAAGGAAAAGACATCGAAAAAACAGGCTTTGCTCTGTAACTGTCCTTAAAATTTCTCTGAAACACAGTGTGCTTGAGAAAGAGAAATCTCTTTCTTAAAAGAATTTCTTTTTCAGCATTTGCAAGATGTCATAAACTGTTTTATGAAGAGAGAAAAATGGAACATCTGTGCCATTCATATTTATTTTCCCAACATAACTTACCAGAAAATAAAAGAGAAGGGGGAGGTGTTATTTTGCAATTGCTGTGCAGCTGTTTGTATGACTGTCAAGGGTTGCCAAAAAGGAAACTAAAAGAAACAATTAAATAACTTCTAAGATTTAAACAAAATGGAGAAAAATAATTTAGAAAGGAGAAGCCAACATTTGTTTTCTAACTTCTTGTGTGATTTATCAGAGGGACTGCACAGGCCAGTTTCACTGTCTGTAGTGCTTTCTGATGGAGTGTGGAGAGCAATTCTGATGAAGGTTTCAAAAGAGATGACTGGGTGACCTTGGACCTGCAGATTAATTTCTAATGTTCCCACATGAAAGAATTGTCAGTTTAGTCTTCCCCATGCTCCCCAAGCCCTCACACCTGTGATAACTATATTACAGGGTTGTGGTGGGACAGTGCCTTCCTTGAAGATTCCTCAAGCCTTTTGATGTTAACTGAAAGGATTCACTGAATTATTCAGCAATGAGATCATCGAGGCAGAACTCATGTTGTGTTTGGCAGCCATACGTGCTGTCCATGGGAAAGTCCTGCTATCACAGTGACCTAATTCCAACCTGATGGCTCTTATGTCCAACTTCACGCTGTCTTGCTGAGGCTTCCAAGAAGTGAAGCTCTTACTAATTAGCTCTGTGGAAAACCATGGCCTTCAGCCTTCATCCCTTCTCATGGAAGAGGATTCTTTGACTTCTCCCTGGGCACAGTCAGGTGAGAAGCTGGCTGGTGTGAATCCCACCCGCAAGTCAGAGCTGGCTGGAAAGGAAATGGCCTCCAGCATCAGCCCTTTGTTTGGTGGCTGGACAGTGGGACAACGAACACCCTCTGGAATAGCTTTAGTTGACAAAGGACAGAAGTTGGAACTGTGTGGCTCCAGGACCGAGTGTCTCTTACACATCTGTAACTTTACACATATTTTCTTTCAAGGTAAGGGCAAAGGCAGCATTTACATGGGGTAGGAAATAGCTATTAATTGTAGCTCTGAACATTACTTAAATAATCTTCCAACTGTTCAGGAGCTGATTTTGCATCCAATAACACAATAACATTACTGAAGTATAAAATAGGTAATATTTGAGAATGAATCATTATATCCTCTTGTATAAAAATTGAAGAATAAATAAACATGCCTTGAGAAAGACAACAGCATCTCCTCAGAGGCACACCAAGAAGGACGAGGAGAGGTGGACAGTGTAGAGCCCAGACCTACAAAACCAGAGGCGGTAAGAAATAGGAGCAAAAGAAACTTGCTTAGCCCAAGCTAGCATACATTTTCAGGAATAGAGAAAGAATGAGGTGACAAGACTGGAAACTGAGAAGCCCAAGTGGGAGTGAGAGACTGTTTCTGCTGTGACTGAAGAAAAGAGTTGTGGTGACATCAGTGACTAAAAAAATGCAATGGGCAGGAGGGGAGAAAGTGAGGTAACAGGAGCTATTTTAAATTACTCAGAAATGGCAGAAATTAGTGGAAATGTGGAGACCAGATGCAGCTGTACTGCAAAGAAACGCTCATAAAAACTATTTTTTTGGTGCATTAAGACACCATCCAGTACTCTAGCTGGCAATAACATCATGGATTCAGGCCTCTCCCCTAGGTAAGTATCTGCCTGAACTGGCCTGGTTAACTGTATTTTATTAGAAAATACTATGTTTCTGAGGCTGACATCCTGAGGGTGAGACTATATATATTGAGTTTCATACAGCCCTTCTCCAGGGCATAAGGGAGGCATAAAGTGGAAAGTAAAACTCAGAATCAGCATTCTGTTTTGTTGATTTCAGTGAAGAACTTCTGTTAAAAGTGTGGTTTCTGAGAAACTTCAAGGACCTTGTTTGTTTTTAGGACAGATGGTGGGCTACACAAGCCATAAGGAATGGAGCATATGCAAGAAGCCCAACTGCTGCCTGCATCAGCTGCTCCAGGTGCAGGGATGCACAAAAAGGAGGCAGCAGCATCCATGGGTGGCCAAGCTTCCTGTAGCTAGAGGCAGAAGAGGGATGAAGAAGAGAGAAATAACTGTTTTCTGTTCCCATGTGGAACAGACCACTGTAAGAGGGTTGCAGCACCATAGGAGAGGTGGCCCTTGCACTCTCAGGCACAGGTCTGGTACTGTGATTATTCCTCTCCAAGCAAATAGCAAAAGCAGGCACACAGCTCCACTGCTGGCTGCTCAGTCTCTCCCTGGACACTGCAATGCCCAGGGCTTCAGGAAAAGCCATGTGGTTGCCCCAGCTGTGCCAGCTACTTTGCCCTTTGTTTTCATGAGACCTTCACACAGGTAAAGAATCACACCAGATTATGTCTTCTACAGATCTGCTAGTGCTTTGTCTTTCTGCATGGCACCTGCATGTTTAGACAAAAAGTCTTAAAGAGAATACACAGTTTTTCTTCTATAAAAGCTTAAATAATAGGTCTCAGATGTTTGAGTGATTAAGAAATTTTCTGCTGCATTGTAAGGACAGGAGTAGTGCAAAGCATTTTACAGTACAAGGCAAAACCAAGGTCGCAGTCTTGTAGCTGGGGTTCCAGCACTCACGTGGCTCTGTGAGCTCACAAGAGTCCCAATGGCTCCAGACCAGGCTCTGGACAGGGAGTGGATACCTGCCTCAGGACAAAATTTGGCTTCAGTTCTCTGCCCTAACAAGATTGAAATGAGGGCCAAGATGAAGATGCTGTAAAGGAAAGTGAACCCACAAGCTATGTTGAGTAAAGCCCTGGGACTGATAGCACAGGAAATGTCTGATAGGAGTGGGAAGATCAGCAATGGGAAGAATAAATAATCTAATCACAGCAAGGCTGGGATCTGCAAACCACACCCAGCTGCCAGAGCGGTATTAGCCATTCATACAGTCTTTTGCATCAAAGAGTAATTTCCATTTGTGTTTTCTGAACCCAAACCTCACTAAGGTTGGTGATCAGCAGAGTCCTGGGGGGAATGTGTGTCACAGGCGGGAAGGACTTGGTTCCTGAACAAGGCCAACAGCACCAAGGGAGTCTGACCTCACTCCTCAGTCTTACTTGTCTTAAAATTCAATTTAATTTCTCTGAGGGCAGCTTGAAAAGAAACCCAACGAAAGGTTTTAACACTGTTGTCATACAGCCTTCGAGCTGTTTAGTTTTCAGAAATTATTGTATGAGGAAGAGGGAGATTAGGTACTGGCAGTCAGCCCTCACCCTGACACAAAAATGTTGTTATCAGTGCTTTTAAGCAGGCTAATTGATCACTTGTTAACAGTGGCCCTGACCATCAAGGTCTGGGAGGGGCAAACTTGTAAAAATGCTGGCTGCTGTTTGATATTTTAAATTTTGGTAGATAAAGCCAATTTGCCCATGACACAGGGTTTAACATGGTATTGTTTTGAGAAGAGCTGCGGGATTATTGGCGACCTCCAGGGGTCAGACCATGGTCATTTTTTCATGTAGTGTGACAGGGACAGACTTCATTAACACACAGTCCAGGTAGTTTCTACCAGGATGTTAAATTAATGATGATATGGAGGCAAGAGTGCTATCTGCAAAAGGCATGCTATAATTTCCTCAGATTTGTAGTTTCCTTTGCCATCTCCTTCACAATTTTCTTTAGCCTGCACACATGTGGCAGAATCTTCAGAGGATATTTTAAACTTGGGTTTGCAATCTTGTGCTGTCTCTTTGTGAAATTTAAGGATGATTGAAAGTTGGGGGGTTGCAATAACTGGTGGTTTTGCTCCTCTTCCCTCACCACTTCTAATTGTCTGAATTGTCAAGTTTGGGATCCTTCAGTCTGACAGAAGTGATGATTGGAGGGGAGAGTTTTAGCAACTTGCTTACATTCAACTCTGCAGGCATAATCAAATGTTGGGTTTGCTGTATCTTTTACATGTTATTGTTTGACCCAAAACAGTGGTCATTTAAGTTGAAAGCAGTGGCTTGAAGACAAACAGAAAATCAGAGGTGTAAACTGACCTAAATTCCTCCTCCTGACTCCTGGGTCATCCCACCAGCCTCCAGGTGCCATGGGCTGTTTACATTAGACTTAAAAAACGAAGACAAGTGCTTGCAGGGCTCTATCTTTGCATCTGCAACAGTATTTGACCCAGTCTGAAGCTTCTGTTCCCTGATCAGAGAAAGGAGAGTGCTTAATAATGCTAGTGGCTGCCTTACACTGCTGTGCCTGTGTGACAAAATGTCTGAAAATCACTAAAACCTTGACAGGATTATATTCAGATGAATCTTATGATAGGAGAGGCCAAGTAGTCGTTCTTCTGCAGTCACTACTGTCAGTTGTTGATTTTTATGCTTGAAGAGGGAAGGTGAGAAGTGTGGGGCAAGGATGAATATGCAGAAGTCTGTCCTGTGGTTTCAGGAGCTGGTGAGAAGTGCACAGTTTGGGATCAGTGGCCTTCCTTCTCGGTTGCTGCTGGCTACACAGGTGTGATGCAACAGAAATGTCTCATCCCTGTCAAAGCCTCATGGAGCCTAAATCAAGGAAGAAAGTAATTCACACAATTGCAGAGAGGGTAAAGGACTCACCTTTGGACTGGAAGTAGGAGAAGGCAAAGGCAAATCAGTTAGACAGGTAAAGGGAGAGAAGGGAGGGTGTGACTGGTGTTGGGGACTGGGATATTGCAAGGAGGGAGGTGGAGGCAATATGGGGACAGGAGGTGAGATGCAGAAAGAACAGATTAAAGAAGAGATCAAGCTTAGGTGGACCAGAAGCAGGAAAGTCAGCATCTGTGGGGCCTTGTTCTCTGTTGCAAGATTATTCACCTAAGGAAGAGTAGCCCTGCTCTTAAGAGCAAGAGACAGCACAAGAAGCCTGGCTGCTCCCCTCCTGATGACTCACTTAAAGGTCACAGTGATTCCACCTCCAAATGTAATAGGCCTGAGAGGTTATCTGGACCATCCCTCACGCTCTGGCTGGAATTCATTGGTATGCCTGTTTTCTCAGATAGTGTTTTAAAAGCTCTGTTAAATGCACACCAAATATCCATTAGAGGAATGCTGTATTTGCTGAGCTGTGCTCTTTCAAGAGTCAGTTATTACCAATCTGCAGCCTGAGTGGAGACCTTAGCGAGACATTCTGATGCAGTGTGTACTTACAAGATCATAGAGATGATGGTTGGTTTTTTCTTTGGTTTTTATGTAGTGTTAAAAAATTCTTGATTGCAAATCCAGGGCCATAGCCAGAAACTCAAGCCATCTCCCAAAATACAAATGCTTTAAAGCTTGCTCCATTTACATGGTACAAAAGGGTACACAAAAATATCATAATAAACAGAATAAAGAAGCACACTTCTATCTGCCAGGCTGTTTGTGTGTATCATGTCTCTTACATCAGGGCATAAACAGTCCTGCGGGCTCCTTTTTCAATAGGGGATTTCCCACCAGAGCTCTGCAAGACTGTGTGTACTCATAGTGCTCTTTCTGAACAAGGACTGGCAACAACAGTTGCTAGCAAGATGGGACAGCTTTGTCAAGGGTGGGTATTTATGTTGCAACCTCTAAGAAGAAAAATGTTACAGCAATATACGGGGTGGGGGGGAAGTTGCAATTACTCTGTCAAACTTGTGCACACAACAGACTGCGTGATTGAAACTGCAGGGTATTTCAAGATGTAATAAGTGCCCTTGTTTCTGGAAGACTGGTTGCAAATTATCTTTTTAGTTCACTGTCTTAAACACGGATATTAAATGCACCAAAACCAGAGAGACGCAGACAAACCCTGGTGACCAGGAGACATCCCACTCACTAAGGTGCCATTAAGAAATGCAGATGGTAACTACAATACTTGCTTTGGTGAATATATGCGCATTATAGTACATTAAGTGATTTCTGTGTCTCACAGGACCTCATGACAAACACTGGATATTTGAAATCTTTTGGGAAGCTCATAAATCACTGAGTGCTGTATTGTACTTGTGAGTCAGCTCTTACCATTGTCCCCCCAGGCCCATTATTATACCTTTGGAAAGACAGGTTCTTCCTTCCAAAGTCATGTACTTAACCTTTTGTTTAGCATGTCCAAACACTTCAGCATCACAGTGTTTTTACATTTTGGGAAGGGTTATTTATAGCTCTCCAAACTGGGCAAATCTTTCCCTGTCTGACAGTTAATATTTGCATTTATTTTCTTTAAGGAAACATGCTCACAATCAGCTGAATGATGAACAGCAAAGAACTTCTCTACATGTGGATAAAAGTCAAGCTCAGATCTGCTAGTGCAAGTTTTTTTCTCTGGACAATCAGCTCAGTCTAACTATACACATTGTGAAAACACCCCAGATATCAGAGTGAGTAGCAATAGACCAAAAATGAAGGTGAGGGCTGGGGTTCAAGTGAGGAGATCCTGTTCTGCATCCTGTCACAAACTTGCTATAAAAAGAAGCAATAAACAAGGGGCAATAAACAAGTCACCTCAGCACAACCCTTCTCAATCCACCTCCCTCTTGCTTGGACTTTCCTGGGCTCTGTCTCCTGTTTAACACAAATGGCCCCTGTACCTCTTGTGGGACTATACCTGACACCATTCATCCTTCTGATAACAGTTTTTAGGTAAAGAGGAGGATGTGACTGGAGGCACAGGCAGGTGGTTGTGCTGCAAGCTCCTTGCACCTCCTCATTTGGTGACTGCAGACACTCACAGAGTCCTAGAATCACTGAAGTTGGAAAAGGCCTTTAAGATCATTGAACCCAGTGATAAATTTAAGATGGCCAAGTCCACCACTAAACCTAAGAACCACAAAAATACCTCCAGTGCCTCATCCACTCAAGGTCTCAGTGTGATAGAAGAAAGAACATGTTCTATCCTCATTTGTATGTCCTTGATTTTATGGAGAAGAAATTTTGATTCCTACCCTACTTGAAGGTATCACAAGGGGTATATTTACAGCTAATTTCACACAGGCCTCATTCAAACCAACCTCTAATAATGGAATTTCTTGCAGAGAACAGTCTTCTGTTGCACTGAGGACAATTATGCAGCCCTGCTTGCAGAGGAGAGGGTGGAAGGTTCTGCTGTCCTTGCTACAGTCTGCTACTCAGGGATAACCTTAATAGGGATGTTAGAGGGATTAAAACATGAAAGGATGGCTCTAACTGAGACACTGACAGAAGCAGACAGCAGTCTGAAGGGGTGACAGAGAGGCAGAAGGCTAGTCAATGGAGCAGAGATTTAGGAGAATTCCCATTAGGGTTAGGAGGATGTTACAATTTAAAATGAGGTGATGCAGCTGTCAGCTGAAACTTGTTCTGGTACAGTGATCAGGACAGCTCTATCAGTAGATCTGTCATGGTTCAGGGTAAGGAACTACTGAGACAGTGAGGATGTAATGTCATGTCTTGAGCAAGAATGGAGATAGGAGGAATCATACGTGTGATGATATCTCCTCATACAAAAATCTCTTTTAGTCTTAGAGACTTTGATGGTCAAAGTCACTGGCTTACTAGTGAAAACTTGGTAAAAATATTGGAAAACACTAATGGATCAAGGGAGAATTAGACTGGATAAAGAATGATGTCCATAAAAAAGAATGAGGGTAGGAAGTATTTAAAATTAATTCCAGCAGAACATCTCATATGATACTGGAGGTTGACTGTGCTTCATTCTTATGAGAGATTCAGGTAGATATTTCATGACTGAGTTGTCCAATTTTGTTCCACTTTCTGGTGTTTCTTAAGATATCTTTAAACTCTGAATTTATAGAATTTAGGGCAACATAAGTGAGCTTTGCAATTAGTGTGTGGAACACTTCTAACACTCCCTCAGACAGGGCTTCATCCTCAGTTGGTGCAGCTTTGCTGGCTGGCAGGCTGCTCTAGAGGTGGGAAGGCTGCAGAAGTGACCTGGAATTTTTTTTAAGTTTTACAGTGGAGGTCAGATTACAGCTTTTCAGTACGTTTTTAAAAACCTTCAATTTGAGCAAAAGGTCTTTGTTTTCAGAATAACTAAATGGAGAAAGAGGGACTGAAAAACAACAACTTTTTGTTGCCTGTAGTGAAGTGACAAGTGCAGAATTTTAATGAGGGCTTTTGGGGGGCACACACCTCCTTATTTCAGCTTCAGATGACTGCAACTGCTCCAGTGAAAAACAATCAGGCACTTGAGCAAAATTTTCCTTATGACAAAGTGTCTGAAAAGCACTGAAATCTTGACAGGATTATACTTAGATGAATCTTATGATAGGGACCTCTCATACATGAGACATCAGTAAAGATTATTCTGTCTTCTGTCTTCCCAGTTTTTGATGTTTTAAGCAGATTTGCACTGCTCTCATTCCTCTGAGCATGGCTGTGTGCCTCCTCCAGCAGAGCAGCTTACACACAGCAGCCCGTCCTCTAATCCTGCAAGGTTCTCAGAGGCCTGCTGAGAGAGAAAACTACTTGTGACTACTTTTGCTCACAACTACCAGTGCACAGTTGGGTCTACAAAGCTGCAAAAATGAGCACCCTGCCCCTTCCCAGGATGATGCCTGAACTTGGTGACATTTGTGGAGGGCAAATAGACAGAGACCAGCTGAGTTACTGCAGAGTTACTGCAGACTTCTTTTGACTGTCAGCGAGACCAGCATCTCCCACTCGACTGATAATCTGTTGTGCTTTGCCTTACTTGTCATTTTCAGTTATCTGTACCAACAACTGATGCGAGCACTCAAAGAGCCTGCTTGGCAAGCTGATAGTGTATCTCAGAGGAAGCACTTACGAGATGTGCTATCCCGGCAGAGATCCCGGGATAAGCAGTTCCAGTAAAACGTATCCCTGCCTTGACGTCAGGGGTTTGCCCATTAGTTTTCTCAAGTGCCACATAAGATTTCAGGGTGAATTCTAGGTTTTGTTTTTTTGGGTGATTTAGCCAATAAATTGCAATTTGAAACTCTTGCAGAGATGGAAAGGAGAAGTCTGCCGCTAACACAAAGCAGTCAGACAGACCTGTGACTTCCCTGTGCATTTCCCAGGTAAGACTGAAGGGGCCAGTCTACGTCTCACTCAAAGCTGGCAGAGCTAACACCCCACTCACCGGGAAGAAACAGTCCTAAATCAGTATCTTTATGTGAAAAATCCCCAGCTCATTTGACTGCCAAAAGCTTTTACAATCCTGCTCGAGGGTGAACCGCAAGAGCCGGTTCATGTCTATCCATTGGTTAAGTCAAAGGAAACGGGGTGTATTTTAGAGATTCCATTGTCCTTCATTCCTGCATTTATTTGCTTTCCTCTGCAAAGCCCTAGAAGTGATGGATAGCTTGTTGACTTCTGAACCTGAAGATAACTTTTTGAGTTGCATCTCATGTTGGAGGAAAAGCATGCAAAGAGGAATAGAAAAGATTTCAAAGATTTTGTGCAGTGGAGATTAGCAGCAAACCATTAATTATGTACAAAGGAATTAATAACAGATGGATAGGCTTTTTATTTTACTTTTTTTTTTTTCCCCAAGTTGAGCTATTGATCTGATATGAATAGCTTTTGCACAATTGCAATCCACGTAACCAACTAGGATTTTACAGTCTTTGTACAAAGATATTTTAAAAGATTAACACAGCTCTGGTAGGATAGATTAGTATGCTGGGAAAACAAGGCTCTTTGGAAGGTTTTGGAAATTTTTTCCCAAGCGCCCATCAAATTACCTCCAAATTCTTATTATTTACAGAGCACATTAAGTGCACACTATAGATTGTAACAAAGACGTGGTCCCTGCCCTGAGGAATTTACAAGTCTGAGACTTTGACTTAGTACCTACTTAAATCTGTGGGAGTCTTTGCCTTGATTTCAGTGTGGGTTGAGTCAGATCCTCGTACAGCATTTAATGAGAATTAGCAACAGTTCTTGTTACACTCCAGTACACCGCATTAGCTCACAGCAAACCCATGAGCAGTTCCCTGCAATGGTCCTGAAAAATGCAATGGGGACCTTCACTTGTGAGTGAGTGAGCTCTTAGCAATCCAGGCCAATGCAGCCCTGCTGGGTGAGAGGACAGGTGGTGAAGACTGTGATGACTGTGGTGGTTTGCTCCTGGCTTTTTAGCACCAGGAGCAGCATGCATGGCTGAAAACCACACTAGGCTAAAACGCCTTCCCCGTGCTCTCTGCCTGAGCGTGAGCTGTGCAGCCAGCTCCTGTGGAAAATCTCTGAGGACAGGATTCCCTCCACATTCTGCCACAGCCACCTTCCAAGTGAAAGCTGTGCATACACAGTCTTTGTCCCAATTTATTTAGCTACTTTGACTCACTCCAGCTTACCAGGGTGAGGGGAATTTACAGCCCCTTTTCAGCTACCACAGCACCAGGCCCGCCAGCATCCAGCCTGTCACGGATGCTTGTGTGTGCTTGTTTGGAAAGCTGCTTGTGTGTAGTTTTGCTTCAATGCAAATGCTTTAGGCCTCAGTGCAGTGAAGTAATCAAGAATATGCTTGCCTTTAAGTCCATGAATGATCTCTGAATCTGGGCCTTTGTACTCAGAACAAAACCCTTTAAATAAAGGAATAGCTTGCATGCCAGCAGCCCAGCTGTTTTTGAACAGCCCTCCAATAACAAACCCAAGAGCATTTGCATGGGTAGAAACAAAAGTTGGATAAGGAGGCTGATTCACGGTCTGGCTTCTGGAGACATTTTATAAATAGCTGCAAGAAAAACACAGGAGTTTTTTTATTATTATTAGTTGATAAAACATGTTGACAGAATCCTTTTCAGGACTGTAACTTGGGGGCAGCATGTCTTTTTGGACAGCAGACACATGGCAAACAATTTATTTGCTGAAGAAAGCCAGATGCTCTGTGTCCTTGGCAGGCGATTTGTAAGATTAAGGAACATCAAGCTTGTGACTAGAGTGTGGTAAATAAGTAAAATAAATAAATAAAGCAGTCGCACTGCCCATAAGAAACTCTTCTGTCCTTTTTGGCAGGACAGCTGGTTTTCAGCTACTTCTCCCCACAGTGTGACTGACAAGGAAGAGCAGGCCACCTGAGGGGAGAAGTGCTTCTTGTTTGTCAGCCACTGCCCTCTCAGCACTGTGCTGCTGCATGAATGAGCTCAGACGCCTCTGTGGACTTTCACAGCATGTCCCAGGCAAGATTTATGGTCACAGTGATGATGGGCTGAGAGGGTGAAAGGCACACACAAAAGCCAATACAAGGGCCAGGAACATATGTGTTGAGCATCCTCCATCAAGCAGTTGCCCAGCCTGCCTTTGAAGCTGTTATGCAGCAAGCAGACTACCTCTGGCAAACCTAGGATGGATAATAACCCAGAGAACCAGGGCCGGAAAACAGAAAATGCCCTATGAATCCTCACACTGCATTTGGATGGAGCATGATGGAGCATGTAGGGCTCCATCTATAGCTGATGCAGGTTGGCATCACGCCATTGGGAGAAGACTCTTTGTATAGACTGAGACCAGCTGAACACCAGAATTTCCAATAAAATAAAGTAGTTCTGTGAATAAATAAAATATTAGTGGAGGAAAAAACAGACATGATAAAGTTTGTGTTGTTTATCCTTCACACAGCTGGTCTTTTCTTAATTTTTCTTCAGCAGATGTTTGTGCTAGCACAGCTTAGAGATCAAAACATTGTACTGCTTTCAAGCCATATCAGGGAGAGGGCAGGAGTGATGTAAAATACTCCCTGGGCCATTAGAGTTTAGGAACCAATGAGCTAGAGAGACCATGCAGCAGATTTTTGAATGTCTGTCTGAAGCCTCTGAATTCCGTATGCTCTTACTCCCACTGTCCCTCCATTACTCCTTCTTTCATCAGGCTTCCTTCTCAGTCAAAATACTGACACTACTTCAAATACCATTTGGACAATTCCTCTATAATGAGGATCATGAGGAGGATTCCCCCATTTGCTGTTCTCTTGTGTGTACACCTTATCGGTGACTGTATCCAAGCACTTTCCAGTGTTGTGCTGCCATGGTGGCAGTATCGGTTACTCACTGTTATTCTCTTTCATTCACTCTCATAAGAGACTTGTGGGTTCAATGAAGGTGTCAAAGGAAGTGAGAGGACTCAAAGTAAAAGGAAAACTGTCCCCTGTTGTGGGGCAGCTCTTTCATACTGCTCTTTCCCTTTTGTGCTAGTACAGGCAGCAAGGAGAACTGAATTACCTTAGTGTCATCACATGAAGGTAAACCAGAAATATTTTTATAATTGTTTTTACTACTTGAATAATATGTAGGGGACCCTGAAATATTTTTTATTTAAACAAATAATTCCCTTCCCTGCCCAGACAGCTAAAGCCAGTATGGAGAAAAGAGAGAGTGACATATGGACCATGTATTACATGGTGAGCAGCAGAGTTGCTCAATGCTGCCTAAATATCCCTAAAGCACAGGAATTCAGCAGAAAAATGTAGGTGGCCATCCCAATGTGATTTCAGCCTCTTTCTGAGGAAGCTCAGGCTCCCTCCACCCACTCAAATAAGAGATCTAATCTGACATTCCTCCTGTGTGTGGGTGGAGACCTCCCTGTGCCTCTTCTGGTCTGGCAGGGTCAATGTGTGACCTCTCACAGCTTGAGGATGACAACAGATGAGTAAAGGCAATGAGTGCTATGAATGTGTGGGAGGGAGAGGCTAGTGGCCTAAGCCCTTGGAAAGACCTTCGTTTTCTGAAAGTTCTATTTTTAATGACTGTAATATTCTATTAATATTCAGGGGTGATATAATTAGGACATTGTTTCTTTTTTGAGATTTTTTTTGTCTGACTATTGGTTTGGACTGCGAACCAGTTCTTTGGCACACTCCTGCTTTTGTGTGTTATGAGGCAGCAGTCCTTGGCTGTACCTAATGAGATTAGAGTCAGCATTGACTGGACATGCTCACCCCGTCAGCTCCAACTGGGCACTTGGTGGGATTTTGGGGAGGCTGACACCATTTTGTCTGAGTCTCAAGTGTTTTCAGTTGCTGGAACCTAAGGCTGGGGATAAACAGCAACAGATAAAAGAATACAAATAGTCAGATGTTGGGATTTTGAAGTGTGTTTAATGCAACACTTAAAAAATGTGTATGCTATTTAATAGCTTTCTTTGATTTGTCCACTAATCTGGTGTGGGTAGTGTTTTCTTTAACTGTCTCCCTATAAAACCACCCTGCATAATCACGCACCAGACTATTTATTCCTGGGAATGGCTTGCATCACACATGAAAGAATGTAATAATGACACTTGGATGGAGTACTGTTATTTATGGAGGAAAAGGTCGTGTTCTGTGCCTGCACCAGCAGTGGGTGGCTGCAGCCTTGGGTAGCACAGTGTTGGATTGCTGTGCTGCCAGCAGATAGGGAAGTGTGCCTGACAGACAGTTGCTTTTGCCATTGGTGCAGAGCTGGGGCATCATGCTCCTTGGTTCAGGCTGTGTTATTTATATCACTCTGTAAACAAAACTCCTGCCTTTTCCTACTGATAAATAGTGAAAAAGCCAGTGCAGGCTAACATGAATGGGGGAGTGAGTAGCGAGTTTATCATACTGCTGGTATATATTGGTATCCCCATGTCTTCTGTTATGCAAGGGAGAAATTGGTGGCTGTTTTTTGTTTTTATTTCTGGAAAGTGATCATTTTTAATCCCCAGTCTTTCTCCCTTTCCATCCAGCTCCCATATTACTTGCCAAGTTTTCCTTTCAGACGTTGTAGGAACACCCTCCCAGCTGCAGGAAACTGCAGGGCTGCCAGCCATGCTCTGCTCTGCCTTGTGCCCAGCTGGGAGCTCATCTCCCCCACCCTGCTCAGCTGGGTGCTCCCTGGCTCTGCAAAACAAAACAAGCATGTCATTCTGCTCCTCCTGCCTCTGCATCTCTTTATACCTCATGTTTTCTCACACTATCACCGTGATTCCATTTCCTTTTGGCATGGGCCTCTAAACTGAACTTCAGCCTTTTCATTTGACTATTCCACTCATGTACATTTATAACACAGGATATCTGATACAAATAGCCTTGTAGAGACACACCACCTCTTTCCTCTTGGTTATTTTTGATTTTTTATTAAGAAAATGAGCAAACACATCAAAGGTGATATTGTGCAGTTTAAGCTTTAGGAAAAGTTCAGGTAGCAAGAAGAAAAGAGAGCTCAGTCTTTAAAAACAGAAAAATAGAAAATGTTTACCCTTCTAGAAGTGCTATATGTCAGTTGTGCTGTGTTGTGGACAGAACAGCAGGTCTTTTGGAAAAAAACATAGCAATGTGGAGTTCTGTGTTTACAGGGCATTGCCAAGCCTGGATTAAATGTGGTAAATGGAGAAGGGTAGAGGATTTCTGTTTCATTCCCTATGCTCACTGCTGTCACTGCCAGTCGTGTTGGCAGAGTGTTGCCACTGACAGCAAGGAGTCTACCGGTCACAGTCTTTTCTTGTTCAGAAGCCCCTTTTTTTTGCATTTTGGAATTGACTGTCATGACTCCATTGGCTGTTCAGTGCTAGCAACAGCAAAAATTAATGCACATATGGTTGTTGGAGTAAGCATGGTAGGTACTGAATACTCAGGGAAAGAAGATTTTTTACCAAGTCACTCTTATAAGTGAAAATGAACTTCTGGGGGAGAATTGATCGTCCCAGTTATCATCTGTGGGGATGAAAAAACCCATGCTTGGTCTTGAGCTCTGAACTGACTTACGCATTTTTGTGTGTGTGTGGTCTAGACTCCCATGCAATTTAGTCATAGCCTAGCCCTGATTTTCCCATTGTTTTACATTTAAGGCATGCTCAGAGCTTTCCAATCTTTTTGCCTTTCCTCAGCAATATTTGTAACTTACTACCTAAAAAATGATAAAAATTTTAGAGTCAGTTTTCATCCCTCCTTCACTTCTAGGTGACCTGATGGAATACAGTCTTGCCATCACCTTATAAATCAGCTGTTTGAGAGGGGGGGAAAGGGACTGTGCAGATAATTACTCTAAAAAACTTGAAATTATCTATGCCTGAAGCAGCTGGAAAGACTGCAAATGCAGTAGAATGTTTTGTGTAAGAGAAGCAGTAAAGGGTAGCACATCTCCTCTTCCCAAACACTTGCAGATGCTTGTCAACACAGAAGTGACATCTTGGAGCTGTCATGCATCTGCGTGGGGCCACTGACACTGAGAAGTCCTCTGGAGCGTGACAGCCCTTCAGAAATCCCAGGCAAGGAAGAGGGTGCCACTTTGGTTCCTGCTGTTAGAGCTTTTCAAGGTAACAAACCCCATCTGGCCCCAGCCCCATGTGGGAGTGGTGGGGCAGTTTCTGGGTCTGGCTGGCATGCCATCCTTGTGCCCAGCTCCATGTGCTGCCCCTCTGCTTCACTTTGAACTTCGATCCTGCTTTCTCTTTATTTTCTCAGTGATCGAGTTAAGGGCAAGGATTTGAGCAAGTTGGTTTAAATTCAAGCCATATGAGACAGAAGTGATTTTTTTTGGACAGGAAAAATAATCCTGGAGAGTTTATAGGCCTTACAATTGCTCTGTATTTTCATGGAGCATGAACACAATTTGTCTCTCTACTTCTCAATCTCAATGTCTTATTGGATCTTATTGGATTAGCTTGTTGTTCTTGGAATTTCCATGTACTGGCGTGGGCTCAGCAAACCTTTTTTTCACATTTGGTTAGCCTGGAGATTGCAGTCTTTCTTTGACAATATGAAATTGCTTGTACGGATGATCCCTGCTCATTTCTTTCTTTCTCCTGATTGTGTTCAATACAATTACATATCTATCCATCCATGCTTCAGTCCTCCTTGGACCCAGGCTGACCTAAGCTAAAATCCTGGACAAGCACAAGCATCCACAGGAAGATGCCATTAACACTCCTGTCATTTGCTTACTAACAGCAGTTTCACAAAGAACTGGACACTGGCAAGTGAAGAAGCTGCTGAAATCAAGAATGGTGTGGTAGTAGGACTCTTTGGGATTTTTATGAAGAATTAAGAAGAAGCCTCTGAAGAACCTTTCTGCTTTCTAGGTATCATGTTGAAGAAGCATCAGATCATCTTACTAGACAATTCCATGCCCTTATATTGCATACCTTGAGTGAGACACCAGTCCTGCATAGCTGCAGCACCGTCCTCCCCCCGAGCCTGCACAACAGAGTGTCTGCAAATCTTTGCACAGAAGTCAGACCCTTCTAAAACCCAGATATTCATATTCCCATCAAAATCTGAACAGTGGGGTTTTTCCATCAACAGTTTCAGGCTATCAGTCTCAGCTGTGAATGAAAAATTCATCAGGCAAAGGCTAAAGAAGTCACACCTGTCAGCCTGACACACTGTTTATCTTGAAGACTTTACTTCAGAAAGTATAAACAGTAGAGTATTTATTTTACTTCCTGCCATCTATGAGGTTATTCAGTGATTTGAGTGTGCTCACGCACAGCTTTCATGAGCCAACCTTAATTGCACAGCAATGTGCCATAAAAACAAAGATTAGGCATTATTATCTAAGAACCAATTTTACATTTTTCTCCTCTGACTTGAACTGTTTAAAATATAGGGCACTATCTCATTTTGGCTGTACATAAATATCTCAGTTGTCAAACTGTCTTACTCACCAGCCAAGTTTTCTTGGTGGTTGAAAATCATAGTGTTTAATTGTGTCAATGGAGGTGAAAAATGTTATTGGTTCACCACCTGGCTGGACCACATAGTTAAAAAAAGTTAAGAAACAGATTGTGGAATTTAAGGGACTGCAAAAATTTTTACCCATTAAGAAATGAATAAGATGGAAGGACAGATGGAAGAAAATAAACAGATTATGTGTTTCTTTGTCCAGGTGCATTCTCACTTTATCCTTTCTAGCTGACTTTGAATCTTCCAAAGAGTGTGCATATAAATAAGGTGTGATAGGGGCCCAAGGCATCAGGAAGAGGCTTCTGCCAGATTTCTATAAGCTTTCAATTAGTCTGTGACTGCACAGTCTCTAAATTGTTCAATAGTCACTGCCACCTACATGAGCAGAATTGACAAGTAAAAAGCATGATGGACCAATGCAAAATTCAGTTTTCTTGGGCTCAGTATTTACTGTAATTCTGGTGACCTCATCTGTCTTACAACTGAGAGGAAACCTGTTCAGTGTAGAAATTCATAGCAAACTCCTTGTGTGCAGGAAAAAAAAAAGGTCACATATTAATTTATAGCATCCACTGAATGCTCTCCATGCTGGACAAAAGTTTTGGCAAGCAGTGTAAGCCATCTGCTCCTAGGAATAGGTTCCAAGGAGGTGGTTTATGGTTCATGGTATTTGAAGCCCATTTTGTGTAACTCTTCATCAATGAAGAGTGCAACCATGGCATTAGCTTTCCAATTGGAATCTCACTGAGAAAAGGCCTGGAGGGGAATACTGCCCTGTGTCAACTATTATTTAGAGACAATTCACAGTAATGCACATATAATGTGATGGTGTTTTTATCAGGACAAAAGCAACTTAGGATTTTCTGCTAGCTGAGCTACATGAAATCTCTCTCCTTTATCCCACATTGATGTAACCAGATGTGCAGGATCTAGCAAATATAAGGTGAAAAGAAAGAATTAGATAGATCCATTAGCCCCTTCTCCTGCATAGTGTAGGCTATGATGTTTTCATTCAGTAACTCACACTCTAAACCAAATACTTGTCTCAAACAAAAGCAAAAAGCCTCTATTATGTGGGAGCAAATGGTGGGATAGACTGAACTAAGTACAACTTGCATTAACATGTGTATAGGTGGACAAAGTGCATCCACATCTTCACAGTCTCTTCAGTGTAGGTGGGAACACTGCTGGCTCCTTAGGGAATTTTCAAATGTGGACCAAGAAGGCAGTTATCAGCATGCAATGTAAGGAAGGAGAGCTGTGATAAGCAATCCTTTGGCCAAGGAAGGAGATTTAAGGAGCAAACATTGATTCACAGCCTCTATCAAAAGTTTGCAATAAGGCTCAGCTGTGGATCTTGGAAGAGGGTGAGACACCAGGTACAAGAGAAATCCCTACAGCAAGGCTGCTTGGATGCACAGAACTTACTGATCCAAGCTAAGTAGCCTCTGGTCTGCTCACAAACACTCTTTTATTTGAGACCAGTGGAGAAAAAGGATGTGGAGACTAGCAATCCTTTGGCCAAGGAAGGAGATTTAAGGAGCAAACATTGATTCACATCAATGAATTTTTATGAGGGTTGCAGTCTTTATCTCCTGCCCTTTATTTTTCTCTAGGATCCACTCAGACACTCCCTAATTTGACCAAGAGCTGTGGACACTGCTGAGGTAGCATTCTGAGAGTGCTGGCCGTACTTTGTATGTCCAGGGTCCCAATGGACACCAGCTTTGCTCAGAGCTGCTCTTTCCTACAAGGAGCTTGTCTGTGGGAGAGGCCTGCCACAGTGGTCCAGGCAACCAGAAGGATTTGCTGGGCTTGAGTGTGTCAGCAGAATAACCTGGTGATGTGAAGGAGCAGAGTTATAGTCCCAACTCTCTTATTTTGTAAAAGAAAACCACTTTTGTTTACATTCCCCTGACTTCTCATTGGTAAATCCTTCTTCACTTCCTGCCTGTGTTGTATGCTGTGTGCCAGCCCAGTGGAACAGAAATCTTGTTTTCAAGTCCTAAGGCAAGTTTTGCTGTGAAGTAAAGAAACTGCCCAGCTCTAGTTTCAGCATACTGTGCTAGTAACAATTCTCTGAACTCTGACATTCTGCATGGTCAAAGAGCATTTCCCCCTCCCCCTCCCTTCCCTTCCCTTCCCTTCCCTTCCCTTCCCTTCCTACTAGCCTCTTACGAAATCAATAAACATAAGGTGTTTGTTGACCGAGTGGAGAAATTGCATTCAGATCACACAGTGTCTGAGGCCTGGCAAGTCTTTGTGAATCTGTTCTGGTCTTTGCTAAATGGAGCAGGATTCCCTCCAGTCTAGTAGCAAATATCTTAGGGGGAAAAGAAAAAGGCAAAGAAAACTTCAGGTCAGTATGATTTGCAGACCCTTCCTTCTCTCTTTTTTTTTTTTTTTTTTTTTGTGTTTTGTTTTGTTTTGTTTTGTTTGGGTTTTTTTTGTGTAAGAGATTGTGGTCTTTATAATGGCAGAAAAATAAAGTGTGTGGTTGGAACCACGTGACATAATTCTCACCAAAAGCTGGGCACTTCTACAGGTCATTATAATGTGATAAATATGTCTGAGCCAGGAATTTTCTAGAGTCTTGTGAGTATGCACATATCACCCACCCAGTTCCCTTCTCAGAGAGAAATGAATGCATCTGAACACAGATGGGCTCCCAGGCCAAAAGACAGAAGCTGTAACAGCTCCAGATATTTCTCTCTCAGCCATTGGGACAACCTGCAACCTTCTGCTTCTCCTGTAGGAGGTCTTGAGCTGTGTAATGTGTCTGGGCTCTCTCCCCAGGCCTCGCCCCCACCTTTGCTGTGCAGCTCTGCGCTACTGTGCCGGCTCAGGTTTCTCTAGGCCTGCTCTGTCAGGGCGCCGCCCTCACTAGGCCTGACAGGCCGTGTCCATCTAGGTGCCTGGTTTGCTGCTTCTGCCAAACTACGTTTCCCTCGGGCCGCTATCAAAGACTTCAGCAGCATGTGCCTTCCTGTTTTTTATTTGTGTGTGTATGTGTGTGGCTCTTCTGAACATGGACAGGAATTTCCTTTCCTGGGTCTAGACTTCAACCACTCACTATTTCTGTAGCTTGCTAACAGACTGTCTGCTGCCCTGGGCCCTTTGATTTTTCCCATGAGAGCAGCAAATTCACGCTGGGCTGATAGAGGAGGCCTTGTGTGGTACTCTGGGTGTGCAGTCTGTTTTTTGCTGGTGTGTTTTAACTTTACTAACAATCCCTGGCACCGAATGGGGGTTGTTTCTCTGCCTCCTGCTACAGGGTCTTGCTACCCTGGTGCTGCCAGAGCACTTTTGCTTCACAGAGAAAGAGAGATGGGGTGATCCCAGCCCAGACTGGTGTGACTGTGAGATGTTTGGCCAGATCCACGCTCTGGAAAACCCATTGTCCAGACAGCCATCTGGGAGCAGGCAAGTCAAGGTGAAGCTCTTCCCAGACTGACATAGCTGTCCCCTTCCCACTGAGTGGAGTCCCCTCAGTGGCACCCTGGGGATTTCTGCACTGACTTTCACATGCAGCAACTCTGGGGCTGTGCTTAGTGTAGCATGGTCCCAAATAAAGCTCTTGGGATGCTTTCTGGGTTTGCAGACTCACAGGGTGTGAGCTGCTTCAGAGGACTCTCACAGATTTCACTGTGCTCATTTCAGTGGTCAAAATTAAGTGGTCAAAATTAAGTACTTTCCTGGGACTTGTTGAGAGCAACAAATGGAGCCTAAGTACACTAAGAAGTAATTTTTTTTTGGTAGCTTTTCTCAGCGTTTCCTGTTATATGACTTTACAAGGAAAAGAAATCTTTCTAGAAAAGTGGCTACCAGAAGGATAAAAAAGTTAGTAGCCTTTGTCTCAGTGTGCATCAAGGGTGAGCAGCCAGAAACTTCACAGCAGAGATTGTAAAGTAGAGGAGAAAAGATTGGTAAGGTGACTGAGGGCAAACTCCCACAAGACAAATTATTTATCTCCTTCCATTTTTAGCCTGTGACTGTCCATCTGCATGAATGTCTGCCTGCCTGTGTGTCATTCCTCCTCCCCTCGGAAACTTTTGAAGTGGTTGTCTTATTTCAGCCAAAGTAGCTGAAGGATAAAGACCTTTGCTAAAGACCATTGCTAAAGTCCTGGGATTGTCTGGAAAGCAGACATCTGCTGTGGAGCAAGAGACTCTGCCAGTGCTCCTCATCTGGAGCTGAATACCTGTGACATTTTGTGGGATTACTGTGGTTCCACAGGCAGGCACAATGGCAGAACACCAGGCTTTAATGCTCCCAGTTTTCACAGATATGCTTATTTGTGCATTAACAGGAGCCTGCTACGAATACAGGTTATATGACACTGCAGGATGAAAGAAAATTAAATGTCCGGATGTGAATACAGTCACTGCTGAAGTGCTATGGCTTTGGCACAGCCATGCCTGTGTCTCCCCTGTGAAACATGCCTGTGAAGCTCACATCCCAAAGACAACAGGAGCCTGGGGAGACAGTCAATATGGACTCTTTGAGAACTCTGTCTTGGGACTCCATTTTCCAGTTAGAGCATCTCAAGGGAGATAAGGAATTAACAGAAATAAGGACATGAGGAAATAAGAATTAAGGAAATAAGAAATAAGAATTCATTACTATAAGCTTTCTTTTGTAACAGAGAATGTACTAAGCTTCCAGGTGAAGTGTCATTTCCTGGGAAATACATAGCCAAAGTCAGAGTGGCATAACCAGTGCTATCCAGGAAGCCCAGTGGTGAAAAAACATGTTTTTTAAGAGAGGGGGAATGAGAGATTAGGCAGATGAGGAATAAACACTGCTGCCTGGGTGAGGAAGCAGTGTGTTCTGGGAAGCAGTGACAAGGTACAACGAGGCAGGTGAGTGATCAGAGTGGTCTGATGTGGTAGTGGGGCCTGTGCAGTGAGACAGGGCTGGGCTGTGTCTAAGAAGAACTGCTCAGGAGTAAAATTGTCCCACCCTGCCCAGTTCTACTGCCTGCTGCACTGGTTAATGCCCTCAGACCAAAGGCTGAGAACCTGAAGAGACTTCAGAGAAAAGTTATCAGAGAGAATCTGGTGTTAAATCCACTTTGACAGCTGAGGATGTGAGCAGCTACAGGTGGTGTGTTTATCTGAGTAGGAGACAGAAGGGCCTTCTGGGTCCCAGCCTGAAGATTTGCATGGCATGAAGGATATTAAAGAGACCTCATTGTGCCTTGACCACAGTGGGACAGAAGACTTGAAAGGTGAAAAATCAGAAAAATTCAAATTGAAAATGTCCTAACCATGAAGGCAACATATGTCTGGAATGGATAACCAAGGATGTGGTAAATTCTCCAGAGCTTGGAGTCAAAAAAAAAGATCCCCTGGAATTCCCGCAAGGTACAAGGCTTGATTCAGAGATCAGAGACTGAAATGCTGTGATGCATGTTATGCAAGAGGCCAGACCAGATGATCAGTCTGGCTTGCTCTGGCCTTCAGAAATATGAACCATTGTTGTAGAAAGGATCTAGGAGAATTACCATGAGACAAGAAACAGAATAATTAAATAACCACAGGATTCTCAAGGGCACATATAAAGGAGTGGACCATTTTTTTAAGCAACAGCAGAGATTGGGGGAAGATCGTGGGGAGTAAGGAGGTTGCTTTTTTCCTATTTGGAAACTTGCCCATTGTATGACTTCGACCCCAGAGATAAACTTGGTCTTCTGGAGGTTCATGAGCTCATTCACATACAACATTTATTGGAAGATTAGTGGAGTTTGTATGTGGAATTATCCTAAAGTATTACTGGCTTCCAAAATGCATTCATCAGTCTTCAGGGTGCACTAAGGCATGGTCTTGCACAGAACAGATTTACACAAATGGCTTATTAACAAAATCAGGATTAGGGCCAAACAGATGTCATTATGACTGATTAGCTCAAAATAAACACAGTTGTGAGATAAGAAATAGCTGTGTTTTTGCTTCATCTTCTTGTGGTTGCGTACTCAATAGATGATGGGAAATGACATGTTAGGTATGAGGATAAATGACTCATCCACTCCTGCAACTCATAGAAGGCAAAGCTGAAGAATCCAGGAATTTTCAGTCCGTGGGTATAAAATAAACAATGGCTCTGATCCAGGAAACTCTGCCATGGACATGAATCCCCCCAAGGTGTGCAGCCTCCCTTTCTCAGGATTATGCAGGTGTGGGTTTTTATTTTGGCAGCTGAAACTCCCTAAGCACTGAAATAACTATCATTTTCATCATGCCACATGCATTAAAGTCATGATAGGCAAAAATATTAGAAAAGAAGTAACAGTTTTTTTCTCATGAGGTCTTAAATGTTAATTGATTTGGCTTAATGTGGAATACAAACACTTTTAATGGTTTCTCATTAAAATCTGTTACCTTGCTTTGGTCCATGTCATCAGCATGTGAAGTATCAAGAGGTGTACAGACCAAATCTAGTGGTAGAGGTCAGAAAATTATATTAACATGAACCAGCCACATTCATCCATGTACATTGAAAACTGGTGATCAAGTTCATTTGCTATACTGCTTTTCAGAGAACAAGCAAGTCAGACTTAAGGCACGGAGATGAAAACGGCAGCAAGAATTATTTTGGTACTCCCTTTTGAACAAAATGTGATTGCTCACTCAAACATGGAAGAAATTCCCCATTTTTAAAGTTCTTAATGAGAAACTGGGATTTGCATTACAGAGTACTCTGCTTTGATAACTGTGTAGACCATGAAAGCAATTTCTAGTCACTCAAACAACATTCAATTCAACATAGTTACCATTTTCTAAGTGAAGTATTGGGGTTTTTCAGTTTGATTCCAGTGCTAATTTTTCACTTCAATAATTTAAGAAGTTAGGTGTCCAAACCACTGATGAACAAACCATTGTAGACAACCTAGTAAAATAATTCCTCTTCTCAACATCCATTTTCATTGTGAAAGTGAAACAGCTAGGGAGAAGGAAGAACTGTTTCTGATCAATTTGAAATTAAAGTATTCTTTCTTAATACTTCTTACAATTTTTATTACCAGTAGGTGAAGACATCAACATAGCAGAAGCTCTATACCTGGCCTTCTTTGAAAACCTGATGCTGTTTTTTGTGGATTACACTCTAAATAATTTAATTAGCCCTTCAAAACGCTGCTAGGATCACTTTGCATCTTATTTTATTCATTTCCAAGCTGAAGATTACTCTACTTGTTTGCAGTAGAGGAGCATTATAAGAATAACATTCTCTCTTGCCTCTAGTGGTATCATCCCTCATGTTGTCCAGGCAAGACATGTGCAGTCATAATTCTCCTCCTGCCCTACCCTGATCTGTGCTCTGGCTCAGCTATTGACTAATCTCCCAAATCAAGGGTAAAATTTTGTGTATTTTTTGCTCCTCTCTGTGTTATTCTCTGCCATTTTACAGCAGTGAAACCCTCTGCTTTCCCTCTCTGCTTTTAGTCAATAGCAAGTGTTAAGATAAAAGTTCATTATTTAGCATACTCCCACTTCTTGTTCTCCCAGGAACCTCTAAACATTTTTATATCATACAGATGCTACTGAGAAGCATTTAAATCTAATCTGGGTTCCCAGAAATGCATGGGGTTAATTTTGCATATTTACACTGCTTTTTATGAAATAGTCTTTCCTACGAATCCAGTCTTTGATTTGGAGAAGACCTGCTTTCTTAGCAAGAATGTAAGCAGTCTTGAGGGGATGGGAAGAGAGGATTTAGTAGGATTAGGTTGTAATTATCTCATCCCCTCTTTAGATATCAAGTTGAAGGGTTTAATTTAAGCAACCTGTTGCTCTAAAGTCCTATCAAATCAAGAGGGATGAAAATCGAACATTAAACAGATAGTTCACTTCTTACCTTGACTCAACACTATCATTTCAAAAAGTAGTAGCTTGGAATACACCTCCTTATCCAGGTCTCCAGCTGATGCAAATGGTAGGTACCTCTCTCAAGGTTGGTGGAATTGTATCAGCTTTTGCAGCTCAGGCTCTGTCCCTGCAAACTTTGCTATGGATAAGATTGGTCCTCCTCATTTTTACTCTCCTCAGTCAGAGTGTTTTTGCTCTACCAATGTAATTTTCCCTCTCAGGTATGGTACTCCACACTATGATATTCCAAATTCCCAAGTGTCCCTGAAGCTGACAAAAGTCTA
Organism: Pyrgilauda ruficollis; assembly: GCF_017590135.1. Classification (NCBI taxonomy): domain Eukaryota; kingdom Metazoa; phylum Chordata; class Aves; order Passeriformes; family Passeridae; genus Pyrgilauda; species Pyrgilauda ruficollis. The sequence continues at coordinate 54,228 of NW_024527266.1, forward strand.
TGGTAACTTCTCCATGTGCCACGACCAAATTTCACTCACCTACTGTAAAGGGCTGAGGCAAACTCAGGGCCAGCAGAGTCTTGTTTGCCCCATGAAGGTAGGGGGTTCTTTGGGTGCACTTAGGGCTAAGACACGGTCCTGATGTTCTCCTTCACAGGGTGCTGTCAGAGGGGAGATAAAAGTCACTTTGTGCAGGGCAGAAAAAAATGAAAGGCCTCTGAAAAGAATTTGTCTCAACTTTGCAACCAGCAGTGGTAATGGTTTTTGGTTAGGGATTATCTCCATAGTTCTGTGAGTGAAGGCCAATTTTCCTTTCAAGGCACTGTATATTTAGTTATTTAATCAGGCTAAATTATTCCTTCTCTCCTCACCCACAGTTAGATCATGGCACAAAATTGAGCACAGCCTTTCATTCCACCTCTTCTTGCCTCTCTGTTTGACCTAGACTTTGGGGAGCCATTAAGTTGTCTGAGTTATTGATTTAATAAGGGCAGGAAAATTAAAAAGGACAAAGAGACACCTGACTAATTGGCATTTCCAAGAGTTTTTTTGCAATCAGACAGTGGGGATTTTATAAGGTATGAAGTATTTGCTTTCACATAAATTTCTTCCACATTCTTTCTCTTATATTTGCTGGGTAAACTTTCTGGAATAAAGTTCACATCTTCTTCTTTGTAAGCTTTATACTTGGGAGGTAATTGAGTTGGCTCTTGTTATGAGAGCATGTACTCGTTTAATTGCACATGTGTGTCTGTGAACACACTATCCCTGCTTCTCTCCTAAATTTGATTTGGAATGAATCCCACGAAAGGCTGTTTTCCAGCATTAGTGGATAAAAGGTCTTTACCAAGGGGAAAAGTATTCAAATACTAAATTTAATAAAATTATATTTAAAAGTTGCAGTTCTGAGAATAATTCCATTCTCCCCATTGTGATTCAGGTATCTTCTACTGATGTTGTGATTTGTAACCAGTCAGTTTTTATTTTGGAAATAAGGCATAGTAAGACAACAATTGAGTGGCATATCAGTAACACATTCATACTGTTTTCAGAATTACTTGTTACGTCCTGCCTTGCCACGCTGAGCAGCAGTGCAAAACTTGGGGAAGATAAGATCCTCACAGGAGATGAAAATAAACATTGTGGTAAATTTTGTCCCATTTCTGGACTTCAGGTGCTGATCTTAATGTAGTGATGCAAGCAAGCACTCATCTTCTACATGTTGCTATCAGGAATAGCAGAGCAAAGTGCTAGGAGGGAGGTGATGTGAGGGCCTGCAGATCTGTCCCTCCGGCTGAGTAGTCACATTACTCAAACCACTTTAAGCAGCATAGATAAGGTAAACTATACTTTGCAATGCAGGGCATCAGTTTGACAGATGATTGTCCTGTGGGCTTTTTATCATTTTCCATTAATTTGGATTTTATTGTATGCCAAAACTTAGCAACTTATTTTTATGAGCTGACAACCTGATCTTTTTATTAAATTTAAACCTAGCATTTGTTTAACACTACATCAGATAAAATTACAAAGAAGTGAGTTCTGCTTGAAAAAGGATCTCAAGATTAGGCTCAGCTGATGTCTTTGTCATCCCCTGGCTGTTAAAAAAATGCACTGTTTTGTTTTCTGGAGAATTCAGTGTCATGCAACCAAAGACCAGTCTCTTCAAGGGCAGCATATTTCCATGTTTTCTGTGTCTTGGGGCACCAATAAACTGGTGCTAGTTGGAATTAGTTAATTAAAGAATTGGAAAGTAGTATTTTCTGAAGAAGATGAGGACCATCTTTTATAGTAATCTGCTCTAAAAAGACCTGGGGTTATAACTACAGGACAGGCCATAAGGAGAAAAGTGTTTATTCATGTCTGTCTTTCAAGGTGTTGGGATTATGTGCTAGACTAGACTCATGTCTTCTTTGAATCTTGGCTTATATCTGAGTTCTGCATCCATGGTCATAAAATGGCTACTGCTGAGGTATGAGTAAGAAAGCAATGACACAGATTTCTTTTTTTAGTTTACCCAGGTGGAGCCTATCAAAATTTTGCTTTGTAACTTTCAGCTTTGACAAAGAATTGGAGTTTCTGCAACACTTCAGCACCTCTGAAGTGTCTACTGTATATGGAAGTATTTTTAATATTTTTTGCTCAGAAATAAACTGAAAATGGACACTTTCAGTCAATGATGATACACTGAAGTGTTCAGGTGCTCTGAGTTGTATCAAAAAACAGGTTTTTTTCCTCTCTGAATTATTTTCTATGAACACATTTCTGCTTTAATTTGCTGATAAATTTTTGATATGCATAACAAAGAGCAATATCAGCCAAGTAACCTGTACATGGAAAAATTGTTTACCTTTTATCAGAAAGGAAACAAATTTGGGAACCACTCTCTTGCCTAGACAGAGAAAAAAATAGCATCTTGGTTATATACTCTGCCTGAGCAGCCCTGGGATGGCATAGCCTCAGGACAGCAGCAGATGCAACAGAGTCCTCCAGAACTCATCTTAAGGCTGCAGGGACTGACTGGGTCTTTTCTTTCTCCTGGACTCATTTTCATAAGCTTGATAAAGCTGTTAATACTCATCTTATGTCAGCTGGTCACGGTTCTGTTTTATCAGAGGAGGCATTCAAAGAACAAGATTTGTTCTTCCCTTTTACAGTGACTGCAGAAGGACCAAGACAATCCAAACTAACAGTGTCAGCCTAATTACAGAGAATATCAGACCATCAGGTTCCTGAAAGGCAGCTCTAGTTTTCATCCAGAGGGTTCTGAAGATGGGTCAGATGCTTAGCGAGGGCAAATCCACATTGCATCACAGATTCTGACAGATCAATGTCAATTTACGCCAGTGAAGAATCTGGATCTTGTTCAGTGCTATCAGTACCAACGTGGAGATGAAGTAAGGAATGTCAATTCAGAACACAAGGCAACACAGAGGGTCTGCTTACCTGCTAGGCAATGCACACCTTGTAATTTATGCAGTGCAAAGCCCAGTAACAGAGCTGGGGAGCCACGTACCTCCTGATGACTGCACCTCCTGGAATTGTGCAGTGCCATGGATAATAAATCTCAGTGATGGCACAAAGCTAAGCTGGGAAAAAATTAAATCAGCCACTCAGGCAGCTGAATAGCAGTCTCAGCTGTGCTGATTCACCCAGAATGATGCACTCCATGGGGTTTTCACTGCCTTAACAGATGTTCCCCTAGTACAGGATGCTTTCCATTTTTGTATTGTTCATGCTGTATTGTGTGTTGCAGATCAGATCTTCAGCTGCTGTAACCAGACCTGTCTAGTCACAGGCTGTCAGGACAAGGCTGCTGCTCCCAGAGCCCGTCTCCCACTTCTGTCTGCAGTGTGGGCTCCCCAGTGCTGGGGCTCTGCCAGCTGCAGGCGGCCCCGGGCTGGAGCAGAGCCACGGCACTGTGCTGCATGTGGCACTGTGTCTCCAGACAAGCTTGGCTGGGAGGCCTGTCCCAGGTGTCAGGAACATTTCCCCAGCTGCTGACACCCATTGCTGGTGACAGTGGGATTGCATAGCTGGTTCCATGTGGCTTTGGTGCCCTGAAAGTCAGTGCAGCACCGGGGGGCAGGACAGCAAGAAATGTCCCCTTTGCAGTACATCCATACAGATATTGCTGTCTAGCATCTGCTAGTTTTATTATTTTGGCTCAACATCCAAGTTGATCATGCCCAGACAGTCTTTTGCCCTGCTTAGCTCTGCAAAGAACATATAGCTTTTTTTTACCTTTTTTTTTTTTTTTTTTTTAACAAGTGGGCAAGTAGGGCATGCTGGAAACAGAAGAGAATGATAAGGAAAGGCAATAAAATTACTGGACAGATAATATTGCTATGACTTGTTGAATTTATCCTACATAATCTTCAACTTTCACTTCATTCCATCTCAAGAGAATGATTTTTAAGTATTTCAAAATTTCACAGAAAAGTCTGATATTTTCCCTTCACAGTACTATGTTGGATCATTACTGAGAGGTGGAAGGAGGGAAAGAGGATCATGCAGTTTAACTCTTAACGCAAGTGTGAGACTGTACAATGCCAAGTAAGCTGAATTCCTGTGTGATTAGCACTGCAATACAATAAACAGCATTAGTCTTTACACAGTAGCAGATTTCTGTCCATTCAGGAGCAATGCCTTTTAAGTCAATGGTATAGCAGTCTCTTCTTGCTTTGGGCTGTGCTGCTCGATATTAGGGAGGCCTAGTCTGCTAGACTAGAGAGTGTTGCGTCCACCTTAACCCTATATAGAGCATGTGGACAAATATAGTCTTGTGTTAGTAGAAAGTGCCAGGCACAAATTCTGAACAAAATGTGAAAGTGCTATTCTTAAACTTGGCAAAACATACTTGAAAGTGTTTATGTGTGTGAAACCAAATGAAGATCTATATGCTTAACCTTGGAAATCAGCTGAAATGCAAGCTGAAGACTCGCCCCTGAGTTTCAGTGTCATGAGAAGAAGGATATGCTGCCTATATCATATAGAGAAAGGCTGAAGTCTACATAGAATAGTCAGTATTTAGTAGTGGATATCATACAGAGAGAGAGATACTGGGATTTTCCCTAGTCTAGATATGGGGGCTAGGAGGGGTTTAAGAGAGGAATAAATGGTACTGGTGCCTCTTAGAGCACCATGATCACTGGCAGATGCTGCCTCAGCTGGTTACTACTGTAGCACTAAATGCAAGCTGTCAGTGTCCTGTCCAGGGACGGATGTGCCAGCATGGCATTTGTTGGTAGGCCAAGGCTTTTTCTAATGAGATCAAAGTATGAAGTTACTGTAAGATGAGAATTAGACCATTGACACCTTTGCTTCTGCTTTGACTATTAACCCACAGGGAGGGGAACTGTGGGGGAAAGTTCTTGCACACAATATCAGTGGAAAGTATCCTTTCCCCCCCTGTATTAGGTACCTTTCTGGCATCAATGAATCCCAAAACTCAAAGGAATACTTGACCACAAGTGCAAGGACACATCTGCTCTATATTGGAAGCCAAGGAAAGCCATTAATCATTCAAAATTTGCTGAAGTGTTTGTGAACTGAACACTCCTGAACCAGAACAGAATTTCTAGAGAAACCTGAGCCCAGATAAGTTTCCTTTTGTTGATTTTTTTGTGGAAGTTATTTTGCACCAACATCCAATTTAAGTAAGTTCTTATTGGTCAGCCTTTCTGTAGCCATCTCCTACAGAAAATGGAACCTCCTTTTACCATGCAGTGATAGCAGTAAGGGTAGCACTTGATGGTACCTACAAGACTGATGAAATGAACAGTGAATAACACTGTATCTGTTAGTGAGTGAGTATCTGTTAGTTTACTTGAATCTCATCTCACTTATTGATGTGACTGTTTGCCATATAAAATGTTCAGAAGGGATATTGGTCTTTATAAAAACAGCCTTTTCCTGTGCCAGTTCTTGTAGTCCCCTTTTGGTTTAAAGAAAAACAGAGAACCTCCTTATTAGTTGGAGAAGAAAGTCAAAGTCATCATATTCCACCCAAGAGAATATTCTGGAGAACCAAAATTTCTATGTCATTAGAAGATAAGCAATGTCTGCAGTGTGCAGCAGGACCCTTATTTAAGTTACAATCCTAGAACTAAAGCTCCTTAAAAATTATTTTTAGCTATGGATATTTAACAAGGTTCTTCTTACATAATAATATACCCAAGCTGTCCAACACTGACAGATGCTGACACACAGGCAATTACATAGTAAAGCCAGTGACCATCTTCCATTAGAAAGGAAAAATGAGGCAATTATAGCTTCATACTCAGAGCTTTTTAAACCCAGGATAGGATATGGTCATCCTCTAGTCCAACCTCCTGCATGAAATATCTACAAATTTTATTGCAGCACCTCGTGAATTTTTCTGTTCATAATAATAGACAGCTTTTAGCCTTTCTGTAAAGACTGTGAGACAGACAATTCAGTTCATTGTGTTCAATCCTTATGCCCTTCACAGCTGAGAGAAAATATATACCCTAAACTTGAATTTTGTCCAGTTTTGGCTTCACTTAATGGATTTTATTATGCCTTTTATACTAGATATGACACCTACAGTTAAAAATTTTTTTCTCATAGTTGTAATAGTTACTCTACCACCTGGGTGCCTGTGAGCTGTGATCATATTACTGCTTAAACTTCTCTGGGATAAATCAGATTAAACTTCTTTAGTCTCAGTCTGATTTCCAGACCACAGATCATTCTTGTAGCTCTTTTCTGAATCTTTTCCAAATTCTGAATGCGTTTTGTAAAGTTTGGATGCCAGAACTGCATGTGGTATTTCAGCAATATTCTCACTAGAGCTATTCACTGACTCTTTCAAACTCCCCTGCTTATTTATCTAAGGATCAGAATTGCTCTGGAGAGTCATGTTCAGCTGATTATCTAATGTGACCATGAAGTTTTTGCAAAGTTAATTATGTCTGAATCACTGGTTATAGCTTTAAGTGTGACATAAAGCTTTTGTTGCAAGATGTATGACTCACATTTGGTTCTGAAAATGCAAGTAATAGAAATGACAAGGAATTAATCCTTACAACAATGTTGTTCCCCCATCACTTTTATCATCCTACATCCCTTTGGTGTTGTCTCAAACTTCTACCACAGTTGTTTTGTTTTTGTTTACACTGTTGGGATGGGAGAGGAGTAGCTGACACGAAGAATAGAACCCCCTCTAGACTCCAGATGGAACACCTCGCTAAATGAGAGTGATTCTGCTTAAAATACTTCCAGAAATACATTCATTAGACTGCTTTTAAGCCATTTAACAATAATGGATTGTTATGTGGGAGCGAGCTAAACACCTTGTAAGATCTAAATATTTTTCCTTATTGCATCTACTCCTGTCAGCCAAGCTGTCAATCTTCACAAGACTGTAATCAAGTCCTGCAGGTTTACAAATGTTGTTATTAATGACTGCTGTTTAACATCATCGCTAATTGCCAGTGGAACAGTAACTATCAAGTGAGACTCTGAATATATCATCCTGCTTCCTTCTGAATCTAAACCAGAAACATTTGTCAAGCATTTCTCCATTTCCCACATTATGATTGATAATTTTGCTATTCTTTACTAGTATTGGATCCATCCCATATGGACAACCCAAAACCAACTTTTCCACCTGAAAATGATGCTTCTCTGGAACTTGTTGAGAGAATGAATCTGTTTCGACTGCAACAGTGGCAGAAAACATTCTTAGTTTGGTAGAGGAATTTCAGGAAAGGAGAAAACGAGTCCTACTCTGGAGATGCCTGATGTCAACTTCTCAGCTTTCTCCAATTCTGGTGGGAGACTGTCTGTGTGGGGGCCTCCATGATGGGGTGAGAGGAACAGACACACTTGTACATCACTTCACATGATTATTCTAGCACACTGGCTGGATATGTGCTTTCCAGTGGGTTTCCTTTCAGAGCAAAAGCCCCAGAAGAGGCAGCTCCCCCAGAACTGGCTGAGTGCTTCAGCCCCCCTCCCACTCCTGCGTCACGTGCGAGAGCTGATCGATCTGCCAGTGGTTAGGAGGTTTCCCTGGGAAGTGCATCCCCAGGTTTGAGCCCTTGCTCTGATTTGGAGTGGGTCCCTGGCCGCCAAGCTACGCTGGCCATTCCTCTGTCTTCCAATGAATACTTAATTGAAATCAGCTTCAAATCAGACGGAGCAAGAACTTGAATCTGCAGCTCCCTTTTATCTCCCGGGAGCTTCCTAACCACTGGACTGCATATTCTCATTCTCTGTAGCTCTGTTCATATGTAAGTATTTACGTGGAGTGGAGAGGTTCCAAGGAGTTGGGGGCAGAAGTAAGAGAGAGAGAGAGTTAACTAAAGGAGTATGGGGGGCAGGGAGAAAACCTGGCTATCCCTCGCCTTCTGGTGGGGGAGTCCAAGCTGCCATCCCTCTCCTGTCTGGCAATGCTTGGGAGCTGGGAGCCAGGTTTTCCCCTCCAGAGGGGAATCACTGAGGCACTGGCCTATTTGTTGCTTGGCCTCCATTCTCTTTCCTTTCTGGGCCTTACATGTGAAAGTTTTGGAAATACAGTGGTTTTGTTCTGATATGTAATGAAAACAGATTTTAAATCTCAAAATAAAAACCCTCTTTCTTATTCCTCCCTCTAAATTGTGAAAAAAAGTTCTTGTTTCATGGTCCGCCCTGAGTACCAAATCCGAGAGGCAGAACTTGCAGCAGAAAGACCAATGAAGTCAAACCTGACAAAACCTGATTGTGCATTCCTTTCCCATTTGTCAGTAGGCTCTTCTCCCTCCTAGATAAAGACTTTTTGGACTATGCTCATACTTAGGTTGAGGTATATTCTTTCATTCATCTCCTTTAGTCATGCTGTGGAAATACGGCTCCTATTATTTCAGCCCAGTCCACTTCCCACACTTCCAAGTTCCCAGCCTTGTGCCAGATCTCTTGTGAAGGATAGATCAGAATATGTCACAGACGGTTGTTTAATGAAACACAAATCAAATCCAGCTTTTCTGTGTCTTCATTATGCACCAACCACCTTGTTCAGACATGGGTAAACCTGCACTTTCTATTTTGAAGTGCTACATTTAGGAATCTCTCCATAGATTGTGGGGGACAATGCTGAAGGAAGAGACGCAAGATGTGGAACAGAAACAGCTTGAGGGCAACGTAGTCTTCCCATTGATGGGTGTTGTCAGGCCAGGCCTGTGGTGCATATTCACAGCCTTGATGCACTGATGCAGGTCAGCTTAGCCCAAAGGTGAGGCACCAGCCTCAAAGCCATTGACTGAGATGCTGAGCAAACACCCACAGTGCAGCAGTTTTCACATCATGGTTGCAGCTCTTAATGTAGTGAAACTGGATTAGCACAGTGAAGAAAGAGAGCTTATTGCCAGAAACTTGAAACAGGATAATTGAGGCTCTCTCAAAGCAACACAAACCATCCTATGCAGTGGCTTCACTGACTTTTGGGACTTTTCATTATAGGTTACAACTTTCATGTTTCACACTGCATTAAGGCTGCAAGCCTATTCCTGTTCCTCTGTATTTTGAAGAATAATACCGAAGGTGTTCAAAGGTATTCAAAGTGCTGACAGCACTGCTCTACCTTGCCTATAGCAGAGACTGAAAATGCTGTGCTGGAAAATTTATCATACAGAGGTGTCTGTGGCATTCACATTTTCTGGAAAAATCCCTTTGCCCAGGATTTTTCTCTTGGGAAGCTGAGAAGCCCCCAAGAAAAAGGAAAACAATTTTATCTCATTTGCTTCTCCTGTGTTTTGCTCCTTTGGAATGTGTTTGGAGATTGTTTATCCAACAGGTGATTGTTTCACTGGTTTCTGCTGTGAGTTGTTTTGACTCAATGGCCAATTGGGGCCAAGCTGTGCCAGGACTCTGGAGAGAGTCACAAGTTTTCATTATCATCTTTTTAGCATTGAGTAAGTATCTTTTCTGTATTCTTTAGTATAGGATAGTTTAGTATTGTTTAATATAATATAGTATCATAAAATAATAAATTAGCCTTCTGAGAACATGAAGTCAGATTCATCATTCCCTCCTCCGTCTGGGCACCCTGCAAATACAATAGGTGTCCACCAGCAAATATCTGCAATAGGAGCTGCATCAGTTCTTTAATTTTGTTGGTTTTTTTCTGCCCACTTTATTCCTTCCCCAGAGTCTCTACTCTGTTCCCAAATGCATTCTTCTTGGTTATCCTTGCTTATGACTTGTAGTGGTCTATTTAACTGAATTTTCAGTACCACACATACCTTTTGAACATTTATTTTAAATATGTCAGAACATATTTTTCTCACAGAAATACTTCTTTTATTTTATGTGGCTGATAAGGATACAGAAATAAAATTGCTGAGTCACACTGGGCAAGATGAGTTAAATGGACAGTTTTGAGTCTTCAGTGAAGAAGCTACATTAAAAAGGAAAAGCTGTAATATCGTATTTCTTAACTGCAGGGCCATGTTCACTCACTGGAAGAACTAGATGGAGTTTTCAGTTTGCACTAGAAAAAGATGGTTACAGTGAGCTCACTGTAGCTCAGGGTCATGGAGTAGAGAGGTTGCCATGGGTGACCTAGACTGTTAATCTTGAGGGACTCCTTTCCTTCACAGCTGTTGCAGCAATGCCATAAATCTGGCATTGCTTTTGAATAAATGCTGGTATAATGCTCTGGCACAGTAGGTGGTGTACATGATCCTTGGTGACAGGAGTGATGTTAACTGTGAAATCCATCTTGTCTGGTCCTGTCTCACATCCCTAAACATTCAGGACTGGAAACAGGCTTTGCTCGGAGACTGTTATTTTAGCAGCAACACAGAAGAGTTGCCTTGTGAAAGCTGCCTGGAAATCAACCCAAACCAAGCAACTCAAACTTGGAGGTTGATGACTTGGTTTCAGGCATTGTTTTATTACATAGGAAGAAGCAAATGAAAATTTCAGTTTTGTGCTGAAGGCATCATGTAGCCTGGTTAGTAGAAACCTTCAGTGCATAAATCAAAGCTTAGCTCAGGCAGCAGGTTAGCTTTGCCATGGAGTTTTAATGTTTATAAATGCTTTTTGCAACTTAAATTATGTCAGCCTCAATATTTATGGAACTGTGGAAGTGCTGAGTCAAAAGCGTTCGCATTAATAAGGAAGTGCTGGGAACCACTGGGCTGATGCCAGTGTCGACCAGTGTTAATAAGCTATGAAGTTCTTTGGCATGGCTGAGCTAGGGAAGATCATACCAAAGTTATCTCTTATGGATAGTCATTTGATTCATGGCTTCTGATCCGTGTCTTTGTCTTGGACTGAAACCACCAACTTTCTTATGAACCAGCTAAGAAATATTGTTTTTTTTTTAGAAAGGTTTGACCATATTTTCAAGAAGGAAATATTTTCATATTTTCATTTATCAGGAATGTATCTTAGTAGCAGCCAGTGCCTTACTGATACATTACTGGTTTGCATCTTGCTGGACACTCTACCTGTGGCTGGTGAGAGTTTAAATTGTGAGATTTATTTCTCTGGGGCTCTGCACAGATTAGTGCAGCACTACAGCTGCTCTCTTGTACCAAGGGGTACCTGGCAGAGATTGAGTGCCCACAACTCTGCCTTTTTTCCATATAGTACTGCTGAGAAGATTTGGGATCCTGGGTAAATACAACAGTACCTTTGCTTCGGTTGTCCCCAGGTGGTGCACTAAGATAAAGATGTATCTTTGAAGTTTCCTTATCAGAAAAACCTAAGAATATGAAAAGAAGTGGTTCCACCAGTGTAGTTTATGTTAAAATTATAATTTTTGACATAAAGTAGAAGTTTAAAAGTAACTGGTTTTCATTGTTGCTGGTGATTGTTAAGGGTTCTTTTCCTTGGAATGGGACATGCCTGTTTATTTATTAAGGTTGCTATAAGACAGTTGCAGTTTCTGGGTAACAAGCAACTTACTGCTCCCTTTTGGATGCACCTTTATCACTGCCCTCCATCACATGTGTTTTTCAGCAATCTCAGAGCTTTGTGGCAGGATGCAGGAGAAGGTATTATTATTATTGCAATTTTGTAATACAGCTATGGTCACACATGACTGGGGCAGATGGAAGCTCTCTGAGGTTTTTCTGTTTGTGTTTTGAAGGTGGTATATTCCCTAACCTAACATGCTCCACATGTCTCAGCCAGAAACACCCAAATGAGAAATTAGGAATATCAGTTTCACCTACCAAAGCTGACTGAACAACCATTTAAAGCAAGTCTTTTTGGTCACCCCATGGACATGTGTAGAAAATCACTTTCACAAGAAGACCCTAAAAGGCTCACTGAAGCCTCAGGGGTTTGTGTTTGTTTTCTTTTTTCCCAGTGGTACATACCATTTGGCTGAAGAAGCTCAAAAACACTGTGGGTTTGGGCCTTATTTATGCTTAATCCCTCCTCAGGTCCCTCCACCCTGCCAGGAAGTTCCTGGGCAAATAGACTCTGGGTCAGATGAGCAGGGAAAGGGCATAAACTTTATTGTTATGAATTTTAAGCAGAGATTTGTTTGGAAAGGAAGGAAGCCCAATGTTCTGGGGAGAACAAAAGGGAGGTTTTGGTGAAGCGGTATTTGCCACAATTAGAGGGGAAGACTTTTGGGGTTGGATTCAGCTGTTGTGTGGATGGGTGCAAGTACACGCCAACTGCTGATTACAGCAGAGCCGTGCCAGATGTGCATCAGCTTATGAGAGTGTGCAGCTTCACTTGCAGCCTTTTTATTCCTGCTCATGGCAGGCTGCTTTTTCTCTTCTTTCAGCTTTCTCCTGCTAATGTTTGTGATGCACAATTGCCTGCTCCTTGTAATTGGAAGGGCATTACAAGCCATGCATGCCATTGTTGCAGCAAACCACTTCCTTGTTATGGCTCTTATGTCCTTGCTTTGTAAGAACAGAATAACCTCTGTCTGGCATCTGAAAATAGGATAACATCAAGTTTCTGCATCTGTCCAACTAAGCATGTTGTAAGAACAGAATAACCTCTGTCTGGCATCTGAAAATAGGATAACATAAGCATCTGCAGGGTGCATTGTGCAGATGCATTTAACCTGGCCTGGCACCAGGAGCATTGTCCCTAGAATGGCCTGGGATGCAATTGGATGCCAAATCTCCATACATTACACAGACTTGAGCAGACTACTGAAGTTTGCTACAAGCTTGGACTGTCTACTCACTTTTAAAGAAAAGCAAGGATTTTGCTTTGTGAAACTTATCACACCCCTTACAATGCAAATCATACAACAGAAACAGAGAACAAGCTGGGTTGGAAGGGACTTTAGAGATGATCAAGTTCCAAGACCCCTGCCATGGACAGAGACACCTTCCATTAGATCAGGTAGCTCAAAACCCCATTCAACCAGGCCTTGAACACTTCCACGGATGGGGGATTTACCACTTTCCTGGACAGCCTGTTCCAGTGCTTGACAACACTTTTGGTGAAGAAATTTTTCCTAATGCCAAAACTAAATCTCCCCCAGTGTGACTTGAGGCAATTTTCTCTTGTCCTATTGCCTGTTACTTGACAGAACAGACTGAACCCCGCCTCACCAAAACCCCTTTCAGGTTCTTGTAGAGGAGCCATGCTGTGTGGACTCTGAGCCGACAACCAAACAACTCAGTACACAAATGCACCAGGAGAGCATCTGTGGAACATCTGCTCTGCTCCTGCCAGTTCCCCCAGAGCCCATCAACTCCCTGGCCCTTCAAAGCATAGGCACAAGCCCTAGAACAGAGTCTTCAGTGACACAGGGACACGCCCTGGTGATTATAAGCCCATTTTATTGACTTGCTCAATAGAGCTTCAAAACATTAAACTGTCTTCTAAAGACTCTTTAGGAGCAGTTATGGGTTGCTCATGTGTTCCACAAAAGCTGTGCTGCTAAGATAATATTTCAGCTCCCCAAGTCACATGTGACAGGGATACCTCAACCTGCTGTGGTCTGGTCAAGGCTTGAAGACCATTCAAGTAAAATTAAATGACACTAAGGCTTTCTCAGAAGAGCTTATCTTACTTCCCTGAATTGAGGAAGGGTTGCACGTGTAAGGAAACGAGGCTGACATAAATGGAAGATCTGTTCCTGGGTCCCTGTCAATGTTAACTGTATTGCCCGCACTTGAATTTCTCCCTTGCAGTTAATCCATGTTGAGTGCCACCTTAGACCCGGCAGTGAGGTGTCCCCCTCCTTCATTACATAACACCCCTAGGGCTCTCTCTTTCTAAATCCTGAAAGAGCTGAACCACGTAATTAATTCCCTGTAGAGGATGGGATAGTGTTTCTGCTGGTGCTGGGCATACAGGGAGAGCCCTGGGAAGACAAAAAAGGACTGCTGGTATTGGACTGGCATTTGTGTGCATGCACCCTCTGATAAAGGTATAAGATGATGAATGGTCCTTCAATGAGCAGGCCTCTGGACTAGTCATCCACAGCTAAAACACTTCTGATTATAACCTACAGAACATAGTTTAGAGGTAGCACTTAAATTAATGGCATGTGCTAATTGCTAGTCATGTTGATTTTACAATGCAGGCAACATTTCATTGATGCTCTAAAAGAGAAGGGTAAATAAAAGGCAAGCATAAAGCCCAATGTAGCAAGACTAATTCTGCAGAATGGCTGCTTGCTTTTTCATTTCACCAGTGGAAGTCTCTAAAATAAACAGAACAACCAATTTAAAGCAGATGCATGGAACAACAATCAGGTTTCATCTCTGGTTTTAATCTTTTCAAACCACAGTGTTTGTTTCTCAGAGCTCAAAGGAACTGCAGACCGAATCAGAAGTTGGCTATAAGTTAGCAGCATGGAGGAAGCAGATTTGTGGCTGTTTAACAGGGAGAGATGAAACATCCCTGTTTAAACAACTAAATTATTAAAAAATATGCTAGTGATGGAGTCGGGTGACGAACATCCAGAGCTCCTGCCTGTGAACTTGTTATCAGTTACAGCCTGGGGACAATAGAGCTAAGCAGTAAATGGCCAGCTCAGGCACTGCTTCTTAAACAACGAAACAGTAAACTCACAATTTTTATTGGTAGTTGCTATCCTGTGTGCCACAAAAATGAAATGTGGAGTGAATCAATATTGTGTGAAAACAGGGTTTATTATTAAATGTGTATGATCACATTTTTACTTCCCTTTGTAACTTTTGGGAGGGACTACATAACGAAGTAGCAAACACAAAAAAAGCCCTCTGGAAAGCCACATGGGTCTGATTTCCCATTTCCCTGCCCACTGTGTCATCGTTTACCTCAGAGGCTTTGCATAACTGTGTGTGACTACCCACAGCTTCTGATCTTGTGAGACTGAAGTCATTCTTCAAACAGCAGTCAGCTTTTAAGGACTTGGTGGAAGGGGAGATGATGCTGGGCAGGACAACTAAGCTAAGACAAAGAAATGTTTTTCAGACAGGGGAGCAAATGCTGGAAATTCCCTGGGGACCAGTCTTGTGACACAGTTATACCATTGCAAAAAATTTTTCTAAGCTGGGGGTGGGTTGGGTGCCTCTTGACAGCCTGGTTCAGACAAGTTGTGCAAAATAGGGGTGCTTACCTGTGTGTGTTTGCACAGGGTTACCAGGACACTTGCTGAGAGCATAAAAAACCCAAAATGGTGCTGGAGGGAAGTTTCACAAATTTATTGGAACCTCAGTAGGGTTGTCTGTTTTGGTTTGGTTTCCTTTCATGCAGTTTGAATGGATAATTTAGACATTTTCCCACTAGCAACTATGAGCTCCAAAATCCTTAAGACTGAATCACCCTTTGTCTCAGGGTGCATGTAGAAGGGCTGTGACATGCCACTGCTTGGTGTGAGGGTGACCAACCATCTGTGCTGGCAAGAGCACTGTGGGCAGAGAGGACACAGGTCAGGCTGTGCCCACAGGTGTTATCCTCACCTGTATGGATTCGGAAGTACCTGTATGGATTACATATGCATACCTGTATGGATTACTGTATGCAGTACCTGTATGGATTTGGAAATGCAGGTTATTTTAGCTGTCTTTGCCATGTTTTGTGTTGCTGATGCACACTTACCCAGACACGGGGAGATACGAACAAGAGAGGTGATGTTGTGGCTACAGCAGGCAGGGAGGGATTCAGCTCAGGGGAACGTGCTTAACGCAATGAGGAGAACTGGAGGGCTTTACATTAAGGTAGGGTCTAATCCCTTACTTACCAACCATGTTGTCTCTCATTTTTCAGTCTTCCTCATGTTTCTCCTTCTTGCTTTGCCTTTTTTTTTTTCCCATTGTGACTTATATATCCTTAAGTGATTTCTCTTTAAGGGCCCCATAAGTAGACATTAAGTAGCAGCAGAATCTGCAGGCAACTATGACATGATGCCTGGTGAACCACCACCAGAACTCAGTAAAGACATCTACCTTGTCATGTTCATTGAAGGTTCCTATCCTGATTCAAAAGATCCTGCTGATCTTTTTTTCCTCCTTGCATTTACAGTTCCAGACTGGAGATCACAGGGCAGCCTGATATTTGTTAAAATTTCCAAATGTGGAGCAAATACCTCCCTCCCCCTTTTGCTACTCACATACATGTAATTAATTTGTGTTCACAGCTTCCCATTTTGATCTCCAGCCTTATTTTAAAACATATCCCCCCTAAAACCCCCCCCCCCCCCCCTTCTCCACTCCTTATGCATAGTTTCAACATGCTTTGGTCTATTTCTGTGTAAAAACACTCAAAAACAGCACCAGAAATTATGAAACCATTGAAGCCTTCAGATTAAAAAAAAAAAAAAAAATCCAGAACTGTTTATATTCACAAATGGTACCTATTTAAACAGTTTTTGCAACTATTGCTTCCTCTGGTAGCAAGTTTAATTTTAAAATATTTGAATTTAATTCCAAAAGGATAAATAGGACAGCAGATATTTACAGAAAAATTGGATTGTTATTATGAAAAGAGCATTCTCTACAGCCTTCCAAATGGGCTCTCAACAACATCTTACAAAAGACTAAAACACAATCTATCAGTTCAGCACAGAAAAAATATAACCCCAAGCATTCTTGTAATAACAAAACATTACCGATAAAGAGAGTAAAGGCTGCAGAGCCATTTTTCTACCCTCTCTTTCTGCTCTATCCTATTAAGCTCTTTCTGCAGCACTATGAGAGTCAGTGTTATGAAACGGGTAACTAAATTCTGCATAATGTTCTTTTAAATGCATTAATTAAGAAAATGCATCTGCTTTGCTTGTAGAAAAGGATCTTAGGTCCTAAGAAGCCTTGAAAAAAGGTGCAAGTGTGGGGTGATGAGCAAGTTGTCCAGCCCAGAGCTTGCTTGCTGCATCCCTGTCCCTGTAGCCTCCCTTTGAAATGGCAGAAAATATTCCAGAGCATGGCAGGAGGCAAGCAGCCATGTGGATGTTTGCATATTTTGATTGACATGATGACAGCCTTGCTCATGATAGGAGTTTTACCCTGAGTCCTGCTGAGAAATACCAGTAATGAAGGAATACAGTATTCAGATGCCACATGAATTCATTTCTCATCTTCTTCAGAAACAATTAATGCAACTAAGGACAAGCCTGTCTTCCTGGTTAGGTAAAATTGGAAGGAGAGTAAAAGTCATCACAACTTCCAAACCAACAGGGTACAAAAGCACCTTTTCCTGCCTACAGCAGACTGCTATGATTTATTGATGGATTCCACCCCCAGTATTTCAGTGTTAAATTAGTTTTGCTGCTTGTTTTCCTTCTCTAGGAACTGAAGTTCTGATTAAAAAGGACTGATTAAAATATGAGAAAATATACAAGAGGTGTTATATTTAGGCAGCTTTTCTATTGGGAGAGAAATATATGGGGGAAAAAACCCAACAAAAAATCTGACAATTTATCATCACACAACTATTAGCAAGATGATAAATAAAAGTAGCTAGACAGAAATTAAAATACACTTTTATCCCTGGTGATTTTGACCACTTGCAAAGTCTTTAGGCACCCATAAAGTGTGGCCTTGTCATTAACCCAATATGCCTTTGACAGGGAGAGGAGTGTCTTCATTGTAAAGGCATTTGACCATCTTACATTCAGGGCTGATCTTTGTTGTACCTCATGACATCATTTCAAATGTTTTAGTGGTTACCAGCTGCTTTGCTGGACAGTAAAGGAAGCTGATCAAAGCTTAGCTCCACAGACATGTTGATGATCTGGATTTTTTGTAGTGTTTCTCCCTAACCAAGCCCTGCATTTGCCTCCAGAATCAACACAGGCGTATGCGTCACAGGTCTGCAAAGGCAAATGGCTTTATTTTGGATTATTTTTTTTCCCCAAGGAACCAGCTTGCTCTGAACATATCTTTGTCCTAAGCGCTACAAGAACTAAGTGCTAAATACTGTATCATGATAACCCTGTTTCTGCTGGGAGAGTCTTCACAGAGGGAAAGGAGGACCTTGGCATTCTGTGCATTCCTGGTTTGCAGTCAGGTCAGCTTAAAAAGATAAAGTGCAATCTGCTGCTTGCTATCCATCATGAGAAATGAAGCCTGATAACTTCAGAGTAATGTTTAGCTTGTCATTCTTGGGCTATTACACTGAGTTAGGAGTGCTAGAAAAAGGGATTTATTTCCTTCTCTTTCTCTTACTGTAATAAGTCTCAGACTAGTAATGCTGCAGGCTTCAAAGTCTGTTTTGTTCATAGCTTCTGGCTGGGGAACAGGTGAAAACAAAGACCAGATATGCAATGATCTGGGCATTAAATCCCTTCAAAAAGTGTCTTTTGGCACCATGGTGAAGAGCTATTAATGACATTCCTGGATGACTGCAAAAAAAGAACAAGTTTTTATAAATGGCTATAACTTCTTGGATTAGCTACCTGACAAATTTTGTGTTTTCAGTTGATTTAGGGCCCCAGATCTGCTTTCTGCTATGGCTTTCCTATAAAACCTTTTTGAATTGCTGCTTTATAGGAGCATGAAAGGGAATCAGGGCCCACTTTAAATGGGGATCAGGATTTCAGAATGCAGCCACCTTCTTGACAAACAAGCAAGTGTGGATCAACCATGCCCAGAAATGAATGGGAAGCAGCAACTGCAACATTTCATTGCATCTGCAGATACAGAGCATTAAAAAGCAAGCAAGCAAGCAAGCAAACAGACAAACAAACAAAATCAACCAAAAAAACCCACAAAAAGTTAAAAATTTGAAAGAAAAAAATAGTAGGTGAAGTTAGGGATTCTGGCTGGCTCAGAGTAACAACTATCTCTCAGGTGTGAGCATCCAAAGTGTATGAGCAGACTGCTGTGTTAACCTCACCACTTGCTAATGGCTGACCTTCCTGGAAAAGGACCACTGGCTGCTTTTCCCAGATAAGTCAGGCAGAATTTTAGAAATCATCCTGGAGGTTTCATTTTCATCTCACTTGAGTTCTTCTAACTTTTGAAGCATTACTCCTTGTGTCTAAATATAGGAAAGTATGTCGCAACGTTAAGAACCTTTTGCTGAAGCTTTTCCTGTGACTCACACATGTGCTGTTTAGGTTACTACATTAATTGCAAGTGCCTGCTCCAGACAGAAATGGCAGCAAGAATTGCTAAACCAATTCAGACTTTTCAGCTTTGCAGAACATCATCCAGCATGTTGCCAGGTGCTGACTCTGGGAGGCATCACTCCCTGCTCCCAGGGCAGTGAACACTTGTAGTAGGTATGCTGGTAGTAGTTTTCTAACTAGGCAGATATTGAGATCAAGCAAGAGAATAGGGTAGGGAATGAGCTGTCTCAGAATTTAAATACTTTCTTTTATATTTTGCAACACCCAGAGGGTTAAAGCCCTCAGGGATAAGCAAAAAGAAGAGGGAGCAATACCATGCCGCTTCTTCCTTTTTTTTTTTTTTTTTTTTTGTAATTCCCAAATGATGCTGGCCAGGTAGACCCACCACCAGAAACCTTTTCATTAGAGGAAAAACTGAATTTTTGAATGCAATCTATGTGCATGCAGTGAAACAATTTATTGCAAAAAAGCTAGTTCATGCACATGTGGTTCAATGAGCCAGGTTTTTTCAGCAGAGGACACATAACAGACCAGAGTAGTCACGGGAATTAGGACACAGTTCAGAGGGGAAGTTCTGGTATTGCCCATAGCTGAGTGACAGCAACTGGGAGGAGCACCAGAAGGTCACAGAGTGGTCAGTTTTCCAAAGAGGGACATGCCAGAAGCACAAAGCCAAGCAAGACTTATTGACTGCACCCTTAAAAGATTCTCTGCTCAGGAATTCTTAGTGGGGGATAAGAAATTTCTTGCCTTGTCTTACTGGAAGAGGTGGGAAGCAAGGACATTTGTGGGAGTAAAATGCACTTGATCTGATAATTTCCTAATGTCACTTGTGAGTCCCATCTAATCCTTTTCTCTGGCAATGTTTTTGTCCATCTGTGTTTATCTCTACTCTGAGTGTCCCTTTGGCTTTTAAATTTGTGGATGTGCTCCAGATTCAGTGATGAATTTGGACTTTATGATATTTATATCTCCACCCTCGACTGTTGCACAAGATTACATACTGGAATTTTTAACCCCAGGTTTTAAAAGAGTTGTCATTGATTTAGGGGAGGAAAGGAAAAAGAGAGCTTTCTTGTCTTTAAAAAATGTAGAGAGGAATAAAGTTGAGGAGGTGGTTAACTTTTAACTGTGTTCAAGAGAGCTTGAACATCATGCGACTGTGAGATCTGTGAAGTATGACAGGATGAAAACATGTTCCCATGAAAACAAATTGTTGCAACTGGGAAAAGAAGTGAGGAACAAACCCCAAAGGAATCCTGAATTGGGAGAAGCAAATCTTCGACCCAGTCCTAGCAAATAAAAATGTTGCAGCTGGTCTTATCAGCTAATTGTATGTAGGTAGCAGAAGAGAAGAGAAAGTGAATGGAGGTGGTGTTTTCCAGATGAAGTATGTCCCATATGCCAGGACAGTCTCTTCTCTGACCCCAGCTGCCCTGGAAGGGAACAAGCAGTCTCAAGCAATCTGTGCTTCTGCCAGCTGTGACTGCCCCAGGGCCCTTGGCAGCTGCCCTGAGATACAGGTGTGGTGGGACTGCCCAAAAGGACTGCATCTCCCCTCTCAGTGCAGCTCCCACTGCCCCCTCTGTGCTCCTGGTCCTTTGGTGGTGTCCTATGTTCCCGCAGTAGCAGCTGCACATCCTCCCCACCACCACCCACTGCCAGGCTGCCAGCCCTGTTCTCCCTGCTGGGCAGTCAGGAGAACAAGCTTTTACACCTGCAGGACCCTTAATCATTCCTTGCACTGAATATTGATTTAAGGAATGAAACCATGACTAGCAGTTACAAACTTCTGACTGAATGTTTTCATTCTTAGGCTGTCACAGACCTCTACTTTTAATCAGCTGGAACAGTGGCAGGATTATCAGCATTAGTAATTTCTGGTGTTTGTAATGCATTTTCAGAATCTTACCCAAAATGAAGAAATCCTTTTGAAATATTTTATTTAATCTATTAAAATAATTTAGTGAAGTTGAACTTTCATTTTTAACTTTTATTATGTTAAATTGCCAAAGCCAAGAAAACTACCAGCAACTTCTGTTTGGTTGCTTTTTTTGGTTGCTGTTACAGTAGAATATTGCAAGAATCAGACTAATCAACAGCAAAGAGCAGGAGAGGGTTTTTTTAACAGAACTGAGCAAGTTGCACAACAGTTGACATCTTTAAAGGGACTGAACACACTTAATCTATTATTGAAATTAATGAAGTTTAGAGTTTATCAGTACATTTGAGGATCAGACCTTGTATCTCTCTGCTTTAGTTTCCTTGAAGTTAATTGCACTTTGATTAAACTCAGGGGTTTCTTGAGCTTGACTACATCCTAGGAGCATTACAGGAATTCATCTGGGACTCAAAACACCTATTGTTTTTCCCTGAACAGGGGTGACGAGGAGCAAAACAAGCAGCTGCACATGGCATCAGCTTTCCTATACAAGGTTGTTGTGATTACTCACCTTTGTGCAGTACATGGTGTTTTACAGATGGTAAGCACTCGCAAGAAATTGATTTTTGTTGTTGCCTACAAAGGCAGAAAGAGAAAAATGGCTACATTAGTAAGAATTAAAGATACTGAACTATTGCATCCAGAGTTAATGAGAATTCAGGTCTCTATCCTCAAACATATTATTTAGTTGGATCTAATTCTTAGCTCCAGCTGGATGATACTGTCTTTCTTCTATAGAGCTCCACATTAATTTAGACTCAGGTACAATCATACCAGTTTTGGAACATTTGAAGGTCTGGCCCTGTGAATAGTCCCATTAAAAACTCCCATTGAATCCTAAGAAATCTTGAACAGATGGTAAGATTTGCAGTGGGAAAATGATGACTAATTGACATCCATGTCAGGTAATCTGTTACTTGCTAGAAAAATAACATAATTAAAAGGAAAAAGCATAAGAGAGCACAAGTGTGAACATGTGGACATGAGTCTGCACTTGATATCAGAGTGTTTGTAGTTTTCCCATCATTTTTCATATGACTTCCAAAGCAGAATAATCGTACTTAGTGAGCTAGGCAGAAGGAAAACATGATGCAAAACACAACAAGCAAATATTTTAGGTTAAAACTTCTTTTGCTTGATGTCTCATTTTGCTCTCAGTATGGCAAAGTGTTAGAGAAGGCAGCTGTCAGTAATAAAATTCTTGCTGATAAAATGGACTGGTTTTCCTCTGACTGATGTATATTTCAATGCCATTAAAATTCCTTCTCTCTCACTTTTCACTTTTTTGGCTAAATGATTTTTTTTTTTTTTTATTTTAGCATGCTAGAATCTCTGCAATTCACTAATTTCAGCTGCGAAGACACAATGTGATTGTCATGTGCACTTCTCTGTGGCAAGTTGCAGGTGCACAGCCTTTCTCCACTAACTTGTAAGTGATGATATTTATTACAAAGCAAGACTAAGTTATTCAAGGAACTCCAGTAAAAACATTAGTGACTAGGTCAAAACCACTTGAAAAGGTCTGTGATTATGAGTAGATGCCTTTTCTGCAACCACAACTTCAAGAAGAGTTTTGACATAACTTGTGCCATGTGGCAGCATTTACTACAGGCAGAAGGCATTAGAGGCATACTACTGTTTCAGGGAACAACACTCTTGAAAGTAAATCCAGAAGTTCCTTCCGAAGACTCCCCTTCCCACCCTACTGATTTGGGGGTTAATTCTCATTGCACACATTGCATTGACACCCCACACTGTTGCTTTCATTTAGATGTGCAGCCAGCTCATTTCATTGACTGCATTCCTACAAAATGCTGTGCTGGGAATGGCAGAAGTAAAAGTCCAGCAAATCTGGAGGAGGAGCCAGGCTATTGAAGAGTAGGGGCTAATATGGAAATTATTTTCTATGGCTGCCCTTCCCTCTTTGTGGGGAATATAAAGTAGCAGCAGTAAAATTCAAAGAATCAGCAGCAACACATAGGTGCATGCCAGCAACATGGGTATTTGTCATCTATACATCAGGTGCTTAAAATACCGCAAGAGACAATGCAGAAAACAATGCAGAGGGCTCACGGGTGATCTGGACAGTGGCTTCTTCACAGTTCACTGGCACTGAAAGGAGCAGCAGAAACACTGAGGAAAATGTTGTCCACTAGAATCACAGCTTCTGTTTTACAGCCCAGGCTTTATGGATTGTAAAACAGGCACAAGATTTCTAGCAGCAATTCAAATCACTTAGAAGTCATTACAGCATCTGTACCAAAAATAATATGGGCTGGTCTACTTGGAATTGGGTTAAGCGACATAGAGTTTTCATTCCAAAAGCACAGATTTTTAACAGTGGTTTCAGAAGTCTTTCATCAGGCAGGTCCCCTCGACAAAGCAGGGCAAAGAGCCCTGGTCAACCTCTAAAACAGATCTGTCTCCACAGAGCAACATAGGGACACATGAGGGTACTGGCTCCTGTCCCAGCTGCAATATGGATGGCTTTGTGTGAGGCTGAACCTTTTTTTGAAGCAAGGCCAGTTAGTAATTATATAGCTTTCAGCTCTGGAAATAGGTGTCTCAGGGCTCTTTGCCTCAATACTCCCTGCTGGGTACAGACACCTTAAATCACAGCACAGCACTGAAAAGGCACTGACGCTTGTGCTGGTTTTTTTAAAGTTACCTTTGAAATCATGATGGGTGTGTATATGTGTAACCTTCAGTTTATTTAATTTTCCATTGAAATACATTGCTTGAGGTCCTTCATCTTATCTCGTTGTCCCTGTCCAACAAATGAGTCATCAAGGCTTCCTGTCTAGGAAGCAAATGGAGCTCTCCTGATTCACAGGCACCCTGATCTTGCAGGTAGGCACACAAGCAGGTGAGCCATTGCAATAGCAGATCCAAGAAGGAGCAACGCCACCCAGGCAGGAGAGGAGAAGCAGGACATTTTGCTCCCACTTCCCTCTTTTCAAGGTTAGGGAAGGGACCAGCTCATTTTGTTGCAAACCACCCTTATATAAAGCATGACCCAGTTTCAACTTTTGCTCTGGGCCTCTGCACTCTTTCCTTCTCTGTAGTTGTTTCCCTATTTTTATTTTTATTTCATTTTCTGATTTCCCCAGGCCATCAGCACACCCACCTCAAGAAGGAGGTCTGTGGGCTGGCTGAGAGCAGCCGTGCTGGCTGCCAGCACTGTGGTAAGCTGTGCTGCAGGGCTGGGGAGGGTCCTGCCTCCCCAGGGCTGGGAGCTGGCTCAGCTTTTGACATCTGTTCCTTTTCTGCAGTAATCACTGGGAGTGGCCTTTGGATGTCAAGTCGCCTGTTGCTGCTTGCAGTTTAGTAATGTTCCCACACTTACAAGCTGAGGTATCTGATTATTTTAAAGGGCATTCACACATGCAGTTTCCACATTGTCTTTTTTACTGTGAACGTTTAGTCTAAGGGAATAGTCTGTCTAAAATTGCTCTCAGCTTTTTGCCAGTGGAGCTGAAAGTACTAATTGTATAATTGAGTGAAAGATGCTGTGTTTTCTGCTATTGTATTTTGCTTTCCTTGGTAAAATGGCAAAATTATCCTGATTCTAGTGTCACTGTTACTGCTGAAACAATCCTGGGTTAACTCCATTGATATTACTTATTTACTGCCGTGCCAATTGTTTTGGGATTCTCTTCAGTCAACAAATCTTTGACACTGAATTTCTGGTTGTTTCTGTTTTGCGGTCCGTGTTTATTTAATTTGGTTTGGTTAAACGGAATGTTCAAAGGTATATTGTGTTATCCCCATGTTTTCCCTAGATGGTTCCTCCCTGAGTTGTGCCCTCCTTTCCAGATGTCCCTCAAGTTGTCTCCTCTCTTTGTTCCAGACCCTTCCTTGCCTATCAAGGCAACCCTGCCCTTTGTTCCAGAATGTTCCTTGCCAGTTATCCCATGGGCCAATCCCCTGTTGAGCCTTCTCCCCTTCCCTTATCCTGATTTGATGTTATCCCAAAACCAGACCCTGAATGTCACTGTATTGGTTGTTCCATTGTATCCACCCCCTGTTTTTTGAGGCTCTGTAATCCCGTGCACAGAGCTGCTCGGGTCTCTCTCTGGCTGTGATCCCTTCAGCCGTGGTTCTTCCTGTACTCCTACCACCTCAATAAACGAGTTGGAACTTCACCGTGAGAGAGTCTGCTCTGCCTTCTTCACCCGGTCCCTGCCGCGGCATGTCGGAGCACCGCTGTGGAGCAGCGAGCTCTAGGTTCTGCCCTTGGCACTACCCCAGCCAGGACAGTTCCCCACACTGGCTACTGCTCTGGAACACCAAAGAGAACACCCGGGCTCTGGCAGGCAGGGACATTTCTGCACAGTTTACTATTGAGTGTTCTTCACTAACTGCTTTTGAAGTTGCTGCTTCTGTTGTTGAAGCTGTTGAGATGGGAGTTTTCTCCTTTCCAGCCAGGGTTCTCCCTCAGCTCAGGGAACTCCTAATCTCATGTTTCTGACATCACGGTCCATTGCCATGGCAATGTCTGAGGGCTGTGCAGCCAACAGCCTGGTTTTCTGCAGGAACTTTTTATGTGAAAGGATGAAATCAGAGGGAGCACTAACACTTATGGGCTGTGCACTCATACAAATATATGCAGAAAAAAAATAACTGTAGAAGAATGCAAAAGCTGGAAATCTAGAAGTTATTTGGGTTTGTGTTTAAGGTGCGGGCTTGAAGCAGAGGAAAACTCTACTTTGTGTGTATCCTAAATTCCTAGCTCTTGGTCTTGTGCTGGACCTGGGCAGCACGACTTCGTCCAGCCAGTGTACTGCCAGTGCCTTCTATTCATGGATATTGAGCTAGTGGTTGTCTTGGTTTGACGTTGTTGTTGTCCATGATTTTTTATTCTTTTTCCAAATTTAGATAGTTGAAATGCAAGAGAACAAGGCTCAGAAAATGGCTCCTTGTCTTTTCTCCTCTAGTTGTTCTGTCCTTAATTTTCTAGGAAACAGATAAAATCCCCAGCTTCTGGAATGATTCCTTGAAATTATATGGCACTTTTTCTTTCTTCAGGCTTTCTTCTGGTTCCCACTGAATTGAAAATATTCAGTAATGCACTCTGATTTTTAAGATAATTTTTATATCCACTTAAGTGTTCTACTCTGAAAAATGCAATCTGTCAGCTAAGGGAAAATGCTTGTGCTGAAACCTGCCCTGTTAGAACAGAATTTCCTTTGTTAAACTGCACTGATTGAATTGATTGTGCTTAAATGAACCCTATTGCAATTAGTCACATCTCATCCATAGCTAATTTATAGAAGGAAAGTCTTTAGTTATGTGTCGTTTGGACATACATTAAGATAGTGGAGCTGATAATGTATTACGGTTTCCTGATTCACAATACAAACTAATGTTCAATCTTTAAAAGTATTTTAGTTTATTTTTGCACTTGTGAAGGAATCTTTGCCTGTGGGAAGCTAAAGCAAAGGGCAAGAATACACACTCTGTACTTGTAACTCTTTCATCATGACCAATGTGATCCAATTTGACACCGATATTTGCGTGAATCTCCTGAAAATGAAGGGCTGGAGTACATGACCTGATGTAAGCCAGTTGCATAAAATATGCCCATATCTGGCAAAACTAATTTCTCCTTATATAAAAAGCCAACCTGTAAAATGTGCTTTTGTCTAGTGAGGCAGACCACTGCTGCATGAATTAAATACACAATCTCTTTGATGACAACATTTTGTTTAAGGTAGTGAATTACTCTATGCTTTGCCAATTTATGACACTATTTCCCTCTGGGCATCCCTTTAGGCTTATCTGCTTCTGCCAAGATACGTGAATTGAATCATCTGGTAGTACTTGAGCTGCACATCTCACCCCAGTAACTGGCCGATGGTCAAGCTGACTCAGCTGCTGCTGTGTGTTATACCCCTAAGCTTGTTACATTTACTTAATTAATTCATTCCTGCTTTCAGACTTTGGAAGCTGATAAGGGGAGGTTGCCCTTAGCTCAGTTCCTATTTCTTAACTTAAATATTTGATTAAATGTAATAATAAAATTACATTAGTCCTTTGAACTCATATCTACCCATGATTCAGAGGATTAGAAGAAGTTAATCCAATCTTTTAAGGAGGTTTTTGAAGTCTTGAGAGTATCTTTTATCTCAGAGACACACATTGTTGTGTTAGCCCCCTTCCTTTGTCATTTTCTGAAGGTCACCTCTAGCTTTGCAAGGCTGGAGGAAACGGCTGCAGCCACCTTATCTGCCAGCTGCCTCCCTCAGGCCCTCAAGCTGAGCTTGCCCATGGGTTCTGCACGGAGGGGCTTATTCTGCCTTTTTCTAAAATGAGCTCCAACAAAGCCCCTGCAAAATAGCTGTGCTGTAGAAGACAAATATATCATGTGCTTCTTGTTTATGTGCTCTTTTACTTCAGTGGACTGACAACCATCAGTAAGCCCTGTACCTCTGTCCAGTCCACGGATGCCACTGAGGTCATATTGTGCTGGCTAAGCACAAAAGGTTGAATATCCCTAAATTCCTCAGATGCCTGATGAATTAACACAGACAATTGACAAAAGAGAGACCTTTCCCTCCACCCACCAAAAGTCACTTCAAAACCTGCACCTGTTCTAATCTTTTCTACTTGAACTAATTGCTATTTGCAGTGGCATATGGAAGAAATCTCCTTTGCCCAATAGTGGTATTTCAGGCTACAAAGACATTTCATATTACTTGTTCATTTTGGAGACTGCCTACACATTGCAATCATTTTTCTTTGCAGGAGCTGTAGTTCACAAAAAAAAAAAAAAAAAAAAAAAAAGGCGAACAGATAGCAAGGGATTCTGAGAAAGCAAGGGAATTTTCATATTTAAAGCTTCCTGAGAGAAGGACCAGAGAACATCACACTTTGCTCATCTTCTTGAATAATTCATATATACTTGCACAAAAATCTGAAGGAGTTTCTAGTCTATGTGGGCAATGTGTAAAAGTTTATTTATTTTTAAGTGGACTTGTCAAATTTAATTTCCTTTTGATACACACAGTATGCGATGTTGTTAATATTTTACCAATAAGCTTTGAGAAGACATGATGGTTGTTATGGCCACAAGGCATCAATGCCATCAGCCTCTCCAAAGCCTGGTGTAGCATAAACTGTTAATCTGGAAAATTAGGCAGAAGAGGGAAGTACAATTTCCAAATGTGTTCGTATAGTGGGCTTATTATGCTTATGAATGTTTATGAAAGCACTCACTATTGCCGTGAAGATACAGGAAAGCAATCTATCTTTACAATACCCTAAAAAGTGCAGTTTGTGGCTGTTGTAAAACAGAATTTACCATGCTTTCCTTACCCTAACATTTACCTGCTTTTTTTAGAGAAGCAGATTTCTGTCCTTGTTCATGAAGAGCTTGGAGACACCAGGTCTTAGCAAGGTACATCCAAGTCCCTCCAGATGGTGTTTGGCCCTGCACCTTTCATCTCCCGGGCAGAGGCTCTAATCTGCATTTGAGCTGGAACAATCACAGTGTCCCTTGTGGATACATGCCACTGTGGGACATAAAAGTTCCACTTTGTGTAGAGAAGTTCAGGGTTTACTGGATTAGAGGCAACTGCTCCTGCTCTCTAATGTAGCTTTGGTGTTTTTTGAGGAATTGACTTGGGTGGGGGATTGGAAATCCCTCTTACCCTCATTTATTGGAGCTGTAACACCATGGGGACATAGGGAGCCTCCTCCTGTGACCAGCCACTGTTGAAATAGTTAAGTAAAATAAGACGGGTCTGAGAAGAGGGGCTGGCAGAGCCTCACATACGATGGTTGCATGATGGGAATGTTTCCCCAGGGAGGTGGGTAGGATGCAAAATAATGTCCCCAGGCAGGTGCTGGAACTGTACCTCTTTCCTACATCAACAGAGATTAAATATCTGCCAGACTCAAGGTTAAAAAGCAAGAAGGATTTTTGCCTATCTTTTGAAAGACAAAAGCAGCTTCAGTTTCAGCTTTGGCTCAAAGAGCCAACGTCAGAAATCACTAGCAAAGATGGGCACTTCCCTGTGATTTGGTTCAAGCTGGCCAAACACAAGCAGCAGGGCTTGCTTTGTCATGGTCTTTGTTCCTCACAGGCAAGAGAGGTTAGCATCACAATGCTGCACTTTCTGTAAATCCCGCTATAGGACTGTAATTATAGGAGTATAACTACAGGGGCATCTCATGCATGGAGTTGGTGATTATGGTTTCTTCAGTGCAGAGCTCTTCACCTTTCCCCTGTGTATGTGTCTATCAACCCCAGGGAGAAAACAGTGATTTGTGAGAAGCAAGTTTGCATGCTGCTGACACCACACCCTGCTGAGTAATACACTCTGCCACTGGCTCACCCAAGAGAGGCAGTGGCATGAGGGAGCATAATAAACCATGCCATGATCCCTTTTTCTGCATTATGTGGTCTAAAAATTCTCTTTCAGCTCAAATTTCTCTGAATAAACATATGCACAACCAAATCCTGCTCTTCACCCTGAGTGCATGCCTCTCCCATGTGGAACACTGGACACCCAATCTCACGGCATCCCACCAGATCGCCTTCTCTTTACTGAGCTCTGTATCTCTTATCTACGTCAAGTGAATTTAGACTGGTCAACTCTCTGAGGCCTTTTTTTACTGAGGTGAGAAGGGAGAGAAGGGCAGAAAGTTTATCCGTCCAGCTTTGCCCTGGATTCCCTCCCAGGCAGGATGTCCGTCCTCTCTGCACATTGGAACAATTTGAGTTTAAAAGGCTGAAGTATCCCTTGTTGTACAGCTAGTGTCAAGGCTGACATTACATACAGTATAGGGATTATCTTGATGTTTCCTATTGACTAATATATATGCCTTTTTGATGTAAAACAGATTAGTCTGATTTCATTTCCCATCTTCTTTACAATGGCTGTCCAACCAGCACCACAGCACTCCTGCATGGCGTCTGAAATCCTTCCTGTAGTAATTACATACAACAGCGACTGGATCAAATTTGCTATTCCTATGATTCACCTGCAACAATGATCTTTGTCAGCACTTTCTTTTTTAGTGGATAGATCATTTGAAGCATTACTTTGGCCATTTGACCTGCAGAAAAAAAATACCTATTATCATTAAGTTACTATCAAAAGGAGAAGATTGATAATATAAAGATTATAGATATATCTTTGTGGATTAGGGCTTAATAGAAAAAAGCTCACAGAATTCCTCATTTGTTCCATCCCCAGTCATGCAAGACACTAAGCAAAACCGTATCTTGTGGCAACTACTGCGCACAGGAAGAACAGGAGACAATTTAGAAAGCTTTGGCACACAGCTCAGTTCAGTGTCTGAAAGGGAATGGGATAAGCTTAGTGGGGCCAAGGAAGCAGCAGAACAGGTATGCAAGCTCATGGTCCACAAAGAGATGGGGAATTGACATGTTTTAGAAGTAGGTTTTTAAATCCCATTTGAGTATTCCTCCATGACTTCTGGTTTTGTTCAGTGCCCAGTCAAAAGGAAAGGTTTTTACTGACCTCACTGGGCCTCTAATGAGGGTTATAACCATTGTATATCTTTGCTGACTTCTTTCCCTGCCTGCAAACTGTATTTATTAATGGCAACTTCTTTTGCTCTCTGTCGGGCGGGTAGTTTGTAAATATAAATGTGAGGATTGAAATAGGTTAGATATAACAGTGAGCCCAGAGGCCCAAAGATCAATAAAGGAAAGAAAAAAGAGGAGGCACTGTGAATCTTGCTACAAACCTGTTTTCTGAGTGATTTGTGTATCCCATGACAGCTGTGGAAAGCTAAGACAACGTTAGAAACTCTGGTTTGATAAAGTGTTTTTATGAAGAATGGTTCTCACAGTGTTTGTGGAAGATTGTCATGGCTTAAAAATGCAGTGGCAGCCCAAGAAGTGGCTTTGAGTGCAAACATGAGAATCCCTCTGTTTATGGCACCAATGGCTGTGCACGAGGAACGAGACCAAAAAACATTCAAAATAGTCATTTGAATAACAGCAGGTTAGAAATGAGATCAGATTAGAGATAAGTAGGAAGTAAACACAGGGCAAAGACTAAAAGCAGAGGAATTCTGAGGAGGCATCCAGCAAAAGAAACTTTATTTTAGCAGGATTTCACCTTTTGGTCTGAGGGTTATCTGAGGTGAGTACAGTCACTCTGCACTGTGGTTGCAGGCATATAACTTTCTACAAACTATGAAAATAATTCTTTGCATGTTTTTTTCTAAATCTATTTCACTGGAAAAGTATTGTTTTCTGGGTTTCTTTAAAAAAAGTAGGATTGAGAACAGCACTTTTATGTTGGAAGTTTAGTTTTGTGTCACCCAGTAACTACATGCATCCTGCCATGGATCTTGGCTGTGTCAGACTGAAATAAGTAACAAAACAAGACTACACAGCAGATACTGTGCAGGCAGACGCCCAAAGGTCTCTATAGCATCCACAGATGTGCTGGTCTTGTCTTTCCTTCCAGCTCAGCAGCATTTCAAAATCACATGTTTCTGTCTGGCCAGTTCCCTTTGAGGTACCACTTTGGAATTCCTTTAAAGTATCTCATTCAACATCAAGTTCCATACAAAGACAAAAGATATTGCTTCTTGAAGGAAACGGTTTTCCACTAGGGGATTACATTACTGCTGTTATTACCTCTCCTCCTACAGCTCTTTCCCAACATCATATTTCTTGTAATGTTTTAAGGGGCCTGAAATGCTAGTTTCCACTTTGACATATTTGCAAAAAAGTTGATGCTATAAATCTTTGTTCATGAATAATGAGATCATAAGACCTAGAGAGGTACTACTATGAAAATGTCAGATAAGATCAAGGAGGTCTAGGGGACCTGATTTTGGAACATTTTTCTTCCTCTTTTTAAAAAGGCTAAAACCAACAGAAGTTAAAATTTGACACAAACTTTGAGGAGTTAGTGTAAGGCATCAACTGGTAGTAAAAAAAATCTCTCTCTCTCTGGCAAAGATCTGGTGTATAAATTTGGACAAATCAACAGACAATGAAACCAAACATGTTGTACATAGTTTCCACTGGGTTTTTATGACTGAACCAACAGCACACCTGAGTTCAGAAGTGAAAAAGCTTGGAAAACTGTTAATATCTGCCCCCACAGATTATTTTTAAAAGACACTGTGTCATCATCACAATCTCCTATAGCATCTTTGTGAAAGAATTGTTGGTGGGTTTTGGAAAGAATTATCTGGCAAAATATTACTGCAAAATAATATCATTACAGTCACTAAAAAATAAGAGAAGTGTATGTTCCAGTAGAAAGTTCATGTTGTCTGCTGAACATGTTAGCAGGACCGTTCTTACTATCACTGTCATCCTGGTGCCTGCAAAGCACCAGACCTTACCTCAGACTCAAAGACTCCCTGCAGCCAGTTTCAGTTGTTACCTGAACACAAAAATCCGTATTTCAGCATTTCAGTGTGATGCTTTGCTGATGGCAGGGAAGCATTGCAAGCCTGTTGATATCTGGCTGCTGAAAAGATGGAAGCCCAAAACAGGGCTGTGCTCTCAGAAAGAAACATCATTCTGTTAAGCAGTTGGGTTTTCTGTGTTCTTTTAACAGAGTTAATGGGAATTGAACATCCCCTTTTTGATAGAAAGATAAATGGGCCAAAAGCTCTTGGCCATTGTCATGTGGGAGTGAGCATACAGACAGAGGCAGACATTTACAAATGATATTTGTAAAAGTTATTACATGTAAATAATCTTTTTCTTCATAGTTCTAGACTGGTCTGTGCTGTTTCCTTCCTCTTCTTCCTCTCAACAAGGGGTTTACTTCAAACACAGACAGCACGTGTGTGTCCATTTGCATCTAGCAGTGACCTGTCTTTTTATGTAAATTAGAAGTGCTTTGAGTCAGATCTTAGAGTTACAGTTGGGTTTTTTTGCTCAAAAAAACTTATTCCTGGAAAAGCAGTTGGTAACCAATAATCAGGCATTCCTCTTTTTCAAACCACAGAAGCTGAGAACTGCTGTAAATCAGAGGCATCAGCTTTTATCTGAAATAGTCTACTCTGAAAAGCCGTGATACTTTATGCCAAATATAGGCTTGTCACCATAGAGATAAGATGAATTCAAGGATTTAAGACTTGCCAGAAAATATCATGTACCATATTTAGGATAAAGCTTTGCTTGCTTATATCAGCAGTGCAAGCTGAAACTGCAAACCAGCATCTAACAAATACTGGCCAAAGAAAAGAAAGGACTCACATTCTTTAAATAAAATCTATCTGTTTCTAACTAAGAAGAGTGTAGATACTGAAGCTCTGTTTGTCCTCAGACCTCTTTAACAACTATGGTTACTGTGTCTTTTAGTGACTGAGACATGTAAGTATTTGATTTTTTTGGGGTGTTTCTTTCTTCCTTTTTCTCTACCTTCAAAAATAAATGTTTGTTTTATTTTAATTTATCCCTTAACATATTAAAATCTATCTGGCCTTTTTCTCAGGAGCAAATGAATTCTGATCAGTTCTTTCTGATGATATATAAGGTGTTGTTTGAGATGCTTTTTTGGATGTAACAGTACCTCTGTTCCTAGAAGTTCCTTTACTGCACCCAAATTTGAGCTAAGTATCCCCAAATCACAGATATACTTCTCTCTCCTGTTATCCATGAAAGAACAGCTAGAGTTTTCAGACAACGTGCCTTGGGAACTGAGACCCTGCTGTAACTGTGATTCATGTTATTGAAGCCGATTCATGGCTAAAACATTTTTGAAAATGAGCTTTCTTTTGAAAATGATGCTTCCAAGGAAATTCGGTGCGCTGGAAAATGTTGCGTCATATTGTCATGCTGCCCCTCAAAGTAGAGAAGAAGCTTTAATGCAATGTTTTCAAGGAGGATCTGAGAGAAATGGAGATAGCACCATCTGTCCACCACAAGAAACATCTGGTACCCCCAAAAAAGCTACTGTGTTCAGTGGGGATTGCTGCAGGCTGAGAAAAGGTGAGCTGCCCTTGCAGGCACTGCCTGTGGCCACACCAGTTGCTGCTGAGGAGTATGGTCACCACACAGTTGCCTACACATGGAAGAAAACCAGAGCATCCTGGGGCCAGTCCCCTCTGTCCCAGGCCCTTCACACAGTATTTGGGGATTGCCCATCATCCCCAGCACCAAATGCTTGGCTATGGTCATGGAGGAGGGTTGCAGAGTGAGCAGGCATACAAGGGGGCTTCTGGGCTCACAGGGCTTGCTTGCTTGGCAAGCTTACTGTTACAAGCTGATGGAATCAAAATTATTAACAACAAAAACAAAAGAATTCAAATTTTTATTTTTAGCCATTGCCCATGCAGTGCCATAGATATTATAGCAACAACACTAAGTATAATGAAGTCCCCACATCAGAACTAAGCCATTTTAACAACCTTTGGCAAGCTCGGCAGCAATGCAAATACTCCAAGTCTTTGTGTTTAGGAGAGAGGAGAAAGAGCTTAAAATTAATTTAAATTGAAAAACAGCAGTCATGCATTTCTCTAAATGATTGTTTTCAGTACCATAAGCCACATCCTTTCAAATTTCCTCTGCTTGGCCACATCATTGGAATGAAGTGTCATACTTGGTTAAGCCACTTTGACATAATCCTGATGATGTGTCCAGCACAGGAAATTTGAAAGGACAGGGCTCAGTAAGGTCTTACTCTAACTTGCCTTCTTTTGACAATTCCTCTCTCCAGCCCCACACCCTATCTGAGCCTTTTTTCAAATTCAGTGTTTCTGTGTTTGGTTAACTCTTAAAATCCCTATTGTGAGGCTAATACTGTAAAAAGTGTGGAAACAGCACTCTGCAGGTCTCCCACCTTCCTTTCAAAGCCAGCATTTTCAAGGTGTCCAAATATTTATGGTGATGGGTCATAAAATGCATGAGTTACATTGAATTTGTCAGAAAAAAACTGCAAGTGAACCTCAGCTGCAAAGATGTGTGTGGCTTCAGCTCTAGAGAGTAGGAGTGGAAGAGCTCCTGAAGGCTGTGAGCCTTCAGCCCAGATACATCAGGCATCTGGTGGAAGTAGAGTTCATTGCATAAACTGTTTCATAACAAGCTAGTGAGATTTTTCTTTCAAATACAGCTAGTGGGAAACTGCTCCAAAAATTTACATTTCTGTGTAGGAAGCAGTACACAGCTCTCTTGCCAGAACTGTCCGTCAGCTCAAATAGCTCTTATTCTCTGGTTTCCTCTCTACACCCACAGCATACTCAGGGGAAACAACCCTGCCTCTTCTCAAGCTTCATCTTGATGACCTACATGAGCCCTGTTACATTTGCTCAGGAAGTAGTCTCTCCACCCTTTTGAGAAACGCTTCATTTAATTATTTGCAGTTTCAGTGCTTCTTTCTTGATAATCTTTGAGCAGGAAAGAAAAGAGTATTCCCTCTTTCTGAAGGTTCAAACTAGCCAGACAGATGGAGACAGACCTGTTTCTTTGCTCACTTTGTGCAAGGGCGTTGCTCTCAGTTCTGTTACGCATGATCTCACTTCTAGTGCATCAGTCTCCTAAGTTATCTGTTTCTTTCTTTCCAATTCTTTTTATGCTTTCCAGTTTTATGTCATCAGTAAATATCTCTGATTTGCTACTTTTTTACATGCCAAGGTTGCTAATGAAACTATTAAGTGAATGGGTTCTAAGGTCAATCCATCAAACAATGTATTTCCTCCTACCTGATAATGTCACTTTCAACAGAAGCTGTTGTGAGGTGCCCTTTAGGCAGTTCTCTGTTGACCTTAGAGTTATTATACTAATTCTCAGTTTCTGCACATAATGTAACCTTTTTCTCTCTGTCTTCATATGTAATGTTCACCTGAAATTCAGATTAAATACTGCATTTCCTTTGCCTACAAAATTATTATTATCATCTAAGAAATATACTTGCTTACTTTTGCATGACTCAGTTTTGTTAAAGCCATGCTCCATTTTGTATTGATTTTCATTTCTCTTGACTTACACTTTCTTTCAAAATTTTTTGCCTATATTTTGTATTCTGCTGAAGTCAGGTTAGTTGTCAGTGTCAATCTTCAGTTTCTTGTGCTGGGTCTTCCACAATTACAGGAGAGAGATTCTCTGGTTCAGAGATTTCTGCTTCAACTTCAGCTCTGTGTCTTTTCAGCTTGAGGCTCTCACTTCCTTTACCCATCCTACTCTATTTCACTGTTTTTACTTTTAAAAAGGCAGAGTTTTGAAACTTTACCTGAATTACCATTGATTTCTATACCATCTTCACTCAAGTGGGGCTTTACTTTTTCTTCACTGTTATACATATAGTTAAACAGCTTTTTGCTTGTTGTCTCAGTTTGGTTTTTTTTTTACCAAGGTGTAATTCAGGTTGAATTTCACTGATTCTCACTTTACCTGTGTGTTTCCTGACATTTAATGTAGCTCATTTTGCTGATCATTCAATTTTCCATCCTGAGAAGACTTTTTAAAAACCGTCAATATCTTCTTCAAGGTGGGCATTTACTACTTTCTGTCCAGAATGCTTCCCCACAAGTTTACAAAGATTTTTCCTTTGCTTATGATACAGAGTTCAGATAGGCTTCTTCCCTTTGACTTTGAGTAATTCTATGTTTCTTCTGCACTCAGGTCCTTGATTTCTTTTGGATAGCTCACTAATTAGGTACCTTCATTTCTGAGCCTTTATCCATTTGAAATCTAAAACCTTAATTACCAAACTGCCTTTGTTTACAGTTAAATTGTATTTAAACTGAATCAACCCATGAAAAACTTGCAACAAATTTTCATTTCTTATCATTTATAAAAACAAAGTGTAATTAAGGATGTCCTCTTGTTCAATGAACTTTATCTTAGTTGATAAAGAAAATTGTCTCCTACAATGCTCAGGAAAACCTGGACCTTATCCTTAATATTAATATTTATTTTTCATCCTATATTTTGGCATAGCAAACAGACAGTACATGTATTCTAAATGGTTTTATCCACACTCAGTGATTGCTTACTCCTTTACGGTCTCTTATAGTACAGCATATAATGTTACTCCATCTCAGGTTTGTCTTAAAATACACTTTTTCCTCACAAGCATTTCAATATCCCTGTTCTCTCCTCCTTGACAAAACATCTTAGATTTTTGGTGAAAGGTGATTTAAGATCCTCAGCTACATATTCTGTTTTCCTTTTTTTCAGAGACAAGCTGGACTTTTGAGTTATCCCTTTACTTTCCCTGGCCTAGTAAGCAGGCTAGAAGCTGTCCTTTCTATAACAGGGCTATCACTGGTGTGATTGCTTTCAGATTGAAATTCCCAATTTTCCTCCTTTCCATTCTTTCCTTCAGAGGCTGGGGAAGGTTGCTGAGTATCTTTCTATTTTTATAACCACAGTCTTTAGGCCTGGGTGCTCAGAAACAATAGGCCTGTAGCACATAGAGCGTTTTGTTCTTGTTACCAGCACTCCTCAGCTCAGCTCAGCTCCGTGGCCCACTCAGGGTTTCAGACAGGTGATTCCCTCTGGGCTTGCTCTTCATCCTGCACTGATACACTGCTACTGTGTTCTGCTGGCAGTCACTGACTGTGTATAATCCCATCCTTCTGCGTTTATGTCCGTGTACCGGCTAGCTTTCCTTCAGTGGTTGACTGCATCTGCCATCAGCTCAGCAGAGTACCCAGAACAGGCCCGAGTCAAGGACCTTTCCAGGTACAACCAAGTGGAAGATACCACCTACATAACCTTCAGTGCAAGAGATGGACAATGGACCAAAACATCCCTTTATTTTTCTACTGTTTTGTACTATTTAAAGCACTAGTTATTTGTAATTTTCACCAGTGTGAGAGGCTAGTCAGGTCCACTGTTTTCAGACCTGAATAGGGATATTGCAGACTCTAGTTGTAAGTAAGAGTTAGCTCTAGCGTAGCTTCCCTCTCTTTTTCTAATTATTTCTAATTACATTGCCGAATAATTTTGATCAGCAGGCTACATTCAGCCCCTTTATTCAAAATGTCCTCTGCCTGAACCCTTCAAACCTGGCACAGAAATTTCTAGTAAAATTTACAGTACAAATGGTTTATGGAAATAAAGTGGCACTAGGAATGTTTTGACTAACTGTGCCAGTTCAAACCCACATAAGTCATACAATGAATTGTTATGGTTTGAAAAGAGCTGTTTGCATTTTGGTTTTTTTAAGTGTTAATTAAATAATATATAAAGCTACTAACATCTTAGGTTAGGGAGAGTGCCAAAATGGACACTTTGGTATTAATTCTGTGTTTATGGGGCGTCTCATGTCTCTAAAACCTCCCTAGACCACTATTAATCATAACATATCAAGTATATTCATCACATATTTTTCCTGTCATACACCAAAGAATGTCTTACTAATTAAAGGGGTGAAAAATTGGAAAGGTTCCTTTTCTACTCTATTGTTTTGTAGAAGAGGAAATTATAAAGTTCAAACAGTAAATCTGCTCCTTTCCAGAAAAATGTTCTTATTGGGAAAGCAGACTTTTGTCACATTAAAAGCAAAACATTTTGCAAAGTTTGACCCAAATCCGGCTGGGATTGCTTGCTCATCTAGTTCTTCTGAACTCAGTTCACTGCAAAAGCAGGATTTGGCCTTTTAGCACTTGTGCTGCAAAATCCATGACTGTTATTAAAGGCATTTTAATTAAACCCAGCATTAAAACTACATTTTTCTTTCAAACCATCTATAACCAATAATTAGCAGCAAGGGGTTTTTCAAACCTCAAAAGAAATTGTTTGGGTGATATGCTATACATGGTTTATAGATTTAAAATCCCTGGGGTTTTGTTTTCTGGGAAAGAGAAGACAAATCTCTGCCTTAAAATTAAATGGGTTAAGTTTTCTGTTCATTCCCTACTGGACAGTTGTCCACATCTCAAAAGCTGAACATAGCCTTAATTCATGACAGCTGTTTTCTTGACAATAGAATTTAATTTTATATAGCTCCATTCATATTTGAGGTGTCCCAAAGCATTTAACAATAAGGAATCATTGCCAGCTTTCGTGGCCACTACAGCACGTCAGAGTTTTGTTTGAGGAAGGTCTCTGGGATTTGGGTCTTTAGCTGTGGGTGATGCTCTGGGTGTGGGGACCACCAGGGTAGAGGTTTTGCACTCAGCAGCCCCTTTCCCAGCCACAGGAGGCAACACTGACAGGACCCTGGAGTTAGGTCCATACCAATCCATAAAGTACAGCAAAATCCCCTTTCCTTTAATATCTCTGAGCAATGACACCCTTGGCCAGTTCTACAAGCATCACTCTGCTAAATTTCTGTGCTTTGTAAGCTTTTCATCCAAAATGTGAGCCAACAACATTCTGCCTTGGGTCTGCTGCAAAGGCTGTCTTGCATTAGTCTGATTGCATCAGATCTTTACAGCAGAGCAGACTGAGCAGAGCAGGGGTGGTAGGAACCTTCCACCCTGAACAGTGCTGATGCCATCATGCCACAGAGAAATCCCAGGTTAGTCACTGTCTGCTTATCAGAGCCCATCCATGCATATCTGCTAAGCATATCCGGGTCTCCAAGATGAAGCATCCATCTTAATCCTTGTCAGTAGATAACAACCTGAAAGTTGCTGTTCTACATCTCACATGCTTCATTTTAGGCACTGCCTAAATGGGAACAGTAGAAGCATGGATGTAAATCTTGAGGTTTGCAGGCAAAATACTGGTACGAGAAAGAAATTTTTCTTAGATGCTTGCTTACTTCTCGTTAGGATTTCATTGTAGTAGAATAGTTCTGTGGTCACACAAAGTAGTATTCCACAACAGAAATTCCTGAGAACACAGGTAATATGTTGCTTCTGAGCTCACCACCCTTGCTGTTGCAGAAACTCACACTATAAATCAGCTGTACAAGTAAGGGAGGCAATGAATGAAGATTAAGCCAACCTGTCATCTACATTCACACAGCTTTCTAAAACAGAGTATTGCCCAAAACCAGCTTTGGTTGCTGTCAGCTTTTTCAAATGATAATGATAAAATTGAATTAGTCTAGAAAGATGTTTTCCTATGAAAATGTCACTAGTGAGTTTTGCCTTTGAAACAATGAGCTTTTCTACACACTCAGACTGGGGTAGGGCAAACTCTTTCAAGATAAATACATGAAGTACAGATTCACAAATTACATCAATAAACAAGTTGTAGCAAGCTGTGCTCTGGAGTAGCATAAACCCAGGGGATCTAAATTCCTCCCTGCTGTGATTCTGTGAAATCAGTGAAGTTGCACTAGGGCTTTGTAATACCAGTTTTATTGCATAGGAAGAGCTTCTAAAGAAGATGAAGCCACAGCTGGATTTGAGCTATCATGAAAAAAGTAATTTTCAAGAATGGATGGCCAAAGGGAGCTTTCTGCAAAAGACCTGAAGAGAAGCTTGCATCACCATTACATGTTCAAAATAAATCAATAAATCATGATAAGGAGCATGATTAAGGGTAAATGCGGATCTCATGGTGCCAACAAAGATTTGGAGATCAAAGTCACATGTGAGCCTGAGATCATGAGAAAGAGGGAAGAAGAAAAAGAATATACAATGAACAGACACCAAGTAGTTTCATGGCTGGAACAATCATAATTTTATTGCCTGACCTCTAACACAACCCACCACAAGTATACGGGGAGGGTGGGGAGCAGAAGTGAAAATGAGCTGGGATAGAAATAAGAGGAAAGCATGAAGCTGCTCTGAGTAAAGGGTAAGAAGGAAGCAGGGTCTCTGCAAAGACACATGCTAGAGCACCTTCCAAACACACATATTGCCCAAGGCTGATGCTGTTTTCCAAAAACCTTTTTCCCATTTCCTGTGTTAAGCCAAAGGGTGCAAAATGCACTTTTAATCTTAAAAGGAGCCACTTTTCCTTCCAGGAACAGAGTAGTCCAAGCTTGGCTCAAAGACTGTGAATTCCTTTTACTTGTCCTGTTGTAGGTAGGTTTTAGTGGGTGATGACATTCATCTGTTGTAGCAAAGGATAAGTAAGATTGTTCCTATTTTTCTCACAGGAAGAAATCCAGATGTGCATTCTTAGTATTATCTTTACCCTTATTCCAAAAAATTCTCATTCACCTCAAAAGCTTGCTCAGCTGACACAGGGTAAGGATCCAGACCATGTCTTAGAAGTTTAATGCTGCGAACAAGCAAATGAATAGGGAGATAGATGCAAGTGAGCTGTCACTTATTGCAAGGCTGTGTTCTCCTTTGCAGATTCCTACTCAGTTTAACCACTGACTGGTTCCTTAGGGCTCATGGTTTTGGTCTCTTTGGGTGGGGTTTGTCACACTAATTGAACTATGATCATCCCAGGCTGTTTAAAATCTCTCTGTAGAAAGATGTATCCATCTGTGAAAGGTGAGTCACCCCATTCCATTGGAGATAGTTGGGATAGAATGCCCTCCAGGGGTTCTTATTTTTCTTTACTGCTTGTAAGGGAAACTTGGATAATTCTTGATTATACAAAGCTGGACATGATTAATCCCAAACTTTGTAAGCAGATGTATTAATACAGTCAAGTGAAAAATAAAAAAAAATATTGCAATTGCGCTATACATACATTTCTGTCTTTTCTTGTCCTTTCCTTGGCTTCTCATCTCTTCGGTGCTGAAGTTGTACATCTCAATAACTCCTGTGGGAGACAGGAGAAAGTGCTGATAGTCTCCTAAAGAATAATGAAGTTCACAACCAAGCAGCTGGTTTGTTAAGAATCCATTAAAAATGACAATTCACTACAACCTTTGTTGATGTGGAAATAAGTGGCTATTTTTCATGTTGTCTGGGGCCTTATCTATGTGCATGAAGTTCTCTAGTCTCCTCAGAGCTGCTCACAGGTTTTAAGGCCTTTAAGAATCATAGGGTAATGACCTCTACAGACCACTGAATGTGGAAATACCCAGTCCTACAACTTCATGGCCTTTTAAGCTAAGATCATAGCCTTATTAATTATGATTAATCTTAAATCCCTGGAGGAAATGGCAAAGGGCAAAGCAGCAGAAGTCTCCCTGTTTGTGTTGGCTCTGCCCATGAGCTGCACACTGGCCCTTCAATTCCTTGGCAGCTCAATCCCTACATAAAAAAGCCTGTCCTTAATCTAAGTCCCACTGAAACCGGCTGGCAGGGATGTCCCCAAACATTGGCTGCTGAGTGCTCTCCTGGGCACTGCAGGGGATGACTTGGATTTCTGGTCTGACTCAGCATCAGTGCTCTTTCTCTCTGCTTTGGATGGATTTTGTTATTTAGATCTTAAGGGTGCATATCATGATTTGCCTGCAATCAGTGAGAGATGTGTTCTCCCTTCACAGTGGGTAATTAAAGTAATTCTCCTAGCATAAAGCTAAGGTTCTGGATTAAACCCAAGTGGCAGCCAGCATCATGTGATGTAACTTAATTATCTTACTGCCAGCTGCGCTTTACTAAGCATCTGGCCTTTGTCTTTCAGGTTGAAGCTCCAAGTTAATTACAAATACTGTCAGGACTGAGATGTAACCTAATTGCACTTACCTCCTAAACATTGTTTAATCGGTTTGGAAACACTAATCTACATATCATGACGTTTATTGGTCATGTTACTTGGCTAAATCTGTCATTGGAAAGATTGAGAGAACTGACTAATTTAACTAGACAACAGAATTTAAAAATCCAATGGCCAGATAATCCTATTGTTGATGTCATAAAGTTGTAGTCTATCCTTTTCCTTTTAAAAATATCTTTGCAATTAAGATTTGTTTACAATTAAGACTGATTACTGTAAGGCTGATTACTTTCAGTGCTGCAGAGAAGATTTTCCTCTCTCCCTCTCTTCTTCCAGTGAAGTATGGCAGAGGCAACATAGAATGCATTTGTGGATTCAGAAATGTTTATAGTAGGCAGAGCCTTCAGATTAGCATGACACATGGAATTTGTGA
Source organism: Pyrgilauda ruficollis (assembly GCF_017590135.1). Classification (NCBI taxonomy): domain Eukaryota; kingdom Metazoa; phylum Chordata; class Aves; order Passeriformes; family Passeridae; genus Pyrgilauda; species Pyrgilauda ruficollis. The sequence continues at coordinate 97,012 of NW_024527266.1, forward strand.
GCTGTTAGATTTGATTTCAAAGCATTAGGCTAGGATTTCACATTTTGTTTTTATAAAATGCAAATAGACTGCAGTTGCTTTGTTATTAAGATGGATTTGAAGTGCTAGTCAGGGAGCAGATATGGAACTCATATCCCTTACACAAGTCTTGCTTCCTGGAATGGTTTTTTTTCTCTTTTTTCCTTTAGAACTTCTCCCAAATGCTAAGTAAACTGCTACTGTAAGACAGACCAACTAAAAAGCTATTCCCAAAAAGGAAAAAAAGAGGTAAGGAATGAATGAACTCAGAACAAGGGCACACAAGTTATTTTCCAAGAACTGGCATGAAGGAAGAAAAATCCAGTACGTGCTGGCCACAGAGCAGTCCCTAGTGTATGCAGAACTCCTCTGCATTGGAGCTTAAGGCAAGTGAGGTGTCCTGTCTGGCAGCAGAGAACCTTCTCACTCCTGGTGATCACACTATGACTCCTAGAGCTACGTGCAGGAGTCTGTGTGTGTAGGTAAAGAAATAGATTCCCCGTGTCCATGGCACAGGGAAGCCAGGGAGATCCAAAGCACAGTGCCAGCATTATTGACTACCCTGAACACTATGGTATTCCTTGGGCTATGAGGAAAGAACCTAATGGTAAGTGTGCCTGACACCTGAAGGTCTCCTCAAACCAGGTTAGCTGTGTCCTGAGAGCAAGGACATGGATGCACTGCAGGAAGGCACTCTCTGGAGGACAGGCAGTCCCAGGAGTGAGCACACCCAACAGCTCCTTATCCTGCCACACAGGAAAGAGACTTGCAGAAGTCTGCCACAAGCAAATGACAGACTGTCAATCAGCTGCAGGGACAAGAGGTGGGGAGGTCCCAGACTGAGCCAAAAAAAGATGGTGGAGTGGCCTTTAGAGTTACTTTGTGCTGTCATCGTATTTCCAGCCATCAAACTGCAAGCAGCACCTCAAATGTAATTTGAGACTTCAAGTTAGCTTCTAACTGGAATCTCTGAGACAAAAAAATCTCAATCTGACAAATAATTATATAACCCAATTTTCTAACAAAAAAAGACTGATATCTGCTATAAAGAGCATTCCCATGCTTGAAACTTTTAGTCCTAGTTTTAGTCAAATATTTTGGGAATGCATGCACACATCTGTGGATTGCCAGGAATTTCAGAGAGCTTTCAGCATCCCAGGTTACCCATTGTAATACGTGATAAACAGGAAAGGTAGAACGATCAATTGAATTTCTTGATAACTGTGCCTATAAATAAAACAACTAATACTTTTTTTTTTTTTTTTTAATCCTCCCTGCATATTTCAGACATAAGTGTTGGCTAAAAAAGGCTGGACCAGCCAGTGAGGCTTGCTGGTGCATGCTGGCATGCTTGCAGTGGGTTAGGAAGGAAGCATGACTGAGTGTTTCTATGAAGATTAGAAAGAACAGGCCTTGTTTCCTTGGCATAGCCCTAATTAGCAAATGCTTAAAGTTACGAAGATCTGTTGTTTCTACAAGGACATTTTGTTCTAGCAGAGGTTGTGTTTTCCTCCATTTGCTCAGTCTGTGAGAGGCTGAAAGGGCAAAGGAATCCAGAGTAAACAAGAGCTTTCTGTCTTTCACATCCACAACACCTGCCAGGAGGTACCACGCTGCAAAGAGACCTGGAGTCTGAGAATGCTGCTTTGTCACAGCAGAATTAGGAGAGATTACCCCAGAACAAAACACATCCTTTCTAAATCAAAAGTGTCATTTCTCAAAATAGAAATTAGGTTTTTAGGATATATTTATTTGGGCCTCCCTGAAACTACCCAAAGGAGAGAGAAAGGCTAAATAAAATGGAGTCTGATGCATCTATGTACTTACAGATATTTCTGGAAAGATGCACAGACCTATATGCAGATATAGACCATAAAATTAAGAGCATAACCCCTTAATTTATTTTGCTTGCAGCATCAACCAACATTTTGTTATCTGTTCTTAACTGTTAGTCTTGTAGCATGAACTGTGCTGGGCTGGAGCAAGTGATCTGAGGGAAGGGTTGTCCCTTGAAGCCTTGATGCAAATTCCCTGAGCCTCACGGAATGGAGACAGCATGTCCTTAGACCTGAAAAATTCTGCTTCCCACTTCAGCTGTGGTTTATTAAACCACTTTCTGATGCTGGGTCAGGATGGAATTGGTTATGTTGGAATGAGACCCATTTTCAGACAAAACTTTTATTTTCTCCATTTTCCCTTTCACAGCAGATTTACATCCCCAGCCTTAACTTGATAAAATCATTTCTGCCCTTTTGCTTGAGCTTGTAAGGAGGCACTTTCTCAAAATTCAAGTCCTAACTACTTTTTATAGCTCCAAAATGCAATACAGATTCTACTCCTGAGCACTGAAGTAATATTTTAGCAGAGTGGGGCAGAATTCCAGTACTCAAGTGAATTAGAGAGATGTATGTGCAGACCCAAGCTGTTTGTATGCTCTCTTTGAAGTGTGCTGAGACCAAGCCAGCCTCTCCTAGCTGTCCTGTCATTTCTCTTACACTTTATACCCAAGATGAGGTATAGAAAATACTGATATTGAAAGTCTATAATGGCTCTCATTGTTACTTCAAAAGTCCTACCCTTCCAAAGTCTTCATGTTCAGCCAAGCTTGAAAGATATAGATGTCTTTAAAAAAAAATAATTATCCTATCCTTTCCTTCCACTTCTTGGCTGCATTTTCTGACCAGTTTTCAGGGAAATATAGTATTTTAAATATCTCACAGAAAAAATATGACTCTTCCCAGACTCCCGAGGCTGCTTTCACAGGTTGTCTGTGGATGCTACTGCTCCTTGAAAGGAGCTGAGCAGTGGGACCACGCTGACTGACTGACCCAGCGTAAAGAAGTATCAGTTAAGGCTCAGTTGCATTTATAGGAGTGGTTTTGGACTTCATGGTAGACCACTCAGAAAATGGAGCAAGTAAGCTTGTCTAGCCACATCCTTTAGCACTGACAATGATCAAGGGACAAGAATTTTTGCCTTCAGTCTGTCAGCCTAGCTTATATCCCAGTACTGCTTTTGTTGTCCTCTAATGGATAGATGTCTGGGAAGTTCTACACAGGCAGTATCTGGATGTCTGCCCATGTCCCATTCCCAATATCCTTTAGCCACGGCATCAGTGTTCTGTTGTGACCTAACCATTGCTGGCCCTGGAATGCAAGGAACTTCCTGCTGTTTTTTATGGGACTCTGAGGAGAAGCCCTGCTGCAGGATGATAACATTAAAGTGGGATTCCCCAGGGACATTGCAGTTGCAAGCGCCAAGCAAATGACCCACCACACTCCTGCTTGTGTGATAAAATATTTTACCTGTGAACTTTGCAGACTGCTTTAATATTTCCTCTTTCATCTTCCCCTGCTTTTTTTTTTAAGGCTATGTGGTTTACCTTCACAGGACGTCTGTGGGTAATGGGTGGCCTATAAAGGGCACGAGAAAGTGCCTAAGGATTACAGGACTCAATTCCACTGCCAGCAAAGATTTCATGAGCTGCAGAGCCAAAACAGCAAAGATATAAGACCTTGCTGTCTTACCAGCGTTCAAGCATAGGTGGGATCTGCAGTAACTTTGCAATTCATATGTATCTTCCAGAGGTATACAAGACCATTGCCTCCTGGCCTTGTGTCCAATAGACATAAACACGTACAAAAGAACAGGGGTTTTATTTACATTCTCTGCTCTGAGGTGCAGAGGATTTTACTGTAGCTATATGCTGGGCCATAGCTGGGAGGAGGTAGTGAAGGAGAAATCACTTGCCATGTGGCAGAGAATGTGTGCAGCACTGATTCACAAGAAAATTTTCTATTTTCTCTTTCTTATGCAGCACTTCTGCTTTTCTTTTCTTTGTCACAGGTGCAGGACCCTAACAGCATCTCTGCAACTGTTATGTAATGAATGCAAAATTCAAAGAAAAATGGCAGAAGACCTTGGCAGACTTCATTGATATTAATAAGTCATCAAAGATATGTAGCTCCAGTATTGCATAAACATGTGCAATATGCTTAATAAGAGAGCTCAGGGCAAAGGCTTGAGTGCAGCATCTCAGCCTGTAGTGCAGTGTGAGCTGGATTACTCCTTGCAGGAAACTGTCCTCCACTGAAGATACTGCTATAGATTCCTAAGCACAGGTTTCCACCCAAAACAAAGGCAGCTCAGGAATTTGAATATTGTGGGAAGACTGGCTTTGTCTGAGTATTGTTTTGGGAAAGAAGTATGTGTGGGTAGATGAGAGGCAGTTCAGGTGGGAAGGAAGGAGAGAGCATGTGGGAAACAGGCAGTGATGTGGAGCTGCAGCACAGCCAAATTGTGTGGATGCCAGTCCTGGGAGAAGCCCGAGAGGCTGGAGAGCTGGCTGGGAAAGAGCTGCTGCTGTGAGAAAAGTTGCCTCCAGTGGTTTGTGTCCTACTGTGTTTATGAGAGCAGACTCTATATTGTTCTACATAAAAAGAGTTGCATCAAAAATACTGGTCTTTGCTATTAATATCTGTACTTGGAAAAAAACTTGAGGGCCTGAATTTTGTGCAGCTGGAATGATGGGATTTCATTTAATTTATTGCGGCATGTTTTCTCCTTTTCCCTGTGCTTCTCTGTAGTGCAAAAAGTGAGGTCCTGTCTGAGGGCAGAAGTTGGTCCTGTTATGGGGCTCAGCTGGTGTTGACACCTACAGAAGAGGCTGAGCTTCAGATACTTAACTCTCATCCATCCAGATCAATGTAAGAAGTCCACCTGACTAGCTGTACTGCTGATGGATTCCTTCATCTCAGATAAACTGTGTTCAGAGGGAAGATGTCAAAACAAAGTTTAGTCACAGGGCTTATGAGCAAACATCACCCTGCAGCCCATGATGACAATCTCTTAGACGAAGCATACTTAGACCTGAAAAGTAATTCACAGGGAAAAATCCCTCCCACCTCTCTGAGTCCTGATAATGGGAGGTTACACACTTTCTGCTGAGATGTTTAAAGCAAGCGTAGTAGCTAGAGAGGTCACCTACTAATCGAGAGTGCCGCCTCACTGGGCTTCTCTAATTGCAACCAGCAATTTGTTGCCATCCTGCTGAGCCTCTAGCTGCAACTGGCAGGGAAAATAAAACAGCAGCCACTGAGATTCAAAGAGCTGCATGGGATCTGGATTGTGCATTTAGACAGTGTTTATTTTAAAAAGCTGTTATCTACCAGCTGTTCATAAACTATGTTGTGCCATGCAAGGGTCTTTGTACTATGTAATTGCCCTGCCTCTTTCTAAATGCATATTTCACTGGTTTGGATTAGCTGCCAGCTCATCGTGATTATGGTCGTCATTCATTTAGAACAACTCAAATCAGATTTCAAAGAGGTGACATCACCCATGTACAAGAGTGTCTACACAGTGGGGGCATATTGTCCTCAACCTAGGCCAAACCTGTCTTCTGTTTTCCTTCAGTGTCTTACAAAGCATACAGCTTATGCTGGAAAGTCTTTCCCTCTTCCACTGTGACTAACATGTATTGCAGTTAGTGGTGTTTGAGACCTTAATTGCCATTCTAAAACCTGTGACCTGGTGCACACACAGCGAAGTAGGTTTGGAGTTTAACCCTGTGGATTTACAGAGAGGGTGCACAGAATCGGTCACATCTGTGGACATCTCCTTCTTAACATCTGGGACACATTATGTAATGTGTCTTCCGGCTCTCCAGTAAACAGGAACCATATGAAGGTTCAGTGTTGATGCTCCCTCAAACCTGCCTAATACCAGCCCTGATGTTAAGATTGGAGAAGTCCCAGAGAACAATGGAAGTAAATAAAATATATATATAGCTTGCATATAGAAGATCTCTAAGTTCTTTTAAAGAGCAACAGGCAGAGCTGATTTTTTGGTAAGGTGCTGTATATTGGTAGGAAAATTGGTAGAAATCTGCAAGAAATGTTGGCAAACCTTCATAGGATTTTGATTTTACTTTATTAGCACAGAGATGGGAAAGTTTTCTTATTACTATTCTGCTTCTTAGGGTGTTGACTGTGTTCTGACAATTTGGACGTTAAGAAAACACAGTAAGATCAGGAAAATATCTATTCTAAAAAACACATTCCCTCATCATGCAGCAATGCAAGTCATTGTTGCAGAATCAATGGCACCTCTTTCAGTGCAGCAAAAGGATGTGTTTGTAGAATATCTCACACCTTGCAGAAATGTAATCCATAAAGAAAAACTGTCTTCTGGAAGGTCAGCATAGTAAGGAAAACTTCTGATAATGGGTGAGAAGTTCAGAGTGAACTGAGTCCAGTCACAAAAACAGTAGTCAGGAAGAAAACAGGGAATACTATTGGATGCTAATGCAACCGTGCTGGCAATGGATTTGGAAAGATAAAAGCTATCTTAAAATGTTTTAGCAGTATGTTTTTGTCACTCACCAGTATGCAGAGACACTTGAATCTCTTTTCTAGAAGCCCGCTTATTTGAAAAGTGCATTTGAAAAAAATTTTAACACCTTTCCAGGAGTGAAAACATGGTATCTTTATCTAAGTATCCAAAGAGTGGAGCCTTTCCACATGTGTGCATATTAATGTTGAAGGTCCTGCTAAACAAAATTATGTTAGTCAGTATCTGAATAGTAAAAATCAAAATAAAGACCAAGTTTTTCCTTCAACTGATATGACTGAGTCAAATTTAGCTCAAGTGTTTCTGGAGAAAAGTTTCCCAATGTCAAAGAAACAAAAAGTTGGATGTTCAGCCTCTGCTCTTCTTTGTCTTGCCACAATCTACTCACATAATTAGAGAGGCTCATGTCTCATTTGTGCAATGAATTTGTACAGAGTAAAATGAAAGTAACAGAGGTTTGAAGTTCCAGCTGTGTGTTTTCTCTTTTTTCTTAGTTTCTATCAGAGCCAGGAATGCATATTCCTCAGCTTCTTGTGATTTACAAGATTTACAAAGCCTTCCAGAGAAGGCCTCACCTAAGTCTGTTTACAAGGCTTGGTTTACTCAGGTAATTCAAACAAGGCAAGTCATGTTTTCCATCCAAAATCCTTCTTCCAGGAAGCAGAAGGAAATCCACCCGACCAAGATAAGTCAGCCCTCACAAGTACTCTTATCAGTAGGTGTTGTCATGCAGCATCAACTAGAGAATAGTCAGCCATACAGTGCTGTAATAAAAAAAGTATTTGGCACTTCCCGGTGTATTTACCATTTTATTGAATCCCACATTACTCTGAGTGACAACTCCAAATTCCAGAGGACAATTCAGCCCACTCTCTCTTCAAGAATGGAATTTTAATGGGTCCGATAAGAAACAGCCATCTTTCTTCAGATACTGTGGTGTCTATTTTAGCTTTTTGCCTCTTCTGTGGCAACCTTGTATGCTCACAGGCCTGGGGTATCAACTGATGACAGTCAGTCCTTTCAGAAGCCTCACCAAGGTACTTGAACAATCCATTACACGGGGCAGTGTGAGATAAATTTATCAGAAATATTTGCACAGGCCTTCAGCAAAGGAAGTGGTGCACTCTGTGTATTTTCTGCAGGCTTGGTCAGGAGCACAGTCGGGGTCAAATGATGGAAAGATTTGATTTGCAAGAAGACGTGATTCCTTCATTCATGTTTGCTTGAAATTTCATCAGTGTAAAATCAGTCTACTGTGAATCGATACCTCTACAGACATGGATATAGGGATGAAAGGAGTGAAAGAAAGCTGTATTTAACTTTTCTTTACTTGCTACAATTCTTGTCTCTCAACTTCCTAGAATTTAACCCCAAAAAGTTTCATGCAGTTGCCTAAGCTGACATTCCACTTGCAGCCCAGTTCAGGACATTGAGACAGAAAGAACAATGTGTACAGATCCTTATTTTTACAAACATTGGTCATTTGATCAAAGGTTATACTATTTGTAACTTCTCACATTTCCAGCCCAAGAGTTGACCTGTCATTTATTGTGTGTTTTCTTCTTCCATAAAGAGATGCTCACCACAGTCTACTTTGGAAATTAGTTTTCTCCTACTCTTTAAAGAAGAAAGAAATACTGTAATGGGCAAATCCAGGATGTGCTGACGGATTTGTCATGACTTTTCTTCAACACATCTACCAGTGCTTCCCAAGACAATTGGCTACAGCTTCAACAGTCAGATGTGATTGTCACTGAGACATCCAGTGTTTTGAAGCAAATGCACCTTTGATCAAAAATATGTGTACACTCATGATTTTTGTGTTACAATTTGTGTGTCTGAATGTGGAAGAAAGGTGGAGCCAGCGTCCATGGCAGATAAGTTATTTGTTGGGAAAAGCCTTCTCCCAAGCTGCTGGTGGGAATTGATCCTGTGTTTTTTTGGTGGATGGTATCTTATGGTACTGGAGTAGTTCTTTCTCTGCACATAAATTCAACCCTGCTCAGAACAGTAAACTGGCCCCTTTTTAAAATGCCACTGTGCTGAGACAAATGCAAAGCTTCCCCCAGCACCAGTGGGATTTTCTTAAAGTTTGCAAGTCTACTCATGGCCAAGATGTAGGATGCAAAGATGGGAGCCAGCTGGGGTCTGAAGGGATGGTCTCAGAGGTTGGGTGCTTTGCCAGTGGGAGTCTCTATCAGCCTGTCATTAGGCCTGTTAAAGGTTATGATAATTATATCCTTCAGGATACTTTTACAGAGTTGCATGGTGGAAGCTCTGGCAGGGTCGAAGTGCCTGGTTTGGCTGAAAGTGATCTCTTCCCTACACTGCTGAGAACACTCCATGACCACCACAGGTTTGAAGAGTTCCCTGCTGACCTGACCAGAAGCTGACCCCTGAAGAGTGTGCACTCACAGTCCCAGCAGCCAGGGATTTGGGTCTCCTTAGTGTTATTAATAATAGTATTTCTAAATCCTCACGAAAATTCTAGAGAGCAGAACTGGAGGTTGGATGCCTTTTTTCCATTGACTTTTAATTGCAATACTTGTCCTAGCTGTTCCTTTGGAAAGTTTGGCTCATAAAAACTAGAATTTCCCAATGACCCTAAGCAAATGCAGAACTTGTGCAAAGACCTACACTTATGTGGTCCCCTGGAAATCCTCTCTTTGTTTTGCTAACAATTTTCGTGATAATTCATGTTTTCTAAACACTGGCGTAGAATTCTTAAGAAAAACACAATCTGCTTGATTTTCCAGGTGGATTTAAGCATTGAGTATGTGAGCCATGAACTCTGGAGAACACTCCCTGAAGGTCAGCAGCATTGGGTCAGGCTCTGCAGAGCCCCATGTGAGATGTGGGATGCACCTCAGGTTAATGACTTGCAATTGCACACAGCCTTCCCAAAAGCTGCACATATAGTTAATGTGTATCAGAACTCAGCAAGACTATTCAAATTACTTCAATTTCCCAGTGATTTATGATGTAGGTTTCTGACAGCGTTGGTTATTTATCTGTCCTCCTAGTGTTGCGAGCCAAAGCAAAGAGGGGAGAAACAGATGCAGTAAAATTATGTTTGAACAAAGGGTCAGATGTTTTCAGAGACAGTACATGTTGGATAGAAGGGTAGTGAACGACTCGAAAGTCAAAAACCTAGAAGAGACATCAGTCCAGTCCAGAGACAAAGAAAGTGAAAGGGCCTTTCCTCATTTTTATTCTACACTTTCCTCATTTTTATTCTACAAAGGATCATTTCCTGACTCTGGAAGATGGATTCTATTCATTTAAGTAGTTTTCCAGGGTGTATTTTATATTGCACACTGGAAGATTTTTACGATATGCCACTTATAAATTTTCATAACCCTAAAAAGTTTGGCTTTTTAGTAGGAGAAAAATGCACTTCAGACACAGTACTTACAATAAACAGGCCAAATTCTGTTCTCAGTTACAGCTGTGCAGCCTTCATCCTTAGTGCACGAAATATTTGAGCTTAGTAGAGGTTGTGGATTAAAGACCTGGGTTCCAAAATGCACCCTCAGATGCATGTGTGTGGCTAGGACTGAAACCAGTGGGACACCCATGTGTACATCCAGAGTAGACTTTGGCTTGTGATTTTTATTGTTTGCACTATAGGATAAAATTGATTCCAGCATTATATTTCTCAGAGTTATTTCTACATCATCATGCATCAAAATGTTGGCTCTGATCTCTTCTTCTTGATGGTAGCTTTGAGGAGTATTTGTTTTCTGATTAGTTTGGGCCCAGCATTAATCATTCTCAGGCTTCCTCTAATCTTTTTTTTTTCTTTTTTTTTTTTTTTTTTTTTTTTTTTTTTTTTTTTTTTTTTTTTGTTATTATTATTATTTTACTGATGGCAGATTTAACTGTTGGCTCACCTTTATTTCCAAAACAGATGAGTTTTATTAGTCTCTAATATTAGCCAGATCCAACTAGTTGATAAAGTTAAACCGATGTGGGCCAGATGCTCAGCCTCAAACTGCAGCCCTGTTGATCTGGGTACCCTGTCTGGAAGAGTCTGACAGGGTGCCTGGGCAGGACGAGAGCCCCAGCTCACATGTGCAACCATGTAGAGCTGAGGGTCTGGTTCCTTGGCTCCTTTGGGTGCTCTGAATCAACAAAGAGAGCAATTAAATTCCCTGCTTTGTAATTAGAAGGAAGATGACCTTTCAGTGGGCATCCCAGTTTTAATAGTTGGAGAGATGTATTTTGTAGAATTGTTAGGATTGAAAGGGACCTTTATAAGTCATCCAGTCCAACTCCAGCCTACAATGACCAGGAACATCTTCAACTAGATCAGGTTGCTCAGAACCCTGTATTTCTTCATGTTTGTAGAAGAATGAATCTGAACAAGACAGTAAAATCTTTGGCAAGGAGCTGGGGGCTGTTCTTGAATCAGTAGCTTACATTTCCTAGCGGATTTTATCTTTGAAACTTGCGTCAGTCTCTAATCTAAAAGCCAGGTATCAGATTCAGGAGCACAGGTAATTTTCTGAAGGGCATTTCTTCTCTCTTGTTTTGTTTTTACTTCTTTTCTTTCTCCTGAGGAATGAGAGCAGCAATTTGTGCGTGGCTCTAAGTCCACAGGAAGCATTCAGCAGGGCCATTTGCAAGGATTGTGTAAAGGCTCATAAATGAAAGGGGAAATGTGTGCCAAGAGGAATTTCATGTTGCCACCAGCTGGGCTTCGGGAGGTTCTGAAGAATGGATGAAACATCTGAATATTTAGGAACATCTTTTCTAGCAGCTTCAAAAGCAGCAAAAGAAGGAGTGCTACCTTTTTCAGTGCTGCTATGTCAGTAGCTGTTACAGGTGCAGCCTACTGCTGAGCATTCATTTGTGCACTTTGAAGTAGGACAGACAGACCTGAATGCTTTTAAAGTAGACATGAGGCTTATTCAAACTAATTAAGCTGGATTTAAGAACTCCCAGTTCTCAAGTAATTCTTAATTACAGGATCACAGGAGAATTCAAGTCAGAGAGGACTTCAGGAGATCTCTGAGCAGCAGCCTCCTGCACAAAGCAGGGTCAGCTATTGTCTGAGTATTCCGGAAAAGTAAAGATGACTGAAAATACTACCTATCAAATTTTAGTTTTAAACATAAGTGTGACTTCTCTCAGAGCTCATATAGCCTTTAAGGGAAAGCCTAGAACCCAATCTAATGAATTTATTTATAATTCCATGACTAGAAGTTGTTTTTTAGAACAATTTACAGCAGAATTGTATATCTTTCACCTGGTGTGAATGCAGCATCAGGCCCTCAGTGCAGTACAACAGCATTCCATGGCTGAGAGCAGGCAGGACGGACAACAAGCTTCAAATTAAACAGCAGCAGGGCATTGGTTCTTATATCTGTCATGCACTTCTTACCTTCACTCAGGAAGGCCAAGGCAAGGCAGAAGGACACATTTGTCCCAGAGTGCTGGATCTGCAGGTTGCCAAGGCAGTGACAGGTTCTGCACCCATACACAGCAGTAATTTTGCTATCTGTAAATTTTTCTTGATGTTTATTGGTAGCAATAATATTTGTGATGTGGACATTAATTCCTGCAGAATTAATCACTAGTAGATCTGCAGAGAATGGTTTCCCTCAAAGTGGTTTTGTCTGTAGTACACATAACCATTTCCATCTTTCCTGAGAAAGATAATCAGCTCTTTTCATTTCCTCAGTTTATTATGTGTTCTTTGCCCTGTGCCTTGGTCTGTTTATGTAAAGTCTTATGATGTGGTAGTTTCGGGGTTCCCAGGACGAAGGAGGAATGATTGAATCTGACTCCATGTTCTTAGAAGGCTAATTTATTATTTTATGATCTTATATCATATTAAAGAATCCTATACTAAACTATACTAAAGAATAGAGAAAGGATACAGACAGAAGGCTACAAAGAATGATCATGAAAACGCCTGACTCTCCTCCAGAGTCCGACACAGCTGGACGTGATTGGTCATTGAGTTAAAACAATTCACATGAGACCAATCAAACAATGACCAGTTAGGAAACAATCTCCAGACCACATTCCAAAGCAGCAAAAACAAGAGAAGCAATCGATAATTACTGTTTTCATTTTTCTCTGAGGTTTCTCAGCTTCCCAGGAGAAGAAATCCTGGCGAAGGGATTTGTTCAGAAAATATCACGGTGATATTATGGGTCTTTGTCCATGGCTTCTGAACTGAGCTATGAGGTCAGATCATAGACTTCTGAGGAGAACAAAAGGTGCTTTTGGAAGAGCCTATGTTGAATTGTTTTCCTTGAGAACGAGGTAGCAATGTGCTTCACAACTGAGCTTGATACTTGGTGCCAAAATGCTGTCAGCCATGGACAGTTCTACTGTAGTATGAAGAAAATAGGGGAAAAAAGATCAAGTTTTTTGGAATATTTGGGCTCGTGGGACTTTTAAATTGGGCATGCAAACCTGGCCACGAAATTATCAAAAACTGTAGCCTTAGCTCAAAAGTTCTCAACAGGTGGTATTAAGCTCTGTTTTTAACAGTGCTGCTTGCTTGTGACACCGCTTATTGTTAAAGACGGATTGTGACAGGAACAGGAACCACAACGTGAGGCACTTCAGCAGCAGCAGCTACCAACCTATCTGTGCTGTGCTGGTCGAGGCTCAGGGTAACACCACAGTGCACACCAGAGCTGTCCTTGCACTAGCTCTCCTGTTATGCCTAATTATTTATTTAGGATACCTGCTGACCTCATACAGAATGTTTACTATGCTTGTGAGGGTTTTATCTATAAATAAAAAACCCAGAGAGTGTTGCTTTTTAAAAATTTTGTCAGGGAAATGCTGTGAGACTGAGTTGTTTCCAACCTCAGACGCTTCTAGAGTGCAGTATCCCAGGCTTTGTAGCTGCCACTGTACTTGAAGGGCCAGCTTAGACATTTTAATATATCCTTATCCACAAGCAGATCAATGGAGAACAGTTTCACATACCTTAATTTATCTCAAAAATTTCATGCAAAAGCACAATTGCACAATATCTTAATATTTATATGCTTTAAAATCTACCAAAAAGTCTTTTAAAAAAATGCAGGCTAATAATTACATGCAAGAGTCATACATGAAGTTATTCTCAAAAAATATACATTAGCTGAGCAAAAATGACCTTGTCTTTCAATTAGGGCTTAGCTCGGTGCCAGCATTACTCAATTACTCAATTACTCAAGCAATGATAGATCATATGGACCTTGATTGTATCTTAAGGAATTAGGTTGCCCAAAGATCATCCTTATCCTCTGTCAATAGGGAATGAGAGCTCAGGGCTGTATAAATAGTGCAAAGGGAATGCTGCACTGAACAGTGTAACTTGGAAATAAGCCTTGGAAATAAGCTGTGCCCACATGGATAACCAGGCCTTTCTGAAAAGCTGTGGATGAGCATTGCTGTTCTCTCTCTTCATATCATGCATTGTCACTGGTAGGCATATGGAGAGAGGAATGAGTAACCAGTAGCAAATACCATGTGTGTGAGCAGACTTACCTGCTGCAGTGTAATTCTGTCACTGTCAGCCTCCTTTCAGTTCTCTTCAGAAGAATTCCATAAAATCAGATGGATTTTAAGCCAGTGGACTGATTACACAGCCACCAAGTCATAAGGGTGAAGCATAACTATCCTCAAGAATCCATTAAAGCCCTGCTCAAACATGATCTGCACTGATTAAAGGCGATTCAAATGGGGAGGGAGAGGTTTTTAGGTTGTAATGCGCTGAATGAAAGAGATCAATAAATGAAGCATGGTGATCTGAGAATCAGCCTATACTTGCAAATGTTTTAGTTCAGCTTCACTGGGAGAAACTGCATCCTGGATTCGTCCCATCAGCTCGATGGGAATCAGATCAATTTAATAGGTTTACAGGGAGGGTGGGGAGGTTAGCACTGTTAATGGAAAAATACTGACAACTGTATCAAATGCTGCTGCTAATTTGAAACATTAGCAAAGTGTTCCGAAGTAGTGTTTCACCTTAATTGCCTTTGGGAATAATTTAGCTGTAATTGGAGAGTAGCTTAAAGTTATGTGCATTTCTGAAACTCAAGAAGGAAAAGGAACTCAGCAAGGAAGAAATGCCCATCTATTCAATCTATAGGGAAACCATTAACTTTGCAAAAACACGGGTGAAAGTTCAGTGATTGAGCAAGCTGGCAGCGTGGAGTCAGAGAGTAGGGGAATGGAGACGAGGGCAGTAAACCAGCCTGATCTTCAGAGACAGGGTTTACACTGACATCAGTGTTGTGCTGGTGAAGCACAGCAGAAGCATTTGTCAGACAAGACAAAAGAGAGATGAATGGAAGCAACAAAGAGGCCCCTTGGATAGTCCAATGAATTGTGAGAGCTCACAAAGACACACAGGGTTGAATGAGGATGCTGAAGAAAAGTGATCCTAGGTCATGTGTGCTGTTCTTGCAAGGTACAATCAGCCCACCAGGATGTCAGCTCTTGCTGCCTGGGAGATAGTGCCCTTGCTAAAGTTTTCATTTTGCTCTATGCCCAGGCTGGGAATCCCGCAGAGAGTCTGTTACCCAGGGAGCTCAGTGCTTCCTAGATGTGGACAATATCTGTGAGGTTTCTGACTTGGAGTACCCAAACCTATTATATTCTGCTGGAAAAGAATTACATCCTTTCTTGTAGCTGAGAAAGGAAAAAGAACAGTTCAAAACAGTTTTTTGCAACTGCTTAAAGTCATCAGTTGGGCTTGACCTGTTTGATAGTAGCACTGGTCACATTCAAGGAGGAGTTATTACTGCAAGGGCATATTTGCTGATTTAGAAAATGGAAAGGAAATTGAGAATGACAGAGTGTAATTTTTGATGGGGCATTCAGCTATCTGGTTTTTTTTTTTCCTTTTTTTTTTTTTTCTTAAGTACTGATGCTGGTCACTCTTAACAAGCAAGATATTAATAAGCTATGAGAACACGGGGAAAAAGGACAGAGCTTTGCAAACATGCAGTCTTTAACCTAAACATGTTATTGGTAAAAGAATTAAGCTGGCCTTGAAATGCCAAATGTATTTTACTATACATATTTTATTATACACAATGTCTTTTAAAAGTGGTGTTTTCTACAAGCTCAGAAAGAGAATCAACAGCAATTTTACATGGAATAACTAGAGTAATAACTACTTAAAAGTTGTTCTAAAGATCATTCCTGATGAGAAAGTGATGAGCTGGCATAGGTTTCTTAATATCCTGAAAACAGAGATTAGTGTACAAGAGTGTGCTGCTGGGATTATTCATCATTCAGCCTTCTACCAGCGATAAAGAATATTGCTTTGAGAATATCTTATCAAAGAAATGTCATGTCATTTCTGCTCTTCTCATGTTCTTTTATTGACAACTGCTTTGAAAATAACCACTCTTAAATGCATAGGATTTTACATAATTATATAATTTTTCAAAACCTAAAATGGGGGGGAACACTGCAGAATGACTCCTCATTATTTTAGACCCTCTAAGTCCAAAAGCCATTGACAGAGGGCATGGTATTGCACTTCATTGGTTACAGCATCAGCAGGGACCATCCCAGCACTCCGGCCACAAATGCAGGGTCACAGCCTGAAATCTGCTCAAACATTTCTCTCAGGATTGGCCAGACTCTGAAATGCTGAGATGTGGAAGTCAGCACATCTTTCTAATTCAGAGATCAAATGGAATTAATTAACCTGCATATTATCTAAGACATCCTTTCTTCTCCATTCTCAAATGCGACTAGAGGATTAGGCTGAACCTGTACAGTACACACATAGAAAAAGATTAAATTATGGGTAAGATTCCTGTTGTCTCTTACCCTGCCAGCTTCCACAAACTATTTGCTTTTTTTTTCCTTCAAGCCCAAACCCCACAAAAAGCCAAATGAGCCTGCATTGCACAAACTTGTTTCAAAGATACAGTACAAGCCAGGAAAGCATGCAGTAAAATAAGACTAATTTCAGGTTTAGCTTTAAAGATCTAAACCTCCTGACAACATTTCACCATCTGAAGTAATTTCCCAGTCCTTCATCAGATTCAAGCCAGGAACCCTGCAGATTTGACAGCTGCACAGGAGCCAACAGAAAGTGTGCCTGAAAACAGTCTCAGGTATTGAAATTGTCAATTTTTTCCAACAGTCCTATAGCCTCGTCTGACTTCGGATAGGTGCAAACTTGTTTCACATCTAAGTGGCTGTCAAGGAGGTGAGAATTTGGCAGTTCTGTTCCATGTGTTACTTTTTTGCCTCCCTTTGCAGTCTGGGAGAAGCCCCATAGCAAACAGAGATTAAGATGGCATCTTAAATCTAATTGAGTTGGAAAATTTTACTAATAGGACCAACTCATGAGACACTCAGCAGTTTGATATCAAATAGGAAGCACACAGTGTTCTTTCCTTTCTCAACCTTTTCAACAGATCTCTAATTTATTTAAATATGTTAAAACTTTTGTAAATTTTTATTACTACTTAATATGAACCATTCCTGACTCACCCAGGCATGGGAAGTGATTTGTGATTACCAGGCCAGGATTCTCTGCAGCATGTGCTCTCTTGCAGTGGCACAGGCTTTGTGTAATGAGAAATCTTCCAAAGAGTAGAAATGGGTGAATTGATCACCCAGAGCCATAGCCTGATAGCCTGTAATTGGTTCTGATTTTCTCTTCAAGGGTTTTAATTTTGATGTTGTTGTTGTTGTTGTTTTGAGGTTTTTTTAAGATAAAAAAAAAAGAAAAGAAAAAAAAGAAAAATCCTGGCCTCAGACTTGTCTTCCTGAGAGCACATTTGTTAATCTAAAATACCAGCAGATGACACAAACCTAAATCACAACAGGATGCATTTTCAGTCAGCGTGCAAGAGCAACTCAGGTGTGGTACGTACCATTATATAACAGCCAGTAAATAATTGCAGAAAAACATCAGTGAGCCTTAGGCAGGTGAGTACCAACTACTTCACAGAGCAAGCACTGTCCTGTGGTGTGACAATCTCCATGGCATGGTGTGGTTCAACCCCATTTACTGCGAAAGGGTTATGCTGCTCTGCATCACCTGAGGACTGGGCAGTGCAGGCTGCCCAACAGCTGCTAGAAACAAAAGGAGAATTGACCACGTTTCTAGAAGCTGAAGTGAAAAATCTCTTGTTGCAAACACAGGTACTTATATGGCCAAATTCAGACAAGAACCATTTCAGTCTTTGAGAGAGAATTGCAAATGATGGTGATTTCTGAGTAGGGGTAATCACCTAGGAGACAGCTTCCTCACGGGTTAGCAAACCAGCAGTGGCAGTGGCAGCAGTAGCAAGAGTTTCAGGCCTCTGATCCTTGCTGTTTGCAACAACTAGAGGACACATCCTTCTTTTTGGTGGACACTTACATCCCAGTGAGTGGTAGCTTCTGTGTCAGTCTGCAAACCTCTAGGCAGAGGGCTAGTTGTATTTTTTCCCAGAGATCACTGCAAGATGAGCTACACAAATACAGATCTCAAGGAAAAATAATTGTACAGAAGAGACCATATTTCAGAATTATTTAGGGACCTTAAGTTGCAGAGGGGTACTTGTGGGTTTCTTATTTTCACTGTCAGTCGATACCCAAATGGACTACTTTTTTGAGTCAAACCTCTATACCTCTTCCACAAAGGACAGAAACAGACTCCTGAAACATACTGAAATGACAAATGCAAGGATGTAGTACCTCCAACTTAGTAACTGCTGTCCTCTCTGTGTAGATTTGAAGCTGTAATGAACAATTACAATGAGGGAAATACGTGCCAAGTCACATTGGGAAGGAGCATCTGTGGGATTCTCAGGGCAGTTTGACATTGCCTGGACACAGTTTCCATGAACTGAGAAGCAGAGGAACCAGTGTCAGAGGGTACTGCATATTTCTTATGGGAAGTGTAAATTCCGTGTGTTGGAAAGGGGAAGCACTACTGAGAAACAGCAGTCTGCAGTCAACAGAGATGGGAAAGGAAATCATGGCTGCTTGGCATTCCAGACATTTAAACAAATGGGAATAACATTTCTAAGCAACAGAGAGATAGAAGAATGAAAAGCATGAGGAAATGGCATACTGTGATTTAAAAATAGCCTGGCGCAAGCCAGGACAGCCCTGCTGAGTGTGGAGGGAGCCGTGCAGCTGCAGGATCACTTCTGCCTGACATGACTTGTGGCATGCGCCAGAGCTCCGAGTTCTTCCTCCATCCCAAATCTGGGAACTTTAATGGAGCACTGCCGATGAGGATAGAGGGCCAAGTTATGTAGTTAGAGAAGAGTCAAGACACATGTAACTTCAGGCTCTCTGGGATGGAAGGGGAAGACAGTGCAATTTCAAAGGAATCACTAGTGTGGAAAGAGTATGTGGAAATTGCTAGTTCACAACTGGAGCTATGTAAAACTTGGCCCTTGTTCTTTTCAGAGATTTGCTGTTTTCTCTTTTATGTCAGCCCATGCAGCCTTGCACCCTCTGGCTTTTCTTTTGTGTTCTGGGAATTGAATAAACCCTGGAAGTAGTGAGAATCATCTTGTCTCACAACCTAACCATGCAAAATCCCCTGGCTGGAGTGGTTTTCTTGTGAAATCATAAATCAGTCCAGGTTCACACAAACGGTTTCTGAGCTGCAGCAAACTTTAGACAAATGTGAATTTGTTTTTTTAGTATTTTTATTTAAGTTTTCCTCTTAATTTCATCCCTTCTGTGTTTTTTTCATTAACACACATCTGGAAATTTCATAAGCTGTATTGATGGATTATTATCTTCTCCCTCTCTCCCCTCTCTTGGTGTATAATTAACTTTTCCTTTTGCTGTCTCCTTTTGTGTTCCACACACAAATGCACTTGGAAAAATCCTCAAGGAAGATTGTTGTTAGAAGAACTGCAGTAGCTTTAGGACTCAGAAAAGAATGTATTCACAGGTCACATCAAGTAAGGAACTGAAGTACCCCTGTCTGTGAGGTCTAATTTTGGTATGTTTGAACTATCAACTGATCTTATAATGAAAAAAAAATCATATTACAGTTTTGCATGAAGATCATGAGGAATAAATATATTCCTTTAGGTAGATCATTGACCAGTCATTAATTTTACTTATTGCTTTTCTTATTGCCACAGTTCCATCAAACTCAAAGCTCAGATGCTTACATTGCACATTCAAAGAGCCAAGGGGAATAAAGTGGTAGATCTAATCTATTTGTAAAAAGCTTTTAACAGAGACCTTCAGAGAACTAGAATTGCAGTAGAGATGCCTAAAGAATTTGAGGTCTGTGAGCAAACACAGCATCAGCAGTCCTGTTGCAGTGGATTTAGAAGTCATGTGGTAATGAATTGTGTGCAGAGAGAGTGCAGGGGGGTGAAAATAGGTGGGGGAAAGACAGACACTAAGCTGCCAGTGGCTCAGTGCTGGGCCCAAGACTTCTGTTGCCTTTCCAAATGCTGAGTCATATGGTCAAAATATTTTTGTTGACTTTCTGTGTATTTTTAAGCACCTGTTACAGATTTTATAAGAATAAGTAACACAGAAAAATTTACAGCTGTGAAAACATATTTTTAATGCAAAATTTCATTATACCAAGCTCTCTTCAGACAATCCAGTGTGTTTTATAGCCATCATGTTTCTATTTGTCTGATATATAAGGCTGGTGCTGATGTATGAAGAGGAAGAAGAGTAGATTCCTATGAAGAGCAGCCCAGAGCCAAAGTCCTACAAATCTCCCCTCTAAGAACCCTTTCCACAACTGTATCTGTAATTGCTATAGGTTCTGTAATTTTTTAATCAGTCTCTTTCATTAGGTTTGGGCAGTTTTGTCCCTCCCTTTTCCTATTTGAAAAGACAGAAGCAGGAATGTGTCTGGCAGACTGGGATGATATTTTACCAGAAAAACCAAATTACGCTTTGGAGCTTTGTGGCTTAGCACAAATTTTTCATTTTGTAAGGAGATGTTATTTTTGTATTACTGGTCAGGCTTTTATTCCTGGTTGTTGGGCAGGGCAGTTCAAATTCCCTTTGATTCTATATTATTTGATGTTTAACTACCAGTTTAGAAAGATTGTTTGGTCCTGTAATTTTTTCTCCATCTTTTTTTTTTGGCATTCATTATTATTTCTTAGTCACCATACATTACACTGTGAGGCACAATCTTCCTCTGTGTGTCCCCTCATACTTCAACAATGCAAGGACAATAATCATGATAATATCTTCCTTCTTGCAGTAGACTATGTCAAAGGTGTTTTTCTAACCTTTCTAAGTCTGGCTTAGTAAAAGAGTAAAGAAAAAAGCTGTTTGGGGTCAGTCAAGCCCTACAGCCAACTTTATATGTGTGTGCAGCAATGGGACTAAATCAGGAAGAAACCGCTTGTAAATGCTGGCACTGAAAAATCCTTTTGTGTTTAATTCATCCTGCTTCCCCAGCATCTTTCAGCTTGTGTTTGTTGTGGTTTGTCCTAAGACCTCCATGCTTTCTTTGCACCTGCTAAAAAAAGTAAGCCACTGGTGGCCAGAGCTCTCCTACACTGAAGTGTAACTACAACAGAAACATTTGGGAGCCTGTTGCCTACTGTTGTTTTGTGGGGGTTTTTTTTTTGTGGGGGTGGAAGGAAAGATTGCACAAAGTTTGGGAGTTAAACTGAGTTCTTTGAGTTGCTAAAGCATTTTGAACCTTCTCATTTACTTATTCACTGGAGGAAGACACAGGACACTTACCTACAATAAAGGCATTT
Organism: Pyrgilauda ruficollis; assembly: GCF_017590135.1. Taxonomy (NCBI): domain Eukaryota; kingdom Metazoa; phylum Chordata; class Aves; order Passeriformes; family Passeridae; genus Pyrgilauda; species Pyrgilauda ruficollis. The sequence continues at coordinate 118,068 of NW_024527266.1, forward strand.
ATAACACATGTCAGACTGCCCAGGGAGAGTCCTTCATTTTTCTCTTTGTAATTCAAAACAGCATTTGCATCCTTGCTGGAAGTGGAGCCCTCCTCAACTTTCCCTCCCTCTGGGGAAAGGAAGTGCTGAAGGATGGAACAGTTAAGCATACATGAACCCAAGCATCTCCTGTGCAGGGAAATTTCACAGGAGAAAGGCATCTGTTCTGCTGAAGTAGCTGCTCTCCAGAGTTGATATTTAAAGCTGCAGGCTGTCTGTCACTCTTTTGAGATCTTGTTTTTCCTGTGAAGGAGCTAACACCATCCTTTAACCCAGACAACAAAGATCTATGTAGGGTGTACCATATAATAAGTGCTATGCAAAGCTGTTTGCAAAATTTTTCATATGCATATTAATTTTATTAGAGTAACAAAATCCTTTTAGAGTAGGTTTGATTTGTTCTTGCTGTTTGCTTGTGAGTTGGTCCTCACTAATGCCTTAATACAGGAGTGGAAACAAATATATTTTTATTTATCTTGGACTCAGACCTCAAGCTCAGTAATATTTATATTAGTTCATAATGGTAATATTGCTTCATTGGCCCAAATATACCTGGATCAGGGGTACGTAACATTAAAGAAAAACATCACTTGCATGTGGGTATGAAAGCAAGAAGCTCTCTGAGCCTGTCCTACTTGTGTTTACATGTCCAGTCCGGTCCAGTCCACCACCAGTAGAGCATTGGTCAAGCATTTCCCACTGACTGAGGCAATGCAAAGAGCATTTATGGCTCTTACTCAAAAATTCACCCACATTTCCTCTGTCAGTGTTGATGGAACTTAGGTTAAGATCAGTGCAATTTATCATGAATTAGGAAAATCTATTCCCCTCACCCTGTCAGACAGGGTTATAAAGGGTTCCCAGTGCTGAGAGTTATCTATATATATCCTCCTGTGTCCTGCATTATCAGATTTGACTGGCTCTATTAGTCATCTCTGTAACTAAAGTTATTATAGTTTCATGACATTATGCATTTCTTTAAGCTCAGATGTAACATTTGATTCAATGACTGATGCAATTTACCACTCAGTTTTTCAGAATGGCTTAATAACAAACTGCATGAAGAAGCAATCCACTTTTGTTGGGGCTCATTTGTACTGATGTAATTATATCAATGTTCCTCTTTGCAGTCTCAGGAGAAAATCATGTAAAGGAATTCATGCTTCTTGTTTTCAACTGATAATTTAGAATATGCTAGTCAACCCTTCTTTTTCTTTCTGAACAAATCACTTATATTTTGCATCTTAATATGATGGTTTGAATGATGCACTTACTTTTGACTTAATTGTCATTTCACTATCATATCTAGCCTCCTTTATGGTTTAGGTTTTGGGGTTTTTTTTTCAGTTTAAATAACTGAAAGATCTAATTCACATATCCTTTAAATATGAATGTTACTTTAAAAAAGTAATATAGTCAGTGAAGATAATAAGATCCCATGGAAAGTTACTTGATTGAGAGTCAAGAAATCTAGACTTGGTTTGCCATCTTCTATTGACCACTCGGGAAGCTTTTAACAAGCCACCGTATCTCTTTGTGCTTTTTTCTTATTCCACTCTGAAGAGAAACTGAGGCACAGTTGTGGTTTCTTTCCTTTTAAGTGTGAGGGAACACAAACCTTTTTTTGTGGTTTTATAATACAAACAAGCAAAATGTGATAGTCCAGTGTCAAAATACTCACTTTTCTCTACTGGGAAAAACAGTGGAGAGCCAATTATGTTGAACATATCACTGTACATGTGTGATTAACAGGACCAACACAAGCATTCCTGGAAAAACATTTTTCACATCAGTAACTCACAAGTCTCTCAATATTTAATCAGATGGACAGTCACAAACTTCCTCGCAATAAAATCCATCTGGTCTTGCTTGGCCTGAGTCTCCCCATGAACCTCAGAAAAGCTACACCATGAACAATGAGCTGAGACACAGACAGAAGGCGCAGGCGAGCCCAGAGGAGCTTGGACACTAGGGCTGCCTGCCTGGCAGCTCACAAAAGAAGGGTGCTCCTCAGCAGCAGCACTGCAGAGAAGAGCACCTGAGAGCAGCTCTACTGAGAAATGCGGGGATTTAGGTTACCTCCCCCATCCTTCCTTCCCAGACTTGAGCATTGTCCCTCTCCTTTGTCTCAGTTCTTTGCTCTGAACCAAAGGGAGCATTTTTACAATAGAATAATCAGTTAGTAGCAGCCACAAAACGTCCTTGGAAACCACTGTTTGCCACCTGTCGTGGCTGGCTCTTTTCAGGAGGGCATGTGGGCTGGGCTGGAGTTATGGGGAACGTCCTGAACTTCACACAGGTTTGTGCCCTGTGGCAGAAGGCAGCATGAAGTTGAGGCCTTCCCGCCCCACATCCTCTTGTGAGTCTGAAGGTTGGGGGCTGACCTCCAGGTCACTGCTCTTTCAAGCTTTGGGAAGCCTCACAATGCTGAGCAAGCCCCTCTTGCCCAAATCCCAGCCAGTGACCTGTAAGTGAGCGGTGCTGCAGGGGGGAGGTGGGGAGCTGTCTACTGTCACTCTGGAAATGGGATCTCCTCTGACCAGATTAAGCTCCACAATCTGGGAAAACATGGTTTCAGTTTTCTCTTTTGTAACAGTAATCCATGTTGTCAACTTAGATTTTAGACCTGAATGGTCAGATTACGCTGTCAAAGGCTTATTTCTGAGAGGCTGTGTTGAACAAACCAGGTGTTGCACCTCGTCTTGTTCTTTCCATAGCTCTTCTAGCTGATATTTTACACCCTGCTAAGACTGAAGATAGCCTGAACCAGACTTGAGCAGCAGAGAGAAGGACTAACATGCCTCCCAAAGTGGAGGATTGCTGCTTACTGGAGCTGAGGTTTTCACACCAAAAGCAAATTTACACAGATATATCTTTGAACCACATGCGGGGCTTGGGACTAAGCAACAGAAATAGCACCTCTGAGGTTTTTTTCTTTTTGGTCATTGAATTTAGATACCTTGAACTTCAGGGATATTTGAGTTTGGATTTTAAACACCTTGGGATCTGAAGCACCCTGGACTACTGGGAGATAGTGTCATGTGCCCAGCAGAGAAGTGCGCAGCCACAGTGAGCTGCGGAACCTAGGCTTGTGGTTTCCAACGGGCCCACCTCCAACCTTTTATGTTGAAGTCTAATTAATTCAGCTGCAGACACTATCTACTCTGTCCTATACAATTTCATAGAGCATTGCACTGTTCCAAGGCTCATTTGAGCCTAGAGTAATATTTTAGTGGTTGGAATGGGTTTTTGCTCCAGCTACTTAAAAGGCATGTTGTGGCAATGAGTAGGTGGAGAGTATTTAACTGTAATGAAAATATTACCATTCTTGATCTGAGGAGCTGAAGCAAGACGAATGAGAGACACAGAAAACCACCAAATGAGGCAAGGAGGGAAGCAGATAAAGGGGAAGAAGGAGTGTTTCCTTGATGAAGGACTGGTGAGTTTACAATTTCAAGAGAGAAGTACTTTTGGAAAGACAATACATGGATGAAAGGGCATGGACCCCTAAGCAGGATGATGCTATACAGCTGCCACGTTGCTTAGTACGTAATCATGACAGAAATGTTACCTAGAGGATTGGGCAATGGCTGCTGTCCAGTGCTTCCTTTGCTGGGGCCTAGGCAGCATGGAGCTGGGCCTGTTGACTCGGAATGTTCTAGGACCCTATGAACAAAAGTGGACATTTCCCATCGCCAGGCAACACAGCCAAAATATTTCAGATTCCCAGGTGTCCCATTTTTATATTTTCCAAAATAAGTTGTCAGATTGTTACACTCAAAGGTTTTATTATAACCTGTGGTATTTAGCAGGGACGATGTCAGATTCACTGTGAATAAACGGTTTCAGAGGTCTACTGTCCACCATATCATTTTAAACCTTTTACCTTTCACCTCACAGCTGGAAAATGTTTCCAGTGAATGCCAAGAGCCAAGGGCTTAGCGAAAGGAGGGCACAGCTGGTTCCACTGCAAAACATGTGAAGCAGAGTGGTACACTAAAGAAAGAAAAAACAAAACCAATGGGCTAAACACTAGCTAACACTAACTAATCACTAAAATGATTTTCATATCAAAGTGCTTTGGATAGGAGTATCAATATTAAATGCTTTGGCTGAAAGAGAGACACAGGAGACACACTGGCATCTGAGACAACTCTCATCAAATGGTGACCATGACAAGCCCCACTTCCAGCTTGCTGTGTGCAATCACTCACTTGTAAGTGCCACAGCTCCGTGCCATGGGGCATGCACACAGGCCACGTGGTTGTACATCTGCTTTACACTCACAGGGAGGTTGTACATCTGCTTCACACTCACAGGCCTTGGACTTGGGATTCTTGTCACTGCTGCATCTCTTGTGTAACAGCAGCTTCACTCTGAGAAGAGAGCCCTCCCCCTCCCCTTTATGTTTTGTTGCTAATTGCAAACATGAAGGACTGACATTCTGATGCCTGCTTTTTCAACTTCCTCAAGTTCACACTTTCAGGCACTCTGCTTCCCAGCTGAACTGCCTTCTTTCATGGGTGTTTCCATGTGAGTAGTTTAGGCTAGTCCATCTAGTAGCTTTCATAAATTTAGATGCTATGGACATCCATGGTGGGGTTTTTTAGCCATTTTTAAAGAATTATTAGTTCCATACTAATTTTGGAGTAGGCAAGAAGCAGAGAACATACAACGTGTGGAACACTTAGCTCTTTTTGCCTAGAAGAATGCTAGGAGACCTCATGTCTACTGAGGGCTGAGACAACACATATTTACAATAGACTAATAAAGTGTTATTTTGTCAAAGAGTAGATTTTCCTCCAGGTAACTTGTTCTTTTGCTGAGCTCTACTCATCCAGCATAGAGCATTGTCATTCTGTCCATAGAAGGTATTGATGTTAGTTCTGATTGTTGCTTTCTTTATGAGAATTATTTGGCTCTAAAAGGATGCAGTTTTTTGTCCATTTCTGTTTCCTTGCCCATATTAGCAATAAGTGCAGAATAAGCCAACTGTGGCAAAGCATTGCCTCTGCAGCCCACAGCCTAGCAAGAAAAACGTGTTTCTTTCTGTAGCAGCTGGGGAAGAGACCCCCAGACAAGTTTTTGTTCCTGATTCTCCCAACTCTCCTGCCATTCAAAAGCTAGGCCACATCTAGGCTCTGACCTGTTTGTCACTCCCCCCCACCCCACCAAGGTGTTGTGAACATCTCCTGTCCTAGTTAGTTAGAGGTCTCTAATTAGTGACATAATAGTTAGGCAATGAATGAACCAAACCTGCATCATAATGAAGGATAAACATTGTTAGTGAGTCACTCTACAGCAGGGATCCAGTGCTGCTGAAGTGGTTTTTCCCCAGCAAGCTGCAGCTGCTTGTAACTGGGGTGCATCTTTTATATGTTCTGCCTCAAGGGCAAATTGCTTCAAACAGGACTTTGCTGCATGGCTGGAGAAAACAATCATTTATTTGCAGTTTTCCTTTGAAAGGGATGAGTCTAAAATATCCTTCTCTGACTGAAGCAAAGGAGTACCTTCAAGGTCGATCCCTTTCTTGCAGTGGCAATTTTCAAAGGGATTGCTGGATTTGTCCATGCGGGGCACTCACTGAAGGGGTGTGTCTGTGCCCCAGGCTGCAGGCAGCTGCGTGCCCACAGAGTGAGCAGGGAGCGGTGACAGGCGCTCCCATGTCACCAACCACAGCCCATTTTGCCATTACTAGTGGAAGGCACAGTGCATATTAACACCTCTCTGATTGCTGGATAAAGCTTTTCTAGGGTGAGGCTCAAACCAGTAACACTGCACACAATTGACTTGGGTTAGTGGTTTACCTCAAAAAATGGAGGAAATAATTTAGCTCTTTAACCAGAAGATTACCACAGTCATAGTGGTTTTGCAGTAGCATGGATTTGGTGGATATTGCTTAGAGATGGAGAAAAGGGAAAGTCCTGTGGCAGAACTCAGGGATTTTCCATAACGGCCTTGAGTGGGCAGCAATTGTTGCTGGGTTTTGGGGATGCCAACATCCACAACCAGAGCATCCCAGCAGCAACTGCAAGGAAATCTGCATCTTACCCACCTAGATGTTTTTTCAGCAGATTTATTTATAGCCTGAAGCTGTCTGTCATGCCAAAATTCCTGCCATTGAAGATGCAATTTGGATGAGATCAGTCAGGTTTGGTGCTCTGAGGATTGCAGTGGACACCCCCACAGAGGGTGGAGGGGCTGCACGGCAGTGAGACACAGCAGGTAGAAAGCAAAGCTCTGCCCTGTTTCCCACCTTGGGAGTCTCACTTGGGCAATAAGCAGATGCCTACCACCTGGCAGACCACCACCACACTGCGGATTTTGGGAATGTGAGAGCCTGCAGGCCAGGGAGAAATGGGACTCACAACAGATGTCTTTGTCTCGGTGAGTCTCATTTAGTTTTCTCCTCCACTAGTTAGCAGAGAAACAGTTTTATCCGTGGAGAGATGCAAAGCAGCTAAGTTAGGTGCTCACTCTGAACCTTCCTGTAGTGTGCCTTATTTCTTCGTTAAGCTTAAGGAAACTAATTTCACAGGGTTTTCTGGCACCTATTTACATCCCTAGTATCACCTGAGTTTCAGGTTGTACATACTTCATGTATCCTCTTGCATGTTCTCCAGGAGCAGGCTGGAATTTCTTGGGATTTGAAAGGTTTTACTGTGTTTTCACTTAGTAAAAATAGTTGAATGTTGCCTAAATCAAAGACAAAAAGGAAATAAACTTCCAGATAAAGCTGTGAGAAGACATGGATTGTGCTCCACATTGGCATGGAAACCCACCAATTACAGCGTTTGTAAATAATTTGGAAGTAAATTATGACACTTTTTATGCCTGATGATAGTGTTTTAGAGAGGCTGTGACAAAGTGGTCTGTCCCTTTATGAGTCCATACAATTTTCACACACATGACTGGCCCTGGAAACAGGATCTCTACACAGGGGGTGGAGAGAAGAGCCTCATGCAATTGGTGACACAGAGTAAGACAACTAGTGAGCCTATAAACTCCTTAGGTATCTCTTCATCTTCAGGACATACATTTAAGCCTGGTCAGGTCTAGTTACATATTGCATGGAAATGGCTGAATCATCCCTAGAAACCTGCAAGGGCAAACCTGAAGGAGGAAGTAAACCATTGCAGCAGCCCTGACACACACGAGAGAAAGGATCTCCAGATACCTGCTGCGTGCAGAAGGAAGATCCACCTCCAGTGTTAGAGAACAGCACCTCTGAAAGAGACTCTTGGGTCTGGCAGAGTAAGGAAAGACAACAGCTGCCATATAGGGAGAGCAGCAAGAGCTCACTGGGGCTTCAGAGGTTCTCACTGATCAAGGAAGGAGGACACTTTAAGCCCATAGAGTATGCTTACAGTCCAGTTCAGCAGAGACACAGAAAGCAGATCCCATGGCTGTACATGGCTTAAACACTGCTGAGATTTTGTCTGCATGTCACTGAAAATCTCTGTAGAACAATGAAAAACTGAGACATTTAGTCAAAAGAAAATTACCTCCAAAAGGTAGGCGGGACACATAAGGTATGTTACCCACAGTACCAGCTCCTGTCACATTTGGTTCTCATGCAAACTAATAGGGCTCTAGCATTTTACAGGAGGAAGAAAAAAAAAAAAAAGGAATTTCCAGGGAAGTGAGAAGATTCTTTAAGAGTCCCTCTGGAACAAGCATTATCTGTCCTAGCCATATGTGGTGAAAAGGATCCTAGCTTGTCCACCTCTGCTGTATCCTCTACCCTACTCTAAAAATAGCCTTCCATCACTGAAAGAACTCCACTTCTGTTCTCAATCCATGTGTTTTTCCTGCCTTGAATTTGCGCAGTGGTGTCACCTCTGTCAGATGTGCAGGCAGAGTGAAACAGCCGTCTGTACTGACTAGCAGAGGGAATTAACTCAAACAAAAAATGCTGCCTTGCAGTGAGCAGAACACCTTGCTCTTCTCAGATTTCCATTTTTGTCTTGAGTTAAGCTGGGTAACTTTTCTGCTTACCCATCTTACCAAGATTTGCAGGTACAAAAAAATTTGCTCTGTCAGAGCAGAGAGCAGCCACTGTTTGCCACAGCCTCGGTTCCTTGAAAATGTTTTCTTGTGTCTTCCTTTTCTCATCTCCTTTGGCTAAACTCCATCACAATAAGCCTTTGTAATGCAAACACCTTTGTGTGACATGTTAGGATCTGTTCCACAGGGCCAATTTAGACAGAAAGCATGCTTGTAACTGTGTAATTGAACTGCACTGATATGCATGTGCCAGGGAACATTAACATCTTCTAAACTCTCAATGGTTTCACATTCATGGTATTTTTCCAGATGGATTGTAGCTGAAACTGTATCTTTAATGTCCTTAAGATACAGCACAGCAACCCATAAACTTATTGAGCTCCACAGAGCATTGGGTGGAAAAGCATTTGCTGTGCCAGATTTCTCCACTAAGTATTTCTCCTGACAGTGGCATGTTGAAAAACATGTAACTGTAAGATCTGATAGTTACAGTGCTTTCAGAAAGAAAGAACAGTGTCATGAGCAAAGGTTAACCTACAGTGATTGATTTACTTAAGTTTTAAGCAGTCACGCTGAACCTTTGGATAAATGTTTATTTAACATTGAAAATGTATTGTTCATTTTCATGACACAACAAACAAAGTCTCTGTATTTGCTGGGACATAGCAAGGTTAGCTAAGTTCTCAGAGCCCTAGTACTAGTGAAGAATAAGAAAACCTGCTTTGCCATTTAGTGGGATAACACTTCACGTTAGTCTCCCATTTATGGATTTGTTTGAAAAGCTGAAGAAAGGGATTGTTCCAAGCAAGATGAGAGATACAAAAAAGTACTCAGCAGCAGAGTGTAGTACTTTACAGGCCTGGTCTAACACCCGCTAATCCCCTTTTTAGTTGAATGTCAATGTAATTTATCAAAGTGTTCATTTTGGAAGGGGGAGGTTTGAGCATTATCCATGTCCTTTCTACCTCTGCCTGTCCAGTCTCCAGACTGGGTAACCAAGATATTCCCCATGATTTCATCCACAGGAGAAGGTGCTCAGCACCTTCACACACCAAGGATGCAGCAGAAACAGCCTGTGAGAAGGATCAGAGGGTGTCCTGTGCAGTGAAGGCACCTGGGAACATTGAGCAGCCCCTCAGCATTGACTTGCTGTGGAATGAGAAGTTCTGTGGCACTGGAACACAGAGACAGTGAATTTAATGCTGCAGTGAATTTAATTTAATTTAATTTAATTTAATTCAATTCAATTTAGAGTTGCCATTGCTTCTGGAATCTCCATGGCTTTTTGGTGCTATTTGTTTGTTTGTTTGTCTGTCTCTTTTAAGGTGAAGAAAAGTCTTGTCAAGGTAGAATGACATACAGCTCTCAGGGGACAGGCAATGTCAGTGCTGCTGACATCTGTTAGGATAAATACTAGAGTCTACCAGCCCAGAAAAATTTTAATAACATAACCTAGGGAACTAAAAGACTATTTTCCAGGATAAGTGGGGCCAGACTCCCTCATGAAGTCAAGCACCCCAGATACAATCTAGCATGGACACATGCCACAGTGCAGACTGTAAAGTATTCCTTTGACTTCACACTTTCATCATCTTCTTCAGGATGGCTGGAAACTGTCTCTGAAAAAAATATCATGTCTGGGAAATTAGAAATCTTACTCTCCCCTGGCTGCTAGAAAATTGCAAGGTTATTGGTAGTGCTGAAAGGGAAAGCGGGAGAGTTCTCTTCCCCAAGCAGTGTGTTCTCCTTCTGTTGTCCATGTTCTTCAGTTTGAGATCAATTGGGAAGGAAGGATAGGTGTCAGGACCGGATCCTGATTCTTGTCCAGCAGGACAATTCCTACTGGAGAATTATGGAGCAAGAGAGTAGCACACAAGGCCCCAGAGCTGGCTTGTGATTGCACTGGTTCCAGATGCTTTCCCCTCAAATGTTTTTGTCTCTGCTTATGGGGACCAGCCCAAAAAGCTGCAGTTGTTGCCTCTTTGGAAAAAGTTAGCCTCTTACTGCACTGATTTTAAATCCAGGGTCGGTGAGTAGACTACTTTCAAAAGATTCATTAAAAAAAAATGAAGAAAAATCTTTCAATTTGACAGTACCTTAGGTCTGCATTTCCCTTGGAAGTTATCTTGAGTTCTCCACATCAATAAAAAATGCTGAAAAATCACAGTTCTTGAGAGATTTTCTGTAATATTCTGATTACAGGAGTTTTTGTTTCTGTTCTTCTATAGAGTCCTCTTCTGAGGGAAAAAGAGGGAAAAAGTAACCTAAATTAAGATATCTGCAATAAATCCAGTAAATCCTTTTTAACTTTATATAAGACCCGTATTTCCATTTAGGCCATTTTACATTCATTAGAGTCTACATGGGATTTACTCAATGAATAAGTAGAGAAGAGCACAGATAATCCCTCCAGGCCTTAGTATGAAGTTCTTATTCAGGCAAAACTCCAGTGATGTCAGTGAGTCAATTCACCATGTAAGTATTTCAGTAGTGGGCCCTATCAGATTAAATACAATTTTGCCCAAGATTTTACTCTACAAAATTATAGTAATCTCAGACCTTGGATCTTCTGACTACAACTAAGGTGCAGAACACTGCCAATTTAAAAGCATAATCGTATGAAACCTTCTCGGGCCTGCATAATACATGCTTGTCTTAGTGTGGTACCAAACTGGCTGCCAAAATGTTTGTGGTTTTGGCCACGTGTCATCTTTATTAAGAACGTGACAATTATGGTAAATTTTGGACTAATTCACCATTAATTATGAATATCTCATACTCCACTTATATAACAACAGCTATGACTCCTTCATTTTTTAATTTAGTCAACTCTATAGGTAATTTTGAGCAGTCTGGTCCATTTTTTTCTTTCTAAATGTGCAGCTTATGAGCTTGGAGTTTCAAGAGGAGAGGAAGAAGATAAATTACCCTAATGTGATCTCTTTGATATCAGAGAACTTTATTCTCCAAACTGCAACATGATTTTATAGAAAACCTGTCCAAATTAGGACAGGGACATTGAATCCTGTGAGGAAGGAGAGGGATTGGGTGGAGAGGAGCCTGCCTTTTATGAGTGTGTGATCTCTGTAGTGGAGGGAACATTGTCAGCAATTCATATGCTGTTCTTCAGGTAAAAAAGAAGTAAGGAAGAAGAATATGTTTCAGCAGTCAGTCAGACAGATCATCAGTCTTTCCATAATCCAAGATGTACAGAGGAATCTGGCTGAAAGGTCAGGTCTAGAGAGACTCTGTTTTTGTTTCCCTTCTGATTTTTAATAGATACTCATTTTTACACACTTAATCTTTCTACCATATCCCTATCCTTGGTCCAAAGTTCCAGAGGAAAAAAAAAATAGCTTTTTTCAATGTGCAAAAACTCACATTAGAATGGGAAAGGAAAACAAACTGCAAAGCCCAGGTGGGCTAAAAGTGAATATTTAAAGGAAATTTTGCTGGGCATGAACCTTGATGATTGGATGGATCCTGCGGAAACTATTTTTTTAGCAGTCTGGTCACACTGGCACATAGGTCCAAAACTGTGTCATTTGAGATATTTTCTGTATGAAAAATTAAATGTGCCTGATTTTTTTCTTGGGAGTTTGAATTATTTAAATGAAACCCTATCACCCAAAATTCTGGCAATTTGTAGCGAGGCAGGAAACAAAAACCTTGCAAATCAAATAGGAAAATACATTCTTTCTAAATCCCAGCTAAACTCCAGTGTTTACTGGGCTAAAGTCTTGGAAACATTCCTTTAGGGAAGATAAATCTCCAGGGTTTGTGACTTGTCCTCATCTGTGTTGTAACACGATGAGAGAATTGTAAGGTAATATGCAGAGGTATGCTAATACAATGGTTAAATAATGCCTGACATTCCCAAGGATTCTTGCACGGGAGACTTTCTTCCACTGAAAACGCAGGTTGGGCTGATGGACGAGAGCACTTCTATGTCTTCCACAGCCCTATTTCACTACCAAGCCACAGAGAATATTTCATACCTGAGAAGCTTTCAGAAGGTTGCCTGATCTGACCCCCCCAGACAAAGCTGGGCCAGTCTTGAGATAAGAAGACATTTAGGTCAGCACCACCAAGGATGTGAGCTTCAATCAAAGTTGGTGAGGGAGCCCTTGACCTGAAATCCAATCTGGCTGCCAACAGGGTCTCCTAAAAAGCATTTTAATCAGCGCAAAGGCTCACATTGACTTCCGTGGGAGCTAGGTCAGACATAAGTTCAGTGAGAGTGCCTGCCACAGTCAAATCACGGGATAATACAACTGAGCTTTTGTTGGCAGCATTCAAGGCGCCAGGTTGTGTTCTCTCCTTTATTGGTGTCTATCCAAAATAACTCCATTCACGTCACTATAGCAATTCTCTACTTGTTCTGTGTAATTAAGAGAAGGATCTTTCCCACTAGGTTGGTGAAATCACTCAGCATTAGGGGTAGGGATAATCTGTTCATGTTCATCACTGTCAGCATGAAAAGATTTAGGATCCTCTGCAGGACTGAACTTTTTTTGTGGGCTTCTATGGTGAAGTCATAAAAACATAAAGGTTGCTAATAAGGACTTTTGAAAAATTAACCTCACCTGGCTCTACATTTCTACCCAGTTTGGGAATACCAAATTTTCACAGCCTGCCTCAATAACTGACACATATTGACTATGTGGGTCCTGACATCTCCTGGGAGCTGTACTGCAGCAAAGATTTCAGCCTGTGCCCAACTCTGACTGATGCAGTAAGTACTGGAGACATGGCAGAAGGGGTCTGTCCTTCCCGTGTCTCCCATTACGGGTTTTATTCCTGTGATATCATGTAGTGGATCTTGTAAACCAGAAGAAGAGATTTTACAGACTTTAAAATCAGAAACTTCTGAGCAAATCCAGAATTACAAACAGAGCAAACAATATCATAGCTAATGAATCCACTGTGACACAGGTCCCTGAGGAAATTTTTCCCTGTGACATTTTTCCCAGAGGAAAAATCTCAGAGAAATAGGGAAGAAAAGAGACCTGGAAATGTCAGAGGAAAATTTGGAGAAGGAAGAAAAAGGCAAAAATCCATTAGAATTTGATGTCAGATTTCTCAAATACTACTACACATGCTATGAGTTTAGCATCATTGTTGCTATGGATGGCGAAAGTGCTGAGCATTTTTAGCAGAACAGAATTTCAAAGTAATGCCTCTTTAAAAGAAGTCAGTAATCCAAGAGAAGTTGCATGGTGTTGTGGTTTAACTCCAGCCAGCAACCAGGCGCCATACAGCCACTTGCTCAAAAACATAGCCCCACAACAGCCACTGTGAAGAAAATCAGCTCGGCCACCACTGAAACCAGAATACATGGATACAAATCTTCATTTGCAATACAAGAGAAACTTCTGTTATAATCTATAGACTAGATTTTTTGACAGTAAATTTTTGTCAGAAAGGAAAATATATGATAAAAAAGGGTGGATAGTATGATGCAAAATGGAAACACAACTGTGGCTGCAGCAGTGGGAGAGATGCTCAAGAACAGAGCAATCACATCCTCCCTGACTGTGACCCAACTCACCCAGACCTCATCTGAGCAGTCAGAGGTAAGCAAAACAGGAGTCCCTGGGGTGTGAACAGTGTTACAGTGTTAACACAGGGACAAGTGGCTTCATTCATGGTGTTTCCTGGTAATTAATGTTTCTCCATGCAGTAATGCACATAACAAGATTGCTCTTGGATCTGATGTTTAACTTTGTGAATATCCCTTTCCTCCTGATTAGTATGAACATCTCAGTGTAGGGATGCTTATAAACATCAACATACAGAGGATCCTTTAAACAAAATGCACAGGAAAGTTGTGCTCCTTAATATTTCATAAGCACTGTGTAAGCAACAGCTATAAATCAATGCCAGAAGACAAGCCTTTGTAAAACTCTTCTTTTTAGGACCAGGTGGTTACATTTCACCTGGGTCACAAGACAGTAAATACCCTACTTAACACAAGTTGCAGCCAATGTCTCAAGTTTTGAGGTGATTTTTTATCTTGCTATTTGTTTTGCATCAGGGCCAAATTCTTGTTCAAATCTCATTGCATTTCTTAAAATGTTCCTAGGACATCATGTGTTGGTATAATCCTATGATTGCTTGGACCACTCCTTAAAACATGAAAAATGGCTAATAATCCATAATTTAACTAAAATTCCTTATGTGTGAAAAAAAAGTCTGGGCACCAGCAGAAGAATAAACCTGCCATTCATTGTGTGAATTATTTTCTAAACCAAGATCTAAAGCATATCACTGGTTAAGTCTTGAAGTAGGTCTGTTATGTGCATAAATGCCTTCTAATTTTTCAGGATCAAACTACTTTGGTCCTGATTTTCAAACATTCTGCCCAGCTGAGAAATATTCATGTTCATCTGGATTTTCAAAGACCGGCAAAAAGTCAGGCTTAGGGCTTTGACAGTAAGGTGCAAAATAATGACGCCTTATTTGAATCCTCCCATACTTGACTAATTTGAGATGACAGGAGAGGCCAGTGGCAGAACCTGGAGCTGAACCTGGGTGAGCAGATTTCGTAATTTTATGATGCAATTCTTTTCTCACATAGTGCATCTACTTCCTTACTGAGGTTTTAGGGTTGTATCATAGTTTTGCTGATCAATTGGTGAGCAACATTTTTTATTTAAAAGAACATGCTGTCAATGTCTACTCTTCAATCATCGAATCAGACTGTTGAAACTTCATCTTTCCAACTAGTATAATTGAGTAAAGAATCAAGCACACAATTTCCATCTCTCTCTGATTTCTTCCATGTAATCTGACTCAGACATTAGAGCCCTTCTGGAAGCTCCTTAGGTTTCAGGCACTTGTGTGAGGTTGTCCTTGATGTGTTGGTTTCAGTGTTATAATTACTCTCTAACTTGGGATTTATTTTACATTACAGTAGTAGAAGGAATTTATTTTACATTACAAGTAGTAGAAGTAGAAAAACCTGTGGAGGAGAGATGCTCTTTATTTAACTCTTTACAGATGTCACATTAGTCATAATAGGTAAAAAATGTATCTCCTGGCTTTACTCTGAATTCTAGCAAACGGCTTTGACTCACATCCTCATAAATTAGGATGTAAGCAGAAACTTACACAACTACACCTTACAAATGTAATAAAAATCAGACCCTGACATGTAAAAACTCTATTTATCCTCTGTGACACCCTTTTGTGCCTCTCAATTATAGCCATGGACATAATTACACCAGAATTTTCAGTGAGGGTTAGGCTTATCTAGTTATTTGTAAATAAGAGGATTTGCTTTTCACACTTTAGTACCATTTCATTCATGTTTGAATTGTATACTCTGCTTACATGGCAGGAATTGCCAAACAATAATCCTTGGAAGTATTGTGCTGCCACATGAGTTTTTTATTGCATCATTGAGGGCTTGACTCTACACCTCTGAATTTAAAAACCATGTTATTACCATAGCACTACCACAGAAAATGTTCACAGCTTGTGCCTTGGAGGCTTCTTGCTTTCCCACATCAAAGAACTCATATAAAATGCATGATTCTTTATCAGTAGGTCTTCTGTCTAGTTTCTGGAATAAGTATGATTCAGAACTATCTACTTTGCAGGGAGGATGAAGATAAAACTAAAGCAGCAGAGCTTTCTCTCATGTTTCTTTAGTGCCATGACACAACTTGCCTGGCATCTGCTGTTTACTCATTCCCTACCTGCCCCAAAGTAGCAGAAACCATCTTTAGGTTTCCCTGCAGCTGGGCATTATGTGATCCTTCGTTCCACGCAGCCTACTCCAGGCCAAGGTTATTATCAGTCCCTGCATCTGCAAAGGAGAAGGTGGCCCCAAGAGAGTGGCTGGTTTGACTCTCAGCTTCTGTGTAACCCATGTTTTGTGGTTTTGAGGAGTTTAGTGGAGAGGGATCATCTCTGTTCTCCTCCATGAACCTACTCAGTAGAGTATGATGGAGAACCAAACCAGTTCAAGAGTTTAGGAAGGACAGACAAATTGCTGTTCCCAGAATTTCCTTATTAATCAGACAACACTGAAAAAAAATACCGTTTGCTCTCTTTGCTGTACAGCTCAGAGCATTTCCTAACAGGTGAGACTAATCCAGTCAATACCTATTCTGTAAAGTGATGGTGCTTGCATCCTGTGCTGCCAAAGGATCAGTTTACCAAATCAATTGTCCTGGCAGTTCAGGAGAGAATTACCAATGCTTTCAATGATTAGTTTCTCTTCCTGTTTGGTGTCCAGTTACACTTAGAGCATAAAGTTTCCTCAGTAGCAATTTCACTACCTACATATATTCCAGTACTGCCCTTAATATTTGGCATGTGTTTTGCTGCAGGAGCTTGGTTCTGGTTTAAGTGGAAGACACCAAATGTTAGCTCAGATGAAAGCCCACTGAAGCCAGGGAGCAGACCTGGGTCTCGAATTTGGCTTACGGTCTGTGGTACTAAGGAGGAGGGCCACAAAACGAATTGTTGATATATGTGCTTGCAAAATGGTATTTTCACCTCAAAGCATACTTGAGTCTTAGAAGAATGCAACTATTTCAGCTTTCTTGGATGATATGCCAATGGTATGGCCTGCAGCTAATATGGATCATATCTTTCTTTTAGTTATTCCAGCACAATTTTATTGATTCAATGTGTTCAATGTCTCTTCTATCATGTTCATTAAGAAGAAATATCATAGATTCTAGATGATAGCTTTTTGAACCAAATCCATAGCAGTGGAAAACTAGGATGAACTGCCTGAATACCCAAATAAACCTATAAACTGCAGACCTTGCTGTGAACCTGCAGTGTCTTGCTATCTCTTTGTAGTTATGCCATTGTAGCTTGAGAACAGTAACCATGAGAAGAAAATGGACATTCTTGTTCTCTCAACCACATGGCACAAAACTCACTCTATCATGTTTTAGGTGATCAAAAATGGACAAGGCTGGGCAGACTTTTACATTCTACAGCAATAAGAAGGAAAATTAGAATTGCATTGCTTAATAGCTGTATTATACATAATATGTACACTGTATAAAAACATGCATGCAAAGTGATAAATTAATTGCAGATGGAGTACAGTAAGCTCAGCTTCCTGAGAGTTAGACAGTAATATAAAACAACAACAACAACACCACAGTCTCCAGACCATGAATCCACCACCCACATCCAACACAACTCAAGGCTTCTTAAATAATTATGCCAAATTGTAATGCAAACAGTGTACAGAAGGAGGAACAAGGAAAATAATTGACGTGTCTACCCTGAGGCTCTGCCAAAGATTAGAGAGAAAAGCCCCAGGACTGGCATGTTATTTGCTTTGTGTTTTATCTTTTTGGTGGTTGTTTACATCAATTTTAGCACTGGATGACTAAGAGCACCCTTAGTTTTGATGGATGCAGGTGGTGGCATGTGCATGGACCCTTAGTAAATAATATTACCAATGTGGGTTGCTTGAAATGGCTCTGCTATCAAGAGTTCTGTCTTAATTTGAAAATACATCTATGTGATTAAATAATGTCTTAGAGCTAGATTCATTTGTTTTCTTTGATTTTCGTGGTGTTCTAATTAAAACTCCAAATACATAATGATATGAACCAGAACAGTGAGCAGCTTGCTTTCCCTCATTACAACTCAATGCATGGTGGAGATGCAGGGAGGAAATCATTTCACACCCAGGAGCGTTGCAGGAGACTGTGGGTTTACCGATAGCAGTTGAGTACCGCAGGACTCAAGACCCCCAGATATGCAGTTTCAGAATACCTGCACCTGTGCTGGTCACAGAGCAGCAGGGACATCACCATCATGGTCACAACAGTTGCTGCCTGTGGAAAAAGGGGTAGCCTATGGGGAAGGTCTATAAGAAGTTTTAAGAGAAATGTAAATAGTGGTCAGGCTGTTTCCTGAAGAGTACTGAGCGGAGGAAAAAAATACCAGCAATTACCAGAACTGTGAAGGGCTTCAGATGAAAGTTTGAAGGCACTGGCTGAGTGATGGTATGAGAAGAGATGTGCATAAATATTTGCAAGGGCTTAACACTCAGTGGAGAGAGGAATTACTTATCTAGGAACAACAGGATGAGCATGATAAAGTAGCCTTGTAAATGTGATACAGAGCAGTGCTGCAAGGTGGAATGTACAGCTATGTTGTTCAGCAAAAAATGGCACCAGAAACAAGGGCTGCTCCTGGAACCTGGTGTTTGGCTTGATTAGGACAAATTTTACCACCTCCTAGTGAGGAAGAGAAGTTGCAAGAGGGAACAAAAGTTGCAGCTTCAAAATTCCCCTATATACCTATCAACTCTCATCAGAAAGACCACCCAGGAAAACCACAGCACTGGAAACCTCAGAGACTCACTGCATTCTCTCTTGCAGGGTTTTTCCCACATAATGTGGGGGATCATGTCCTGCATACTCACCTGAAATGCTTTCATTTTTCTCTTGAATAGCAATAGAGAATTAAGAGCATGCTGGTGTACAGAGGCAGGGGAAAGGGTAATGTGAAGAAGCATAGGAAATGCTTTGAGTCCTATTTCCTACAGAGTATGTAAAGTTTTACGGTCTTTCCAGATGGAGATGGCAGAGGAGACTAAGAAGACAGCAAAAGAAAGGAAAAGATGCCCATATGTCCCATACCGCATGAAACAACAGAGATTTGTTTGTCTTAATGAGTGAAGGATTAAGATGATCTTTCCTTATTCTGCCTGTATCTTTCAAAAAGATATGGGTATGTCAAACATTGTGTCATAATGTTAATTTACTTTCTCCAGAGAGAAAGATTAAAAACACCAAAGAAAAACAATAATAACAGCAAACCAAACAAAACCCAAAACAATTCTGTAAAACAGGGATTATAGAAACTGAATCCAGAATGCTTACACTCTCTCAGCACATTAATTCAAAACCTTGTAAATCTAAGAGTGTTGATGGAGATACTTCTCACTTACACCCTATATAAATCTGGAACAAAAAATGTCAGGAGAAAGACAAATATTTATCTCTATCACCAGCTGATAAAGAGTGGGAAAAAGACATATGGCACAATGGGGCACAGTGCCTTCCAGGGACTGCTTTGTACTTTCCACGGGCATCAGCAGCAGTGTCTTGAGGCATTGTGCGAACGCAGCCATTGTGATGATCCAAAGGCATGAGATTGACATGAACATTTTTGCTCACTCAATATGGTGATAAAAGCTCCCACACAATAACGATCCACTGATTTCTTAAGGAATGTTCTAAGGATGAGAAAAATGCAAAAGACATTTATAAATTATACAAAATCTCATGGAAGGCTTCTGGGGTTTTTTTTCTCTTACATTTTTTTCTTTGAAAGGTAGGGTTTCTTTTTAGAGGTACTTCTTAATGAGAAACTGCTGAATACCCCATCCTCTTTCTCATTCAGGTCCTTGGAATGAGTCATCTTCAGCTCAGATTTCCTTCCTTCCTTGTTCCTGAGCCATTCAGTAATGCTGCTGTTTCTACCTTCTCTGTATTGTCTTATCCAGGGTGACCCTTTGTATCTAAGAACCTTCCAACCATTAAAAATATACTTCCTTTTTCATCTCTTTCCCTCTTTTCATTTTAAGACCACCAGTTGGTGTCTTTCTTCATTTTGACTGCAACATTTGAAACAACAGGATTTAACTTGTTGACTGTGTGTCCTGAGCTGAGAGCCTGGCTCTGCTGAGCTCTATTTAATGGTGTCACTCGAGTATTTTCCTTGCAATCAGAGAATCATTGCAGAATCATAGAATTGTTTGGGTTGGAAGGGACCTTGAAGATTATCTAGTTCCAGCCCCCTGCCATGAGCAGGGACACCAGATCAAGTTGCTCAGAATCCCATCCAACCTGGTCCTGAACACTTCAGCTTCTGCTCCTCACACCAGCCACAAACCCCCTTGAAGTCAGCTTGACAACTCACTCATGCCCATGAAAACCTAGCCCAGCTCTCAGCCAATATTACACCTTTTCCACTGGCTGTGTTTTACTGGATGGGGAGAGGGGAGAAGGGTGACAGGTCCTGCTATGCCTCCTACTGCCATAAATACCATTCAGTGCAACACAGAGCAGTTTTTACTTTATTTCAGTCTTTTTCATAAGGCACAAAAGTATGAGATCACAGCTATTTTGTGTGCAAGTCTGGCCTGAGAGGTGAACTTTGCTGTTAGCAATATCAGCATTCAGCTTCCTCCTGCTTTTATCTCATTCACCAGTGAATTAACCGGGTAGGGAAGTCTATAAGAAAAATAAATTCAGGCTCAATTCCTCTGCTGGTACAAATTGATATTATTCATAGGAGTTAACATCAGTAAAGGTCAACCACTTTTGGTAAAACTTTGATGCTTGATCTCATTTTCTTTTTTTTTTTTTTTTTTTTTTTTTTTCCCCTGAAGACCTCCCTTCAAAATACAGTTGCTGAGATCATATTCTTTGCATATCAATTGCCCTCTGTCAGTTCCTCCTGTCCTCTTTGATTCACTCTTCAGACTCTCTTGGCTTCAGGACGTGAAGGTCAGGCTTTTTGTATGCAGTTTGAATGCTCTCCACAGGCTGATCTTTCTGCCCTACCTGCCCTTGTAAAGCCTGCACTGTCAGAGGGTGCCTGAGTTCCCACCCTTTATGAACAGAAGCAAGCAGAAGAACCCATTGCCCTCTACTCTTTGGGGACCTCCAAATGAACAATGAACCAAGTCAAACTAACCAACCAAACCAAATCTCAAACCCAACAGGTCAACAAACAAACTGCAGGATTTCCATAAGGATTCATTGTGGTCTGTGAACCTGTGAACTATTTCTATGTATGAAATACGCTGAAATACCAAACCAATGGCAAAACTGGCCTAAGAGTTCAGTACAGTGCAGAGCAATCTTGAGGATGTATGGCAGAAATGCCAGTGAACTTCCATTTTCAGCAGATTTTCCCTTTTTCTTCCTGAATACCAAAGCAAAATTCAGAAGACACAAGCTCGTGCAAACCAGAACCAGGAGACAAGCTTTACTGTGCCCACAGACACCACACCAGCAAGAGCTGCAGATGCCCAGCACAAACTCCCCATGCTTCCCCATGCTCTAGGAAGGACACCAGGCTGTGTTCAAGGGCAGAGCTGGTCAACCCTTTTCAAGTGCCAAAGAGCAGAGGACGAGGACATCTATGGGATGCTGTGGAAGCTCACCTTTGTAAAGCTTCATCTGCCCCTGCTCTCTGGCCTTAAACCTGAGGCAGTGGTGCTGTCAGCTATGTGTGCCTGGCTCCTGGCTGGGCCACAGGCCTGACTTCTCATTACATGGAAATCAGGAGATTGGGATGGAGTAAGGGAAGGAGGGAAGGAGGGATGAACATGGTCCACACCATTCTTAGGTTCTAGGCTAATACCCATACCACTAGACTTCCTTTCCTTCTAGATGAAGGTCATAGATTTAGAGCAATGAATGATTTGTTAAAACCTCTTGTGAATGAGGCAGCTCAAATCTGTTCCCTTTTCTGCTCTGTCTGCTTCTTGCAAAGGCTCTGGCCTTGTTAATTGCTAGAGTTTTCCCCCTGCCCTCACTTGATTATAGATCATTTAACAGGCATGGAGAAAAATGTCATTTGGTTGCCCTTTAGACTCTAGCCGGAAAGTGACAATAAATTTAAAGCAGAGTTTTGGGATAAAGCAAAAACTATTTCTGAAGAATGACAGTATGTGTTAAGCATAAATCTTGAAGTTTAGCAGCTGAATTCTGAACCCATGCAATATTACACTGCCCTCTGTCATTAGCAAGCTGCCAAAATGACAGAAAACTGGATTATCTCCTTTATAATGTAGTCTGCTCAGCACAAAATAAATGACTGCTGACTTTTAACAGTCGGCAGCACCATTAGAGTGAAACTGTGTTGTGACCAGAGGCAATCCTACATGGAATTACCTTGGAAAATGAAGCTACAATTAATCTTTTCAAGCTACATGTTACCCTAGGTTCTTCTTATCAAAACCATCTAATGAAGCACTGCATTATTTCCAGTTTCATGCAAGCCTAACTTGCTTGATGTTATTGGAGTAATAACACTATTGACTTGGAGCAGTACCAGAGGAAAGCAAGGCACATTCGCTGGACATTGCCTAGCACAACCACATCATCATGGTTTCACCCAGTCAAAGGCTGTCTCCAGCACACTTTCTAATCACCACCTTCCACAAGAAATTCAAAGTTTAATACTGGTGCTCCCAGACCAGAAGCTTATGCTGTCACCCAAACCAGCAAAAATACTTGTGCCAGAGGGAAATTATGACAGATCTTTAAACAGCTACTGTCTTTTGGTTTACAAAGTCTCTGTTTTACACTGAGTCATAAGAGATCTGTAGAGACCTGGTCTTCCAATTGATCATGAAACTGAACATGAAAATCCAGCTGAAGTTTTTCCAGGGCTTAGCAGAATAGGACTCCTTTTCACTCTTTCAAGATGAAAGATTTAAGGAATTGTATTGTCAAGTTTAAGTACAACATCCTGCACATATCTCTACTGAATTTCATCCTACTTTCTCCAGTCAGTTTTCCTGAGGTGATGAGATAATTTTAAATTCCATTTCTCACCCTGGTACACTGCAGATTTCCCATATTTGTGTCTTCCTCAGATCAACCAAACTCCATCATTACCAACCTTCAACATCACTACTGAAGTCACTGAGCTATGCTGGTGTCAGAGCAGCTTCAGCTGTTTCCCCTTCAGGGCACCCTTCCAGCTGGGCAGGGACTGTGCCACTAAACAGCCCATTCAAAGCCTCATTTCTCTAGCTGGTGAGAGATGGCACCAGAAATGGTGCAGCTCCCCAGCAGCCCTGAAAGGGGCAGGGGGAGGGATCCCAGGTATGGGTGTTGGCTGAACCTTGGAGAGCATCTCAGTGGGAACCTGCATGAATCACCTGGGTCTGTGAAAGAGTGGGGCAGAAGCATGGACAGCACTGTAGCTCAGTCACTCTACCTTGTGTTGTGTCCATCTCGGGAAGCCTCCTAAATGTTGGGAGACCTGGTGTTTTCTCCATGGGAACAGGCCAAGTAAGCAAGTTCTCCAAAGGCAACCACCAACTGTGGTTGTTTTACCTTTCTGAGAGAATGAAGGCAGTGTTTTTGCACAGGAGCTGGGTGTGTCATTCCAGGCAAGCCCAGGCAGGTGGGCCACGTTGCATGTTCACCTGCCTTGCTGGCCCTTCCCTGCAGGCTGAGCGCACACGCATGTGGGCAGCCTGTCATAGCATCAGCCAGGCCACAGCTGCCTCCAGATTTGGAAGGAGCAGGCTTCTGCTGACTAAGCATGTGCTTCCAGCAAGCTGGTCTCTTCAGCAAGGCAGGCTTTTTGCTAATTTTCTGCGTGCATGTACACATTTCCACATGAGCACTCAGCTTGCTTGGATGCATCCAAACCACCAACACCCTGGAGGAGTCGCAAGGGAGAGGCTGCGCACCTTACTGCCAGCTGATTCATCAGTCCCAAGTGTGTGTGATCCTCAAATAAGAATTCATCATGCAGCAGAGCTGACATGATCTGAGAGGGGATACAGACACCTAGAGTCAGCTTGAGCCACTCTTTCTAATCTTATCCCAGTTTTAAAAGAAACACCTGACTACAGAAGAAAATACTCCAGACCCCAGCTTTTTATGTCTTTGACTGGAATCTGAAATAAAACCCCCAAAGAGACTCTTAGATGATCTAGATTAACATCTCTGATATGCTTATTTAAATTATAAATCCTGGAGGATTAGAGGTGTGTGTGAACACAGCTTGGGGCAATAGGGCTTTGTCTGTGGTGGTAGCACTAATAAAATAAAGAAGTCCAGATTTCAAAAGCAGTCAGGTGTTTTATTAGGAGTTAATAACAGATCCCTGTGAGCAGGTGGATCTGTGTCATCTTTCTGGGTGTCAGTGAAAATACGGGTTTTTTACAAAAGGGCTGTCCTCCATCCCTACTAAAGGTATTTCTACTTTGCTAAAACTCCACAATGATACATCAGAAGACGTCACAACACAGTGAACTGAATTCAGAGGGGAGCATTGAGTGTCCATCCTCATGATAATAATCAATGTGTTGCTACATTTCCTCATACTTGGGATAGGTCCTGCATTTTGCTATACTCAGTGGGAAATTGCAGGCAAAATGGGGGTGATTTTGCTAAAAAGTATGCTGTGAGTCCCCTGGTTTTCCCTCGATACAGTACTGGTCATAAGCATGTGCCCGAGTTTTCAGCAGACCAATGGTTCTGTTAGAGACTGAGCTGCTGAGCCACCACCTGAAGTCATGGAAATTCTTTTCACCTGTGTCATTTATTTAGTAAAGCTTCATTCACATCAATTACTAAGAAGATATTTTTACTTTTGCACATTTGTCCTTGATCTATTGAATATTTTTTTTCCAACTACCAGTCACCAAAAGGGCATGTGTCTTTATGTGTGCGTGCAGGACAGTTTTTCCCTAAATAATTGCCATGCTACCTTGATGTCATTAGTTAAAAAAAAAAAATTAAAAAGGATTCATTGATGCAGCTCAGAAGTCTGAAGGGCCTAAAGACAGATGTAAAACCCAGCAAGACTGTAGTTTAGGCTCATGAAAATATTCTTCGTGCATATTTCATATACAAGCAATTTTCCATTTCTTTTTCCCTGCTCACTTCCCATTAGTCACTCAAGAAATTCATGATATTCACTGAAGTAGAACCTACATTTTTTTAATGTCAGATGCTGGTTTGATGACAGAGAGTTGGGATAATTTCTAGAGACTGCAATACCTCTGAAAAGCTGAAAGGTTGAACTGCTGGAGTCTAAGCTACGGATTTGGGGCGTTCTAAATAAAATGCCAAGCACCTCATGTCTACTGTGAAATAAATAGCAAGGGGAGATCTGGATCACATGCGCACACACGTATACACACACACACACACACACACACACACACACACACAAAAGAGTTGGTGATAGTAGCAGAGCGTTCCTTGGTCAGCACAGGGCTTCACCACTTGAATATGACAACAAATGAAGGATCTATGCAGGAAAAAGTGTCCCCTAGAAGTTTGTTCTTCAGGCATTAAATGGATATTAGTTCTCTCTTGGTACCAGGAGACTGGAGAATTGCATAATGGGGCATACTGAAGAGTTTCTGAAGAGGAAGTGAGTCAAAGTTTGCTATTTTCAGTGCAGCCAGGATTGTGTTTTCTGCCACTTCTTGGGGAGGTTGATTTACCCAGCATAGCTGTGCTACAGGAATCGCAGCCAGGATCAAGAGCAAACATCTCAATTGCGACATCCTGGCAAGAAGCTTGTTCTAACAAGTAACTATTTTGAGAAAAGAAGAAAAAACAACAAAAGTTGGCAGAAAGAGCTGCAAACGGCTGCATTGCATGTGAATGCTTCCTACTGCTCCCCAGACCTTGCAGACCTGGATTCGCTGTCCAGACTCCTGCTGCCTCTGCTCTGCCAAAACAACTTCTCTGTCTCTGAGGCTCTCCTGAACACCCACAGTCTTTCTTAACTCTGTCTCTCTGTTCTTCCTGATCCATGGTTCCCATCCAGCTGCCGGCACTCCCATGCACTGTTCCTGCACAGTGTAGTTGCAGGCAGATCCAGTTTTCCCTGCACTTTTTTTTCCCCGATGCCTCAACGTCCAGGTGCACTGAGGGGTATTGCACCATGTACCTCAGGCAACACTGCCTGACTGTCACTACCCACAAGATCTGAAATATTAATGTAGGGCTTAACTTGCCACTGCCAGGTGTCTCCTTGGATCATTTACATCTGTGCAAACATGAGGAAACACAGTGGCTGTGACATAGGACCAAAACTGAGTAGCCGTAAATTGACAAGGACCATTTGTCACACTGCCTCCAGATATTTCCTGTGTCACAGCTATTTTTATTTCTTCACAAATAAAGACTGTAATCTTCAGTTTGCTCCTGCTCACATCAGGCTTGACTCAAGGCTCTGACAAGGAGAATGACACAAGGAAACTTGCCTCAGCACAGGCTGGAAACTGTACCCTACGTTCTGGACAGTTTTGAAATTATTACAAAACATATGTTGGTGCTGGAGTACTAATCAGCATAAGAAACTAACGTGATATTAACAGTCTCTTGTAGACAGATTGTGAAAACACTATTGACTATTTCAGAAAGATTGGATTCTAGGTTCAGGGTTGGCTTTTCTTCTTCTTCTTCTTTTTTTTTTTTTTTTCTTTTCATTTACACATTTAATGCTATCTAACATCAAAGGAAATACTTTCAAGCATTATCCCAAACAAATCTCTGCAGCTAAGGCACAGCAGACATCAGACAGTGCAAAGTGCAGTAGCCTTGAAAGTGTGTGAGCCATCTGGACCTTTGACATTAGCCTGAGGTTTGCTAAATCACCTATTTAGATGCATGGCATAATGCTTTACACTGAAGCAGCTCTTAGTTGCTTTCCACTGGCAATTGATGGCAAAATAATTTGTGTTTGTGTTATTTATATGGAAGGCTTTTAAAATATGAACAGGCAGGATTTCGTTAGGACTAGGGGGAGTGTACTTGTGGAAGCAAAATTCAACCTTTCTCTCAAAATCTTATAGTACATTTTAAATTTAAATTGAGAGCTTTACTAATTAGCATTTGTTTTGAGATCCCTAGACCACAGAGTACAAATGTGAAGACAGAGAAAATCAGGATTATTGTTCCTTCATATAATAGGCTTCAGATTAGGCAAGCCTGGCATACATTGAATTGCAGTGACCTGGAGCCCTTATCTACCTCCAACAATACAGCACAGCTCAGACTAATAAAGGTTTCTCAAACTCAGGCACCAAGTACTTGGTGAGACAATGATAAAAAAGGCGCCAGGGCATGCCTCATATATACCAGGATCATTGAGTCACAGGAAGGGATAGCAGAGTGTTAGTAACTTGGGTTTACAGTCCTGTGGTTACATTCACCTGCTCAAGCAATAGTCTTCCTTTCCTCAAATGACAAGTGGCCTCTTGTCAACTAATGACCGTAGAAAGAAAAACATCTCAAAGCGGGAACCCAAAAGAAAAATAGAATAGTTTCACTCAGTGCTTTGGGAATTTGGCTGAAAAAAAGTTCAGTGAACACTCCCAGGATTGAAAGAGATCAGATGAAAATCAGCTAGTTCTGTCTCTTACAGATAAAAGGGATTCTTCTTCCTCACCAAGGCAATTTGACAGGTTTTTAGAGATTTGTAGTCAATAGAAAATTGTTTTCTAGAAATGGCAGTTTTCTGGCAAAATACTTTATTCTAGTTAATCACTCTGTGTGTTCTCTGGAAATCTGGTGTGATATCATGTCTGGCTATAGCTCTGGTTTTCTCTCTCTTGTGAAATACTGACACAGGCAATCACACCCACAGCACCAAGCAGCATGCCTGAGGGATTCATTCAGTTGTTCAGCCCAGGAGCTGGCTCTCAGTCTCTTCCCTCTAGGACTCCAGCGATCGCATGGCTGGTGGTTTCACCACTCTCCTTCCAGGTAATGGATTATCTGCCCAGGTGGAGGGTCTGAGAAGTTAAGCCTCGAGCAGATACATCAATACAATCTGCCTGTGTGGTATTCGCATATTCTTTGAACAGAGAGAGAGAGATTCTCTCCCTGTTTAATTCTCTCCCAGGATTTTCCTGAGAAGCTGTGAGAAAGCTCAGAGAAGGGAATGATAAACAATTCTTATCTTCACTTTCTGCATCTCTTGTTTGGCCCATGTGGAATGTCTTATGGAGATTGTTTACCAAAAGGTAGTTTCCTAATTGGACACTGGTGATAGTGGTTTTGGTTGATTGACCAATTAGGTCAAAGCTGTGTTGTGACTGTCTGTAAGGGTCATGGGTTTTTCTTTAGTATAATATAGTATTAGTGCAGTATGTAGTATAATATAGTATACCTTAATGAAGCATTTGTTCAGCCTTCTGAAATCATGGAGTCAAGGCTCTTTATTCCCTGGCTGGGAGTCGCCCTGCCACAATATGCCTGCACCCATTTTGTTGTGCCTTTAGCTGACTTTGTACTCAGTGGTTTCTCCAGTCACCCCTTTGAAATTCCTGTTGATGCCTGAAGTGTCTACATGTCAGGCATGTTTTCCAGCCAGTGTCATTCTTCTTCCTGCGCCTATTTTTAAATTTTCTAGCTCCTTTTGATGGTGGGCATAGTATCATTCAGTGCAATAATGTAATGGCAAGAGGAAGACACAGGCAAATGAAGCATCTTTGTGATAAAGTTACAGTAACTAAACCGGACTGCAGTTCCTTTGCAGCAGTTGTTTAAGGTCTTGGCCTCTCCCAGAGTATTCTCCAGGAAACCATAACAGAGTAAGATGTTGGCTTGGCTATTTATGTGACAGTCCCCAAAGTCCTGGTCACTAAGGGTCCTATATTTGGGCTTACGCTTGGCCCTTCAGGCAGGACAGTCACAGCATCCAAGAGATGCCCAGGGAGTAATTGTATACTCCTTGTGCAAGGAGTATGCATATAATTATGTATTCCCAAAGTGTACAATGCTTGGTAATTATACACAGTATACCCAAAAATACCATTTAACATGTGTGCTGGTTTTTAAGGCAAAAATACTGGTGAATTTACTTAGTGATTATATGGTCCTTACCACATGCACTTTCTTCCAGTATTTGATACTTACTATGCCATTAAATGGTCAGCAATTGCTTTGGAGGCAAAGACTGCTTGGAAAATTGTTCTCTGCAAAATGGAGCATTATTTAAAAATCATTAACATTTTTCACCACAGCATTTTTCCTGAGGAAAAATATACAAATCCTGCAATTCGGCTTCAGCCTACATTCTTCTGGAGATATGTTGTGTTCCTGTTATTCTGAGAAAGCATAATGATGTTGCTCTCAAACTTTTTTAGTCAATGTTTCTCTCTATCCATTTTCCTCTTTAGGTCCTTCCCTCCTAAGACAGAAATAAAAATTTAAAACTGATTGTAATTTTAAGCAAATAATATCTCTGTTCCTCCTGAAGCCAATGGATGTGGCATAGTTCCCACTGACTTTCCGTAGTCCAAGTTTTATTTTAGGGATTCTTGCCATGTGGATGGAATAACTCCACCAAGGTCAACAGGTTTGCACAGAAAAGGCCTGGGCACAATTGCAGCACAACCCATCCTAGTGGTAGGAGGATCTCTTCCAATTTCTTCTGAAGCAGGCATATCTACAGATGCCTGCACACATGCCAGAGTGGAGCCTGCAGTTCACAAGCTCTCTTTATTTGCTAGCATGGTATGTTATTTTGGTAGATTGCTGGGCTGCAGCACAGAAACACAAATCAGCCCAACTCAGCCTGATTGAAACTTAAGGAAAATGTAGCCTGAAAGAAACAAAGAGGTAACTCCAGTCAGAATATTCTATATCAAGACTTACAGGGCTCTAACTAGAGCAATTTTATGGCTCCTGATGTAAGGACTAAATTCCTATTTAGCTCTTCTGCTTTTGCTTGAGTTTTCTAATTCTTCCAAGGAGCACTGAAAATATTGAAGCTATTACACCAGTTAAGTTCTGAGACTGGAATTCAGTCATTTTCAGAGGACCAGCAGAATGGCTGTACATTACTGCATTGTCAAAATAAAGCTCAAAGGAGACTAGGGTAAAACACGTACACCATTCTGGCTGCCTACACAGGGGAGAGTTTCATCCTAATTTGCAGATCTTTGCCAGCATGGCATTCTTCAGGACAAACTGTACCCAAAAGCAGTGTGAGCATGGAAGACATGACTCTCTTTAGCTTCTGTGGTCATGGTATCCATCTGGGCAAACAGTATCTGTTAATTTATGATGCCTCCTACCGCATCTTTTTTTCAGTCCTGGTAAAAGCAATGAGTGGTTTATGGAAGCCAAGACCAGACAGCTAAGGACAGCTTGCATGGAAAAGGAAGATAGGAACACAGCACCTGAGCCACAGAATTACTTGCTGGCTGGTAGGTGCAAACGAGTGATTTTAATAACTACAGCGCTGGACCACATGGTACAGTTCAAATGCTAATTGTCAGACTAAAATAAAATAAAAATATTTTGGGGACTGGATTCTTTAATAATAACAATAATAAAGTATTTCTCCTCTGAAAGCCACATGCTTTCTTTAGCCATTTTCCTTTTGAGGAAAACCACCCTTTTTCAGATGTTTCTCAGCTGACAGATTGCTACATCGCCTGCCTTAGAAAATGGATGCATCCTGCCTGTGCATGCCTGTGTCAGAAGAGTGAGTCTGAAAATAGCTGTCCCTACAAGAAACACCTTCTGATCATATGACAATGCAAAGATAGTTCAGGGGTTCAAAGCAACTATACCCCTCACGCATCTTTGTTCAGGACCAAGCAATATCATAATCATTTTCTCCTGGAACTTCTATTTTAATTCCTTGGGACAAGCATTTTTTTGGGGAACCCAGTACGGCCACAGCATGACTGCCCTCAAATGCTTGTTATCAGCTGAGATAAAACCTAGGGTTGGGGCACCTACTAAAAATACTACGTGAGCCTTTGGGTTTCAGCCTTTCCCAGGTCATAACATCCTGATTCTCTCTGCTCTCCCACAGAGAACAAAGTGTGCCCCTGTTTGACCAGCAAGAAGATCCAAAAAGCATCTCTGCAACCTCATCTAGCAGCAAAGCCAGTAGATCTGCTCTGAAAATAGAAGAAGCAAAAGAGAAATCGGTTATGACTCACAACTTAGCATTGCTCTTGTTTATAGTGGCATAAAACAAGAGTAACTCCCTTGACATTGGTGAAGTTAACACCCCTTCAAGTAGCCACACTTCTTGGGTAGTTTTAGGTCAATCTACACTCATTCATCATGATTCAGCTTTTATATTGGATTGACTCAACTGGTGTACAATTCAGGGAGGCTCCAATGCATCTGATCAATCAAGAGTAATGAGAGAAGCTGAGTTTATTGGTACAAGTGCAAATCATTGCTTGGGTGACACAGGCCCTGCATCATGTAGTCTATGACTTCCCTGGAGAGAAGCTCCCCTGCAGTCACTAGACAGTATTAGTTTAAAACAACTGGAAAAGAGTGGGAAGAAAGCTTGGCTCAGGGATGAACGACAGTGTTTGTTGGTTTCTTGCATTTCCTTGGCATTACACAACACAATTTTTGCAGACATGGCTAGATTACTTCCTGGAGGAACTTGCTGAGCACAAGGGTGGCTGAGGATTTTGCTTGCCTGTTTGTTTTCCTCCAAAAATCAGGAGGTTTCTCATTAAGAGTTTACAGGAAATGCAGTTATATAAAGGTGTTTCTGTTTTAGTGAAAATATTTACTGGGGAAAAATGTTTGTCATCTGTACTTTCAGTTCCTGAAAAGAGATAAGAAAGGTGCCTGACCTCCTGTGGGAAGTCCCAAAAGAGGACGGTATCACATATGCAAAACAACCCCAAAAAAGTTTGGCAACAGACATAGGGCAATCAGAGGTACAAGAAAAGCCCTAAACAATGCCCCAGTTACTGAGATATCTATTGTCCTTGCCTATGTAAATGCTGATGGAGATCCAACAGTGTGCTATTCTCCGGCCAGACCCCCCACTTAGATTTCTGGGCCACCCCACAGCAAGCAAGAGAAGTTATCAGACCTTGTTGATTGTCCACTGAGGAGTGGAAATGAAAACAGCTAAACATCTGCTATTCTTCACAGCAAAATTACGGTGCAGCTATGCAATCCACCTAGCTCACTTCCACACACACGAAATGTGGTGCCAGAATTTCCAGTATTATAAATCAAGGTTACAATCTGAGATGCTGTTAGAGATCCTGTAAATAAAGATAAGTATATGTGGGGTGGGTGCAAAGATAATAAAAAAGATCCCACATGTGTAGGGATTTGTGCTGTTGCTCAAACAAAGGGATAGGATTCAACAGGAACAGCTGTCCCTTGCCTGTTGCTGCCTCCGCCCATTCATTTTAAACAATATCCATATTTAACTGAGCAATCTCAATGATATTTTCTCAAGTGCTTTTGAAAGGTCTGTTTGGTTCATTTTCCTTGGCACCTTTACCCTCCAGCTGCTCATTTCCTTATTATTAAGGACCCTATCACTCACAGGAGGTCTGGATCTTGACTGGTCCTCCAATCCAGATTTTAAAGCTGACATGGCAGGATATTATCCATTGTGATATAATGGCATTTTTGAAAAGTAATTATAGTCAGCCTTTAAAGATGCATATGGGAAGTCAATGCCTAGGTTTTGTCCCCTTTGGAGCAGCAGTCAGCAGCAACCAAGCACCATGCAAGTGCTGTTCTGTGCCTGCCTCCACACCTCCTTTTGGGTTCGTCTCTGCAGTAATTTGCTGACAGCAGAAAACAGCAACTTTTGGCTTTTCCTGCATTTGGATACTGCACTGCGGAGCTGAAGCCTAAGAAAAAGGACATGTGTGGTATCTACCCAACTGTGTGCAGAGCAGACAGAAGCTGGGACAGAGCACCAGCTTGTAACTCCCAAGGAGGGCCCTTGGCACAGGTTGCACATGCTGGATAGAGGGGGCTCGATCTAAGTCTGGGCTTTGCATTGCATGGATCTGTGCTGACATCCTGGAGGAGCCATGGCAGGAGAAGGAGAGCCAATGGGGAATTAAACCGTCATATATCTTCATAACTTCTGGATGCTAAGCCTGGCTGCTAACCCACTTTAAAGTCAGACATACAGGGAGTATGAAAGGCAAAGGAAGGCAACAACATGTGGGAAATGAAGCCGCTTCTACAGTTTAGGGTTGCTTTCATTTTTGCTAAGGCACTGTCAAGTCTGGTCTGTGATCCCAACTCTAGGCATCAGGGCACATTAAGTTCTGGGGTGAGCACTGCTCCCCAGCCAGCTCTTGGGAGGGAGGAAGGTGATGGGGGACTGCTGATATATCCCAGAAAAGGGAAAATCTGCTACCCAAGACGTGTGGTGCAGACACCCCAGTGTCACTGCAAGTAATCAGCCTGGGTCATTCAAGCTCAGCTCCTGGCAGGTTACCGGCATTTGGGACTATCTGAGCCCAGCCAACAGGGGCTGGCAGACATTGCTACCCCAAGGGGCCTGGCCCTGGACTGGGGAGGTTACAGAACACCAGCAAACAGGATGAATGAAGCATAAGATTAGCATAGATAAGTGCAAGAGATTGTCTAGTGCTCCTTAGAGGTGCATTGTCTTTGTTAAAACCAATTAAATTTTGCTCGACAGAGTGTACAGTTTCAGGACTTGTTCTGGGATGACTGAATAAATTCAAACAGTGGAAAGGAATCACATAGCAGTTGAAGACAAAGTCAGCATGAAGGTAACAGACTCTTTTTATGTCTTTAGTCTCCTTTATGGCTCTTTCTATCAATTTCAAAGCAGTTATCACCTCTTTGAAATTCAGTAGTGCTGAAGGGCATGGTCGGGCTGTGGCCAAGCAATAGGATAGAATTTTAAGGGGAGTGAAGGCATGAAGCAATGGGACAGAACTGTTCAATCTGCTTTGTTTAATGCATTTCTGCAGGCAATAGAAGTGTCTAATGCAGATCAGAGGTAGGGGAAACATTTAAAATCTGTAAATTAAATATTTATATTAAAATAAATATGCTTGTGTGCCACAAAGTATATAATTAAGAATTGCTTGATAAAATGTATGGTTAGCAATGCTTAGATGTAATTGCTGTGGCAGTGTTATGTTCTACTTGCAATACCATTACATTCCACTTAGTTTCCCAGAGAAAACTTGGAAAGTAATTTATTGCTACCTAGATGAACACAGGAGAATAAATTGTTTTCACAAGCTGAATGTTTTTAATTACTCAGATCTAAATGCAGTGTCACTGACATTTGTTTAATTTTTAAATGCCACATACTAGGAAAGCATAGGAAAAGTTACCTGATAGATTTTGTGCCTGTCTGCAAAGGAAGTCTAAAAACCCCCAAACCCACTCAAAATCCTAAAATAGGATTGTGCATTTAATCTAATTATGCACTAGACTCTGGAAAATCCTGAGACTTTCCTGTTACGCTGTTTGGCTTTATCCTTCATCGGCTGAAACCTCTGAGCTCACTTTGAGTCTCTGTGACACCATGGATGTGATTCAGCAAAACACTTAAGTATACTCTCAGCCCAAGCACTTTGAGGACTTGCATCCTTGCTTGGCAGCACTTTTAAGTACTTACAGGATTTAAAGACTATACTCAAGTCCCTTCAACTTCATTGAAGCATAAGATCTACTTAAGTATTTTGTTTAATGAAAGTGTAAGTGATTAAAATATCACCAATGCAAATATATTTTTTTCTAGTTTGCACTGCTCACTTCTTTTTCAAGTAGCCCAGCTTATCAGACCTATTTGTTTGCACTCACTTTAAACGCAGAGCTCTGTGTGTGGGAACTGTACAATTAATTTCTCCAATCTGTTTGATTTTCCCTGCAGATGTAGGGTTCCCAGCTTTTTTGGGAAGTGCTGTGCTGCAAAGTATTTAGCACCATGCTGAAGTCAGAGCAGAGCTACAAGTCAGGTTCACTGCATGTGACAGAAGCAGATGAGCAAGCCAAGCTTAGTTTCAGCCCTCTTAGGCAATATTTGTGCATCTTTGACTCTAATCTTGCAAGCCACATATAAGGAAATAATCTTCATCCTCTCAAATATATCCTTGAAGTTGGTGGAAGCAGTTGATGCACGGAAAGCTTGCAAGGACTGATCCTTATTTAAGCCAAGAGAAGAGAAAACAGTGCAAACCCAATTTGAAGATCACGTGCATCTGCCACTGGAGTTGGTGGCAATGCAGCACCAATTTCAGCTTCAGCAGGCACAGTGCTAAGGACAGGGCTAGACCTCTACTGTCTGTGCCATCCACAAAAACCAGCAGAAAGATTGCTTTTCCCACGTTATTGTGGCATGATATAAATGAGCTCAGGCAAGACTGTCTATAAACCCTCTTCTCTGCAGTCTCTTTTATAAGGCTGGGTAATCATATAGGAATTACCTCTCAGCCTGATTTTTCAATGGCTCCAGAAAAACACAAGGAATGTATCTGACTCCATCAGAAAGCAAGTTTTGTATTGTACAACTATTGTGTTACATCCATGAGAAGAGCCCAGGCAGCACAGCCTATGTGTCAACCAATCTCCCACTAGTCCTTCCCTTTAGCAGAGGAGACCATCCTAATTTCTCTCTGACAAAAAGATAGAGCTTAATTCCTAAAGCTGCAGGATGACATGCCAGCTGCTGGGAAATTCTGCATCTGTGATAAAGCAGGAGGAATTTTGGCACTGGATCGTGCCCCACAGGAGACCAGTTCTGCTTGGCAGCTTGGTCAGAGAGAGTTTTCAAGTGGGATTTTTTTCTCAGGACATAGTTAAGAGAAAAGCTATCTTAGACGAGGTAAATGCAAGTAGTAAAACTGTACCAGGTTCTACTATAAACTATGTTGACAGAAACATTGATCTCAGCACCAAAATGGAAAGATTAATCTAGCTTTGGTGATGCTAATGCACTGGGGAATCAATTAGTACAAAGGGACTGGAGAAACCCCTAAAAACTGTCACTATGCAGAATTCTACTCAGAAGGTTCTTTTCTAAAACACCAAAACACCCAGGAAACCAGCAGCTTTTAAACAGAGAGAGGTACACATACAGAGGTCGGCCAGAGAAAGAAATACTACTTTTTCTCTAAGCTTTGAAGGGTTTTACCCTTGAACAGAGCTGGTCAGCAATACCAAACAGCATCTGTAAGAGGAAGAGTAGCTAAGCACAGGACAGGCCTCAAGGACACACAGTTTTATAACCATCATCTTAAATAGGATGTCTTAAATCTGATTTAATCTCAGGCATGTTGAGTAATTTATCTGAACTATCCATATGAAATGTTTTTATGGTCTGTGATCCTTTCATAGTCAGGAGAGAAGGTGATTCAGCTCACCTGTTCTTCATGTGCAGACAAAGGTGATGGTCAAGGGCATCGCATTAGAGAAAGGACTTAAGCCCTGTGAATTGGGACAGGGATGTTTCCTTGTCTTACATTCTTCACAATTAATGATAATAACTTAATAACTCTTGATACTACTCTTCCTTTGATTTTTTTTTCTATTTGGTTTTGAAGCTGCTTTTTTCCTGCCTGAGACTAGATAATCATTATTTTTTCATGTTTACTTTTCAGCCAGTGGTGGGGCAGGAGGTGGAAGTCCTCAGACAGCAGTGCCACAGAGTGGATAAGCTGTCCTTTCTCTGCTCCCCTCAGGGAGAGCAGGAGAGTGGCAGGTCCTGAAGCCTGGCTTCCTCTCCATCCTGTCTACCCTGCCACTGACCTCCCAGGGCCACCAATCACACAAAAACCTGCTTTCAGAACTGCCTGACACCTGCAAGTCCCCAGCAGGAGCTGCCAGTGCTCCTCCCACAGGCAGGTCAAACATGAGGCCTGCAGCAGTGGTCAGCTCCAGCCTGGTGGGGTTGGCATGGTGGGGTACCAGGTAAAACCCTGAGTAACCTTCCTCCTTTCATGAGGAGAAAAAAGAGACAGCATAGGGTCCCAAGGCAAGTCCTGAAAATGCCTGTGGAGCAGCGGCACAGCCCATCCTGACAATGGCTCACGCCAGCCCGGCCCAGTCCTTCTGGACCAGCCTCAGCAAGGTCCCTCCGAGGTGCCACGAAACCCTCGGGCCCACCTCGTCCTTCCACCCACCTGCTGCCAGGTAAGGCCCCCGGGGCTGAGCTTCTGCACCTCAGACACTTCCACCGCAGGTGGCCATGGGCTCTCCAGGGCAAGCAGAGACACCCAGTGCTAGCCGGGACCCTCCCCACTGGCACAGGTGCCCCTTGGCAGGACACTGTGGGGTCCCTCATGGCATGCGGCGGCTCTGAGCAGCCGTCAGCCATCAGCGCCGAGGCGGAGTACCTTATTTAACCCTGCTGAGGGAAACACCAGCTCTTTCCCCTCTCAGCATTTGTTTTCAGTGGCTAATCCAGGAAACACACGTCCTTTCTATTTACTTAGAAAAGAATGAGTAACAACCACGTTTCTCCCCGGTTCTTTCCCCCTCTCCGGCCCTCTCCTCACTCCCCTCCCCACCTTGCTATTAAAATGGCAACCTCTGTGCTGCAGACATCACCGGGCTGCTGGAGCACTTAAGCAGCGCCCTGTGAGCTGCAGCCATTTACTACGTGCGATTGTTTCTGCAAGACCTAATAATTCTACCATTGTTATTACAACACTGTGCACTAATACAAATGAGCTTGTAAATAGGAGTCCAACTAAAATAAAACCATTATAATCACAGCCCAGGCTGTAAATCACAGACTAGTGTATTCTGCTGTGGTTTGACCCTGAGCCAGGCAATAGTCAAATAATCAAACTGCAGATGTTGGGATAGCAAATCTGCTTAAATTTAAACAGTGGCAAAGATCCAAACAACAGGGGGGGAGAAAAGAGTCCTTTTCACAATGTAGGAATTTCCCCACCACCACCCTTCTTGTTAACTGGGTCTATAATGTAACCGGACATGTTACCCAATAATAGCGGTGCTCCTGGGCAGCTTGTGCAGCCAGTCCTGGCTCACAGGAGCGATGCTCTGCAGGGCATCTACAGAGTGACTGATAATTAGCACTATCTGCCAGGCTTGCAGGGACATCCCTCCCAACAGTCCAATGGCCATTGCCAATGGTGAGATCAAGCCCTCCAAGCCTTCCCAGCGGAGAAGCCCGGGGGTACCAATAATGCTCTGTACCATGAACTGTGTTAGAGTTACCCCAGAAATAAACGATGCAGAGTCATAGATAGACTCCCTCTAATTTCATGAGCTTCTTCATATGAGTAAATCCTCTCCCTACTCTGTCTCACTCTCAGACATCCCTATTTCCCCATGATAAAACAGCTGCAATCTGGACTCTTGCTCAGGGGAGTTCACGGTGGGCACTTAGCACCCTATGCTGGGCCAAGGGCTCAGGTCTCCTACCTCAAAGCATCCTTGGCCAGGGCACACACAGAGACCTGCCTAGAAGTGCCATGCTGAGGGTCATTTCACTGAGCAAAACAACATGCAGGGTGTAGCAGGGGCACTGTGCTGCAAATGTGGAGCAGCTGGGAAGGAGATCCACATGAGGCTGTCATGCTCTGCCAGCTGTTTCTGTGGCTGTGGGAGGTGCGGTGTGGTTGCTTTTTCTCCAAGGCAGAAAGCAGGATCTGTGTCGATAGTGCTCACAGGCAGTGTGCTTGTCTGGAGAATACAAGAACCTTGGCTGTTGCCCCATGACATTTAAAATGCTGCTATAATCTTCTTTAAGAAAAGTCCATGGTCATTTGTTTCTCTGACAGCCCAAGGCAAACAAGTTGGATGGGTCCAGTGGCTCACCATGTTGTCACATGTGGTCGCAGGACTGTTAAACGTGAGAACCTCCTTGATGTAACTTTAACTTACTAGGAAGGAATTTTTTTATGCTCCTTTTTTTTAAAAAATCTAATATTTAAGCTGCTACCAAGCAACAAGTCATAAGAACAATCAATCACACAAACAGGATGCCATGAAAATACATCTTTTAAGCAACTAGCTCAAGAAGTCATTCAGGGGATAAAATAGTGATCTCTCCAGGGAAAAATTAGCAAAATGAGCTCGCCAGTCTTGGAAGAAGGCTGGACAGGACACGAACCAGCCATCCTTGTGAATCTGCTTCTTCTCTGTGGCACTGACACAACAGCTGTGAATATTAATTTTATTTCCCTAAAACCTTTTGACTAAGTTCCACTATTTGCTGTTAAAATGGCTTGAAGGGAACATGAACCAAGCTGGAGGGACCCCAGAAGGAGATTTTAGTTATAAAAAGCTCATTCACTTTTTTGGAACATTTTCCTTAGAAATTGAGAAACCAACTTGGATGAAAGTTCTCTTTCCTCCTTTTTTCCTCTATTATTGGCTCTTTTTAAGGGACAGTTTATCTTCTGGAGGTGGCAAACCTTTCTTGGCCTCAGTCTCCTCCTGGAGGGAATACAATGTTAGAAGCAGAAAAATGTGCCACTCCAAGGACGTACTGCAAAATTAACACCTTGGCGTGCACTCTTGAAAAGTCATTCTGTTGCATCCGAATTTTCACAGGTTTTCCTGCTCCATTTGTCAAGGGCAACATTTTTAAAAAGTGCTATTTTTTTAGCCTTTGATTTACAGTAAGCCCATTGCTCAGAGGAAGCCTGCAGAAAGAGACCAGTTTCCTTTGATGCATTCCTAAGTGTCTTAGTGAGAGGAATTGTTCTGGTGTGTGAATCAACTTTGCTTCCTCTGCCTGCCAGAAAAACAGTGCAGCCTTGTACTGCTGATATATGCCACGCTGCACGGGATGTGGCTGATCTCCTCTGCTGCTGCTGCTCTGCAGATATCTGTTTCACAATGTGAGCAGTAACCAGATTAAAATCAATGCTGGAGGTTGTTATGAACATTAGGCATTAAATAAACTCCAACATTGTACCATAATTCCTCATGAATGATTAGATCATCCTGCTGGGAGTGCTACCATTATACATATGGCAAATGTCACTGGGTGCCTCATAAATTTAGTATACAAGTACTAAACATATTAGGTCTGATTCACTGCTGCCTAGCTTCAGTTTATCCTAGTATGAGGCAGAGGAGTTACTTTGGTATAAATGTGCAGTGAAACACTGGTTCCCTTCTCATTTTAATGGCTCAGCTGTTTCCACTGACTTTCATAACACTGATGCTAAGTAGATTCACAGTTGCTCCACTCCAGCTATGTTAAGTTTCAGCTCTGGTAGATCATGCAGGGGATCCAGTCCTGGGGAAAAATATAGGCTGGTATATCTGGCATAGAAATGCAACCCCTAATAGTGAAGGCAGGTATAGATTGCAAAAAAATAATGTGCTCTGGAGCTGGGCTGACAAAATCAAATTAGCTGATTTAGAAGGAAAAAACAGATTCAAGGTAGATTGGCTTTTGACACAGGATAGCTACTCAAGTGCAAGTCCGCCACAGAGCTTATTTTGAACAGGAGCTACATACATGATTGTCTCCAATTCCATGGCACTCCAATGAGAGCACTCCTATCAGCTGCACTGAAACTTTCCTGGGGGCAGGGAAGGTTGGCACGACACCATTTCAGCGTGTTCCACTGCTCCCATTCCAAATATGGTGACTTTCCTCTTGATGTTTCAATTTTTTCCATAAAAAGAGTAATTTCCCTCAAAAAGAATTTCCCTCCACCTACTGTTTGGCAGGGAGAAAATAAGTCTCGTGCCTCAAAAACGTTGTTGGGAAAATCTTTACAATCATATGCTATTGACAACAGCAGCAATAATGGAGAGAATGTGGCCTGTGAAACTCCCTGGTCCCTGACTTTCTCACTGAAGGATTATTCCCTGCAATCCCCCTCAGCGCATGTTGTCCAAGGCATTTTTTTTAATGAGGTTTTGACTAATTCCCTGGGGAAATTTTTCTGCAGTCTGACAGGTCTCATTGTTAGCATTCTACCCAGCCTAAATTTTGCTTTTCCAGACTTTGTCTCAAACTATTTCCCTCTTTCCTTGATGTATTATGCATCTTTCAAATATTTGTAGGCAGTTATCATATCCCCTTTTTTAGCTGTCTGTCAGCCAAGTTAAACATAATTAGCTTTTTAAATCTTCCTCCATAAATCCAGCTTGCTTTCTTGAAACCCAGTCCCCTTCTTCTACTTACGTGTCTTTTTGGTATGATGAAGCTACATATTTTGTGGTTACTTTTCACACACTATCACTGATACCAGAAGGAAGAGGCATAAGAAAATCAGACAGTAGGTCAGGGATGGTTTCTAGTCCAGGTCACTTTTTTTGCTTTTTGTAACACAGACTTAGCTCCACTGTCAAATAATTGAGGGTTTCCTTCCAATTTTTATATCAGTTTATATTCACAAAATTCAAACACTGTAGAGTACTTTCCAAGCAACTTGCTGTAAGAGGTTAATTAGGAATTTTGTGCATATTCTATGAGCAGACTTGGAACAGTAGAACACTGCTGGAAAATAAAGTTAATTGTCATGACAATGTGTTAACTGATGTGGAAAAAATTACTTTTTTTTTCCAAAAACAATTAGAAAATATTATCCAGGAATTTTGGGGGGAGGTTTGTTTGTTTGGCGCTAGTGAAACAAGTGTTCCAATGTCCCAGCACACATTCCCTGAGCATTTGCTACAGGATGCCAAAACCCCATTTTTCAGATCTATGTAAACAACAGGGAAACATTTCCCATCATATGCATCCCACAGGACTGTATGGAAACTTAACCAGAGCATTGTTCTGCACTTTCTGATTCTGGACACAGGCAGTTTCTATTTAATCATTCAGTTATTATTTATACATACATACATACACACTCAATTACATATATATGTGTGTGTGTGTGTGTGTGTGTGTGTGCACATATATATGTGTGTGTATGTATGCATGTATGTATGTATGTATATATGTAACCTTTGGGAAGAAAGAGATGGGATTAAATACACCCAGCAAATATTAACTCAAATCAAAAGACTTCAGGGACTTAGTAGCACTTTAATTTCAGGTAGGCTTCAGAGGTACACTATCAAAATACTGAAGAAATTCCTCCATATGGAGATTTTAAAGATGAATTGCCTCCAGGTCTTGGTTTGCTCACTTCTCAAGGTGATTCTGAAAATCTCAGCTTCATGTATTAGTAATAAACGACTGAAACAATTTCCCAAGGAATGCGATTGATTCTTCATCCACTGGAATGGATGAACAGCCTTGTACCAAGGCTGGTTATTTTTTAAAAGATAAGTTGTAATTTAAACAGACACAGGTAGTACCTGGTAAATCTGTACAACTTCTGTTTAGCAAAATGAACAGATTAGAATGTAATCCTTTGTCTGCCCTTAAACATATTCTAACACCTCCTTCCTCGGTTGTATGCAAGCAGATTTGTAGATTTTCACTTCGGCTCCCTCAAATACCATAGCTATGACAAAAATTGTAAAGAGGCATCCTACTTGTCAAAATGCCTTCAGGGAAATTAGCAACTGAAGCAGGAAAATCCCTGCTGGAAGAAAATCCCCTGGAGCAGGGATAGAAGCATGCTCAAATGTAGGCCTCCTTCAATATTAATATCCTTCCTGAGGGCAGACGTCTTTGTTCTTCAGGCCTCTTATGTAAAAATTCTCAAGTCTCCTCTAAATACAATTGCAGAATGACTGATCCGCATGGCTGCTTGAAGTTTTTGGTATTTTAAAATTTATATTAAGTGCTCTAATTATAAATTGAAGGGAAGCTGGGGAAAAAAAAAATTTCAGTGTCTTATAGTATTTTCACAACTTTTCCTATGAAAATGTGTCTGTACCCAAAATCACTGAGACGGTGATTGTGTAATGTAGGTCTCCAGTTTCTCTAGTTTAGCTCACAGTAAATTCATAAGGAATTCAAGTGTGGAAAACCTGAGAGAAAGATCCAAGTCCAAGCAAATGAAAATTAAGAGAGAGCTGCTTTTGTTATAACAATAGCTCAGAATTTCCTGAACTGCAGATTTTGCTCACTGACAGAAGCCAAAATCCTTGCAGATTTTCATTTCTTTTGCTGATGATGGTACTTTTACAAGATCTCCCCACAGTCATCATGAAAGTGGAACAAAAGGCCTGAAAGCCACCAGGAGACATCTGACATGAGTAATCGTGACATCAGTGATCAGAGTTGTGCCCAGCGAAGGACTGTGGGATACATGCACATAAAAATGGCATAGCTGTGTACACAGTGTACTGCAGTGTGCCCCACACAGACAGCAGCAATCAAACAGCATGGGAGATGCAGCCTGCAGTTTGATTTTCTAGTTCATATTTTTAAAATAAAAATAACATTACTGGTTTTTACATATAGGAAAAAAGCTGGATGAGCAGCCAGGAGCAGACGCTCAACTGAGTGAAGTCCACCTGGATGCAGCAGGTGGGGCAGAGCCTGTGAACTCTGCAGGTTAGTGCAGGTCTGAGGCACAAGAGGTGACTCTTCTTTCACAGAAAGCAGGAGAGATTTTGTTCAGCCTGATGGGGATTCCCAGCACAGAAACCAACTGCTCCAGTCCCCCCTGCCACTCCTTCCTTCCTGAGCTTGGTTATCTACTTTTAAAGCAAATTGCCTGTGCCAGCAGAAGGTGTGAATTAGCCTTGTCTGAAGGGAGGGATCTATGGGGTGGGATGACCAGTTAAGAATCAGTTCTGATGTTGTCTCTGCAAATCCACAAATCAAATTAGCTTGAACAAACTGGAGGAAAACACATGGTCCAGGCACTCTGGCCCTTGAGTAACAATGAGCTGCAGCAGGCTATACTTCAAGGGGGCAAAAACCAAAACAGTGGTGGAAGTAGATACAAAAACACCCTTCGGGAGATCCCTGAAGTCATTCAGCTCATGGTGTGTGTGGTGCAGAGGATATTTGCAAGGGACAACACAACGAGGATCCTGGAGGTTTCCTGGGTGTGATGGCACTTTTGGAGCAAGGTGTGAGTTTGCAGGGAGGCTGCTACCGATGTGCCCAGCCTGTGCCAGTGCTAGAAGTGCTACACAGCCCATGGGGTGTCTACTGATGTGCCCAGCCTGTGCCAGTGCTAGAAGTGCTACACAGCCCATGGGGTGTCAGGGAAACCCAGTACGGAAAGAGGTGAGGAAACACTCCCTACAATATCCATTTGCTTTGAGCCCTGACTTTGCATCTTCTTTCCTTCAAAGACTGTTCACTTTATACTGGCACTTAAAAAGAAATTAAGCAGGTTAAAGGTCAGCTTTATTATTTTTCTTGGGTTAAACAAGTTTAAGCCATAACCTAAGGAGCCTTCCTATACCATTTGGGAAAGAAAAATCAGCACATTTTTTTTTTTTTTTTTTTTTTTTAATTTTAGGTGTCCGCTACAGCAGGGAAGATTTTATGGGCTCAAAATCAAATATAACAGTGACCCTGGATGTACTGGAACAGCCTCTTCAGTTTTTGTCTCCATTCTAAGCTTGCTGATTTAATTCCTTCTGAATCCATAATTATATAAAAGAAGATCAGGGTTATCATTATTGTCTTGCCAAAATGTTCATTCTTTATGCAATAACTCCTATAATGATTCTACCAGAAACAGGGAAATACTCT
Organism: Pyrgilauda ruficollis; assembly: GCF_017590135.1. Lineage (NCBI taxonomy): Eukaryota > Metazoa > Chordata > Aves > Passeriformes > Passeridae > Pyrgilauda > Pyrgilauda ruficollis. The sequence continues at coordinate 162,174 of NW_024527266.1, forward strand.
TCTGGGTATAGGATAGGCTTATGAGGGGCTATCTGTGGAAAAAGAAAAATAACATCTCTAGGAGTTTTGCCAGTAACTTGAACAACAGTAGAGCTAGGCTTATGGTGACTGTTTTTGAAAATTCCCTGTTTGATTTGTTAATGACCATTTGTATGACAGAGAACTGCAAGCCATTTATCTGCAGAAATAAATACTCAAAATAGAAGAAGAAAACAGGACATAGCCAGGCAAGCTGTGGTTTGTACCAAAGCTTCATATTTGCAGAAAGACAGATATATAATATTGCTCAGTTTTTTCAGGAAAACCAGTACTGAAGCATTTTTGCCAACCTTTTTGAGTTCATGTCAAAAAATAGTACTGAAAAGTGACCTTTGGGGATTTTCCTGGGTAGCATTTCACTGTCAGATAGAAAGCCATGGCCCTGAGTCAGCAAGGAACAGGCAGACCTACCTTTAAACATGTGAAAGTTATTTATAGGAGTAATTTAGTGAATCAGGGCTCATATGAGAGAGATAAGGGGGAAAATTTCATAAAAAAGACGAAAATAAAGGAAATCCTGACAGAGTTACATTTGAAATGTAACATGGGCCCTCTTCCTTCCCTCCTTTTAAAATTAATGCATTTGTTGCAGCAAAACTCTTCCTAATAAAAGTGCTGGAAGATGGACTTAACATGGTTGCTTACCAACATGGTGGTAAATTCACATTATGGTGGAGTATGATATGCAAGCAGTGCCTCCAGATATCAACAGAGAACAGATTAATGGAGATCTTTCCTCTGCTAACAGCTAGCTGAACTCTTAGTTTCCTAAATGCTGATGGGCACCACTCAAAGAAGCAACCACCAAGACCTGCAAGGCAGAAGAGCGCCTACATTTGCTGTGTCCTCATAGGAACCACTCATTCTCTAAAAATCAAACCTCCCCAGGGTGCCTCAAATGGGACACTCAGGAATCGTGATAGCTAAAGCTTTTATAAAACCTCTAGCCTGAAGCTACAATGAATTAGTCCAACACAAAAAGAGATATTTCTAACAAAACCTTATCCATTCTGATGAAAGACAGTATTTGTAATCACTGGTAAGAAGACCACATTTGTTTATTTTTTCTAGTTCTTCCTCACCCCTCAAAACAAGCTGAAATGACCTTTCAACAACAGTTTGTTTCTTCTTGGCTTGATCTGAACAAAGGCTTTCTATTCACATGGATGTGAAGGAGAGTATGGATGCTTTAGTGGTGAAAACCCAAATCTCTCCTTTGAGCTTTGCAGGCTTTCTACTGTCCTCTCAAAAACCAGTCAACCAAGTATTTGTGTGTGCTGAGGACTGTATATACCAGAGCAGGGGACTAAATTAATTTACAGCCTTCTGATGCTTCCAACACACTTTCAATTCAGTGGGCAGTTAGTCAGTATAGCCTCACAGTATTTCTGGGAATTTGGCACTAGACATGGAATGTTCATGCAGGCAATGTGGACAAGCTTTGACTGGTCAAAACTGATGCCACTTTTGTTCCATTCCTCAAACTGACTTGAGCTTAGTTTATATAACTGGAGGACCTTGCTTCAGCTTTTGACCGAGGCTTCTTCAGAAGAAAAGGTTTAAAGGGAGAAGGCAGATAAACTAATGCAGGAATTCCTGTCTCAGTAGTACCAGCTTTGGCAGAAGAATAGCCAGATAACTTTGTGGTGGAACAGTACAGCTTTAATTAAGGTTTAGTGAGTGTGCTGACAAAAAAGGCTTTTCTGCTGTTTGAAGCAATCAGGTCTGCTCTCAACAAATGTACTTTCTGAAATATTTTTAGAGATGCCCTCTGTGGCTGGGGTGCTTTTGCAGGTGTTTGGGAGCGTGTTGATGTCAGAGGGGAAAATATGCAAATTTTCCTTTGTTTGCATGGCAGAACTTCAACAAAAGCTGTCCCTGACAGCCCCCATAAAGCGCATTTAGGGCTCTGATCCCTCTCTCACGCTAAAGTTGCCTTTGTCCCAGGGCTCTCCCTCAGCATGTCAGCCAGCAGGATCCCATCCTCAGTGCAACTGTGATCCCACTGCAAATGGTGACAAGGGACAAATCTGCATCTCTTGTGAGCAAACCTAACTACTTGTACTTGCCCAGGGAAAAGAAATAAGGGAGGGTCCAGTAAATCTGCCCCAATTTCAGCTTGGAACAGTAGGAGGAAATTAATTTATTCACTCATATCCAGTGCAAGAGAAGATTGTCCCTCTATTCTCTCACCACGATAAAATGTTGCCCTTATTCTGCCATGTTTTCTGTAATCATCAATAGTTTTGTTTGTTCCAGAGTTACCTACCTAAGTCATTGCTAGATCAGGATAATAATTTGAAACTTCTCAGAAAACAACATTCTGGCTCTAGTAAAAAGCAACTGCAGTTACTTCTTCATAGGCCAGGTGATGTTGTTCACGTGCTACTCATCTGAGATTTTTGTGACTTCTCTATTAATGTCAAAAGAGGACAATTTCCATGCCCACCCAGACTAGTCTGGTGGGATACCCTGGGATAAGACCACACCAGAAACTTGACCAAAGCGTCATTTCCCTTAGGAAAGGACAGATTTATTGAACTGTAAGACTCAGGTTCTGGGTTGTTGAAAGCTTTGCAAGTGTCTTGTTTATCCAAGGGGCTGAAGCTTCCTGTCTTCTATGCAGTACTCACAGTCATACACTCCTGAGAAATTAAAAACATTTTGGTTTCCTAAAAAATCATCGCTAATGATAAAATTCCTATTCAGCTGAAGAATTGTACAATTTCCCCAAAAGTTTACAATGCCCTGGTGTGTCAGTATTTTGGAAGACCCCAAACAGCTAAGGAAAAGCTCAAGATTTCAGAGTATCTCTGTTTTGAAATGTCCAGCCTGAGGTCCAATCAGTCTTATCCTTGTAAGCACATGGGACCACAGCTCAGGCTGAAGTCACAGAGAGCAGATGGTGGCCATCAGTTTCAAAAGTTCAGTTGTAGGCAGCTGAAATTGGCTTCTCAGAAACAAATATTTCTAACACTACTTTTGAAAATACAGAATTCCTCATACGAAGAGATCAAAATGTAAGCACATGGGGCTGGAAGCCATTCCCACTCAATCCAGTCACAGTTTCACAATGATTGGAATTTGGTTTTTAAGGCTGGATGCTTGTCCAGGTTGGGTCACCATCAGTTTGCACCATATGGGGATGTAATACTTGTCTGTTACCCATTGCCTTTTTCCACCCTGAGACAATTTTGTCCTGGGAATGCAAGGGTTTTAACTACCTTGGGGTTTCTAAGGCCTGGAGCTAACTGAACATTCCTTGTGGCACTGAGTTGTATGGGAATTTAGCAAAGATCTCTTCTCAGGCAGCAGACCCCTTGTCTCAAGAAATCTTCTGATTAAATCGTCAAGCTGTGGGACGTGCAGCAAAAGAGAACAACAGACTTTGAAGGAACATTTAAAGAAATATTTTTGACAATTCCCAGTGCAGCTGGGATGATGACACACACTCTGGTCCTAGCATTCTTGCCTGGCAAGCAAGGGCTAGGGCTTTATATGTAAATAAAAATATATTGTTTACATATTTTCTAACATCTGTTATGAATTTGTTTTCCCTTTGGTTCTATTTAAAGTATGTCTTGTCCTGTTATCTCTGAGGCTGAAATTTTGAAGGATTTCTTAATAAACTGTGTACTGCAGAGCTACAAGAAATATTCTCCCTCCTTCCTCATATTTCTAAATGCATTAGCATCTCCCCAGCCTATGAAAGGAGCACAATTTTCTTAGTGGATTCCTGCTGGAAAGGGTATAATCTCACCACTAACTTCCAGGGATTTATATTGGGTCAGTCTGACCCATTTGTCCTGGCAGCCCAGCTTTGCAATTGTCCTGCAGCTTGGTGCCTGTTTCAGAGAGCTCCCTGCTCTTAGCTCAGGGTTCCCATCCACAGTTTCTACATCCTGGAAGAAAAGCTGCCTGCTGCAAAAGACCAGTGCTGAAGCCACCTCTGCAGAGATGGATTTCAATGACCTCCGAGGCCAAATGATGCCACAGCCAGGTTTAGAGCTGCAGAAGGACCTTGGGAGCAAAGTTCATTCAAAACACTGTCCTGACAGGAGATTTCTGCAGTCTATGGAGCAAAGCTAAACAGAGGACAGCAAGCAGGATTTGGACTACATGAGAGAGAGACACGCTTTATTTGTGTTAAGTAAATAGGATAAAGTGAAAAGGGAAAAGGCAAAAAAGAAAATGTCATGGCGGGTCGATGCCAACATTCCCACATGGTCTCTGAAAGTAAAGGCTTCCATGGCAGGGTGCTCATTGTGTGTCAGATTGGGCATTGGTTTTCAGAGGTGCTCAGTGTCAAAAAAACCTGAGTTCACACTAGCAGTCAAAATGCTCTGATGAATGAAGAAGTCGGGTGATGTCCTGACCCAGAAGTGCACCTATAGCCAGCAACCACAGCTGATTTCCTTATTTTGACAGCAGTCACCTACCTAACTCCTTTGTGGCCCTGGGCCTGGTGCAATAATCAGTGTGAACTTGAGCTGGGATGAGGAGACTTCTGGAGATTTGTAGAATTGTCTTGTAAAATACTTTTCCAAGGAACAATTAAGTGTAAGTGCAAATAAATATAATTTCCTTTAAAATTCAGGGCTTTGTATGGCCAGATGACACACAAATCAAAGGGTTTTCTGCACTGATAAAATTCCAGGAAATATGGAGCAGGGAGTAAAGAATAGAGAGAGATAGCCAGAAAAAAAAATGCTCAGATCATCTATCCAAAAAAGTTGCTTCTCCAGCCAAATTACTCAGTCTTTTATGAGAAAGATGTCTTGGTTTGGCAAGGAGGAAAAAACAGCTCCACCAGACAATTAAAAAAGGCTCCAGTTGAATTCTAAATACCAATAATGGCAATGGAAACCCAGCTTGTTGTCTGCTGTGGTATAACGTTCAGCTGAAACCCTGAAATGAATAACCTTCGAACAGGTACCAGAGACCTTGGGCTGATGCTAGCAAACATCAGAGATTCTATAGGCTCCACAAAAGCATGCTTGCAGATTTGTCTCCAGAAGCAGCTCATTAAAATGAGCTGTGAATCACTGAGATAAATGTCAAATCAAACTGATAAGCTTCTTATATATACCAAATTACATGAGTATCAGACATCTCCCTTCATTAGGTTGTTTACAACTTACCCTGTAGCTATAACTAAGGTTCTGCTGTTGCAAAGTTTTACTGTACATGCTTATGGAGTCAATAACAAATTTATCTGCAAATTCATTTGTCTGCAGTAACTAAAAATGCTCCTCTCTTGCTTCCTTGCTCCTGTCTTGCCCAAACTATAAAAACTCAACAATTTCTGAGAACCACTGGAATGCCTATGCAGTAAACATAAAGGAAGACCAGCTCTGTCTACAGATTTACTGTGTGACTTCAGCTAAAGCATATTGCTCTGCACTTATCTTCTGTAATAAATAGGAAAATTAAAACTCTGAGCTCCCAACCCACCCCAGAGCTGAGCACTCTCAGAGCTGTACAAACATGTACATAATTACTCCTCAGAGCTTGCCACAAATGCACATCATTCCCAACCATCCAGAACTTTCTAAAAGTCATTATTTTTAAAATGAAACAAACAGTTTGCCCTCAGCTTCATTATTTAACTAGTGTGTTAAAAAGAAAAGAAAAGTTGTTTCATAATTGCTGTTACAGAAGAGACTTGCAGTATATTTTCCACCACCAGCACAATTAGACCTTATTCACCTCAAGTGCAAGAACAGGCGTGCTGACTTTGACTATACACCTCATAATTCCTGACTCAATTAGCACACAGCAGATAATCATTCCTTTTGTAATGTTTTAATGCCTGCCTACCCTTCTGCATCATTGGCTTCTTCCCTTTATTCCCACTGGGTTTTAAGTGGTCGTAATCTAGCAGCTACAGCCATGGCTTCTTGTTTTAAAAAGCTCAAGAAAGATAAAATTAATTAGAACAATTAAAGCCTCTTTCTTTTTTCTTAATACCCAAACCTTGGATCCTAATCCAAACTGCCTGTAATTTAAAAAAGCAGAATATACACCACAGGTATCTTGGCTGGCTGCATCAAGGGTGAAGCTTAATGGTGTCTTGCTCAGAGCAAATACAAAGACATTGGCAACCATTTCCTTTATTTTAACAAGTCCTCAGCACACACAGCATACCTAACACCCAGCTTCCCTTATGATGCCCACTTGTTTTCCAAGAAAAACAATCTAAAGCCTTCTTGGTGGGGATTCCAAAAAGATGAAAACTGACTCCCCTTTTTCCCCTCTCACCAGCTGATTATTCTGTCTGTTCAGAACCATCTGACCAAAATCATCGCACACTCAACAGCAGTGAATGGCCATCAGTCTGTTTTTATCTAATTACTGCTCAAACCCCCTAAATTTTACCAACAAAAAACACTGTCAATAAACTGTCTCTTCCCAGACAGGGAGGAGAAAAGACCATGACCATCTGTCTCTGAGCTACGAATGAGTTGTGCTCTGTCTGCACAGCCAGCTCTGTCTCACAGCACACCTGGCCCACAAACATCATTTATCTTCATCAGAAAACCCCCAGCCGTTCTCCACCAAACTTTTCTAGAGCTGAAAGCTCTGTGTGCTTTGCAGTGCCAAATACTTCACAGCAAGGGAGTCTCTGTGGCCACCCACATTATATTCAAATGCACAAATGAGCCAAGGAGGTTTGCATAAACAACTTGGTACAAAGTGCTGAGATGCTGCTGTATTTCTGCATGACAAGTTCATTACCATTTGGCATTAGCTCATGCTGATGTACAGTGAAAAAGAAAAAGGGGAGAGAGAGACTCTTCATAGTTACAGTAATTTCATTTTATTTAATAAAAAACAGTATCAGATTAAAAATACAAACACTTCGGGTGATTATCCAGCGTTTTTCCCTGTGTGCCTCGTAGAGCTCAAACCAATCAAGGACTGGGAGAAAAAAAACACAGAAACCCCAAAAAATAACACCAAACAATTTTGGCCGGAGCTGTAAAATAATGTTGCACCAATTAAATTACACCAAATATATTATTATAACTTTGAAATGGCTTTCAGACCAATAAATAAAAAAAAAAAAGACAAAATCAAATAAAAAAGTTGACTTTGTATTACAAAAAAAATTAAATAAGAATCACAACACTAATAGTAACAATGTGCAGTCAAGTTTTTTTTTCTTCTCTTCTAGGAATGATAACATGCCAGTAAACATGTAACATGCCAGTAACATGCCAGTAAACCCCTACGTAACATTTCCAGTTTGGCAGCAAGCAGTCACTCACTCATTCACATTTGTACACAAGGAAGCAGGCCTGGGCAAAAACCTCAGAGATAGGAGCCTTCAAAGTGCTCCTCACTTCCCTGTCATGGCCAGCTGAGCCCCCTTCCCTTCGTCCTGAAACGTCTATAACTCCACTCAAGGTTTAGTGCCAGATGTGCAGGGAAGGCGTGATGCACTGGACAGAACTGCACAGGACAGCACTGACTCACACCAGCTGAGGATGCAGCTATTACACCCCAGGTCATGAGTTAAAAGCCGTGGCTGCAAGGCACATCCACCCTTTTTTCAGAAAGGCCATGGAGGCTATGTTGAGTTGTTTTAAAATGCACCACAGCAAACCTGTTAAATCAACACACTGCAAAATAAGGTGCTGGTTTGGGATGGGGTAAAAGAGCACATGCAGGGCTTGTGAGAGAAGATGAGATGTCTGAATATCATACAGAGAGGTACACATCTGTAGAGAAGTGACCTGCAGTTGCCCTTCCTGAGCAAACAACAGTGGGTCAGATTTCACTTGACCACCTGAGAGTACATCTCTGAGAGATTTGATGGTATTGACGCCGTATATTTCAGAGTCAAATTTGGTCCAGTGTAAGTGGATAAGGAAAAGGTAAAGGCTCTCCACAGATTAACTGATTTAGGAAACAAGCTGGTTCATCTTTATGCTAGGTAGCTCACTTGATTTTCAGGAAGAACCAGCAGACTTAAGTACCATGACACACTGAATAAAAGGAATCTGCAAGTGAAATAGCTCCCTGTCCCAGATGCCAACGATATATGGACTTATTCCCAATTCCCAAGGAATCCCCAGAGGAACTCTATTCAGTTTCTGCACCATCTCTACAATTTGGGACACAGTGGGTCAAACTCTGCTTTCAGTTCCAGTTACAGGGCAGGAGTGAGACCAGAACTTGCCCCATGCCCCCCTGCTCTGGGTATGAGTGTGGATACAAGTTTTGCAGCTGTGGATCATTTGACATCATCAGCTGAAACCTGTGATTTAATCACACCAGTGCACTTCCAAGAAAGCCAGGGGCTATGCTCATGGAAATGAGACTGAAATGGGCCTGAAGATTCCAGTTTGCCCAGGCCTGTCAAACACACAGTGCCTTTCTGACATAGGCTTACATTCAGGTAATCCAGTAGACCCATGTGGTACCTTTATGGGAGTTGAAGCCTTCGGTCTGGATAGCTGGATATGTCTGAGAACACAAACACATATCCTTTTGTTTTCTTCAAACTGGTATCATTGCACACTCAGTACCAGCTACACTAGATAGAAGCAGGCCCACAACTTTATGCTAACTCTGTTATTAAATCTACTGTTATCATTTCATTATTCAATTCTTTCTGCTCCATTAACACCAACCTAGAAACATTTTGATGTGCAGAAAGGCATCTTCCCATTAACTTTCTGACCTCTATCCATTTCCTACATTCTACAACCTTTTCCTTACCTAACATTCTGGTTGCAAACTACTGTCACCCCCAAATACAACAAGCTAGCAGCAAGGTGGCACCATTTGCTGACAGTGACTGAACTCTAGACTGGAGGGTCAGTTAACCCTTTGGACCCTTTGTCAGATCCATCTTTGTCTGGGCATTCATCTGGCTAACCATTTTGACAGAGTCACAGATTGAACATATGGGTTGAAATGCCTTTAAAGGTCATTTAGTTGCTGATAACACCCATTCCTTCCAGTTGCCATTATCATTTCTGTGGCTCTGTTTTTGCTGATAGTTGGAAACAATTTTAGTACTTTCCACTCACTGAAGAGCAATGGGTCTGGTCACTGTGGGAGGTCTAGATATGAATGCCTCCTCCATTGCTTGTCCACAAACACCTCATGAGGTTTTTCTGGGGCAAGTCTCTCAAATTACCTTAGAACATGTTCAGAACCCCTCAGGTCACTCTGGTGGAAGGGACCATGATCACCACTTCGCCTGGTGTCCTGCATATTGCAAGCCAAAGATTCCCACTAAGCAATCACTGTACCCAGACAAATAACTTCAGGAAGACATAAAGCCTCTTGTTCTAAAAGGCATCCAAATCTGACTTGAAGAATTCAGCTCATCTCTTCAAAAAGCTTATCTAATATTAATTACAAACCTCTCAAAATGTGTGTCCCTCACTTCCAGTTTTAATTCTGTCTAGCTTTGAGCCATCAAGTCTTGATGCTTTTGTCTGCTAGCTCCTGATGTGCTTTCATCACAAAGACCAAAGGTTTTTCTCTGGTCAGGTAGGTAATATTTTGAGGACACAAATTAGAGAAGTGTGAGATGGCTTTGGGGTAACTTTACTTGGGAGTTCAGCTAAGTAGGTACAGTCAGCTCCTCTGAATCAAAACCTACCATTGTCAGCAAATCAGTGACCTGGCTTACTCCATCATAAAGGTACACAGAATAACTCCCTTCCCTCCCTTTTCCATCTTCCCTCTGCTAGTTGAGCTTGTTGCAGATCTCTAGGGCTTTCTTGTAGACCTGAGTCACATCATCCATGTCTGTGAGAAGAGAAAAACTGCTGTCCCCCAGACGGTTGCGGTAACGCTTTAGATACTGTGGCCGTGGGCGGTTCTGAAGTCCTTCAAAGTCTTGGATCTGGAGAAAATTTTCAGCAGAGACACAGCTCCGTATTCTCTGCCTGTTTGGCCTGTTCTCTTGCAAATCCAGCAAATCAAATGAGTCACTGGACAAAATACTGTCATCACTAATTATGCTGGAAGGGCGACTGTAACTTCGAGGTAATGCGTCCCCAGGCAAGACCATTTCTTCCATGGCCTCCAGCGTAGGTGTGTCAGGGCTAATCAAAGCAGGTTCAGTGCTGTTGGTAGAATACTTGCTGTTATGTTTCAAGATGCCCTTACGCCTGCAGGAATGGCTGTAAGACCCATTTCTGGACGGCTCTGTGACCCCTGGAGAAGTGTCACTATTTACTGTCTCATCATTATTGTCCAAGAGTTCAGAAGATTCACTTCTTTCTGGAGAGGAGTAATAGCCAGACTCCCTCTGCTGAGTCTTCTTTAAGATTCCTTTTTTTGGCATTAGTGAAGACTGCTTAGTGCCATATTTGCCAGCTACCTCTCCCTCTACAACACTTTTTATGGCCACACCAGTCCTACACAACTCTTGCTCCATCTTAAAAGCAGAGGGTAACACTGGGCTGACAACTCCTTCAATGAAACCTGCACTGTGAGAGCGATGTTCACTGTTGCTCCTTTTCTTCAGGATGCCTTTGGGTCTCTTGGAGGTCGGTTTGGTGGCATTTTCAGCTCCTCCTTCCTGGATGGACTGTGCAATGTCATTTTCCTTTTTTGATTTTTTCAGAGACCTTTGTCTCTCTAGCGTGACTTCAGGACCTTTGGGCTTAGAAAGGCACTTGATTTTGGTATCAGTCTCTGGTTGGAGGCCAGTAGAACGGTGATGCCAATCAATGAACCTTGCCAGCAGTGGGGACTCAGAGTCCCTCATGGCATCACAGTCACAGACACTGCTCTTGTAGCCCCAGTTAACCCACCAGTGGTTGGCAATGTCTTCAATGGTTGCTCGGCGTTCAGGGTTCACCATCAGCATCCACCTGATAAGACCACGAGCATCTATGGGTGAAGAATGGCATGTAACATTTTTAGAACATGGGCATTCTTAGGTTTATCAGTTTAAATTGAAAGCATGAAGACAATCAAATGAGCAAAAATAATGCTCCATACAGAGAAAGTGAAAAGGAACAAGGCTTCGACCATCAGTCAATGATGGAAAATGCCTCTGAGCACTATTTTGTCAGAAGAATATGATTCACTCTGGAAAATTAACTCTGGGCTATCCAATAAGTTAATGTTTTTACTGTATTAGACAGTGAATAGTTCCATATTAGTGAAGGAAGTCACCAACCTATTGACTCTAATGACAAAACTTGGAGGAAAATAAAACAAAATTGGGGTATTTTAAATTATCTATACATTATTGCTTCTGTATTTACTTTTTCCATAAACAATGTAGTCTTCTGTGTATTGTAAATGTTTATTTCCATACAGAGAGTGAGAAGACAGAAAATTGAAAGGAATGGCAAACAACTAAAACAAGATAAATATTCATTTAAATATAGTATATGCATAGATATTTAAGGCGGGAAGGAGTCATTATAATCAATGAGCCAGACTTAGCTGCTACTCTTCTGTCAGGTGACTGCTTAATGTGCTATCCTAGAAGCCAATGTAAACACAATGGCATTATTTCAGATTTTGGCCTGCTTTCTTTAATAAGAGACTGTGCTGCTCTGACCATTCACCCTCTCTCTGCTTGTGGTAGCCCACAGTGTAATGAGAGGACTGATCTGTACCAGTACGGTGTACCAGTTTACAGCTTGTCTGAACAACTCCACTTGCAATAGCTACCAGACCTTCCACTGCCACAGATCTACTGAAAAGAGCTCATTACAGCTCCCCAAGGCAACAAAATCTATCTGCTACAAAACTTTAATTTCAAAAGGGCTTTTGGAAAGTGCTGTACCCAGATGGGAATTTATAGCAGATGAACTCAGAGGAGAATGAGATTTTTTTTTTTTTTTGTGTACATCATTCTAAAATGACACTGTAACATGTTGGAAGGGGCCAAACAAAATGCTCCATTCTGAACGGCTGTCAGCTCAGTACATGGCTCTGCCTCCTTTTTCGTACCTGAGGTCTGTGTTGGCTCACGATATTCTCCACTGCTGATCTGCCTGATGAGATTTTTGTGATCGAAGCCATCAAAGGGCATAGTTCCATAAACCAGAGTGTAAAGCAATACACCGAGGGCCCAGCTGTCAACCTGAAATACAGACACCATATGTGTGAAGCCCAGGAAAGTTGATCCCTGCCCTTCTCCATGCCATTAGCACCACAAGAACAGCATCATGTCCAGCTGCACCTACTGCTGGGCAAAACGGTATCTGACATCTCACTAACCACCCACAGGCAACGTAAACAAGAAGCAGCTTAAGAACTTCAAATACGAGACAGACCCAAGTGAACTCACATGTACAGTAACATTTGCATTAAGCCTCCCTCTCAAGAGCATTATCATCCCCATATCACCACAGAAAAACTGACCCTTCTTACCTCTGGGCCTCTGTAAGGCCGTCCATTAACTATTTCAGGAGAAGCATACAATGGGCTTCCACAAAAGGTCTGCAGAAACTTGTCTTTATGATAAAGGTTGGAGAGTCCAAAATCAGCAATCTGTAAATAGAATTGCATAAGGCATTTGTTATATTAATGATATCTTAAAGTAACAAAAAATCCTTTATCAGGAAAGAATTAGCTGTATTTGTCTCCGCCATAGGGAAAACTCAATGTGGATTTTAATTTTCTCTCTAAAGATCCCTCAGAGAAGAAGGGTTCCCAGGTTAAGTCCTCCTGATTAGGAACAAGGATGCTTTGGGTCCATTCACAGAGAGGCCACCAACTGCACAACCATCAAATGGTAATTTTATCCTTGATGAATTATGTATGCTTGCAAAGACAATCCCATACTGGGAAGTCTGCTGTCCACTGACTACTCTTCATCTTGTATAGTGATTAATACCAGAGGAAAGCAAGCAGAAAGTACCACCCTTCTTATCACACAAATGCAAGCCAAAAGCCACGACCTTTAAATTCAACAGGAGGAGGGAGGCAGCTTGCAAGAAGCTAAGCATTACTAAGGAAAGTGATTTTTTAAATCATCTGGAATGTAGCTACGCCTGAATGAGGGGCAAAGCGAGGCAGTCACTCACTCCTCCAGATTCAGGGACATGGGGCTGAGGAATCTGAGCTGTTAAGCCCACGAGATGTCTATCGCGAGATAATAAACACAGTCTGGTTCCTAACTGGAAACAATGGGCCCAAATCCGGCTTGCCCAACACAAACAAAACTTCCCTTGGGACTATTGGGAATATTGCCCATGCAGGAATTGCAGGATCAGGTCCAAATATTTTGTTTACTTCAGTTCTCTGTTCTTGTTCTTACAAAACAAAGGCTGAGGACAGCAACACTAAATACTCCCACAACCTCTGCATTTTCTTTGTTTGTCTAGCACAAGGCAACCCATCTCATTTTCATCTTGTTTAAAACCCAAATGTTTCTGCTTCCCAGAGATACTTGTATTACTGCCTTCATAAAAGACATACAGCACAGGCATAAAAAACATATTGTAAATATAAAAGACAGGAGTTTTCTCTGGGTTTTCTTTACCTTATTAATGTCTTTTCTACCAGAAAGAAATTAAATCCCAGGAATTTTCACCAGAGAAAATTCAAGAAAACACAAAGTGAGTGGGAAAGAAAAGGACCTGCCAGCACCATAATTCACTCTTGTCTTTCTAAAATGTGTACCATGGATGCCTCTAATACCTGCTGAATTACAATGTTCAGTGAACTCTTGGAAGAGGTAAAGTCTTTGTCTCTACTACCTCAACTGGTACAGTTACACTGAAAGATGACACAGCTGAGACCAAAACAGGAACATATATATGTTTTATGAACAGATATAAATAGATATATAGTTGTTAGATACTTTCATGTTAGAAATACAAACTTTTTACATATCCTTTTTACACAACTTTAAAAGTCAGATAAGAGATTTCATGCTTCACTCCTCCCTGTTTTGATGTTCTACTTGTGCAGGTGTTTCAGTGACAATCTGTATTCATCCTGCTCAAAGAGCAGCTGATTTCTGTTCATTAATTTTAATTCACCTCAACATGTTCATTCATAGATTGAATTCACTCAGTCCCTCAGACAGTATATTATCAACCAACAGCAGAAAATTCAACCCTTAAATAAATGCGGTTTGTAAAGTCTTCATTGTATGGTTGGAATGTCATTGAAAACAGCTGGTGTAGAATTGCAGTCTGCAAACATATTCTCATGGCTCAGATTGCACTTAATTGCCTTAAATTCCACTTTCTTATCAAGTCACTATGCCTGGCTTGCAGGAAGTTGGTTTTAAGCCTCATGAAGTGTGCCCTGTCAATCAGGGGAAGAATGGGATCATTTCAGTGTTAAAAATTCGTGCTGGTCATTGATTTTTATTTTAGTTCAGGATGCAGCTAAGACAAGGACAAACACTGCACAGTGTGATTCCTTATGAAAATACATTCCCTTAACACCATGGAATGTATAAAATGCATGTGGATGTGCATGAATATATATATATATATATATATATATATATAGGGATACATACCATTGTTCACTCTAAGAAACTCTCAGACTTGGGCATTCATGTTTTCATTTTGACCATTCAGGAAAAGAGTATTTATGTTACAGTCCACTCCCATGCTCACAGACTGATGTTTATCAGCTTTTCCCATTAAAATTGTCATGCCCCCCAAAACAAGATTAATAGAAGCCAACATTACTTCACGTTCTTGGCACTTAAATGGAACTAAGTCAAAAAAGTCAAAAAAACTTCCTAAATTGGGAGGAGCAGAAAAGTGGACTTCCATTCCTCTTGCTTCTGGAGTATATGTTTCATATTTATTGTTAGCTGTGTTAAACCAGATGTAAGTTATTGTGAAGTGTGGAATATAAATTCCACTAAGTTCACACTCATGGAAATTGTCAGCTTTATTCCACTTAAGAATCTGTCTCTCTGTAGTGCAGATAGAGAAATAATTGCGTCTCTTAAAGCAAATGAAATATACGTGCTGTTGGTGAGACTTCCAGCAAAGTAAATCCCAGTTCCATACACTTAGTCTATATATACAAAACCCTTGTGGGTTTTTAGTGGTTAGTCTGATTGGTGTCCCCTTACCAGCCCAAGAGAATGTGCAGTTAGGAGGATTATGTTACTGTTATACTTGCATTGTTCTACTCTTCTGTCACATTGGGGTTGATCATACCGTTACGTCAACCTCTGCTAGACATCTCTTTTAGCTGCAATTCCCAGCCCAGGAACCGTCCTCATCCCTTCTGTGAACAAGGATGTTCAGTCTCACAAGTGTTTAAAGCTGATTTGATTCATTTGCGTCTGCTGCATTTAGTGGTTTTCAGTAAAAGTCTGCAGGAAATAGTACTGTATACAAGTCCATGAAAAACCTAGTAATACACCCCAGATTGGATCACCTTTTTCCTCTCATTGCACTCCACCTCTGGCCTGTGGATATGCAGAACTCTTCAAAATGTGTACTTTTTGTTGCTTCCAGACACTGGTGTTTCCTTGTTGCTGTATTCTAACATGACTCTGCTTCCACAGGTTTTTACTCACCATCACAACTCTTAAAAACAAAACAAACCCCTTCTTATGTCTTCACACTCCTTTATGACTTTCATTTAATTATCTAAAGCTTAAGAATGGTTTCCAGGTTAGTACAGTAACAAGCAAAATGGTTTGGGGCCCTTTTAGGTTGGATAATATTTTCTAATGGATTACTTGTCCTCTTTATCCCCTGTTTTAAAAGTATTGTTTAAGTTGCTGTACAGGGATCCATTTTTACAACATCCTATTTTTTCTTCACATTTTTATGACATGTTTTTGTAAATCATAATGCATAGATCACTGGCTTCATCAGAAACATGTATTTAATTGCACATTGCACCCAAGAACAAAGAGATTCCTTTAATTTTCTCATTCTTAAAATCAAACCACCAATTTTGTGTTTGTAATCCACTGAATGAAATATAAATACTAGGAAAGTACAGATAAGACTATCAATCTATTTCTAGAAAATGCCTTCCCCTGAGTATTTGAAGCCTTCAGTCAATACCAAACCCCTGCATTTTTTTCTGCCCGAACAAACCACATGTAAATACTCTCAGAATGAGGACCTGATAAATTTACTCCTAATAAATAATTTACAGTTCCATATGTGTTTCCTTGCCAACGGTTACTGTTTAGTGAAACTAAGAAAAAGTGGGAAGTAAAATTCTGTGCAAGTAACACAGAAACCACAGCAACATATCCAAAGCTTCAGCATCAGGGAAAGAGTGGCTGTATGTTCAAGTATTCAAAGCTGACCTTAGTCACAAGGTTTAGAAAAAGCGAGCACAGAGAAAAAGAAAAACCATACCAGAAGTCACCTCTTGAAGCAACCCAAATTCAAACACTATCGACTGTGAGATGTATGAAATATCAATACCTTCCCGAGTTCAGTCTGTTTTTCAGTTTCATGAGACCCTTTGCCCAAGTAGTGACTAGGGTACAACCAAGAAGCCATTTGTCCATGCCAAGGCAGCCTTGCCTGCTCAGAGGCCTTAACATTGAAGAGATGTAGCTGAGGAAAGGCTGGAAATATGAAAAATACCTACAGCAGTTTAAACACAATGCAAGTCAGGAAAGGGAAACCCTCAAGAAAAGCACGTCCAAATGACTGGAAGGTAAGTGAGGAGATAGAGCTACCTGCGTTTCTTCCACAGCAGTGCCACTCACTATGGCAGCTGAAATGCATCTGTGGTTCTGAAGCCCTTGGGTCAGCTCCAAGTGTGGACCAGACAAAGCCACCTGTCCTTGCTCCATCCTTCTACTCTACCCGCAGGAGAACACCTCCCATAAAGGACAGAGGGGCAGGAGCAGAGCTGTCTGACAAAGCTCAGCTCCCCAGAGGCTTGAGGAAGTGATTGGTTTTGCATATGAGGAGCACAGTGCAGAGATCCAGCCCTCCACAGCTAGCAAATTCCACAAATTCCTCTTTTCTCTCAAGAATTCTCTGATTAGCTGGGAAGATAGTTTGGCATGTAATGTGGGAAGAAAGGTCATCCTGCCTGCGGAAGCCTGATTCTTATACAATGCCCTAGAAAGGCTACTTTTTGTTTTCAGCACTACTGAGAATGGCTTTGGTTGCTGCAGACAGAGTCCCTGTAGGAACAGGAGAAGGGAGGTCTGCTCCAACGCTGCATGCTAACAGCAAAACATCTAAATATTGCACTGGATGGGCCTTCTGTAAAAGACTATTTTTGGAAACCACATATTTATGTGCCTTTAATCCACTAGCTGATCCAAGTTAGCTTCTGTCATCAGCGTTACACAGATGGCAGCTACCACATGTTACTTTCCATTTCCATTGCACATCAGCTCGAAATGAGCACAGTCTCTCCACTGAAGCACAGAAGCCAGTGCCTACAGCCCCAGGGCTTTTAGGGGAGACAAAATGAAGACCCAGGCTATTTAGGTACTGGGCTAGGCAAGTAGCTCCTTGATTACTTTTTTAATTAAATAAGGATGCTCAAGCATCAACAGAAACTCTTTGGTGTTCCTCCCTCTGCTTGTTTGTCCATGGATGAGCACATTCAGCCACCCTTACATCCAGCAACCCAAGGAAGAACAAAGTTGAAAGTGAAACAGGTTCAGCCACCTGGAAATTACTTATTTTATAGAGGAATATAGATTATAGAAAGGATATATATAGGAAATTACTCTGGAAATTAAATCTCTGCATTATTTAACTTTGTGCTACAGCTATAAACAATAGAAGAAAAAGACAGGAAAAAAGCCAGGAAAAAAGGTCATTCTCATGGTTTCACTGAGGAGAAATGGCATGGAAATGACATCACTGACATCACTATCCAAAGTATACGTTTGTGTCTGAAGTTCCAAGGCCATTTCCTAATGAAGCACATGTGCTTTACTAGGTTTATTTTGAAACTCTATTTGCTTATTTTCCAGCCATGATCAAAAGAACATTCAGACTGTTCTGTAGGAGGCACTTGAACACTGTAGACCAGATAAGTTTTTTCCTAGCCCCAGAAGCAGCTAGCAATAATATCATTTGTACAATATGCCCGATTGCACAAAATTCTCTGCTGTTTTCTACCAGTGGGTAGATACTGCATTGGGATTTGTGGCCTTTGCATGGCAGGACAGGGCTTTCACCTCCAAAGTATACAAAGCTTCATTTAGTGTGTATTACTGGGAATCAGTGGTGTCTTCCCCCAACCTCCAAACCTCTGACCCTCTTGCCAGGTGCTGGTGCCTAGTAGCTGCGCTTCATTTAGTGTGTATTACTGGGAATCAGTGGTGTCTTCCCCCCAACCTCCAAACCTCTGAGCCTCTTGCCAGGTGCTGCTGCCTAGTAGCTGTCACCATAACAATGGCTCTTCTAATACCTTGGGTAAAAATTTTATAAAACATGCAAATCCATTCTGAGAAACTGAGAAAAAGAATCCTACCTTAATATTAAAATTGTCATCAAGAAGAATGTTTTCCAGTTTTAGGTCCCTGTGGACAACACCATTCTGAAACACAGAAGAAAAAAATGGGGAAGAGCATGAGAAAATATTGGAAAAATTAAAGGTGAGCTGGCAGGGTGGTCTTTGCATCTACATTTCAGGGCTGATTTCACTGTCATAACACTCATGGCCCAGTGACTAGTGGCAGGCGCTGTATTAGTCACTTGGTGTGTGGTTAAGGGAAGAATGACTGGAATCTGTCCTCCCACAGACACTCTGAAACAGCAGGGGGTGGGGGGCGGAGGGCTGGGGGGTGTTTTTTCGGAACTTAATTTCATCCTGGATCCTGCCCCCACTGTGTGAAAGCAGGATATTCTTCCCAGGCACCAGAAAGGCATCTGTCAATGATGTCAGCCCCTACAAAAGCCCTCATTCCTCCAATGAGCAGCCACGTGGATGTGGATCGGAGGATTGTAAATGTTAGGGATGCAAGCAGACAGACTGGGTCTAGGTCAGAGCCTTCTTTCAGAAACTTGGGAAAATTAAATGCATCAGGAATGGCACTGCAGCTTTTCAGCACTACGCAATGAGGACTTTGAGAAATCCCATTTTTATCAGAATTCAAGTAGACACTTAAGTGTTTTAAGAATTCAAATTAAAATTGTGTTAGCTGCTCATTGCCTTTAGCCTCACACAAGTTTTGGCTCTATGCAGTTGTTTCATAAACAGGGATAAAAGGTCTATGATGACAGCCAGCCAGCTACCTTGGATTTAATTACTTGATTTGTTATTCCAAGTGGGTACCATGATGGATAAGGTCATTAGCAAATGGTATCTTTCCTGCTACATCTGCTGAAGTTACTTTTACCTATCCAGAATGAGCATATACTAAAGCTCATGCATTAACTTCATAGCTTTCTCTTGGCTTTTTCTTTCATATATTATATCTCCTACTCTGAAGTTGTTTACTAGTACATTCAAATTGCAAACTAACATTTGTTTGAATGCATTAATATTAATGCTGTAGAGGTTATATGGGATGCCTTCTTTAGTTGATGTTGTAATTTTTGAGTTTTTAAATGTCAGGAGAATTATTTTAAAGGCAAAAATGCAAGGTAGGCCTAAAGTAAGGGTGTGTCTGGTATCTGTCATAGCACAGGAAAACATCATTAGTCTTTAAAAAGGCACTAGTTCTGCGTAGTGCTTTTAATGAAGATGTCCTGTTGTACTGATAAAATCATGTACTCTGATATTTAATAATGAATGCTGTTGCCTCAGACACGCTTTGAAATATATGCCAGCAATAAGCCTTGAAACAGCATTTTTTACCGTGAAATCCTTAGCTCACCTTGTGGCAGTAATGCACAGCAGAGACTATTTGTCGGAAGAAGTGTCTTGTCTCTCTTTCGCTCAATCGCCGCCTCTCACTGATGTAATCGTACAACTCTCCTTTACTTGCATACTCCATGATGATCACAATCTTATCTTTATTTTCAAACACTGCACAGAAGAGAAGAAAAAAACATTCAATACATTTGAAAATTGACACTTGAAAGAGTAAAGAAGACTCAGAATGTCTGATCACATCCTAGACCAGCACTGAGGCCTGCAAAGATGTACTAACAAATCCCACTGCAAAAAACAAGTTCCAAAGCTACTTTTTACCAGAGGAAGATTACAATATCTCAGACCAAGAGAAGGAAGTTGAGTTTATCCTCTCTTTCATATGGCTACATGAACCTCTTTGTCTCAAATAATATGGGGTTACAAGGTGGTCAAGTCAAATTATCCTAGTGAGGTGAGGTGTGGATACTTGTGCCAGTAATACATTAATATCAGCTCCTGCTCCAGCACAGAATTCCTTGTACAAGTAGCCCACTTGAGGCCAGAGGACAGAAGCAGACAGGAGCCTTTATATCATTTGGAAAGGGTTCATAGAAGGCATAATAAATTCTTGTCTTCAGTAACTGATACAGGATTGTCATTTGGCTTACAATGACTGTTGGCTGGCTTTCACCTAACACCAAAATCCATAAAGTATCCAACTGATGGATGTGCCTTCCTCTATCCCAACTCTGTGTGACAGCACAGTAGGCATGGACACCTGAGCTTGCTGTGGCTGCAGCACCTCCAGAACAGTACAGCTCTTGTCAGTGTAGCTCCGTACCCCGTCTCATGCAACCAACTCTTCCTCAAGCTTCCTTACCTCCTGCCCCTACCATGTGTCCCACTGCACGTCACAGACTGCATGCTGTAATCCTCTGTCGCTTGTGCAAAGCCGGCAACAATGCACAACACCAGCGTAAGCAGAGCAAGGAAAATCATCTCATACACGTCACAGCCCAACTCTCCTTCAGGGCTGAGAGTATGCTGTGTCACATGCTGTCAAGGACTTCGCTGTGAGCGGCAGATAACTAATATTTAATCTAGTAAAGCAGGCTGTTAATAGTCTGGAATTGCAGTAATGTCCTGGCTGCTAAATAGCTCTTTTTTGTCAGCGAAAATCCATTGCAACCCACTGGAAACTTCCTGCACCTGCCATAAATAACCACTGTTATATGAAAACGTGGTGGCTTTCCTTTTCTTTTTATCTGTGGCAGCCCTGGTCATACTGGCAGCAAGGCGTATACAAATTAATGAGGTTAAAGGGTTTATTACAAACAGATGCTAGTTTTGACCAGCCCTACTGTAATGATGCCTTCCTATATCTCTTTATCAAAGCTAAGCCAGTAGTCTTTGGTGATTTAAAAAAAAAAAACAGAATTAAGCTTCAGCTTTTGCAGTGAAATGTGAAGCTACCTCTCTTAACACACAGATATTTACTTCTCTTAGGCCTTGTATCATGTCCGCTCACACCTTGTCACTGAAATCTACAAGCCAAAGCCTCTGCAGTTCACTCTAACACCCCTGAATCCCAGCCAAACAGCTCTGATAAAAGAGAGAGCAAACAGCCAGATAAAATTGGCTGCTTACTTGTCTGCTGGCCTCACTGTACCCCGAAGCAGAGGCCTCTGCCAGCGATTACATCCTATGTGCATCCTCATTAGCAATAAACTTCGGAAACTGGGAAAGCTGTCTCTGGATGGATTATACATACAGTATCCTCTCCAAGAACGACAGACTGATACTGTCTGGGAAAAACTGAACATGCCCTATGTCATACAGGGAAGGGCTGTGATGTGTTACCAATAAAACAGTAATGCGCACATTCACTTCTCTAAGCTCAGAAATGCTTGTTAGGTACAGGCTTGTTTAAGAAGGTAAAAAGAAATAGTAAGCTGAGACAAATCACTGAAAATGCTCTCATATAGGATATATGATTTAAAACAAACACATAAACCACACAACAACAACAACAAAATTCCCCCAAACTCCAGCTGATTCCATGAGTCAGCGGTTACTGTATCATGCACATACAGGTGAAGTTGCCACATGGCACAGACGATCTCAGTGTACTTTCATGGAAATGCATATCCCAAGCAGTTCCAACTGAGGACCACCCTCAGCTCAGAGGCACATTTGCCCTTGGCTCTTTTTGCCCCACTCCCCCAAAAGCTGATGCCCCACCAAGCGTTCAGTGCTGCTGATGACAGCAACAGCAATAACAGCCCTGCCACGATAGAGCATTCTTCCAGGCTGTGCTTTTATGAAAGCTTTGCCTTCATTACTCAGTCCTAAGAGTTTTCTCAAATCATCCTTGATTTTCTAAAGTTTTAAATCCTAAAATGCAATTCTTTTAGACTCAAATTTGCCATATTAATACAAGTCCTGATCCAGATGTATTTTCCAACATTTCTACAGAAATGAGGTGGAAAGCATTTGGTTTGGAGGAATGTGCATTCAAAGGCACTTTCCATTTCAGATTTTCTCTTACACCCTCTAGGAAACTGAGATAACACCATCAAGCTGAATTTAGGAAAGCATAAATCCCAGTTCCAAATTTCAAATTTTTGTCACAAAGCCACATTAGA
Source organism: Pyrgilauda ruficollis (assembly GCF_017590135.1). Lineage (NCBI taxonomy): Eukaryota > Metazoa > Chordata > Aves > Passeriformes > Passeridae > Pyrgilauda > Pyrgilauda ruficollis. The sequence goes on from NW_024527266.1 coordinate 184,574, forward strand.
ATCAATGGAAACAGAATTATTCCAAAAGCTCGTATTTGGCTTTCAATTTACTGGCACACTTTTCTTCACAAGGAAGAATTTTGAGAGGGAAACTATCCTTGAACTTAGGTAACATTACAGAGGCCTCCACACCATCATCATAGCTGAACAACTACAGAATTAAACAGCAAATTGTTTCTTCACCCAGGAGCAGAGGTGAATAGGGAGGTGTTTTTTTACAACTGCACCATTTCACGTCAGAGTACCTCCACCGTATCAGCTGAACCTCAGGAGTGGACACGCAGCTATTTCCTGCAGAGAGGGAACTGAACAGCAGACAAAAAAATGAGAGCTCCAGCTGAAGAAAGAGGAGGTTGAAAGGCAGTGGGATTTATGCCTATACACACGAGCCTTAAAGAGGAATTTAGTGGTCATGACTATCAGGCAAATGACAAGGTGGTATTCTGGCAAGTCTCACACCATCAGCCAAGTACACCATGAATTTTCACAGTAGTATTAAGATGTCAGGCAGGTTTCACACAAGCACTTCTGAATTTCCCTTCTGAGCACAGCATGTAGTTTTATAAACATATGCTCAAGAAAGCCTTGTGGCCAATGGCTGCAGGAAGAGAAGAGGCATTAATTAAAGGCTGGATTGACTTACTGCAAAGAATAATGAGGCAATAAATATACTGCCCTGTTAGCACCTGGGCTGTAACCTGTGGGCTGATGATGGACGGGTTGCCTCCATATAGCTTCTGAGACTGCTTGGTTCACTCTTTTTATTGGCTGCAGATGATTTATTACATGCCATCCTACTGCATATTCATTCTGAAACTCACCCCCACTTAGAAGTGTGCCTGAACCCTGGCTGCACCTACTGCCAGCAGAGAAACATGGCTCTGGCAGGATGCTGAACCCCAGGAACCTCCCAAATCTTACTACTTCTGGGACAGCCATGTCATATAAGCCTGCTCCACAGCCCCGAGCAAGGTCAAGGGATGGAGACCATGTGTGAGTAAGGTGGGGCTGCTTTAGCTCCTTTCAAACCATAAGTACTCTGTAAATGGCTAGCCAAATTAGACAAGCAGAGAACTGTCAGCATCAACACCTATACATGGATAGCAGGGGAGATGGCCTGTCAATTAAGACTCAAGATGGGGGGTTGCTTAGATACAAGGCATAAGCTTCACCTATTAGAGGGGACAAGAAATGCTTGCTACCGGCTGTCATCTATTTCTGAGTCGCGGTGTTTATTTTCACCACTCTGCAAGCTGAGATACTCTGAGAGCTGCAACAGGACCTTGATGTGGCGGGAGGACTGCTGCACTGCCTCAGCCATAGTGGTCAAGTGCTGCTGCAGAGTAGTGCTTGCAAATCACTACTGCTCCTTAGCAGACAGAGCCTGCCAACTGTGGAGATGGCTGCACTTTATGTGGCCACAGGAGAGGAAGCAGAGACAGCAGTGTGAGAGCACATCAGGAACCAGGAGCAGGAACAGCATGAACCTCATGGTGTAAGGAACAGCGTGATTGTGTTCCCAGGAGATGAGCAAAGGACTAGGACATTTGCCACAGCAAGGTGGAGAAACAGCATTTTCGAGGGCCACAAGTCTCCTTGGGCTTGGTCTGGTCAAAACCACTTAGTTTTGGTTTCCAAAAGCCTTGGGAACCCAAGCAGCAAAGGGTGCTTAACATACAGTAGTCTAAGATTTCTTACTTTTCTTTAAATCCCACCCTTAACTCTAACATGTTTGTTTCTCTTTTAAAAGTGACAGAGAAAAAGTCTGTACCTCCGGGCTCATATTTGAAACCAAATCTGCTGACTTCAAAGTTCCTTGAAGAATATAAATGTGAAATTGGGAAAGAATTTCACTTTTCACTATCAAAGAGATATCTGAGACAAAGTACACTTTGTAACGTAAACAATCTGTCCCTCTTTCACAGGTTGTTCTACTATAGTAATAGCTCTTGCATATAATCTCTCCACTTATTTATAGTTAGAGGCTGTGAAATTATGAACTCAGCTTCTATCTACAGCCTTCCATTTTCCAAATAGCACTGGTTGACCTCTTGCTCATCAGCACTCTTCTTTTCAACACTACTGCCAAATTCATCTCTCTAGCTACACCAAAGTCACCTCCTCTGAAACTCATGGGACAAGTCTGACATCAAATGAACACACTCACTATATTTCTTCTCTGCTAAGATGCGCTTCACTATAAAACTGTTAAAAGCACAGATGGGCATGGTTTGCAAACATCAGTGAGAAAGGTTTAATGGTACACTGTACATCTCTCTATTAGGACAGTTCACTTTGGACTGACTTGCTACCAAAATAAAATAAAAGGCAGGAGGCTTTTGCCCTTCCTCCAAGCTCATAGAATACTGAAGTCAGAGTGAGTGCTGAGGGTGGTGGATTCCTTCCCCCCGCCAAAAGACTATCTCCTCGTGGGCCGATTCCATTTGGTTTACATGTAACCCTGTGGTATGGATTTTAGTTTGTTAGTTTAAGAGGGGCGGCCAATCTCTTTGCACTGGAACCATTTGAATTCTCCTCATGCCTTTGCTCTCTATCAGAGCAATCTCCTAAATTAGTTCCAGTATGTTGACATTCCTTCCATCTGGTGTCTTTCCATTCAGTGGTATTTTTATTACTCTCCTAACAGCCGCAGACAGAAGTACCTTTCCACTGCTACAAAATGCTCTTTTATTAAAGGTCAGCCAAATCAAAAGAACAAGCGAGTTTGTTTTTAATTTTGGAGATGCAGACTAGAATAACCTTTTCATTCAGAAAATTCATGTATGACCCACTTACCTCACTTGTGCAATAAGCCTTGAATTATTCTTCAAAAAGTCATGTGAGTACTGAAAACTGTCCTTTACCTTAGAAATTCAGCCTGATTCAGCTTTTGTGTTTTTGACTGTTTTACAGCCCCCTGGCATAATTTTTATTTCAGCTGGGTTTTATCTCTGTTTTTAACAGAGAATACAGCAGACATGAAAATATCCCAGATCCAATGAGAAAACCACATATATGCATACACATAAAATTATGCATATGCTTAATTATAATTGAAGATATCAAGATATAAAGTATGTATTTTAATGCTAAACTTGTGTTAAATTGTTTTCCTGAATTATGGCCTTATTCAGCCAAATTGCATCTCCTTTTAAATTAAAGGAATGTAGTTAAGATCCTGCAATAATCTTTTTTAATCAGAGAGCGTGCTATAATTTACTCCCCAGTGAGAAGATTAAATCAGAATGGGAACTATTATCCTTGGTGAAGTTGTTTCTCACAGAGCAAGACTGAGGATATGTAGATTATGATGGTTTGCTCTTTAGAAGGAAGCAAAAATGACAGTTGCTAATTTGGCCACAATAACGTTACACCAATCGACTTTGTTTCGGCAAAGAATACAAGCACTAACTCCCTTTTATTCAAATATGATTTAAACTGTCGAGGAAATTCAGAGAAGAATATTTACATTGCTATGGTAGGACTGTGTAAACGGGAAGATGGAAATAAATTTCACCGCTGCTGGCAATCAGTTTGACATTTAAACCGGACCTGCCCGTGATCTCACACATTTGAATTTATGTCATGTCCGATGAAGTCTGTTTAGGTGATCACCCTGAATGGCAGGAAATTCATAAAGCTGGGTTATGATAACCAAAGAGTTAAGTTTGTTTATTCTTGTTTCATTAGTATCTCCAGACACTTGAAATATTACTTGATGTTCTTGGATGTTATCAACTGAAAACAATGAGAATAAAGCACTCGAAAGTCAAAAGCCTACATAATCAGAGGAAATCAATTAGAAATGTGGTGAAACACTATCACTACTGAAGTACTTTCTCTTGGCCAAAAAAAAGAATAATTTCAGCTTTCCAACTTCCAACATTCTTGATTAAAGCCCAGTCATCCACGTGACGTTTAAAGGGACTCGTGGCTTTTTCAGGTGTTTTGCACACAGAAGGGGTGGGGTCATCAGGCACCAAAGTTTGTTTTGATTATGTCTGAAAACCAGGAGATAGCAAGGGCTTGGACAGAGGCTGGGATTGCTCTGAACTGTCACAGCCTGAGATAGGTGACTGTTTTGCCACCCTGGCCCCTGGCTGCTGCCCCACCCTGAGGTCCACATGCAGCTGATGGCAGGAGACACCTGTCTGAGCCAGCGCTGCTGCAGGGATGAAGTTCCTCAGCAACATGGCTTGTGTCCACACACCTTTAACAGCTGCCACACAGGCAGATTTCTGACAATGCAGCTGGTTTTGCTGATGATATGGCGACTTGACTGACACAGCTTCCCACACTAGAGACAGGCCTATGTGTGTGTGAAACACCAAGTGTGTTTATGCTTTGTCGCATGAAGTCTGGCACAAAGCATGAGATTGAACATGTATTTGGCAAGTGCAGTGAGTATCCTGGAATACTATGCCACTGCTGTTACACACTGTCAAATTATCTCCTACTGCCTTTGGGGTTTGAAAGCAGAGCTGAACCAGTCTTCTGATTAAGCATGCAACCTAGCTCAAGCCATTGTGAACTGGCAGACACATGATGGAGAATCTCTCTGCTTTTTCTTAAGAGTACAAAAAATGCAACCTAGAAAAAAGAAGGAGTGCATCTTACTTGGGAGATCCGTATTTTGTGCCTTGTTAATGCAAAGTGTGCAGCATTCTTATAAGCATCCTGGCCCTAATTCAGCAGAGCACTTCAGCACACACTTTCCTTCAGTTACTCATTTACATTAATGCCATCATGTTCCATGAGCACCAAATTTTAATCCTAATGTTTATTAATTCTCCAGGGAAGATCTTCAGTAAACTATTTCTACAAACATGTTAGCTAATAGTCTGCTTACCTTTAAGTACATTTTGCAAAAGGGCAGAGTTTTCTGTACGGTTATGCTGACCAAAGACAACTCTTTCAGCACAGAAAGTCATGCAGACAACTGTACTTCACACTACAAAGACTCAAGAGCTCACTCCTAAACGTATCAAGTGTAACTTCACCCTCATGATTGGCCCAACACGTGTTTTAATGTTTGCAGAATGTTCCTTCCCTGGTTTAACTTTTATAAAGTATTGCCAGATGAGGTAGATTTTGCACTCAAGCTATCCCTGGAAAAATATGTTAGCTCTCAAAGGCTTTATTATAAAATCCTGAAGTTTTCAAGGCAAAAAAGCAATAGGGCAACGGAAGGGTGAGGGGCAGGGGAGAGACAGACAGATGAATGGACAGAGGCATTATTCTATAAACTAAAATTTATGTGCTGAAATCAGAACACTGCCAGCAAAGGCAACTTTGTTTATCCAGTCCCTTTCAAGGAGTTTAAAGTCACTTAAAGGAGCACTTCCCTCACAGCCACACTCGGCAGATTGCCAATTACAGCCCTGCTGAGAGGATGGAATTTCTTTAGTCACAACTGTACCTCTGCCCCGGCAGTAATGGGTAAGGTACATGCCTTATGATTAGGTTACAAAGAAGAACCTCTAAACTGGAAAGCTTGGTTTCCACACATCTGAATTTGCTTGGTATCAATAAAAAAAGATAAGGTTGTGTTTACATCAAGTAGACAAATTCAGAGGTTAATTGCTATTAGCAGGAAGGTCAAAAGGATACCTAAACAAGATCCTACTTAAGGAAAATACATGTTTGTAAATGCAGTACAAAGAGCTTTCAAAGGTTATTACAGGGATATCCAGCATTGTCCATGGTACGTACATCTGCACAACTTAGCACCTACAGAGAGAGCTGTCAGACGTGCAGTGGCATGTCTGGAAACCTGCAGTAAAATTTGTGAGACAGGAGTAAAATATCTGTAGGATGGTTTCAGTCTTAAAATTAATCTGGTCTAAGTTAGTCAGCTAGACTCCAACAGGAGCCTCCAATACGTCATTTAGTCCACTTATCTGAAAAAAGGTCTCCCAGGAGGGAGCCAACCACCCCGGGAAGATGCTGAACTCTTGTCTAGAGAGGGACACCAAACTTGTAGCATACACCAACTACAGAAACGTTGGATTGGTTAATTTCAGTGAGATTAAGCCCATCTCTTAGGATTTAAATGACTTCAACATTTTTTGTCAGGGGATAGCAATATTATCACTCTTTAGGAAAATCTATGTGTTTAAAGTCCAGCTTTGAAATTATACAAATACTTTAGTCCTTGATGTAGTAGTTCCTTAACTTCACATCAAGTACTCTTCAGCTTCAAGAGAAGCACACACTCAAGGGCCCCTGACGTCACACCCTCACCTCTGGGCAGCTCCTGTGGGTTCAGCTGCACAACCACACATCTTCCCAGTGCTACCGTATCTTAAGTTACAGCATTGGCTGCTACAGGCCAAATACTGACTCTGCTTGGAAAACACACCAGAACCTGATATAGATGCTCATCCTCCACAGCCAAGATGAATTCTCCATCATGGAGCTCAACTGGCTTTGCTGCAGAAGCATTGCTCCTCCCTCCACAGGGCCAGAGAGGGAACTTTTACTCCCACAGGACTTAGTGTCTGCTTCCTAAAAATGCTGTCATCTTTTTCACTTTTACAAATATTTTAACTCAGGAAAAACTATTTTAAGTAAGGATGAGAAGGGCAACTGGCCAAAGACCCACAGCGTGCTTAATATTTTTTCTTCCTAAGATCCCATCCGTATTTGAAGTAACTTTTGTTCCATTTGCAATCTACATGCTGACACAGCATCCCTCCCCTTTTCTGTTCCTTTATCCGAGTTTATTCAATAAAAAGGCAGATACTCATCTCTTTTCAAGTACAAGAACGTGCTTTTGAATAACTCAATATGAGATAGTGTAACACTATGCCAAGACAGCCCTTGTTTTAATCAGTCGTATCAACTCTCCAAGCAGAGCTGCCATATACATCTCATCACCTTCTGCATTTACCTCACAGCTATGGAAATGTGTAGGACTACATTCAGGTTTCCTGTTCTTCACAGTGGAAAAAGGGTGATCCCCAGGGATAAGTCTACCTGACCCAGTTTCCTCTGAACCTCTGGAATCTACATCCCACATCCAGCATGCAGACTCCCTCCGTGCAGCAACAGGCCTTTGGGCTGGCATCTTTTAGCATGCACATGGCGTGACCCATTGAGCTAGTGCTGGGACATAAACAAACCGGCAAATCTTCCCAGCTGTGTCCCAGGAAGAAAGGAGGTAGAGGAGGAAGACAGGATAAGGAAACAGGAATGATAAGCCAGCCACCAGACTGACAGGAAAGTGCGCAGAGGTGGACAGGAAGCGGATGCTGGGATTCAGGGGTAAAAGCTGCAATGACAGAAGTAGCAACTTGAACTGGCTGGTAAGGGAGGACCAAAGTCCTAGAGCAGATAAGAGCAGTCCTGTGCAGTCCAGGGAAAATAAAGCAAACAAGGACTGGTCTAGGGGCTGGGAACACAAACAGACATCAGGCTGGTTCATGAGTGAGGGTGAAATGAAACTGAATTGTACAGTGGGAGCAAGGACATGAGGTGATACATGCAAGCATCTCCCACCTGTGACTGACACAGTGAACTCACACAAGAAGAAGCTCTTCCAAGCAAAGGTTTATGCATCTGTGAAACACTGGTAGCTCAGAGGGAAGGCAGTGCTCAAGGAAGTCTCGTTGGTAAGGGATGGGTTACACAAGGAGTAAGGGTTAGTTTGGTGCACGATCTCAAGAAACATGAACATCAGGTCTGCAAGAACGTAACAGAGCAGTCAGGGACGAAAATCACATTCACTAACCTTCATATATGGTGATGATATGAGGGTGGCTGAGGGATGACATGATCTCAATCTCCCGTCTGATGTGAACCATATCTTGTTCATCCTTAATTTTGTCCTTACGGATGGATTTTATTGCAACCTATAAATGCAGGAAATCAAGCATTATTCTTGGAACTGAACAGATGCATCTAATCCACTAAGAAGAGTTAAAAAATAAATACAGATGTTAGGTGTTGGCAGAACATGGAATGACCAAAACAAACCTTTAAAATACAAACCTCCATGCCCCAGCTCCCTCACTGTATAACAGTAAATACACTGTCATTACAGTGTAATGGCTGACATGAAATTTTGGGCTCCTCAAGTCTTAGGACTTTACTGAGGGGGAACACAGCATTTTTCAGAAAGATTTCTGTGCTAGCCTAAGCACTCTCCTTATGCAAATGGCAAAACTCCTCAAGAGATTTTGATGGGAAGCACGTTTGCTAAGATATGATTGCATCTGACAATTTCAAAAAGAAACGTTTGAGACAATTTCTTTGAAAAAACTTTGAGATCTCTGATGAAACAGAGGTAGGGATCCAGGGTGCTGATTATGTATTGATATCCACATTAATACATAAAGAAACCCATTAACACAGATTAGTCCATGGTTCTCTAAAGCAGGCAAACTGTTCAGGAGTTATGACTTATTAAAAAATCAGAATAAATAAATCTTTAAAATTTACATCTAAACTCGTCCTCATATAAACCCAAGACTTCAGGTCCGACACAACACTTATGCAGTCACTGCAAAACCGTATCCTTCCTGCATCCTTCCTCAATCAGCAAGTTTTTTTACAAGCATATCATGTGACTGGATGTCTTTCCAAAAGGCAGGGTGGGAACAGAGGAAGTGATAGCGGAACTTGCAATATAAATTCAAATTATAACAGTCCTTGTGAGTGTGTGTATGTGTGTTGCCTGTGAAAAAAGGTCTTATCTGAACACCCCCATAAAAATCGTGGAGGTCATCTCATGTCCTATAAGAAATGAAGAAAGCAACAATGCAGAGAAGCTGGTGGGAGAGGGAAGGTGAGGGCATTGTGCATACTGAATGGCAGCATGGCCTTTATTATACTCAATATTTACCCTGCATTGTTTTTTTAAGCTAGAGTTCAGGGAATAAATTATCAGCTAGCTTAAAATCAACAATACGTCTTTGAAAAACATGACTGACCTGCTGAGATGACCACCCTTTTATGGGTAAACCAAACTTGTGTCATTCTTTCCAGGCAACTACTGTGGACTTCTCCTGGGAAAACATTTGTAAATCTATGATTTATGTTATTTCCCCAGTTACTCTAGAAAAAAAAATTTCACTGCCTGCTTCAGTAATTGCAAGTGGCATGACCAGTATTGTTTTCATTATATGATGTAGCATTGAGGATATTGAAGAAAGAAGAGAAAAACTTACAGTATTATAAAATTGAAATGTACATAAACAGGAGCCAATTTAAAGGATCAGGTTTCCTACAAAGCCTTCAACTCTGAAAAGCAACATTGTTCAAAAAAGCATTAAGCACATGCCCCATCCCCTTGAATTCCCAAAGACTGTTGCACGTGCTTAAAATTAAGGTCTTGCTCAAGTGCTCCCCTACTTTGGGACAGCAGAACAAAAAGAAGTCAAGGGACAAAACAACTTGCATGTTAAAACCAAAACAATTATTTTTTTCCTCTTGACCCAAACATTTGGAATAGAGATTTTAAAAGTAACAACACAGCTATAGTCTTCTTTACGTGGCACATATTTCTAGAAAAGGTAATACAACAGATCTTAATTGAGTGACCAAGATAGTCTCGAAGTAATTCTAGAGATGGAAAAGGCAACCAGCTCTAAAGATGACACTGGATTTTTCCCCTTCCCACGTTTGCACTGGGACTGACTGCAAACGCAAATACACCCCATATACAGAAGGATGTGGGTGGCTCTTTTGGAGCAGTATGTGCATTCCTGCAAGAAATAAATATAGACATGGGTAAAAACACATTTTTTCTTAAAAGACAGCCTTGTACTTGGCTCTGAGGAAGAATTTAAGAAGGGTTTCATTGTCAAATATACAACGGGGAGCAAATTCTTCCCCATTCATGGCTGGTAAAGTAATAACAGCAGCCCAGAGGACACGCCAATCTCCTGGTAACTTGACTGCGTGCTTCACAGACAGGACTTTTGCACATCTACCCATAATTACTGCAACTGGCCTCTGCAGAATAATTTATATAAGAAAACATATTTTTAGATACAAAAATGCAAACATGATTGAAAAGTGTGGTGACACTTTGTAATTATATGTTTAGATCAATATTCTAATGCAAACAGATGTGTTGGCTGGGAACATATTTTTTTAACAGGACCAGAGAGTTTACAGTCTCACAACCCACGCTGAAAATTAAGGCACCTTAATTTATAAAGGCTATTCCTAAAAGTTCACCCAAATTTCAAAGATGGTACTTAAGCTCTCCTGAAAGCATCACTTCCCAGTTGCAGGGGTAGAATGCAACAGCCCAGCCAAAGTACTTGGGATTCTGTCGGTGACATCCAGGCAACGTCTCATCACAAACATAAGGAAAGAATACATGCTGAACACATCTCTCGGGTTTTAACATTCCAGACTTTCTCTTCCCTCACTTGGCACTTGGAAACAAGGAAAGACAATTAGCAGGTGTGAAATATCTTTACTCCAGTGGTGTCAGTGGAGTCAGGGCAGCTCTATTCATCCACCTAGCCACGGTCAGCCCATCCCCTGCAATCCTGAGGCACAGCAAGAGTGCTGCGTGGGAGGCAGTGCCCCTCGCACCTTACCAGTACAAGCACTCGCACCGAAGAGAGCTTTACTCACATGCACTAACAAAGCAGTATCACTGTCTATTTGCACAGCACATAAGCTGTAGCCATTTATTAGTTACACCTTGATAAGCAAGTGGTGAAACAGCACAATTTATCCACTTTCAGATGAGGAAATCGAAACAGAAAGGTGACATTACTCCTAAAGGAAATGAGGACAGTAAGGAAACAAGGACAGTATCACCCCAGAAACTGCTGCCTGCCTCTTCCTCTCAAAATGTGCAACACACCACAGAAGAACCTTATTAAACAAACCATCTGGTTATTAAAGGATGATTTCCTTTCCCCATGTTTAATTGCTATTTTTCTCCTCAAAAAGAGTGTCAGGAAAGTGAAAGGTTCAAAGGCATTTCAAAAAATACTTTTCACCCCATGCCATATGCCTGGTGGCCTGCACAATCCCCAAGTGGATAGGTTCCACACTTCAAAGGCTACCAGCCATGCACAGCCTTGCTGGTGACCTGGTCTGAAAGGCCAAACAGTGAGTGATTGGTGTCAGCAGACTGTCACTGTCAGAGGCGGCATCCCAGAGCAGGATTAGTGGAGCAGGACAGCATTCATTCCAGCTCTTCCCTTCTAAGAAACAGATTTCTGCCAGTCAAGTCTTTCACATACAGCAGTCTGCTCAGTCCACATCAGCAAGAATACTTGGGCTCATACTTGTGAAAAAAACAACACAAACAAGAAAGCAGCCCAGTTGGGTTTTATTCAGTATTTCATGGAAACATTACAACTCACAATCACATTCCAGGTATTTATTACATGTTTCATTGTGTTCATATCTCTGAGCAAAATAAGACCTCTAGCTGTATGTTATGGTATCAGACTGTAAAAAAACAAGCCTCCCTTCCAGGTATTCTAAAATATCAATAATAGAACGTCTCTCATGAAATTTATTTATTTCAGAAATATATTCCAAAAAATACATTTTCAAAGAGCACTTATGCTTTTAACACCAGACAGTGCTGGCTCAACTTTTCTAAACCCCACTTACAGGACTGCTGCATGATGGACCTGAATAACTTCAGTATAATAGGAAATAATGTCAATTGAGAAATACCTCATGAAAGAACTTGTTTGTTCACTCTTAAGGCACCTTTCTTTCGTTCTTTCTAGCCTGCTTTCTTGCTTTCTCTGAAAGCAGCGGCTTCACTGAGAGCAACATCAAAATTTATTAAGGGTCACAGCCTATGAATCACGAGTACAGAAAAAGCAACACGCTTTTTACATCAGCTACATTAACTACTCCAAATATTCCAGCTCAATATCTGCAGAGAAAGTGCTGTTAGTCCCTTTGGTACTCTCAAAACACTGTACTTATACCTCTACCACACTTTTCAATATATTTTACAGGGTTTAAGACTTAGATAATTTAATTATAGTATTTTTAGTAACATTACTAGTGGAGGAATTTGTATTTTTCCTAGCTTCTTGTCTTAATGAGAATTTCAGATAACTCCAAGACCTTGCACTCAGAGAGAGTAACATATTAGATTCCTAATACTGAAATCTAAAGCTTCTCACCCCAACAAAACAGGTTCAAGTTCACCTAAACCCCCTATAGACATAGTATCCAATCTGGCAAAACACTTCAGCACATGCCTAACTTCACACATGTGAGCAGGCCATTGACTTTTGTGGGACAGCTGACACATGCAAAGTTAAATACATGCATGAGCACCAAGGTCACAGCTCAAAACTAGGCCATGTGAAGTTTCCCTCTGGGGATCATTACTGGCTGTGTGCACCAAAACCATCCCCAGTACTTTCTGCAGCTCTGATGGCTGCATGGTCCCACACATGGGTCAAGGGGAGACAAAGACCATCATAGATGGGATGAAATCAACTCCACCTGCGCTACCAGTTCTGGTACCAGTCTCTGCTCAGAAGGAGGTAAAGAGAATACCCTCTCCAAAATCTATGGTACAGGCAGGGGGCTGTGAGCCTCTAATACAGCCAGGCACCTCCAAACTGCTCTTCACAAGCACAGCCCCAGCTTCACTGCTGCTCTGCCTTCCAGAAGCAGATAGGAAAGAGACAGCAGAACTTTTGGCTTCCCATCCCTCCATGAGTCAGCTTGCAGAGTGTGCTGGGCGGGAAGCATAGAGAAATAAATTGCTTTCTTCAAGGCTGCAATAAATTACTGGAAAGAGGATTTATACTCACTCCCTGAACTGGTGTAGAGAGATTATAAAGTATTTCCCAACACACTTCATGCTTCTTTGCTTTTGTTTCATACAAATAACTGGAATTGAACTATAAATACTTCAAAAGTATGATGGTTGCATGGTTGCAAAGGTTTCTGTACATTCAGTCATATCTGTGAGAGAAATGTCTTTTTTCCTTTTCAAGCTTCTTGGCTGCTTAGCAGACCAAAATGGGTACAATTTATTTTTACAGAGCCTGATCAAGATCACTGTGTACAAAAAAGTATTTCCAGGTCTAAACATGTGGCAAAGGGCATGGCAGTAGGTGCCCACTTCCATATCAAATCTCCATGTCTGCTGAGTCACTGCTGGCATCATCGTTTACAGCCGAGCAAAAAAAAGCTGTGTTTTCATCAAAGTGAAAATCTGTTTCACTTGATTTCAGGAAGTTGGCTCATGTGTTTGTTTTAGTCTAATGAACCTAAGTTTGCCTCATTTCCAGCTGAGTTGTGTGAATATAAATTAAGGTAGAACTCGCCACACTGCAGAGTCAAAGATTTTTAAGTCAGTGAGTGCTGTAGCTGAGCCTGACTACTTAAATGCCACAAACCACTGACCCTTCCCCAGCAATTTCTGCATGCAGTACATTCAGACCCATTGAAAACAATCTTCCACTCTCTATTATCTACCAAGGCTATTTTTAGGACCATAGTGAGATATGAACTGTTTTTTTCCACCGAGGGAGGCTGTGACTTTTAAGCTGGTTCCAGTACTTGTACGTATCACCCATGCTCAAACAAATTCCAATGGGCTCTTGCAATACTATTGTGGAGAGTCAAAAAACCAACATCAGGACAGAGAGCAAAGTTCCCTGAGAAAGGGAAACCAGCCTGTTGCCACTGAGCAATATGTCAGAAAAGCCGCTTAAAGAAAATTATTAAAAAATGCTGTCTTTGGATGAAGAGAGAGGGGAAGGTTAAATACACATAAAACTCTCCTTTCTGAAAGCTGTGAACTGAATCCATCTCCACCCAGTAATGGGAAGTGGGTGAGCCCAGCCAGTTTCACAGCTCTGCTTCCTTTCTTTGAGATTCGAAGGTGGGAAGTGCAATGTGCCAAGTGCCAACGGGGTGTGGAGGTAAAGAATAGGTTGATCAACCAGGGGAGGTAGAGAAAGGGAGAGCAGAGGATGTTTGGGGGTGGGGAGAGAAAACGTACATTGTTCTTTCTCCAGCTCCACAGAGCCAAGTAAGAAAGAATAAAGTCTGGCACCATATAATGTTTTTTCCAGGGGAGTCTCTGCCTATGGTTCTTGGCCCAGACATCACCAACCCAAGAGGAAAAGAAACAAAGCTACAAAATTACGTGGTCCCTGAGGTGGCTGCAATCAAATGATAAGGAGGGGGATGCTGGTAATGTAGTTGCATTGAAATGGCACTTCCAGAGGTTGCACAAAGGAGAAAAAGGAAAGGCAGGGGGCGGGCTGAATTACTGTCTAATTGGCCTCTGGACCTTTCAGGTGGGAAGAAGGATCCATGGACAGATATTCTTATGGGGAAATGAAGCATTCAAAGGGTTCTGAAAAGGTATGCTTATGAGGACTTCTTTTTGTAAGCCTCCTACCACATGATTATACCTTTGCTGTGTCCATTTGCTGAAAAAAAGTTATCTTGAGATTTCAGCCCTGTGCCAGATGCAGTACTAAAGAGCATCATGCAGGATGTGTAATTCTAAGAACAAGCTTCTGCATGGTCACAGAAAACATTTCATGCAGTCATTGAAAACTTGACAAAAGGCCACTGTGAGTGTAAGCAAAATTAGTGCTTGGCGTTCTGCAGTCTGCTAACACATCTCTCAGAGCTCTCCCTTTCAGGGAAAGAGTAAGGTTGACACAATGCCATTGTTTCAGAGATTGTTAGTTTTCACATCCTAAAAGCCAGATCATCTCCATGGTGATACTGCCTGGGAGACAAGCCTTCAACAAAATCCTTATTAATTATTTATCAGCAGCCCAACTCCATTGTTTGATACGCTGGCAAACTATGCAGTAATCAGGAGAGTTGCTCAAAGCAGTAACCGGTGCCATCTGCACCCAAGTGAGCCTTTGCTGATTTAAATCTCAGCTTCTGCTCATTACTTTGTACCATCACATGTTTGTTCATGTCATGGATGTTACCAAGAACAAAACATTGTTATTGTTGTTGCCAGCCAGCAGCTGCACACATAAAGGGCAATGATGCACGTGCCTCGATGCACCTCTCAGGTCCATGTGCTTGTGGGACATAAAGGTATTTCTTACAGCTGCTTCACTCTGCATGGTAACAGCATATAGCAAACATTAGCATCTCCCTGTTTAATTCCCCTCTTCACAACGTACCAGACAGATTATATTTCTAAAAACCAAAGCTGATGTCACTACTTGTAGAGAAACTCACTCTTGTGCCAAGGCACTAGAAGTCCCGAGTCAGTGTGATAAATGTTAAATCAAAATTCTATTGCATAAGCTGAGGTACAAGGTGCCACTGTCTCTGGGAGAATGAAGGTATGATTACCTCAGGTTTAATTTTCCTTTTCTGGTTCTGCTGGATATAGCTGCTGCTATCATATCATAAACGATGATTCACCAAGTGAAGAAGAGGAATTAACTATTCACGAACACTCAGTACGGGGCTTACATATTCTCTCTAGTTCCTCCTTTATTCACAGAGAAAGATGTTTGTGGAATCAAGTTTTTATGAACAGTAGAAGGTATCAGATGAACACATTTATACTGTACGTATATAAAGTGGGTGCCAGGAGCAACATACAACACCCTTCCTCCACTTCTTTCCTCACCCCCTCATATGGTGCTTGTTATCAGGATTTGTGAGCACATTTCCTGAGTAACTACTGCCTAACTGGGAAATTTGCATCCCTTCATTGTCTGGTACCCACTACCCTCAGTTATGTCTAAAAAGCCTGGCGCATTTACACCATGCATTCTCTGACAAATTTCCCTGGCAGGCCTTTCTTCATTTAATGCTGAGAATCCTTGCCTCAAGTCATGTGCGTCAGAAATATACCAAAAAACTTCTCCCTTCCCAAAAGATTTTTACACCGTATTACTGAAGTCCTAAGCCATAGCACTGTTCAGTTCTAGAAGAAAGATCCTACAAATAACCACCATCCTTAGCAATAATGACATGTTTCCCTTAGTGATACCTCAAGTTGCCCCTTCTCACCCCTCCCTACTGTCCCAACAGCATGCAAATTTCATCCACGTCAATACTCCCTAATCCACAGTACACCAAATTTGCTGTGGTAGGAGCACAGGTTGCAGAAGATTTGTTGAAAAGCAGAGATCTTACATGACCAGGTTATTAAACATGTTTGCAGCTGTGTCCTGTCAGGACTGGAGCCCAAGGCTGGTCTGGCATCCTGGGAGAGTCCCTATCATGTGCAGACTTCACCCTCCTGGAGAAAAGAGTGGGACTACTTACATCTTCTCTAATACACTTTTAAATGTAACTCCATATCCTCCATATCATGCACAGATTGATGGAAGACCATCTCATTTCCAATGTCTAATAACTCACAAATATCCCATCCAACTACTTTCAAACTTTGAAGAAAAGTTCATGCTTCGGCATGTAAGAAATTAGGTCTGGAAAGAAACTGGAGTAGGGGATTTCCCCAAGGCAATGGATGCTCATAACTGTAATTAAAAAAGAAAAAGAAATGCTTTACAGCCTCAACTATGGATCATTCTCCTTAAAAGATGTTAACCAGCACTGAATGCCACATTCACTCAAAAGATGAAAACTGCATTTACAGTTAACTTCTAGTGAAGTTGCCAAGCAGATGTTTATTTTTGGCTCCCACATTTACCAAAGCCAAATGCTACACGGAGTTGGGATTTCACAAAAGTCTAATTGCTTTTCTTCCAGGTTACAATTTTGTTGGAAGCAAAAAGGGGGAAAAAAGGAGGGGGGGGAAAAAAAAAACCAGAAAAAAAAAGCTGACTTCACTTTTAAGTAGGAAAAAAACTGGTAGCATCCGTTTCTATCATGTCTGTTTATACCATAGTTTAAATGAGGTTAGAATTGTGCAATCATTATTGATCGACTTCCAAACACAGCATAGCTCCATCCAGCACATAAGCAAAAAGAGGAAAAGTCACTGAAAGAGAATCCTGTGTCAGTCTTTTAAATTCTGCAAGTCTGTGTGTAGACTCTTTAGTACCAATTAAATTACTGGCAAGTCGGGATAAAGAGGACTGAAAGAATTCACAAGCCTCAAGTTCACTGTTCTCAATGTTACATGGGTATTACAGATTCACTCCCCAAAACCTGGAAGATAGATTTCACAGTAATTTTGGGGCTTGATCTCACAGCTACCACAGCTGCTGATGTAATGCAAAATGCTAAACTGAGGCAGCAGAGAGGAACTTTAATTCAATGTTGTTTTTTTCATTGTGAGTAAGCAGTGAACCACACTGAAGTAATCCTCCAAAGTAGGAGTGCACACTGTTCAAGGCATCAATTTGGGGATGAAACATAAAACCAAGATCTTGGCTATGTCATTATAAAAAAAGCCCTTTATGACTTTCTTAAGAAGACAGGTATAAAGCCGTGGTGCCTGGATCTAGTTCCAGTTTGAAAATTACACGGTCTCCTGTAATTCCTCCAATAATTTAAATTGGAAATGGGTTATTCACACCCTCTAAGCAACTGCTGCAAACTGTTCAATGTGCTGCTAAATAATGGTAACCTCAGCAGTTATGAGAGTCTCTAAAGTGATTTTACAGGTGTAGGCGAAAGGTACTACATCAGTGCAAGGCTGTAATTCACATTAAGCAAGGAAGAGGGTTAGACATTGTTTGAACTCTTAGAAGTAGTTTTTTTTCCCAAGAAACCACCTCACAGCACATTTTCATTCACTGGCATGTTCTGCTTGAGAAAGTTGTGGATAAATAAATGCAACTTGGATTATTCTCTCTCTTTCACTGAAGCTTCTGTGAGTTCAGAGAAACCTCAGAACCACTGAAAGCTTTGCACATCTTTACAATGCCTCTTCCACCACAAATGTGAAGTCAGCTGGTATTGTGGGGATCTTTTGATTCCACTCTCCGGTCCTACAGTCCTTCAGAGAAAAAAGGGAAGTGCTGTTTCACCATAAGAATTACAATAGTACAAGGAAAAAACTTGGGAAGAGTCTTTTTAAAAAGAAATGTCTGTACTTGCATGCACCACAACACTCACTAAAACCCAAAACTATACTGTTTGACCACCTGAAATTCCTAATTAACAGAACGGAATTTTTAAGTGTGAAAAGATTTTTAAAGCTGAATTTAGAGACTTTAGTCTTCTTGATTTACATTGATGAGCAAGGATTCATTGTGCACAGACGATGGGCCACAGAAATTATATGATGGAGGGTGCACAGATATGTTTAAACAGCAGAGTTGGAAGGGTTAATGACATGGAACTATCAGAAGAACCTGTATCTAGTATACTTTCCTAAACTGATCTAAGGTGGATCAAAATATAAACACCACTTCCTGGTGGGAATCTAACAAACCATAAACCCATATCCTATCTGGAAAAATACTCTTGGAAAACAAAGCCTCACCCAGATTATTTTGCTCCAGGGTTTATCGCTTTGCAATATTAAATTTGTTTTTGTTAACACACTGCTTCAGTATTACATTGTTCTGCCTGGACATTACCTATTTAATGGTCCCTTCTGGGAAGGCATCATCTTAGAATTTATGATGGGATGTGGTGGAATTACTACAGCGGGAGGAAAGGAGTTTGCTAAGATTTCTTCCCCATCCGTCTCTGATTTCTGAGAAATGTTTACACCCCTGAAGGTAGAGGAACCTCCTGTTGTTCCGTTCTATTTATTAAAAAGAAATTACCAGGGCCACCCCAATGGCTCAGGAGAGAGAGTAAAACAGGAATGGGAACACTCTTGCTCCCTGCAGCCAGTTGGGCTTGGAATGGATGTGAAAGGGTGAGGAATGAATTACACTTTCCTACAATTAAGTGGCTGGCGATCCAGCAATTCTGCACCCTTAAATGCATAATTCCAGCTTTCCCTGCTAGAAGAGCATTTCACAACTGCAGGCAGTTGTTCTAAGCAGCTATGAGGAGACTTAATTTTGGAGGGGAAAAAGCACAACGCAATTATTTTTCAGGATGGAAAGCTTTTGCCTAGGAACTCTCCCAGACCCTGTGAGCTCCAGGACTGTTGCCCCCTTCTTCAACATGCACAAACACCTTTTTTGGCATGTGTTTTGGCTGGAGTCAGTCGAACAAGCGAGAGTTAGAACTCATGTTTCTGGGATCCCCTTGCCAGAAGCTAAGCTGTTAGGCAGTGTAACAACAGCAGCCCAGGCTTCCCACTTCACCCTGCCAGTGACCTTCGCACACACTTGGACATACCCCCTTCCTCAGTGTGAGGAGCAATTCCCTTTCATGCTGCTCGGTCCAGAAACTCATCTCAGCAAATACCACAAATCATGTCAGACCAAGCAGGACTATTAAAGCAGTGCTGCATAATGTGAATTGCTGTCCACAAGGGACCGGACCAAGAGACTGCCTAACCCACTTTGTTTAACTTTTTAGTTAAACAATCCTGAAAGGGGAAGCTGCATTGCTACTCTGGAAATTACAACTTTAATTGCATTTGATCCACACATTCCTCAGTTAAACTGCAGAAATAATTCAAGAACCAACTCCCAAATAAGACATTTTTCTACATTTCCTGGAAATATATTATTTCCGATGCTGTGAAATAAAAAGCAGACTTATTAATTTATCCAGGTTAAAGTTCTTCCAGTAGCCCTAATAAACTCTAATGTCAGGCTAATTACATGCATTTCACCAGTTTTGCATATTCACATTGCTCAAAGCAACACCATACAACACCAGTGGAACACTGATCGTTTCCAACTCAACCCCACAAACCATTTGCACATATTGCATTCATTGCTCGCTCGTGATGCACTGCCCACGGCAGAAATCCATAGTGCTTCCCTGAACACAAAGCAAGCTTCACTTCACCTCCTTGGGCATGCTTTAATACAGCTCTGAGGTGCCAGTTTTTACTGGGTTATTTAAACAGCGTCTAGAGTTTTGCTGGGCAGATAAGAAGAATAACTTGGGTGTGCAGTAAAACAAAGATACAGCTCTTTGTGCCAAACATTCAGTTTATGGCAATACTTCATAGGAATTATTCCCCATAACAACTGAACTGTCATATCCTACAACTACATCCCAGGCAACCTCCCAGATGAACTCACTACGGCTGCTGTCTGATGTGCTCTACATACAAACATCCAGAACTAACCAGATGTTCTCTATGTAAAACATTTGGTTTGAAACATGCAGTTCTTCTTTCCAAAAATCCATTACATTTGTTTAATGGACTCGCACAGTTCAACTAAAATATCCTGGAGCAGACATCTGACTGCAACTCTACTCTACAAGCCCCATCTGCAAAAAGAAAAAAAGAGAAAGAAAGAAAAGGCAAATGAGAATGCTTTACATGATTTATGCTGTCTTTATGATCAGCCAGTTCATAAAATACAAGCTCTGGTCTACAGACAATAACACAAATCGCTTTCAAGTGTATTGTTTAGTCCTTGCCTGTGTTAAACAAATATTTCAATTGAAACAAAGGGCCGAACTCTACTCTTCAGCTTACAAGTGTTAACACAACTGAGAGCAGCATTTTACCCACGTACATCACAGGGGATGCAATTTTTTTGGTTTATGCTCAGAGTGAGTGAGTAATGACATCCAATAATGATGACCAGTTACATTCACAGTTGCAGAGTTTTCCTTTCATCCAAGAAAGGCTTGAAGGAGGTTGAAGTACAGCATGAAATCCTTCTCCCTGATGAATTCCTTGTGAGCAATGCATAACCCAAAACGAGGCCTATCACAGGTTCCCTTAGACCACATTTACATAATAAAATGCCACACAGAATGGAGGAATACTTTGTTTTACTGAAACACTGGTATAAAATTCTCAAAGTGTACACAGAAAAAAAACCTGTAGTTGAAAAGGATAGCTAATCTCTGCCCTGGATGCAAAAGCACTGCACAGTCCAGCCTAAAGGCCCTCATTCCTCCCAGGCTGTGCTGACACAATGGCAACCAGGTTGTATCAGGTGGTGCTCAACAGTGATGAGCTGTCTCCGGGCACAAGAGATGGTGGACTTTTGAAAAATTGGCACCGTCCCTTCAAAGTGTGACTGAAGCCATGGAAGAGGACATTCATTTTAAGAGCAATTTTCTTGAGATGGTTATACTCACACAAGGAATGGCTCAGCACAGTGCTGGAGCTCTGTTCCACCTCAGCTCTCTCCCCATCGCTGCACCACAGACTTTCTGGATGAACCTCAGGGAAACCACTCACCCTCTTGGAAGCCCAAAGCATGGCTGTAACAACTGGATCCTACAAGAATTGGAGCTTAAACCCACAGATCATAATTTAATTGTTTCACCTCCTTTTGGTGCCCTGAAGAGAATAAAAACATGACAAAGGAAGTAGCATGAAGGACGCTATTGCTCATGTATAGTCCTGATTAAAAAGGTATCTTTCCAAGAGGGCAATGTGAACATCTCTCAATTACACCCCTACACAAGTCAACTAAGCCTGCATTGCCTCCAGCAGGTATTTACAGGAATTTTCCAGATTCCAGGCCACATGGCATTAGAGTACATACCAGATGGGAAGGCTGCACTCTCCCCTCTTCTCCCAAAGGCTACTTTATTTCCTCACACCAAAACAACAGCCCTCAGCTCTGCCCTGTGGAATCCACTGCACCAGCCATCCCCAGGCATCTCCAGGCACAGTCGCTCCTCCTTCCTGAGCTGCACTCTGCTGGGGAAGCCATAATGTTTGATTTCTTCAGAGTGGCAAAAATATGCAAATAAGTGACAGCTCTGAACACGTGCCTTGGAAGCTATTTCTTTAACAAATGCTTTGCTTTCTTCCCCTCTCAGACTTGTGTGCAAAGGACTCAACCTTTTTGTGTCAACAACAAAGCACCATTTAACAAAAATAAACATTTGCTTAGTTACCACACAGCTCAAAAAAGTATTTCTACCCAACCCTTATTGCTATATTTTGTGATTAAAAAAATATTCACACTCATTTTTAAAGTAACCCTTGTACCTCAAATAAAAGGAGATATTTTTCAACATCAGGCATTTAATAGAGATTAGAAATACCATCAGAGATCAAATGGCTTATTGTGTACAGGAAACATGATATGAAAGCTTTGAGATTGCCATCAACAGCAGGACCCCAATTTTTCTGATCTACCAAGGAATATCTAATTTTAGTCCCTGAACTTGGTATCTTTTCACAGGAAAAATAAATCATTATTTTTTAAAGCCTAATGTCCCTTAACTAGTGTCTTTATTCTGAAGCCATGCTGCTCAAGGCCAAACACGCTGACTCAGCTCCACAGCCCAGCCAGACATTAAGATAATTGCAAGTCCCTCAAGCCGCCAGACCTCAGAACAAAGACACTGCTCCAGCCTTAAGTCGTCCCACATGTGGCTGCTGCGCCAGAGCTGCTGAGGGGCCCTGGGATCACCAACATTTCCCAGGAAGGTGCAACAACAGGGGAAGCACAGCCTGCCAAACATCAGTGCTCCGTCACAGAGGCAGTCAGCCCCACTCAAGGTGCAGCAGACCCTCCCCTTCCCCAGGCTGGTGAAGGTGTCCCAGGGACCCAGCAGCAAGGGCTCTCAGGCACCATGCTGAAGGGGTGGTGAGGTGAAGTGGGAAATGCTGACAGTGAGAAGGGAAGGCTGAGGAGGAATCCAGAAATTAACAGTTACATTAGCAGCATGTTAAGCTCAGCAATCTCAGCTGCAGTCTTCTTAATACGTATAAAAAACAAGACCTGCATTTATTTTGTGATTTTCGTATTCACCTACAACTGGCCAGGATGGTTTCGCCCAGGTCAGCCATGCCAACCCCTTGTCCCACAGCTGCTCTGTGACTGGATTTTTTTCAAGTGAAAGGAACCATCCATTGAAGTATTTTATTGTCTTCTCCACTGGTATGGACAGAGCCTGGAAAAGTCCATACTTGAGCAAGACCCAGGACTTCCATCACATCATGGACCAATGGCAGCTTTAAGGACTGATGGTTCATAAACCATCAGAGCTAAGGAAGTTCCATCCATCTTTGGAGAGCTGAGGGACACAATGAGCTTATACCATGCAATAGTTTAACAGACTGAATCGAGGATTGGCCCATGGTCTGTGGTTGAAAATAGAGAAATTACAGAGCTCAAACAAGAGTACAAGAACCATGGAAGATCAAGGGGTGGTTACAACCTTGTCCCCTCCATGCTTTGCAGCACACAGCAAAGGTTACAGGAGGGTCTCCACGTCTACTGAACATCTGGCATTTTTGGTGTGGGTCCAGGATGTTTGAGGGGTATGGCCAGACACAGTACACAGACAGAGTACCTCGCCCAGCCTTAGAGTGTTCAAAGGTCTAGGATCCCCTAATTTATACAACATACTATGCTGCCTGTGAAGACACGATGATAAAATATATTCTGTTTAAAAGTAGATACTTCTCAAATCATAACTTGCAGATGCTTGAAGTCTTTCATGTGGGTAAGACAAATGAGAGCCATAGAGACTGATTTTGTAGCCAGGGAGTACAGGAAGCAACAGCAGGAGAACACTATTGAAAGCCTGGATACACTTATGGCTTTAATGAATTGGTCATCAAATATAACAACACACATATGTGGATATGTGGATTTTACCTTGCTTTGTAGTTTGCTCCCCGCCCTTTGTAGTTCCTCCCCCAGCTATTCCCCATATATCTAGCAAAGTGAAAATTATTTTGGGTTTAGTTTATTAAATGGACACACATGGTACTCACATCTGCTGGAAGATATTTGAGGGAAACACTGACAAATATCATTTACATATTTAGTTGGAGACCTTTTCATCTGAGACATTTCCTCTGACATATCAACTATCCTAAGTAAATCGACCCATCAGTGCTAATGACAAGACGTTTTTCTGTAAAGTGTCTGGTGCACACCTGGGCAATTTAGGGACAAATCTTGACTTATGGAGGAGGCAAGAAGGACATGCTCTTGTAGGTCAGAGGTTCCCATGCCAACGTGCCCATCACTGGTGGCATGCAAACCGTCACCACAGAACACCCAAGATGGGCACTGGCTGCAGCCTCCAGCCTAATCCAGGGTCAGGAGCTGTTGAGGCTCTGGGCAGCACTCTGAGGAGCCACCAATGGCTTTTGCTATCTGTGCTGTGAGCTCCTATCCCACCCCAAGCCTGGAGGCAAACCTGCACCTCTGGCTTCAGAGAATCTTTCAGAGCTGTGGCAGAAAACATTGTTTGGTCCTGCTTTTTAGAGGAAAACATACAAGACAACAGTAAGGAGAACAGTGTTCTGCACAGCAAGAGGAGGTGCTTTGGCATCAGCACCCCAGTTCATGTAGATAGACAGTACATTAGTGTGTACAGGAGGGAGAGACTAGAACCAGGCAGATGCCCACGTCAAACCAAAGGTCATCAGCCAGTTTCCAAATGCCTGGTACGTAGCTTTTGAAAACTTGTCCCATAGGCTCTACATTTGGATAATTATGGCTGTACACATGTTCACCTGCTGGTGTTCAGGGCTGATATATCCAGAGCTAGTTTTCAACCCACACATTTGTCATTCTTCCTTGGGACTGCTGTGGCCACCGGGTGCCTCCTCCCAATTCCTCATTCCAGCAGAGACTCTCTAGTTACTTATTTACCAGACAAAACACAGACTAACTACAATTACAGTTCTGTAAAGAATAAACAATTGTTCACAAGAACGGCACATTCCACATGGTTTTATTCAACATGTATGACCCTGAACTACAATATATACAATAACTGTCTCCACATGGCAAATCCACACTGTGGTTCCTAAAAATTAATAATTTTTAGAACACATGTCACTAAAAAATGCAGTACATTTTAGCAATATCTAATGAAAGACTTTGTACAAGCAATTTCCATTCTCTTGTGTTCTCTAGCACATGGTGCTGTGAAACCATTTGTAAAAACACTTAGGCAATTTATAGTGTTTTTAGTTGAAAGCTGCATTAAAAACATTGGCTCAAATTCTGTTGTGAAATTTCACATGTAGAGGGAATCACACTATGTATGCATCAAGCCCTGTTCATTAGTGTAACTTTCCCATATTAATCCTTCCAGAAAGGAATACACTGAGACACGGGGAAGTTAATTATCTGCCCAAAATTGCTCAGTCCAATGTGGGAGAAAAAAAATAAGGCAACAGTCTCTTGAAAACTTGTAATTTCTTCACCTGTAAGGAAGCGCAACATCATTGAGAGAATTTCACTTGATCTTTACTCAAAGCTCAGAACATTCTGTTCTTTAATTTAATAAAAGACTTGACAAACAAATATATTCAGATGACCCCTTACTGGCTAGTCATTAATTCAGACTGTCATACCATTGACCCATACTTCCCTGAACAAATCTGCTTCTCCCACAGAAATTCTCAGTGCAGAAAACCAGTAATCTGTTCTAGTACCTTTCTCCTGATGACCTTCATGCTGTAATCAGTTATTTCTGTCTGCGCCCCTTAATGTTACGGTCTTCTTTGGCATTTCAGCTATCCAAGTGTTTATATGAACACTGCAGCAATTTGATACAACCAGGTAGTAACTCCTATGGTAATAAAGACCACAATATTCACTGTGAATTACATTAGAATAATTCCAGTGGATTTATTTCCATTTGCTGGTTTTTTTTAAACCACAGTCTTGGAACACATCTAATAGTTAAGGGTGGAACAAATAACAAATTAACAGCAAAACTATTTTCAAGCCCATATACTCTTTCCAACTTCTATTCATTCCAGATCTAGAATTTCCATGCATGCAGAGGATGACCTGAGTTTCACTAACATGCCTTCAGCACCATGAAAACACTGTCCAGATTTAGTCACATTACGAGTCCCTAAAGGAACTCGGTTTGAACATCTTAAATAAATAATTAAATACATACATACACATATACATACCTGCGTAAGATTTAGGTCATATGTTTTGCAAGAATCCCTTTTGCCCTGAAGAACCTCAGGCCCCAGGTGAGTGTAGCATGGCAGGAGAGGTGCCCGCAGCAGCCACCACAGGCTGCACAGATCCTGCTGGCAGCTGCCAGCCTGGGAGCAGGGAGCAAAGCCGCACGGCCTGCGCGGGTCACCGCGCTGGCACGCACAACAAAGCGGGAGGCAGCGGAGTACAAAAGGGAAAGGAATGGAGACCGAAGCTGGATGTCACACAGGGACAAAAGACCCGGGTAAAGAGAGAGGCCAGGAGGCAGGACAGGTTGAGCTCTGCAAGAGGAGGGTGTCATCCACAAGACCCTGATGTTACATAGTCTACATGTCTGGACAAATCAGATACCTGCTTGTGCACTCAAAACTAGCTGAAACTTCTGCTGATTTTGGCTTTAATTGGCAAGTTTTTCATTTCTCATGTATAAAATGGGGTAGCAATACAAGCCATTGTTACTATAATTGAAGTGTATTATTAGAGCTGTGGAAGCCACCTTCACAAATCAGGAACCTGCTAAGCGAAGTACTGTACAGACACTTCACATCACATCAGCATTGTGTAGATACTTATTCCTGTATCTGCCACAAAGGAAGATGTCTTAGTAAGAGCAACAAAGAACCTTAAAAGAAATAAACAGATTCTGTGTCAGATTTGGACATTATCCTGCAGAAGATGCACACCAAGCAATGAAGATAAAAATCAACATGAAGCAGTCATCCAAGCACTAACTGAAGAAATTCTTGGGGGAAAAAAATGGAAATATATTATTAAGAATAAAAAAAATCACATGCATCAGAGGGACACTCACATTTTCTGTTATATTGGCAGCACAGGTGAGAGAACAAATGTTTCACCTGGCTTTCACTGCCCTCAGTGACCCATGAGCACACTTGTATCCTGTTATAAGGAACCTTTAAAAACCACACTCCAAACAAATGGTTGTGTGGCAAACAAGGCCTTAATTACTGCCATGACAGAGCCATCATTGTTGATACTCATGTTTTGTCATGATATGGAGAAATACAATCAGCAAAGCAAAAGTCCTCCTTTCATGTAATCTGTTGCTGTTCCAGGTTTCAAAGACCCTGTGTAACCCTTCAAACTCATCAAGAAGCAGACCTGTTTCAAAGCAAAAATTTACACTGCAGTAGTAAATAAAAAAATTGGCTGCTTTAAAGTTTGAGGGTTTTTTACAGGATTTTGATCCAGAAACCAATTTAATTTGGCAACATCCTTCTACCTGCACTTATTATGCAAAAGAGATAAATAACACACGGTAGCCACCACACATAACATGCCTGTCTAAATATGTACCATGTGCCTGTTCTTCATGTTGAGCTGCTGCTTGTCATCAATTCCCAAAATAATTAACTTTCTGGAGGAACGGCTGGAGGAGAATAGTGCTTCCTCCACCTGCTGGTGAGGAGGAAGAAAAGATGTCGTGGCTCAGGCAGAAAGAGGGAGATGAAGGAGGAGGGGAGGCAGGCTCCTGCAGCTACTCCCCATCACCTCCCAAGTGCAGCCTAGGGAGAGACAGGGAGACAAACTTCCTGGCTTTTGCAAACGGCAAACAGAAAACGCCTATCTGTAATCTAAATTTGCATTCTAATGACTGTTTACTCCACTAGAATAATTTACTCAAAGAAGAATCCAGCAGCATTTACCATCTTCGTGCACCATGCACAGAATCAGCCAGAGGTGGCCAACACACACCTTAAATAAGGCTGAAATAAGCGTAACTGTGGATTTCTTGGCTAACAAACATTGAACACGAACAAAAGTTCCGTTCTTTGGTTTAACGTGTGCAAGATGACAAGTGGAAAAAACACCCACAGAAACATCAACATGAGTGTTACTTCACAGGCTTGAGATATCATCTCTTCATCCTTACACTTGCTAACAGGTGCCTTAATTTAAAACGTCGTAAGTTACAACTCTGTATACTGAGACAGCACTAATGAAGAAACCTTGCTGGCAAAATTAGGCACCTCATACATCATATACTGGGCAATATTTTAACTGCTCCATGCAGTATGCAATACTGTCTGTAGTCACTGTGGTAATTAATGCACAAATTCACCTAAGTTGTTTCCAATAATCAACCAAATGTATCATACAATCTACCCTGGAGCTTTATGGCAGGAAACTTTATGATCATGTCCCACCGCATTACAAGGCAAGACAAAAGTTAAAGTTAAGAGGAATAACAATTTGAATAAACCTGTAACCTGCTAACACGTGCCAAATACTACTTTCATTTAAGTCAACAGTGTTGAACTGTCTTCTCACCTTGGTTTTACTTTATTTACCCAAACCTGCCAGTTTATTTCATTTCTCAGCTCTGTTTATACAGATGACAACAAATCCAAAGTTTGTGCTTCACATTAAAAGCCTGGCTAATCACGCAAACCTCTTTATTAAATTCCATACAGCTAAAGAAATTCCTGACAGACAAGAGAAGTGGAAAGGCTAAACAGGAGAATTGCTTGAACAAGACTGATGAATGGGAACACAAGGTCCAGCTTTGCAATCTGTTACCATTCAGCTTCAAACACCTGCTTACCACTGAGTAAGGAAAGCGATGATCAGCTAAACCAGCAACAGAATAGGAAGCAAACAGCCTGGACAAGAGCACCTTAGGACTCTTTCTGCCAGTTGCAATAGGATTGGCATTGGACGTGGTGCAATAGACAGTGCTGGCCACATCCCCTGCTCTGTGCATCCCCTGCTGGACACGGCAGCATCTGGTCCAGCCTGCTCATGGACAATGCAAACACTGCCCCTAATAAGAACTGAGAAGAAGAAAGGGAAGAGAAAGAGGGGTGGAAAAAACAAAGAAAAACTGCCCCTCTCTGATCAGTCATCTCCCGTCAGTTCTCTTATCTCACCCATGGAAAGGAATCAGTGTTCACTGTAACAGCCAGACAAGGGAACTGTCAGAAAACAAGAAGCATTTTCCATTCACCAAGACCTGGCTGGATTCCTGACGACTAGCTTTTATTCTGCAAGCAGACAAACTGTGGCTATTTTACATACAGTCACAGATGTTACAGTTCAAATAGACACGTTACACCAGAGCTCGCCTGCAGACTAGTTAATAATTACGAAGTGCCACACGCCAAGGCTTGCATTACTCCAGTAAAAAACACACCCTGGTAAGGACTTGTTCAGCTTCTACATACCAGCTGATACAGCGAATGTTACATTTTTATTGCATTTAAGATTGCATAGGTATTCTGATTTTCACTCTCTCCATTTCAACATGCCATTAGCCATATAAATTTTGTTCAGACCGTAACATCAAAGTATCCTTTAACTGTGAAGCTGAAGGGCTTGACAGTTAGCAAAATATGGAAAGACCTAGCATGTTGTTGTTAGATTAGACACACATCTATCTACTCCACATCCTTTCCTCTGTAAGAGCTCTTTCCAAAGCCAAATCTCATGGTACATTACTGCCACCCTTTTTTTGTTAATTTCTCAACTCCTTGAAAAGAGATGTTTTCAATTTATTTGCTTATTTACTACATTTTATAATGCAACTCAAAACTAATCTACTTTTAAAATAATAGTTAGCATATAATATAGCCCTGAAGCTTTTGTTAGCCTGAAGTTGTAAAACAGCCAAGACAGCAAACTTTAAAAATCATGGCCTTAGAGTGAGCATGTGCAGAGATGTCCATCTCTGGTTTCTCTTTAGCCAGCCTCCAAATGAGCTAATAAACTGAAAGCATATAAGATATGACTCTACAACTTGGCTGGAACATTCATTTTCACTCTCGACACAAAGACATTCAGTTGCAAAGTGTTCCTTATTAAAGTCATAGCATCTGAAATTTCATTTTCTGTTTTACAGATCCTTCTGCCTCTGGGTGCATAGTGAGCTCCCCAGCAACCAAAACGGAAAGGTAAATGTAACATCACCAGGGAATGCCTCACTTTTAGATGAAGTCTAGTGAAAACTCATATAGTGCACTTCAGGACAAAGACCACTGTAGAAAACCCCCTACTTCTTTAACACAACAATACCTGCCTCTCATTCCCCAGTCCTCTGTGGATAGTTACATATTTCTGGGAAGGAAAAATGACAATAATTCTGACTAACGTGAACATGGCTTCAGTTGCATTTCTGCAGCCGGCTGGAGCACTGAACCAGTGAGGAAATGCTGAGTTATTGCTGAACAATCCCCGGGCTGCTTGAAGTCTCAAGCCAGCCGACACCGCTGAGCAGTGAAATGGATCATAAAAACCAAGGGGGTGGGCTGCAGTCCCTGCAATTTTTTTAGGTGTCAGCAAAGTTCAGCTCACAAAAGTATGAGCGAATCACAGCATTTTTAACCAGAGAAGCAAACGTTTTCCCTTCTGACAGTACTTTGTGAGCTGTGCTGGTTGGCCAGAGGATGTGACAGGTTTGTCCAAAACGTGAATTTCCACTGGGCAGAAAACTATTCATAGTGGACACGCATGTAAAAAAAAACGCAGAAAAAAACAGTAAGTCACCCAAATTTTCCAATAATAACACATCCCCTCAAAATGTACCAATGCACTACTGCAGTGCCTCTACCACTCCTCTCAGATATAAGTCTCTCTGCAGGGCTGGCACTCTGAACAAAGCCGCGGACCGCAGGCACGGGTGGGATGTCGAGCGGGTCCCCGCCTCGGCACCGCCCGCCAGCCCCGTACACAGGACGGGGCTCCTAAGGGGATGCACCCGGTCGGCTCTGTTCCGAAATCGGAGCTGGAATATGATCTTATATATACCTGTATATAAAAGAGTATATATAAGAGAAAGAGGCAGAGAGAAGCCGCTCTGTTGCCTTACCACTCTGCCAGAGAACCTCTCGATGGCCCGCTTGACTTTGCCATAGGTGCCTTTGCCCAAGGTCTCCTGCAGCTCGTAGCGATGCTTCAGGTTGTGCTTGTGGTGATGCCGTTTCACCCCCTGCTGCTTCCTCGCCGCCGTTACCTCCGGAGACGGAGCCGCCCGGACCGGCTCCTCCATGGCCGCCGCCGCCTCGCCGCCGGGCGGGCCGGGGCCGCAGGAGGAGCAGCGGGGCTGCGCGGGGCTGGGGCTGCTGCTGCCGCGGGCGGCCGCCTCGGTGCCCTCCATGCCCGGCGGCGGGCGCGGTATGAGCGCCCCGCCGGCCTCGCAGCGGCGGGGATCGCTGCTACGGGCGGTGCTTTGTGCGCCCAGGGCACGGGGGATCCGCTGCGGCTCTCCCAGGCCGCTGGAAGGCGCCTCAGCGCGGCCGAGCCCCGCGCCGCCGAGCCCCGGGCTGAGCCCCTGAGCCCCTCGGGACTGGGCTGAGGCCAGGCGGAGCACCGGCCCCGCGGGGCTCGTGTGTGCACCTGCAGGGACGGCGGGCAGGGGCTCGAGAGAGCCTGCACCAAATACAGGCCTGGAAAGATTTTCCAGAAAACTTCTCATTTTCCCCATTCACCAAGTGGGCGAGAGTTTCCTGTAGGTTTTCCATGTTGGTGGAGCTGGCAGAAAAACTCGGGCACACCCAGGTGCCGCCTGTCCTTGGCATGGGCAGGCACTATTTGCCTGCTCCACAAGGTTTTTGCCGGTGAGAAACCACCCTGGGCCCAGTCTTGCTGTGGTTGACTTGCAAATCTGTGCCAAGAGCTGAGAAGCACCTCGTGTCTGCTTTCGGGATCTTTGAAGTACAAAGAATGCATTGGTTTTATGCTTTCTTCATTTTAAAGGAAGAGTTATTTCTTTCAAAGACAGCTTGAAAACTTAAACCAACACATATATACAAATTTGACCAAGGTTAATATGAATCAGATATTCCCTTCAGAAAAGAAGCCATCCCCAAGTACATAGCCAGAGAAGGCAGATGGTCGCTTCTTGCAGAAATGGGAAATTTGCATAGGGTGGAATCATTCTGGCATTCTCCACTATGGCCAGTTTTCTGGAACAACATGCTTTCAAGTGAGAGCCCTGGTTCAGTGTCTCTTCCCCACTGACTGTTCTTAAGGTGCAGATTACAGCTGGGGTTGTCTTCTCTGCAAAGATAACACACAGACCTTTTGAAATCTTGGCTTCCACTTTGTGGTCACAGCAATATCAAGGTGCAGAATTTCAGGAACCAAGAGCCCCATCCCTCTATTTTGCTGGGAGAGTGTTAGCACAGAAGCTGATCCATGTGCCAGACAGTTTTACTGGCTGGCTCCTGCAAAGGCTCAGGTCTGTCAAAGGCAACTAACTATGGAGTGTCAAGATGATGGGGTGATACCCAGGCACCAGCTTTGGTGAGGATGCTTGTTTGGTTCCTCTAGCTCACTGGGCCTGTGTGTAAAGCTGGATTTCTGCAAGGTTTCTTCTTGACACTGTGAACACCCTGCCCTGAGGTTGCAGCCTTAGCTTCTCTGACTTGAACTTGAAAACAGAAGTTTTTCTGTAATTACATCACTACACCTTCATTTTAGGATCAGGAAAAGTGTCCAGCTGGCTCAAGGCAAGTCTGCCTAGCGCAGTACCCTGTTCCTGGCAGGAGCCAGCACCATGCCACAAGGTTTGAAAAAGACAGAAAGAATTCTGCAGCATTCAGAAGAAACATCTCCTATGCTGGCTTCTTGATCTTTGGAAGCTCAATACTGATTGAAGTCTGGGAGCATGACATTTAACATCTCTTTCACAGAATGCACCAGAAAGTGGCTATTCCAAAGCAGGAGAGGTAAGGGAAGCTTCACTCTATTACCATTTAAAAAAAAAGTCACACATTTTCTTCCTGTAGCCCCTTCCTTTATCTTAAATATAGAAAGCACAAAAATTCTGTGGCCTTCTCTTCGTAAGAAGCAAGATGACGTTTGTAGCTTGGAGGTTTTTATTGTTTTTATGCTCTGAAGTGCTGTTGCATTCCCCCAGCTGGCACAGAATACACGATGCCTGGGCTACCTGAACATGCAGGAGAGGGGCAGAGGTATATCTGCTACTGCCCTGGCTGACTTCCATGCCCCTAGTGTGAAACCCACTTACATAGCTCTTCTCACATTTGAGGAGATGCCTCAAGAGACATCCATGTGTAGGAATGCGGGACAGACCTGCTGCAAGTAAGGACGGGCATAGGGGTGGGAATGCAGCAGGAGGCAGGAGGGACCTAGGAGAGGGGCTGGCAGCACAGGGAACATAAAGGGTGCCCTTGACTGCCAGGAGAAGTGAAAAATTTTCCTGGCGTGTGTTCACCTCTGCACAATTTCACTTAAGTAGATTAAATCAGAGTCCCGCTCTTGCTGGGTGCCAGGGGTGCAGCAGTCTGTCAAGATGACAGTGACAACTGTCCTGGTGGTTTTGCATGTCCAGTGCAAGCCCTGGTCCCATCAAAGAGGGTGGCACGGGTCCTGCTCTGACCTGTGCCAGCTGATGGGTGCTGCAGGAGCAGTTTGGGACTGGCTGGGGCCCCGGAGAGGCAGCAGGGGAGTGTTCAGCTATGGCTGTCAGATAGTCTGGAAGCTTCCTTCAGACTGAAACTCAGTAGAGCCTATATTCAGATCCTTTATACCTCTTGAATAGCAGAAAAGCATGAATGTCCATGATGAAAAGAGGTTTCATTATGTTGTACTCATGAGCATTGTTAATATCCCTTCTAGCTGCTTGGAAGCATACATCATCATTTTCATGGGAATCATCAGTTTCAAGGAAATATGTCATAAATCATTGCTATATATTAGATTGTGATTGGAGAGATAGACAGCATAATAAATTACCAGAAACTCCGAAATTAAAACTGCTGATTTTGTAATGAATTAAGCACAGGTACTATGGAGCATAAGAAATACCACTTTTCCTTTTAAATTTCTGTGCTCTTAAATGTGAAGCCAGTGGGCATTGAGCAAATTAGATATGTAAATTGAAACTGCCCAAAAGGAACTTTCTGTGCTCGTGTGTAATAGCAATGATAATTGAAAATAATGATAAATATAGAAGTATACATATGTTTGAACGTATCGCCAATGTACAGAGATGTTTCCTTTCAATTTTTAGCAATTCTCTGTAAAACATGCAGTGTTTCATTGTTTCTGAGATAAACATTTGGTAAGAATTTCAATTCTTTGAGTTTATAGACACCACTAGGGAATTCTTCATTTCTGACAGTATTATTTTACATAACTGCTTTTCTTTATTCACAAAAAGGAATTATCCTCCCATTGAAACCAGCAGACTTCTGCTAGCCAGCTTCAAAGGAAATAGGACGAGGTTCTAATTTGCAAAACAATATTGGAGGATATATTGTACCAAATCTAAACAATACAGATTATCACAATAACAACAAAAAGTCATTGATTTCAGGCGGGTTATCTTCCTGAAGTCAGTGTGCGTTGGAAAAGGATCTTAAAAGATTGCAACATGCAAGCAGCAAAAAATTATTATAACATTTAGTGCATTTTTTAGGATTAATTTTACCATGAACTTTCAAAACAGCACAACTTATTTTCTAGCTGGCATAGAAACACTCAGGATAAAAAAGCCCACTGGTTTAATAGAACTCAGTCAAATATTTAGGGCTCCTCAAAAAACTGACAGCTTCTATAATGAGACATGAATTTCATAGAGCTGATGTTAATTTAGTCCATGTATTGAGCTAAATAAAAACAAAACAAGACAAGATTTCAAAGAGACTTGCTAAAATACTTAATTTACCAACTGAGGCCAGGTACTCTCTGTGCAAGTATTATGCATATGGCAGCTTGGTGAGATGGTATCACCTGTACTCAGACCTTTTGCTCTTGAGCATTCTCCAGTGTTTGTGAATTGTTTAACAGTGTTGTTACCACCCTGACACAGATTGGCTTCCAGGGGCTGTCAAAGAGCTGGAATATGTTCCTTGGCTGTTCCCTACACTGTAAGATAGAGGTAAGAGGAGAAATGAGTACTAAAGGGATTCCTGGATGCAGTGAACATATGTTCTTGGATACTAATGTGCTGCTCCCTTAGGTTTCAGTCCTCTCTGGTGAACTCTATAATCTGTACATGGAGAAAAACATAACCATAGTTAAGTCCATTGAGTTGCTTTGACTGCTCATGTTTGATGATCAAGCTCAGTGTGGGTGTATGCATTTGCTGGACCAAGCCTTAGTGTTCAGCACTGTCCAGACTGCAAATCTAAAGATGACATGACTTTCAAATCATCGGAAGACACTGGTAGGCGAAACTGGAGAACATTGTCTCAATGGAACTGTCTCTTCTGCCTTAAGTACCTGCGTTTTGATCTGATGAAGTGAAAGCAAGTTAATGTGTTTCACTCAAGGATGGGGATTATCCTTTAGAAAGCAGTGCTGGCAGAGACAGCTGGCATCCATCTGGTTGCTGTGGTGGGTATCTGTATATTATCTACCCTGGCAGATCACATCCAATCCTTGTAATTGCATGCTTTATGAAAATTGCAGCAGTCAAAAAGTTCAGGATTAAGACAGTAATGCTGATTTTCTCTGTAATGAGCCATATAAAAAAACTGCCTTGACAAGTAGTGGTCTTTTGAGGTGTGTTTTGTTTGCATCCAGAGATGTCAGTTCACTGTTAAAACAATACTTCAGTGGAGTAATGATCACTGACAGGGCCCACATTCAGAGGTTATAACGTTCATCTAAATTCATGTGTCTCCTCTTGTTCTTTGATTGGTGCAAGAACTCTTGAGACGTCCATGCAGTAGGAAGAATAAAGACTTATGTGAAATTAAGCCCTCTGAATCTGGATCCCGGACCCATTATAGAGCTTTATGAGCAGTGAAGAAACTGAGGAATACTTGTAATGCCTTTTTGGAGAGGACTCTGGAACTGAGACTCGAGTTCTTCATAAGACTATAAGACTTTGAATAGGAGAGGAGCTACATGTCCATAAAATACCTTTTAAAGTTCCATTTCCAAGCCTCAAGCTTTTGCTTCTGTGGCTTTTCCTGAGAATTTAGACCATTAATGTGTTATAAATTTTACCTGTAATACTGTTACATTTTTTCTGCTGCTTGATATGTTTTATTGGGATATCCATAGCACAGAAGATAGCAGTCACCTGCTCAATTTACATCTCCAGATCTGAAAATTTGTTTATATCTGCACACGTGCCTGTATGCTTATGTCACATGATTTTATCCATAAAAAATATGCTTTTCTACAGTCAACATTTCCTCAAAACTCCCCACTGTTATTGATAAACTGGGACCGTCAAAACCAGAGGAGTGAGAAGAAACAACCCAAGCTGCACAGAAGACAAAACTGAAATGCAGTGGCTGAAGCTCAATGTCTTTCTGTTACACAGCTTTGCGAAGAACTGAGCACACACAATTCCTTCTCCTGTTGCTTTCCTATTTCTTATCCAGTTTAGACGTTCTTTCAGTAAAACTCTGTGGTGTTACTTTATATTAATTTTGTTAAATATATTAGCAATACAATCCAAATTACCAGCTTCCTCCCTCTTCCTGCACATGAATCCTTTCAGGATTAAAATTCACATACAAGTTGCAGCACTGTGAGCAGAGAATTGCATTCAGTAATGGTCAATGGATTGCACATTACAACAATGCAGACTGCAAAAAAAAAGACACTTAAAACATAGCTGAGTCATTCAGCAGCATGCCCCCCTCCTCTCATTACTTCCCTTAGTTGCCCTCAGTTCCACCCCTTCTGCCGTTTCTGGTTTTTTGCCCTTATTTTGAGAGACTGACTGAGGGCATCGCTTTCCACCACCAGCCCATTAGGCTGTGTGCAGGCAGGCAGATCTGCACCCGGCCTGTTTCATCCACACCAGGAGCAGCTGCTCTGGGCACAGCTCACACACACCAGCTTCTCTGAGGCATCACCACGAGTGGCCATCCCCAGCCACCATCGCTCAATTCCTCCAGCCCCAACTCGGCCGGTGCAACAGTGCAGGAAAGTGAGGTGTCTTCCTGTTGGGTTTTTTTGGCCACGGGCTCTTATCCTGTAAACATAGGTGGTGTTCGGTGGTGCTTGTGGGTTGTGGCGGAAAAGGGTGGAGCTGTGCAGTCCCGGGTTGGTTTGGGGCTGGGAGGCGGCTGGGGCAGAGAGGGGAGGGAAATGCAGCCGAGGTGGTGATGGAATGGGTGTCATCCTGCTGGGGGCTGCGCCAGGGAGCCGTGTGCCTCAGGGCCTTCGCTCAGAGATGTTTGTGTGGGAACATAATGGGGAAGCATGAACTTTTGCCATTGTGACCCCTTCATCCTGGATGACTCATGGATGAGATGGGGCAGATACATCCCTCCAGGACTCTGGGATTTCCTGCCCAGTCCAATTGAATGGCGATATCACAGCCACTGAGTAGATCCTACAAGGAGAGAGGTATTAGTCTTAGTTGTGGCTTTTGTGTAGGAAACCAAGAGTATGTTTTGCACATGACTTTTGTCTTGATGTTGAGGTCTGTGGATCCGTGTCTGGATTGTATCTTTCTTTTCATGCTGCTGTTTGATGCATAACCAGTTTTCTTCAAAATATAAGATTAAAGCTGCTCTAATAATATAGGAAATAAAAAAGACACAGGTAAGAGTATACATGTTTTTCTTAAATATACATTATTTTTAGAGTAAAGAAGATTAAGTGCAAGATGTTTTGCTAAAAGTCACGTTGCATGTGACACCAGTGACTTACCAGATGTTCATACCTTTGGATACACCTGAGCAAACCTTTCTGCAAGACTGTTACTGACTGGCAGATATCAGGGATAATGACAGAAAATCTTGCCCAGTTACCAAAAATGGACCCATGACATTACCATGTTATGACATACAGTGTACCCCATCAGGCAGAACAGCACTTGTTATATTTGACTGATAACATGCATCACTTCCCTTGGCAGTGTAGGTATGTAGTTCAAATTGAGTGGGCAAACAGGCACTGTGTGCCACCTGAGAGACAAATCTGTAGGGAATAGGAGACAGCATGGCTGTCTATTCCCTCCTTGCCCACAGGTGCTGCAGGCTGGCTAGTAACCTTGCCCTCTACAGACAAAGGGGAGAAAGGACTGAATTATACCTCTCAAAAGGCAGTGGTTTCCCCTCCTGGAGGTGTTCTAGGGGGCAGTGGACAACTCCATGCCCTTGCCACAGTCTCCATACTAGGGATACAACCTGACATGGAGAAATCATCTTATCCTCTTCACTTCCC
The DNA here is from genome assembly GCF_017590135.1 of Pyrgilauda ruficollis. Taxonomy (NCBI): domain Eukaryota; kingdom Metazoa; phylum Chordata; class Aves; order Passeriformes; family Passeridae; genus Pyrgilauda; species Pyrgilauda ruficollis. Next base: position 222,553 of record NW_024527266.1, read on the forward strand.
TTTAAATTCCCACTGAAATACTGGAATTCATAGCTGTAAGACTGGCTGTATTTTTTCTTTACTGATCATTAATTTGTCAAAGTCAAAACAATACCAAATTAGAAAATAGATTCAGCACAGAGACTACCAGCTTCCTTTAGCTTTATTTTGTTTGCTTTTCATTTGTCTGCAGCCACTTCCTGGCTTTAGAAAATAATACTTTCTATGACTTGTAAAAAAATTAAGTCAAATAATTAAAAAATGTTAATGGCAACATAATAATTTTATGGCAAGTGATTAGAAAGATATAAACAGAATATTATGGCTTTAGGATGTGTACCAATGATCCAGCATGACTTTCACAGGAAAATGACATACCCAGAATTCTCAGGTAGCAAACTACAAAGAGCAGTTGAATGGAAAATGAATCTGTATGTGTATAGATGCCCAAGAACCAAATATAATTTTCTGTTAGATCTTTTAAAAATCCCATTCTTTATGCCTGTTTGCTATCAGAGAGGACTCTTTAAATCAATAGCAAATTGGCTAAGTGACAAACTTGATCAAAGCCTCATTATGCATGAAAATTTCATTTTGCTGGCTAGGGAATTGTGAGACGGAAGGTTTTGTGACTCTCTGTGTTTCCTTTGTGCTTCTCATGCAGTATGAGGGGAATTGCAAATTTCTAAAATCCCATCGGGGTATAGGGGAGCAGAGGATGCCAGCCCCTCGTGCATTGTCATCCAAGAGTGACATCCCCTCTGACTCCAGCACTGTCCTCACTGCTGGGCCCACAGGAGGGTGAGTGTCAGGCCTGGGATGGAGGGCTTTAAGGGTTGGAGAACATGTTTTTGCCATGCTGACAGGTAATTTTGTTAGGAGCTGATGCTAGCTGGTCTGCATGACAGCCACTCCCAGGCTTCTCCAGCCTGCACTAAAACCACAGTCAGTCACAGTTCAACAACCCCAAGAAGACAACACAGATCTTAAGATGCAGTCCCAACTTCCCAGGGAGAAGCAAGGCAACACATTGATGCCATCAGCTTGCCTGTGTCAATGCAAAGTGCCCAACATTTTGGGCAATTTTGGCTGTAGGAAAGAGCCACCCTCCCCAGCAAGTCCACAGAGGTTTGAGGAGATGCCTCCATCTCCCCTGTGATCTATGGCCAATCAGAAAATCTGGCCCAGGGCCTAAAAACACTTTTAAACTTGTTTCTCCTTATCTCTCGTAAAGAACTAGAATACTCTTTACTGCCTCCCAAGAATTATGCAGAAATAAATCTTCTTGGATCTGCAGAATGCTTTGCTAACAATTAGCAAATTATAAGACAGACACTAATTGTGTTATAAGAAAGAGACAGATTTATTTTTAAGGGAACAGGACAGTTATTTTCAAAGAGCACATTTGAAGGTCTGTTACAAAGATGAAAAAAGTACTCAAATTTAATAAGAGGAGCAACATGACCTCTGCATACTTACCATTGCTTTAGCAAGACCAAATCCTTCTCACTTTACCTCAGCTTGTGCTAATCTCTGTGAGGGCTCCACACACAGGAGCCTTTGCTGGCACTGAAGCTTATGAAGATGAGACCAGTTATGCTGCCTAGAATAAACCAGATGCTGCTGTAAAACAGATGGAGATTACTTATTTTCTCCCTCCATATGCATCCCCCCTCATCATGATACTGTCTGAAGTCTTGTCTCTCATCCTTCTGTTCCCTTCCCTCAGTTCCCAGCCCACTCTCACTTGTTGGGACAGATGCAGCAGGCTTGTTGAGGTCATTTCCTCCCTTAGAACCTAGACACGAAGCTCAGTACCTTTGTCCCATCAGCTTTCTGCCCTGGCTTGATAAAACAGAATGGTTTCACCTTTCATCCCTGTGTACCAGCTGGCACCTACAAGTATGCCTGGGGTATTCCAAGGAGATGAAGGGGTGTCATTGCCCAGCTCTCACTGGTTTTACACCAAGTGACACACATCCTCTGCTCCATGTCACTGCAGCATGAGCTCTTGAATCTGCTTGATTCTTGCCAGTGGTAGTGACAGAGAAAAATTAAGAGCTAGATCATCAGGAAAAGCAAGCATAATGTGGGGCACATTCATTTTTAAATGGGTGAATTCTCCCAGGACACCATCTCTCCTCCAATTTTCAGCTTCATTGGAAATACATAGATCAAATGTCCAGCAGAGGGAAGTGAATTGGCTGAGGTCGTAACTTTACACACACTTCTTTGGAGAAATACAATAGCTAGATTTCTAAGATTTCAACCTGATCTCTGCAATGATGATACTCAAATGTGAAAAGAGAAAGGAAGAAAGGTGCTTCTTGCCGCAGCTTTATCTCATGTGATCTCTGGTTACTGCTGATGAAAGAGAAGAAACCTGCATTGCTTTAGAAAGCGAAGCAGACCCTTTCTGTAGCACCACCAAGTGGTTGAGCATCACTGGAAAAATCTGTCTGCAAAACCAGCCTCAGCAGTGCCTCACAGCAACATTTTCCAACTACTTTACAGTCTTGTAAGTGGTAAATATGATTTTCTGTCAGTAAACCTGGATGTAAATTGGGACTGGCGTCACTGAAGCTGACCAGAGTGTGGGTGAAGACTCAAAGTTGTCAGGAGAAGACTGACAAAACCTTAATGCTTATCTGGTTTTTGTGTGGGTGAACAGATGTTTTGAGCTGTGAAAACCAGAGCTGGGATGTATTAGGACTGTTACAGGCACAGAGTGAGAGACAGGTCTTTCTTTGATAGCTTTTTTCACTGGGAAATGGTATCAGGAATCAGTGGTACACAAGATGCTGTAATGCCTTTTTTAGTAGAATTTACTTTTCTTCTCCTGAAAAAAAACCAAAACTGTGTGACTTTATAAATCAGTTTTGAACAAATATGAAGGGTGTATGATCACAAATAAGTATGGGGGCTGATTCCTGGTGCCATGAAAGTCTCCTGGTGTAAAATTGCCCTTTGCCAGTGATAAGTTATCAGTGAAACTCTGTCATATGTCATAAGTTGTTGCTGCTCTACCTTCAGGGTTGCTACTCAAGGAGGGTTCCTTTGTCTTGAGTCTTCTAATGATGGAGAGAGGCCTATAACAGCTTGGTTGCTCAGGCTCTCCCCCACTACAAAGAGACTTCCAGGCAAAGGGATTGCCAGGATGTCCCTTGTAAAGCCTGGCTCCCAGCACGGTCCTCAGGAGCAAAGAAGCATCTGCCTTAGGAGCCCAAGCCACTGGCATTGTCCTGGTCACAGGTTTTTTTTGAACCCACAAATCTGACTCGGGGAAAGACTAAAAGTATCAGATCATCAGGCTGCATCTGTGTAAAACGGATTTCAGCAGGTTTGAATGCAGGAGCAAAACCTTTGTGTCTGTGGTGATTCGCCTTAGAAAGGCATGTGGTGTAATTCTCCTCTCAGCTATCATCTCCTTTAATTGCTGCGTTCATCAGTTGTGGGTTTCATTAGGTCTCAGCCGACGATCCCCACTCATTTTCTGGCCAAAAAGCAGGACACTGAGGCTTGTGTTCATCGCTAACCTTGTGCAGTGCCGTAGCAGCATTAGCTCCTTTCTACCTCCAGGAATGACAGGGACCAGAGGTATCTCTGCCCTTCACAGAGGCTGCCCAAGTGAAAAGAGCCCTAGGAGGAATAAAAGGCCACCTTCTTCTTACCACCTAATGCTTCTGTAATTAAAAAAGCAGGTGCTCAGTGGCCATTCTGTTTGCCTGCCTGCAAACTTGCAACACAGCCAGAGATGCCTGAGGTGCCGCTGTTTGGAAAAGCTGCAGAAGGACTCAGCATTCCTAATGACAGAGATATGTTTTCAAAAATACATTTCTTAGCATGACAGGCAGAGATGAAAGGGACCTGAGGGGAAGCTTTGCACAGCCCTATTTCAAAAACAGCAGCTGCCAGTGGTATGATTATTGGACTCATCCTCCAGTACAATACTGCAGACAAATAATGGGAATATTTTTGTTTGAAGAGAAGCACCAACACACCAGGTCCTATCATAAGCAGGGTTGTGAGAGCTCAGTGTGGTTTTCAGAGGAGGTGATTATGCATATCTGCCAGTGTTCAGGAGCAGTGGCTATTCAACACTTCTGAAAAGAAGGGCAGATTGATCTTGAGGGAAGATTATCTATTTTGCCTCAATAGATAAACTGAGGCAAAACACATGGCAGAGTCTAATTTCCAAGGTATCATTATAATCATTAATAACTCTTTGTGCATGTGTTCCATGACACACCAAACAGCAGCATGCATATATGAGTATATGAAAACAATAATATCTACGTACCCATCTGTATGTACATACACAAACTCACATTGCTTTAACAGCTATAGTAGGGATCCTGTCCATGCTAACTGTCAGTATTAAAAGTCTTTTTATGTTTATCTTGATGCTTGAGGATCTAAAAGTCAGAGTTCACAAGGAGTTGAAATATTGTTCCTGTATAACTTTAAAAATATAATCACAGCAGAGCACAGCACTACATTCAAGCTGAAGTCAAGCTGACAGTTTTGGTACAGAGCTGGACACCCCATTGTAGCTCTGGCCATCTGCATGCACACTACACTTAAAATGGAAAAAAGCCTCTGGGGAAAACGAACCAAATTCACAGTGTGTACAAGCAGGCATGATCCTTTGAGGTCTGTGGAATGCATTTGTTTACACCAGTAATGGATTTAATCCAGAGACTGTTGTTCTTTATGAGACCTCACTTTTCTTTGTTTTTATGCCAGTGTAATTCCACTTTGTTAGGAATAATACTAATTTATATAAGTGGTGAAAAATTTTATTTTTTCTTTCCAGCACAGATGGTGGATGACAACTTTCATAGCCTGTTTCCTTTCCTGACCTACTGTAATTTTTCTGCAGGTGCTGTTCCCCTGATGTTTTACATGTACTTCAGATTTGCATAGTCTCAAACAGAAGGCAGCCAGGTGTTCAGTGCCCACATCCAGTACCTGCTCCTTAGAGTGAACGGTTTTCCCCAGTGCATATCCCATTCCTGAAGGTAATGATTGCCACATTTTCTTCACCAGCATTTCCCTCCTGCCACTGTGAAAACCACCACCATTCCAGACAGGAAGGGCTGCCTCCCCCAGAAGTTCATTAATGCTGCTTGTTAATTGCCTGATGGCTGAAGACAGAGGGGTTTCATGTGCATGAGGCATCCCTTCTCTTCCTTGTGGGTTGGCTGGATAACCTGATTTTCCTTGGAGAAACAGCTTGCAGTTAATAACATGGACTGTGTCAATAAAACCAGGTACAAAATAATAGAGTGCAGGTAACAGGCAGCATTGTAGAGCATCAGAGCCAAAGTAAAGGGCTTAATATTTAGCAGCCAGGAGTGTAGACCAGAATGAAGATAATCTGAACTCTGTCTTTGATGCATATAGCAAAAGTATGCATCTATCCCTGCCTCTTTTACTGTCACACTTTGTGTCTCTGGACTTAACTTTGCACTAAGTGCTGTCAAATGCGATTCCCTTTTCTTAAGTTTTTTAGCTTTTGCATTCTTGAAGATCAGTGGCAGAATAGGTGAACAGATCTGCACTGTTGACTTTATACAGGCTGCTTAAAAGAGACCAGGGCAGAAAAGGCTACCTAAGCATCACATCGAGGGTGTGGTAGGAGAGGTTAAAGTACAAGCTGCCTTTCCTAAAATCTTGTGCTCTCACCAACTGATGTAATTTCCCCTGATAGCTCGAGCATTAGCCCTCTCCTCAGTTTAAAAAACGAGTCCCTGAGGAGCCTAAATTAAAGATGCCAGTACAAAAGTGCAGGGCCTGACCTCTCGCAGCTGCACTGGGGCTAATACTGATTCATTGTGCTGCTCCGTGTTACAGTCCAAGGGCAGAACAAGGGGCAGGGGAGGGCTCCGGAGGCATTTCAGGCTCCTGGTTAGCTCATTCATAGACACCTGGTGTCCCGCCTCCTCCTCACGCTTCGGTGCATCCCACCCCTATTGTATAGAAAATCCATTCCTTTAGAGGTCTGAGCTGCTTGGGCTGGACAAAGACCAAAATTAAATCTGCAGCTGCTCAGGAAGAGGCTTTCTCTGTCAGGGGTTATTATCGGGGAGATCTGATGAGAGAGCAGAGCAAGGAACTCCCTTCGCCTCTGTTAATTCCAATTACAGGTTTGCATGGATGCATTTGCACATATTTTTCTTGCTTCACGTAAACAACACAGCCCCTCTGTAGCTGGTGTGGACTGTCATGCTTCCACTGACCCAGTTTAGCTCCAGAGCTTTATGAGAGGTATGTGACCTGCTGCACTCACCACGTTTGGCTGGACAGCACTCCATTTGCTACTTGCAGGAAACAGTGTCATGGAGCAGTGAGGCCAAAATACCACCATGGCAGCTCCTTCACCCTCAATGAAGTTGCATCAAGGTTAAATTTGAGTTGACAGAGGCCAGCTCCTCGTCTCACTTACCCTAGAGAGAGCCTGAAATTGCACCATTAGTGCCCAGGGAGTTATTTTGGATTTACAAGGGCACAAGCATGAGCAGAATCTGGCACCAAGTTAAAGGAGAAAAAAAAAAAAAGTTTATGCCAAACAGGAACAGCAGCAGGTGGCACATACAGGCTATATAGTCCCAAGTTCTGAAAGGAAAAGAAACATAATGGTAAGAGAAAACCTTTGTGGTTGCTAAATATGTTTTATTCTTGAATCCCCTGTAGAACTGATCAGTCCCACAGGTTATAAAAATAGATGCAACAGGTGTTAGTTTGAAGACTTCTGTGCTTCATGTCAAGGGCATTCATGAAAAGTTTATGTTCAATGAAACCTGGAGGAGAAAGCAGGATTACTGTGGAAAAAAATCTGCCCTGCTATACTAGAGAACATCTGGAGCCATTAACCAGGGGAATTTAAATCCACATCTCAGAAGCTTTGGATATCTGATCACCGTTCCTGCTATCTCTGTGTAAATAACCTCATGCTGGCAACCTGACCTATTTAGTTGGTGGCTGCTACTTCTTTTCTCTACATCTCATTTCCTTCTGTTCTCTATGTCTCATTTCTTTCAGGGTAATGAGGATGAGTGTTGTTATCTGATTTTCTCTTTATTTCCTTCTTTAATCTGATGTGTTTCCTGTGTTTCCTTTGGACATATCAACCTAAATTGCAGCCCTTTAAGACAACCAAAGACAAGGTGCTGCCTTGGGACTGACTAGCCAGGCTGCAGCATGGGGGTGTGAACAGTATGCAAAGAACAAGATATGGAGCTGTGAGTGGGATTTCAGACAGCTGCTCTGAGGAATTGGGTGACTGAATCCCATTAAGATTGCAGTGAGGTTTAGCAACCTTGCTCTTCCTGGCCACCTTTGAAGAAGGCTCAGCAGAAGGCTCAGCAGAAAGCAGAAAGCAGCCTAAATCTTGCATGAAGCAAGAGACAAGGTTACTCACATAGGAGTGAGTTCTGCTCCTTGCTATTGCAGTAGCTGAGCTGGATGATGTGGAAGGATCCCCTGGCACAATTCTCATTATCCTATATAAGGATATAAGGGGATATAAGGAAAAATGAGGAGAATTTTAGGCATTGTAAGAAGATGTTATCAAAGTGTTGAAGATGTGTCCAAATCTGTATAGGTAAATCAGCTAGAAAGGTAACTGGGCTTGGGAAGATTGTACATGTTTATACAGAAAGCTTGATCAACAGAAGCTGGCTTCCCTATGTATTGCTAGGGCAGCAAACAGGAAATTCTGCCCCACTTTGAGAACACTTTGGCATTTGGGAAGCAAGAGGCAGTTAATCAACATGTCTAGCTCAAAGACAGGCACTGCCAGACCTATTCTACCCAACATCTTCAGCAATAGTTGTTGACTTAGTATGGAAATTTTTTTATCTTTAAAGTGCATTTACACTGTCAGAGTGATGAGAGAGGGCTCTGATCTCAACAAAACAAGCTGCAGAATTAGGGGCTTTAGCAACACACCTTGTCCTAAGGGTGCCACAGCTTTCCTTTGCCATATGCTGTGAAGGCAGTGCAGGGGGTGAGCAAGCAGTGGTGAAGCTCTGCACCCTGCTGTCCCCAAGTGCCCTGGGAAGGTGTCCCACACAGCTCACAGACATTTAACATCCTGACACAATAACAGCATCGCAACAATGTGCTGTTTTCTGCTTCTTTGTAAGTATGGAAGAGCTGCTTTGATAAGTAAACACCCTACTTTAAAATGGTTTCATTTTGACTTTGAAAAGTGTAAGTGGAGTTGAACTGCCTTGAAATACATATTTGTTTTTGCCAATTGCAAAAAGGAGCAAGAGAGGGCTGGGCAAGAACAAACAGACCCCAAAGATCCCTACCAAGGGTTATTATAAGGCAGAGCAATACTAAGATTCTCCACAAGTGCAGGACCATATTAAAGAAAACATTTTAAATAAACTTAGTGATAGAACCTACATTAGACATCTGCCAAAACACCCAACCTTTTCCTTGATAACTTCACAGAAGACTCAAAAATACAGCCAGACAGAGGTTTCAATGTCAGAAATGTGCAAATAAGATCAAAATATACAAGAAGAATTTAGCTATACCTAAAATGTTGCTGTTATTTTTGAAAGCAGGTTAATTGGTGGTCTTGAGCCTTTCACTGCACTTAGGATCTTTCCCCGGAGGGAATTTTCTTTAACTGCAAGGACTCACTCTACCACGAATTCTCATTATCCTATATAAGGATATAAGGGGATATAAGGAAAAATGAGGAGAATTTTAGGCATTGTAAGAAGATGTTATCAAAGTGTTGAAGATGTGTCCAAATCTGTATAGGTAAATCAGCTAGAAAGGTAACTGGGCTTGGGAAGATTGTACATGTTTATACAGAAAGCTTGATCAACAGAAGCTGGCTTCCCTATGTATTGCTAGGGCAGCAAACAGGAAATTCTGCCCCACTTTGAGAACACTTTGGCATTTGGGAAGCAAGAGGCAGTTAATCAACATGTCTAGCTCAAAGACAGGCACTGCCAGACCTATTCTACCCAACATCTTCAGCAATAGTTGTTGACTTAGTATGGAAATTTTTTTATCTTTAAAGTGCATTTACACTGTCAGGGTGATGAGAGAGGGCTCTGATCTCAACAAAACAAGCTGCAGAATTAGGGGCTTTAGCAACACACCTTGTCCTAAGGGTGCCACAGCTTTCCTTTGCCATATGCTGTGAAGGCAGTGCAGGGGGTGAGCAAGCAGTGGTGAAGCTCTGCACCCTGCTGTCCCCAAGTGCCCTGGGAAGGTGTCCCACACAGCTCACAGACATTTAACATCCTGACACAATAACAGCATCGCAACAATGTGCTGTTTTCTGCTTCTTTGTAAGTATGGAAGAGCTGCTTTGATAAGTAAACACCCTACTTTAAAATGGTTTCATTTTGACTTTGAAAAGTGTAAGTGGAGTTGAACTGCCTTGAAATACATATTTGTTTTTGCCAATTGCAAAAAGGAGCAAGAGAGGGCTGGGCAAGAACAAACAGACCCCAAAGATCCCTACCAAGGGTTATTATAAGGCAGAGCAATACTAAGATTCTCCACAAGTGCAGGACCATATTAAAGAAAACATTTTAAATAAACTTAGTGATAGAACCTACATTAGACATCTGCCAAAACACCCAACCTTTTCCTTGATAACTTCACAGAAGACTCAAAAATACAGCCAGACAGAGGTTTCAATGTCAGAAATGTGCAAATAAGATCAAAATATACAAGAAGAATTTAGCTATACCTAAAATGTTGCTGTTATTTTTGAAAGCAGGTTAATTGGTGGTCTTGAGCCTTTCACTGCACTTAGGATCTTTCCCCGGAGGGAATTTTCTTTAACTGCAAGGACTCACTCTACCACGTGTACTGGAAACATTGTGAGAAAAGGATTTCTTCCAGCAGTAAAAGCATTTCAGCAAGCACATTGATGAGGAATGTCTGGGATTTAAATACAGGGAAACCCATAGCTGACATCCTGGAACAGAGGGAGATGGAACAAGGCAACTTTAAAAAAAAAAAAAAAAAAAAAAAAAAAAAAAAAAAAACAAGAGGCCAGCTCCTCGTCTCACTTACCCTAGAGAGAGCCTGAAATTGCACCATTAGTGCCCAGGGAGTTATTTTGGATTTACAAGGGCACAAGCATGAGCAGAATCTGGCACCAAGTTAAAGGAGAAAAAAAAAAAAAGTTTATGCCAAACAGGAACAGCAGCAGGGGGCACATACAGGCTATATAGTCCCAAGTTCTGAAAGGAAAAGAAACATAATGGTAAGAGAAAACCTTTGTGGTTGCTAAATATGTTTTATTCTTGAATCCCCTGTAGAACTGATCAGTCCCACAGGTTATAAAAATAGATGCAACAGGTGTTAGTTTGAAGACTTCTGTGCTTCATGTCAAGGGCATTCATGAAAAGTTTATGTTCAATGAAACCTGGAGGAGAAAGCAGGATTACTGTGGAAAAAAATCTGCCCTGCTATACTAGAGAACATCTGGAGCCATTAACCAGGGGAATTTAAATCCACATCTCAGAAGCTTTGGATATCTGATCACCGTTCCTGCTATCTCTGTGTAAATAACCTCATGCTGGCAACCTGACCTATTTAGTTGGTGGCTGCTACTTCTTTTCTCTACATCTCATTTCCTTCTGTTCTCTATGTCTCATTTCTTTCAGGGTAATGAGGATGAGTGTTGTTATCTGATTTTCTCTTTATTTCCTTCTTTAATCTGATGTGTTTCCTGTGTTTCCTTTGGACATATCAACCTAAATTGCAGCCCTTTAAGACAACCAAAGACAAGGTGCTGCCTTGGGACTGACTAGCCAGGCTGCAGCATGGGGGTGTGAACAGTATGCAAAGAACAAGATATGGAGCTGTGAGTGGGATTTCAGACAGCTGCTCTGAGGAATTGGGTGACTGAATCCCATTAAGATTGCAGTGAGGTTTAGCAACCTTGCTCTTCCTGGCCACCTTTGAAGAAGGCTCAGCAGAAGGCTCAGCAGAAAGCAGAAAGCAGCCTAAATCTTGCATGAAGCAAGAGACAAGGTTACTCACATAGGAGTGAGTTCTGCTCCTTGCTATTGCAGTAGCTGAGCTGGATGTGGAAGGATCCCCTGGCACAATTCTCATTATCCTATATAAGGATATAAGGGGATATAAGGAAAAATGAGGAGAATTTTAGGCATTGTAAGAAGATGTTATCAAAGTGTTGAAGATCTGTCCAAATCTGTATAGGTAAATCAACTAGAAGGTAACTGGACTTGGGAAGATTGTACATGTTTATACAGAAAGCTTGATCAACAGAAGCTGGCTTCCCTATGTATTGCTAGGGCAGCAAACAGGAAATTCTGCCCCACTTTGAGAACACTTTGGCATTTGGGAAGCAAGAGGCAGTTAATCAACATGTCTAGCTCAAAGACAGGCACTGCCAGACCTATTCTACCCAACATCTTCAGCAATAGTTGTTGACTTAGTATGGAAATTTTTTTATCTTTAAAGTGCATTTACACTGTCAGGGTGATGAGAGAGGGCTCTGATCTCAACAAAACAAGCTGCAGAATTAGGGGCTTTAGCAACACACCTTGTCCTAAGGGTGCCACAGCTTTCCTTTGCCATATGCTGTGAAGGCAGTGCAGGGGGTGAGCAAGCAGTGGTGAAGCTCTGCACCCTGCTGTCCCCAAGTGCCCTGGGAAGGTGTCCCACACAGCTCACAGACATTTAACATCCTGACACAATAACAGCATCGCAACAATGTGCTGTTTTCTGCTTCTTTGTAAGTATGGAAGAGCTGCTTTGATAAGTAAACACCCTACTTTAAAATGGTTTCATTTTGACTTTGAAAAGTGTAAGTGGAGTTGAACTGCCTTGAAATACATATTTGTTTTTGCCAATTGCAAAAAGGAGCAAGAGAGGGCTGGGCAAGAACAAACAGACCCCAAAGATCCCTACCAAGGGTTATTATAAGGCAGAGCAATACTAAGATTCTCCACAAGTGCAGGACCATATTAAAGAAAACATTTTAAATAAACTTAGTGATAGAACCTACATTAGACATCTGCCAAAACACCCAACCTTTTCCTTGATAACTTCACAGAAGACTCAAAAATACAGCCAGACAGAGGTTTCAATGTCAGAAATGTGCAAATAAGATCAAAATGTACAAGAAGAATTAGCTACAATATACAAGAAGAATTTAGCTATACCTAAAATGTTGCTGTTATTTTTGAAAGCAGGTTAATTGGTGGTCTTGAGCCTTTCACTGCACTTAGGATCTTTCCCCGGAGGGAATTTTCTTTAACTGCAAGGACTCACTCTACCACGTGTACTGGAAACATTGTGAGAAAAGGATTTCTTCCAGCAGTAAAAGCATTTCAGCAAGCACATTGATGAGGAATGTCTGGGATTTAAATACAGGGAAACCCATAGCTGACATCCTGGAACAGAGGGAGATGGAACAAGGCAACTTTAAAAAAAAAAAAAAAAAAAAAAAAAAAAAAAAAAAAAAGTTAATTACAAACATGTGTAAAGCATAAGGCAAGAAAAAGCAAACAGAGAAAGAATGGCAAGGATCCCGTGGCAAAGTGACCAGTGGTAAGCTGCCATGCCCAAAGCCACAGGATGAGGCCCACAGCATTTATTGCTCACTGGAAGTAATTTTTCAAGTCGAGGAGCAATACTTCTCCAACATAAATGAAAAATTCCAGTCAGCAGAGGGTAACTGAAGCCCTCTTAAAACAAAAGTATCATTGAAGGGAGACTAGTAAATCACCCAGTGACTAGGTTTTTTCATTTGTAGTGAAGAACTCCTCTCTCAGACCTGGTCCCTGTGTCAAGCCCATCCCTGTAGCATTAGCAAAGCACTTCAGGATGTGGTTATCTTTACTCAGTACAAACTTCAGAGGGACCTAAGCACTTTGAATTGGGAGTCAGCACTTTGGCTAGGAGTTTTGACTTGCTGCTGGGAGATTTAGCCTGAGTATTCAGCTGCTAGCCTGAGTCTTCAAGCCTCTCTTTGCCTGTATAAACCCATAGTAATTCCCTGCTTCTGCTTTCTGGAGTGCAGGCGAGAGAGGGAAAGAAAAAAGCTCCTCTGGGTTCCTCTGGCCAAATCTGTAGTTAACCCCATGCCCAAAGCTTTTGCCCCAATGCTTTAGGTATAAAGGAAGTTTGGGCTCACACTCAAGGTACAGTGTGCCTGCACCCTCCAAAACTCTCTTCCCTTTGGCAGGCAGCAGTACTGAGATGAGCAGGATTCACCTGGTAATGCACATTTCCATGTCGTGCTCTTGGTTCCTTTTTGCAGGAATCAAGTGCTGATCACTAGACTCAGCCATTATCCCAATACAAATTTATCTCCAGATTTTGACCTGGAAATGTTGAAATCATGGTTGCCTCTAAATAGTTCAGGCAAAAATGCAAACACTGAACTTCACTCGCTACAGTACATTTTTTCTCAATTCTCTTGCCAATGCAAGAAAGCATTGGCAAAAAAAAACCTAGTTCTGAACATGGGTTGTGCTGTGAAGTCTGTAAGAACTTAGATTTAGGAGGAGGAGAACTTTTTGTTTAGGTGACATGAAAAAAACTGAAAGGAACTGCACTCCAAAAACTGTTTTTAATAGATGTGCTTCTTTTTATAGTTCAAATACTTTCACAAACAGGGATTTAGCTCTGTGCAACCATTTGAAACAGAAGCTCTGTTGCTGAATTGATTTTATTGGTAAAGTAGTAAATTATACCAGTTCTAATGAATGTGAAACATTAAACCTGAAGAAACTGAAGAGCTTTGTGAAGGCAAGTGAAAGCAAATCAGGATCTGAACAAAGGACAAACTAGCAGGGCTGTTGGATAGATTCGGCCTTTACTCCAGCTGTTTGAGGTTGGGTAGACCTGGCTCATGAGCCACGATAAGCAAGACAGTCAGCACTTGTGCTGCAAAGGGCAGGTCCCAAAGATGTCATATGAGACACACAATTCTCTGCTAAAAGTACTTGCAGATCATCCATGACCACAGCAAGATCACAGGTCAGTAGTAATCCCCTGAACCACATGAGAATGCAACCCCTCACCTTCCCTTGGTGGTTCATGTGGACTTTGGGGAAAACACACTAATTCTAGGCACTTCAAATATGTGATTCCTGTCTTCCATTTATGAAGCTACCAGCACTTCTGGAGCATTTAGTTGCAATGCTTAAAGTCCTTGATCTTACTCCTTGACCTGAACCAAAAATTATTTTTAAGGGCTATATTTAACAAATAGCACCACTATCTATTGCCAACTTCATTATAAGTATTCATTAGCTATTGAATGCAGGGAGCCCCCAACACAGAGAAATTATTCGCATCTGACTCCATTGATTCAGAAGGCTGAACAATTGCTTTATTAAAACTATGCTATATTACATTAATACTATATTATAACTATACTAAAGAGATACTAAAAAGATACTAAGAAAAACCCGTGACTGCCTCCAGACAAGAGAGCCTTGAGTGATTGGTTAATTTATATAAACAACCATCACCAGAATCCAATTACCAAATCCCTTCAGGTAAACAATCTTCCTAACACATTCCACATGTGCAAAAACAACAGGATCAGCAAGTAGGGGTAAGAATTGTTTTCTCTTCCTCTGAGGTTCCTTGCTGCAATTCCCAGGAATTCCTTGGGAAGTTGTGCCTGCCTGCTCTCTATGAAGAGAGCTGTGGCTACGCTTACCCATACTAAAAGAATCGAGAGAAGAAAGGGAAGATTCATAAACTAATAAAGCTCCCCAAACACTGGAAAATGTGTAATGGGGCTGGAGGCTGCAAAGCAGGAGGTATGTGTTCTATTTGGTACTTCTTCCCCTCTCCCTGTGCCACACATGCACTACTTCAACGACCATGGAAGTCAACAGAGAAGGATCTATCTATTTATGTCCATAGGCCTTGGATCATGTCTGATGAAAGATGTGATTCTACAAGAGACAGGAGGGGATGCAGAAACACCTGAGAGTTAACACTATAAAAATGTCTCGGGTGTCGTGGTTGCCACCAGCCATGTGCACTGGTGGCTGTCTCTGCTGTGTGCCTCACTGCTTTAGCACAGCTCCTCTCTGTCCCTTGGTTGCTCAGCTCCTTTGGGCAGGTGGTCTGGGGTCTGACTGCACAGTGGATGGAAGGAGCAGTGACACAAAGGACAACTGTAGCCTGCACCCCCACTTCCTACAGCTGCACAGCTTAGTTTTACCCCATGTTGTTACCGGATAACCCAAATATGCTTGTGCGGTAATACACCTGAAAGGTCTACAATGTTTCCCAGCCTGACTTAATCAAAGGAGATTCTTCTGAACCCAAAGGAGACCAGGAGAAGTCACCCTGCTATCTCTATAGCTGCTGTGGCTTTAAAACCACAGTGACTTAGGGGGTACAGGGCTTTTTCCAGTAGTGTCCCCAAACTGCAGTCACTGAGAGGTCGTGACATTCTTTTAGGATGCTGTAATGCACTTTGGTCACTGAATGCATTCAACTACAGAGGTATTTTGCATGGCTCTAAGAGGTTATTATCACCTCAGTTAATTATATGTAAGGATTCAGACTCTGGCAGACCTTAATTATCCTTCCATCAATCTCAAGGTCACAAAAGCTTAGTAGGGCTATTATTAGCAATACAAATATCTCCTTTCTGAATGGAAAAGCTGCTCTTTTTCTTGCATGTCTCATTTTTAAATGCTAAACACATTAGAACCTATAAACCATCTTGAGAATGTGAAATCATCAATGGATGTGCTAAGACCAATACCATCTTCAGACATGAATGTATGATGTTAGAAATCTGGTATGGGGATGAGGCAAAAATTATCAGAATGGGGTGCTTGAAGCCCACATTTAATCCTAAGATATATGCCCTTGGGAGAGTGGTTTGGTGCCCAGAGCATTCCAGTGGACAGGTGCCTAAATAAATTTCATCCAGCACCTCTTTGAACTTCTGGGCACTGGTGTTGTATGCTTGATATAGGAATAACCACAGCTTCATTCACTCAGGGCACACATTCAGATCAATCAATATCCCTTTTGTTTCTAGCTCTGAGGGCTGTGATGGCATTTCTGAAGGCATCAGCTGAATATGTACCAGGTAGCTGCTCTGTTTGAAATTTTAGGCAGCTGGAAACAGCATGAAGAAGGCTGTCCCTTGCTGAAGAGCCTAGTGGTGAGCATTGGGCTATCTACATTGTTAATCTTTTGAACAGAATTAGCTAATAAACGTGCCATGAGGCCCAGCCTGCTTCCCCAACATCACAGACCATAATTGTTTAATGCATAGACCATATAAGCCAGTACTACCTCCCCTGATAATGTTCTTATGCGGCTGTGTGCAAACCCTGAGAAGGGAACTTGAAAAAGAAGAGCCTCGCTCAGGATGGGAAGATTCATTAGCTATTAGGTATTCTGGTAAGCAACTCTGATGCTCATAGGAAAGGAGAGGATTATTTGAACTTGAGGTGTTGGAAACCATTGTTGGGTATATTACACATTTTCTGTGTGGCTTTGAGTGAAGTGCTTTTTGGCCTAAATTTTGTACCAGGAAAGAAAAGGGAAATGTAGCTACTGACTTGAGTAGGATCTGGATCAGGACCCTTGTCACTATGTGTAGGTTTCCCATCTGGGTGGAAATTTTCATTTGAACACACTGTTTCAATTTACAGACTTTGCACACTTAGCAGAGGTTGTCCGGGAAAAGCTTCCCAGGCTGAGCACACTAGAGGTAGTCTGCTGCCCTTCCCAGGTCTCTGGCTCACAGCAACACCACCTTGCAGGTTGGATCTCACTCCCTTGCAAAAGCATTTTGAGTTTCCAGGGCAGAGAACTACTTGTCAGTAAGGTTTTTTTGGCCTGAGTGACACCAAAGTGTGAACTATTCAAACACACTCCGGGAACTGCAAAGTGTTTGTTTTACCTGCCACTGACAAGGATATAAATTCCTATGTGCTCTCTCTAAACAAGTGGCTCTCATCGTAAGGCATGGCTTTGCTTGTGACTTCAGATTTTTACTGTAAAGCAATTAAAATCCAAGCATAATATTCTGTATCACTCGCTATGTATATACAGTTGAGAAGTTTGGTGAAAAGGGAAAAACAAGGGAAAAAGAAAAAATTATCAGAACTTTTAAAGTCAGAGCAGTAAAAAAATTCAAAAGTTTCAAGATAACCCTGATTCTTTCTCCACTTGTTATGTTTTCCATCCTTACTCATAACTCCAGGATTCCATCCCAACCTAAGCAGTATTGACAGGAAAGGATTATCCACTGGAATTTGACATATTTACATCTAGAGAGTGCCAAAGCAAAGTCCTGAGTGGAACAAAGCCGCCCTTATTTGAACTAGCTCCTTCCTCTAGAATTGCAGATGAACACCAGCGTGAGGCACAGGAGTTAATTGTGTAATTAGAGTTTCCTCAAAACTATTTTTTTTTCCCAAAGAGGATGTGCAGTGAAATAAGAGATTGCTTCTTTGGCTTTTTTTCCTCTCACAGTGAAGTAGGAATCACTTGAGAAAAGATTTGTCCCCATGATGCTAAGCACAGCATCTAGTAGCATCATCTTGGAAAAGATTTTGAAATGTACTATTTGCAAATCTGTGGCAGCCAAGAGAACACCTGCTCCATAAGCAAAAAAAAAAAAAAAAAAAAAAAAAAAAAAAAAGTTCAGGGATTTTTTTTTGAATTCCTATGTGCTCTCTCTAAACAAGTGGCTCTCATCGTAAGGCATGGCTTTGCTTGTGACTTCAGATTTTTACTGTAAAGCAATTAAAATCCAAGCATAATATTCTGTATCCCTCGCTATGTATATACAGTTGAGAAGTTTGGTGAAAAGGGAAAAACAAGGGAAAAAGAAAAAATTATCAGAACTTTTAAAGTCAGAGCAGTAAAAAAATTCAAAAGTTTCAAGATAACCCTGATCCTTTCTCCACTTGTTATGTTTTCCATCCTTACTCATAACTCCAGGATTCCATCCCAACCTAAGCAGTATTGACAGGAAAGGATTATCCACTGGAATTTGACATATTTACATCTAGAGAGTGCCAAAGCAAAGTCCTGAGTGGAACAAAGCCGCCCTTATTTGAACTAGCTCCTTCCTCTAGAATTGCAGATGAACACCAGCGTGAGGCACAGGAGTTAATTGTGTAATTAGAGTTTCCTCAAAACTATTTTTTTTTTCCAAAGAGGATGTGCAGTGAAATAAGAAATTGCTCCTTTGGCTTTTTTTTCCTCTCACAGTGAAGTAGGAATCACTTGAGAAAAGATTTGTCCCCATGATGCTAAGCACAGCATCTAGTAGCATCATCTTGGAAAAGATTTTGAAATGTACTATTTGTAAATCTGTGGCAGCCAAGAGAACACCTGCTCCATAAGCAAAAAAAAAAAAAAAAAAAAAAAAAAAAAAAAAAAGCAGAGTTCAGGGATCTTTTTCTGAGGTCTAGCAAGCTGCAGCTGTGATGCTGTATTAACTCTGAATAGCTCTGAGGTTTAGTATTTGCATTATAAATGCAGGAATTATCAAGCTCTGCTCACATAAAGAGATTTCCAAGTTCTTTCACTTTCCGAGTGCATGAGCAAGCACAGACTCTGGAGAAATTACATTATATTGGGAGCTTGCAATGGATTGTATACTAGAGACTCTGGGGAGGTTTTTCTATGTGAGCAAGAACAAAATACACTTTTTGTTTTGGTGTCCAGGGCAGAATTGCTCTTTGAGCATCCCTGGTCAGCTTTAGACTAAGTGGGTTCTTGGCAAAGGAATAATTTTGTTTGCTGTTTGACCTCATGCCAAGATTTACAAATAGGTGTTCAAAAAGTCCTAAGTGTAAATATTCTGAACCAGCATGTCTGACATTGGTGAATATCTGCTCTTGGCTGGTGGAGGATGACAATGACTAAAATGCATGCAGGTAGGCCAGGGTAGCAGTAATGTACGAGTACTCAGAGGACCAGCAGTGATTAGCATCTCACAGTGCTAAGTATCACAGAGAGCTGACATTAAACCCAAAAGAGCCACAGCTTCCCCCTCCCTAAACATCTATAAACCAAGCAGGTGATGACACGACAAATGGGCCAGGGACCAGTTATTAGCAAAATGGCAAAACTGGACAGAATAAGTGGCAGTTGCTTCTAGAATCAGCCCCGCAGTGGATGAAGGCTTTTTCGGGGCGGTGGTAGGGCAGGAGAGCATTAAACAGGGCACACGGGCCGGTGCCGCGGCGGAATCTGGGTAGAAGCGGGGGGCACCTGGAGCCTGTTCTTTGCCAGCTGGATGCGCCAGGCCGGACATGTTCCCGACTCCTGCCCTCGGAGGTAATTCCAGCGGACGGACGGACGGACGGACAGTCTGGCGCAGAGCCGCCGCCACCAGGGGGCGCCCGGCGCCACCGCCCAGCTCCGCGCCCCCAGCCCCGGGGAGGGAGAGGGCTCGCTCTTCCCTCCCTTCTTCCTTCCCCTGCCAGCCTTCCTTCCCCTCCGCTTGTCGGTGTCCAAACAGCCCCGTCTGCTGCAGCTCTTCTCCTGCAACATCTCGCCTCCCATCATCGCCACTGCTCTCTCGGGGAGTCGCTCCAGCCCAGCCACTCCTGTCCTGCAGTGCTCCAAACTGGACAGAGAGCACCCTTGGCAGTGCCCAGCCAAGCAGAAGGTCCACACTGGATGTTTTTTGGCTGCTGGGGTGTTTGTACATCTCAGACAGACTTTTTTTTTCCCGAAGTAATTTTTTTTTCATTTCACCTCTCTGCAGCTTTGTTTACAGTACCAGCTGAGCTGTCAAAAAAGGTAGTAAAACCACTAAATCACTGATCCATGCTTCCCCAACGCATGCATTTAGACCACCAGATACCCTTCTCAGTAATTTAGCTCAAGGCAGTGGCTGAATTCCCGCTGGAGGAAGTCCCTGCAGCAACCCAAGATTAATCTTCATCACATTTGCCAGCACAGCTATTTGGGCAAGCCCTTTCAAGAGTGATCAAGTCCACAGTGCCTCAGTGTAATGGTTTCTCCATTTATGAGAGCTGAAAATGAAGGCAAGTGTTAATGAACAGGCTTGATCAATACCCCATCAATCAGGTAAGACAAATTATGTTTAAATTTGTTACTGTAACAGCATGTTATTGATGAACTCCCAGTAGTATAAGGAACACTGGCAACACAGTCTGTCTTGCTTAACACCTTCTCTACTGCTTTATTACAAAGTTGAAGAATGACAGTAAAGAGCAGAGTTAGGTCTGTATGTGGTCTATGAGCATTTATGAGGAAATTAGGAAATGTTTGTATTGGATGAAAATGTCAAACCAGACATAAAAGCTGAGCCACCAGTCTGCCAAGGGATCCTTGTCTCTGTGCCTGCCTTCATTTTATTATTTACAGAGAATTATTATTCTCATTTAGTAAGATAAATAATTTCAATAGCTTGCCATAAAAATTCAGTACTAGAAGTGTAATTAGTAATTCTTTGTTTCATCTTTGAGATCAAATACAGCCCAGCTGCACTACTGGCTTTAGCAGCCTAAGTTCCAACATCATGCAGCTACTATAAAGTCACTGCATGCTGTCAGCCAGCTTGCTGCCAACTTCGGGTTATCTCAGATGTCTTTAGATAGAAGGGCTTGGGTGCTCACCTGCTTTGTCAAGCACACATAGTTTAATTAAAGACCTATTACCTATTTCTGTGATGCTGGCCTCAAGAATTGCCAGGATATCATGATGCCTAGACTCCTGAAATTACCCTTTCCTAAAATTTTAAAAGGCAGGTATCTATCATGAGAATGGTATCAGTTGATGGGCCTTACAATCCAGCATTCCAAGCTAAAAAAAAGGAGTGGCCACTATGGAAATATCACACAGGTTCTTTCTGCACATTATTTCTGTCCTACAAGCTTTGGACATTCATTAAGTCTTAGAGGCCTTGCTGGCAGTGTCTGGCACAGAACTCATTAATGGCACAGATCAGGTATTTCACACTTTATGATCACTTTCTTGGGCTCCTGAGTCTGCTTGTCAGCAGCAACACCCTGATGTGACTCAAACCCTGCTTCCAAGAGATGGCTTTTAACCACAGCAAGCAAAAGTGGCTCAACATTTCCCTGTGGAAGCTGAGAACAAGTACAGGGCTGCAGCACATCTGGTGCTTCCCCAAAGCCTTCCCCCTACCCCACTGGAAACACCCTGGGAAATACAACAATAAGCAAGCAGCAATCAAAAAAAAGTGCAAAGAATATTCCAAATGTTTATTATGTATTAAAAATACTGCAAATAAGCCATACAGTTCATTTCACAGTAACCTAAACAACATTGTTCAAGAACTGGAGAAGTCAACAAAGAACAGTGCAGTTCCAACAGTGACAACAGTTACCTTAATGCCATGGCTCCCTCTTTCTCTGACAGCAATTCTTTCCTGTTTACAGTGGGAACAACACTGGATATGGTTCAGTATCCTATTTGCCTAGGAGAACTCCTTTTCACCTGTGCTGTTCCCACTTCTGGGAGATGCTATTTCAAGGAATTTTCATCTAACACAGTTGAGGATCTGTCTGGTCCAAGCTGAGGTGGGCATGATGTCCACAGCCTATTTCCAAGGTAACCACATGCAGACTTCTTTACCAATTATTTGGAAAAAGTTCAAAAGTAAACTTGAAAAGGAGGGATATTTGAAATCCTTTCCAAAAAGACAGAAAACCAAAGAAGCTCCACGAGAAAGTGGTTTTTAAAAGATCATCTACAGAATTATGACACTTTTTCCTCACTCTCCTAGATCAGGTCTCCTAGAAGGATCCTTTGCTACCAATGCCTCAGCCAGACACCTGGTGACAAAAATAGTGACAAGAATCAGGCACCAAGTCCTGAATACGTAACGAGTTCAGGTCACTGTCAGCTGTGTGAAAACCTGGAAATGTATATGCCATAGAAGCAATTCTGCTGATTTCATGGTGATTTTCCCTCTTATGTGTTTTGGAGTGTATTATTGCTGTCGTTAGCATGCTTGTTATATATGGAACACAACAGGTGCAATTTTGGTTCTTCTCTTCCCTCAAATTTGTGATGATTTCTATAGAAAAATCCCTTATCAAAGACCAAATTAGATCTTTCTAAGGAAGGCACAGCCTAATCACATAAACAGTCTAAAAATATGAGAAAAATATTACTGTACCCTCTTGAAATTAATCCCATCCTTCAGACGTCCCTTCTAAGCACTGATCTTCTGCACCAGCAGCTGAAGATGCTGGCAAAGAAGCCTATGATCACAAAGAATGAATCTCCTAGACCTTAGCCCCAGGCAGTGCCACTTACCTCAAACCTTGTTAGTTCCTTGGTACAGACTAAGGTCTCACTGAAATACACTACAGCTCAGCTGACCTTTGGTGAACTGACCACATATGAGTCCCAAACGGCAGAAACAGGTGAGATGCTGCACACATGCTCCACTGTTAAGTTCATCACAGTGAACAGTTTAAGAGAGCATGTAGTTTTGTTTCTTGAACCAAAACATACCAGTAGAATTCTCTATGAGTGCAGCAGTATGCTTTGGGTACCAGAACAGCTGTAGTCTTTCTGTGTGGGATATCTAGTGGCAGTGTGAAACACCTTCATGCCATTAAATATGTGTCCATGCTAACGAGGCTGTAGTTACACCACTACACTTAACTGTGGTACAACTTCATGGAGAAGATGAGCCCTTAAGAAACTCAACCCCCAACTAAACTTGTGTTTTCTTAAAACAAAATTTAGGAGAAAGAAAAAAACAAACAACAAAAACTCCAAACACACTACAAGGAAAAGAAATAAATGAAATAAGCAGAACTGTCTCTATTATTAAAGTATTCTTATTCTCTTTGGAGGTATCAAATTGCTTTTTAAAAGAGCAAAAAACAGGGCATACAAAAGCTATTCTCCTTAACCCATTATTTGCCCAAGGAGCACCACTGCCTAAATATTTTCATGTATTTTTTCTACTTTCACAAACAACCTTTCCAGATCATTCCTCAGATCATCTACTGAGCTCTTCACAGACTCCAGGCTGTTCTCATTATTTTCAATTTTCACTGAATAGGCAACTAAACTATCCACTGCAGTTCTTAGCATTTTCAAATCGGAATCTACCTGGCTAACAGAAGATCTCAGTTCATCTACAGAGCCTTCCATAGAAGAAAACTTTTCAAGGTAACCTTGAGAATCCTGGAGAGCACCAGAGGATGGCAAGTCACTGATGCTTCTCTTTAAGTTTTCCATGTCATTGTACAGTGAAGTCTGTGCCTCACCAAGATTTTTCAGAACATCTGTGACTGAAGTTACATCTGTATTTGAGGGTCCCTGAAGAGTGGTAATGCTTTGTTCTAGGGTATTGAGCTTATTCTCATACTCTGCCTCCTTAGAAAGGAAAGATTCCAACTTTTCACTGTTTTGAGCAGCAACAGATGCTAGAGACTCTAGGCTGTCTTCTATGTGCCTCAATCGAGACGCCAGTCCTTCACTGTTCTTCCCAAAAGTTTCTAATGCTTTTCTGAAGATTTCATTATCTTCCCATTTGTTGAGGTTGGCTTTAACTTGTAGTAAATCGTCATCGAGTCTTTTAATGTCACTAGGGAGCTGCATAATAGAATCCTCAGCTCTCAGAACTTTCTCTTGTAAAGCTTTTAATGAAAGGTGTTCAGTGTCCGCAGCTTCTTTGAACTTCTCATGTTCTTGTTTGAGGTTGACTAACTCTTTCACTTCAGTGTACACATCAGACTCCATGGAGTCTATTGTACTCTTCAAGGTCTCTATGTCCTTTTCTTTCATTTTCATGGATGCTTGCATCTCATCAAAAGCATCTTTTAGCACCTTAATTTCATGTTTATAGACATCTGCCTGTTCTAGTGAAACAACCTTTGCTTTCATATTGTTGATTTCATCTTGGCTCCTTTGCTGGACTTCAGTGAATACAGCAATGTTATCATTTATAGACTTGGTCAGCTCTGTTAGTCTCTCTTCCACTGTGTTTTCCAGAGATGTGAAGTCTCGTTCCCTTGCATCCTTCACCATATGAATGCCATCAGACAAGTCTTTCAAAATTTCATTCTGCAGTTTCTGAAGCACTTCACTGATCCGGTTTATTTCACTCTCCCCTTGTTTAACAGCCTTCTCGTTCACCTCCTGCTTCTGCTGAACAATTTTCATCATGGATTCAAACTCTCCAAATGTGGTTTGAAGAGAACGTACCTAGGCCAGAAACACACATGGTTAATACCAGTAATTTCATCCTTTTTGTCCAAAATCCTTATAGTCATTGTTACTAGAGGAAATGATTACGTTGCAATCCTTCATGCCCCATACCTCAAGTCACCCAGTGGCATACAGATATGGGAGCACAAAAAAACCAGCATGTTGAGCCTTACAGCTCTATAGTACATACACCATCTGTTAAGGGTCCTTGGCCTCACTGACCTGCCACTCATGAGCCAGGAAAGCTGTGGCAGTGAAAAAGTAACCCAGGTCTCCAGAGTCTCCATGCAGACCTCTGAACCATTCCTTCCATATAGGATTCCTGGTTCTAAAGACTATAAGTCTTTAGAAAAAGGTGGGGTGGGGAGGGAACCAAACCAAAAGAATATCTGGCATCAGTTTCTGACTACGGAAAAGCTGGGATTATATTTTATCAGGCATGAATACCAAAGAACAATACCTGATCATGAAAAATAAGTTTTGCGGTAGACAAGGAAAAATTAGAGGGAGAGGGGAGCTGGTATGGGCCAAGGAATGGAAGTAGTAATGACATTTTGCTGCTCCTAGACACCAACGGAAACACAAGAGGTTTTTTTTGTTAACTACTTCTTAAGATTAGAAAAAAATTAGGGAGTCTTTAATGTTCTAAATAGTTAGCAGCTTGTTTTTCCCACTCCTGCATACACCCACACACTCACAGTGAGCATGGCTCATATATGTACACACAAAGAACAAAAGCACAGCATCTGCCAAGAGCCTGCCTTGCATCTAGCTCAGGTTAAGAGAAAGTTCCTACCACTACATCAGGTACGCTATTAAACTTCCCAAGTACAAAAACTATCTTTACAGTTGGTTTTAGTAGCAGCCAGAGGGGAAAGGTCAAGGGGTGAGAGGCTGCCACATTTGTTTACTCTCACATTTAAAGGTAAGATCCTGGCCAGGGAAGCACACATTACTTAATTTGGAGGCCAAGCAGAGCATCAGCCTTAAGACTGTGGAGAAACCTTTTTGTGCATGCGTGGCTTGTACTTTCTTAAACTTAGTAAAGCAATGTAAGAACTCCCACTGGCTGCAAGAGGAATCCATCACACAGAAAATACCTCAAGGCTTTGGTAGGACAGCAAGTGCTGAGTAATGCACGTTGCCCTGCCTTACACTACTCCCTGTGTCTGAGGGGTACATTAATCAGCCATGCCACATGGGCTGCCACGTTTACTGATTAGATACACAGCTGGAGGGGTGGTTTTATTCTATAAATAGAAAGAAGTATATTTTATATGGTTTTAGAAAGAAATACCCAGCTGCCTTTTTTTTTTTCTTTTCAACTGAAGCAGACTCCAGCATTCCCTGACTCAGAACCTAGACATTATTTTCTAAAGACCTAACAGATATCTAATTAGAATTCTAATTTTTAATTAGAAATTAAGTTATTTCTATGTATTTTTGCAAATCCCTGGCAAAATCCTCCTTTGTTTTTAAGAAAGTCTATACTGTGCAGGGATTGTAGAGTTTGTCCATGAGACTTGCCTTTGCTTTGACAGATCCCTGCCATTTGAACAATACCCACTAAGATGACTTCTTTTCTCCCTCTTCAGTAAAAGGGTTTCTAATGCACCTACATTCCCTACACTTGTATTCTCTAGTGCTCACATAGGAAATTAGAACTGAGCTAAGGGGAAGGGATGGAAAAGGTAATACTGCCATACACATTGCAGCTGGGCACCAGTCATTTGACTGACTTACCAACCTCATTTTCATTACATCTTAGCTGTCATTAATTCTGATTATTTCCACAGAGAGCAGAGAACTTTTTCTGTATCACTATAAATGGAGGTCAGAAATCTAACAGGGTAACACAGGAAAATTCTCCTCCCCCTCCTATTACAGTGACACATTTCAACCAAATCACCAAATTCATATTTGTAAGTAACTGTCTTTTTAGTCTAATAAATCAGAAATAGCCAGAACTCTCCAGAGGGCTGGGTCTCTGCAACTGTATGACTGACAGAGATGGATCCCACCTTACTCAGTGGAAGTACTTTAGACCTGCTCCTCCACTGCATTCAGGCAATGTTCATGGTTTAAGCTGAAGCTATTCCCCATCTGGGCCAGCCACTTGAAGATCAGAGAGCTCTGATATAGTAAAATGGACTGGGGTCTTCAAAATATACCAGCTTCTAATAGTATTTGTCCTAACTGAGAGCTACCAGGGCTCAAAGCAACACCCTTGCACAAGAGGGGTAAAAACTCACAGCTTCAAAGTAGTTGGGCTGTGTGTGAACCTTCATCTGAGTTTGGTTTTTTGACATACATGGCTGGTAAGATGTGAAGCCATAGCCCTTGAAAGATTTAACATCACAATCAGTACATAAAAATGTATCTTCAGCCAATGACTACTGTTTTCTCTAACTGGTCATACTACCTTTTGTTTAAACACCAAATGACCTTGGCCTCTCTGAGAATGGTGCTATGTTAAAGACTAACCTTCCACATCATTTCCTTTCTCCTCAATGTGTAGCAGACAAGTTTATATAATGCTTACTCCTGACAGAAGCTCTCTGCAGTCAGATGAAGGGCAAAGCTACACAGCAGCCTGTGCTGATGGCACTCTGCAAGTACAATGCAGGATCCTACACCTTTGTGAAGCAGTGAAATACAGCAAATTCCTGTGTCACCAAACCACAGCAACCAAAACTTCCATGAGTTACATCAAAACTCTGTCATCTCTTTCCCCCACCTTTAACAGCCATCTGCTATACAAAGGCAAGTAAGTTTCAGTTGTCTTTGAAGCCAACTATTTATAAACTTCTGTTATATGCTCATCTCCTAGAATATGTAACACATACTTATGATTTTCTGCAATGACACGGAGATGGGAGGCAGCAAATTGTCCACATTCCTTTGATTAGAAGGGCTTGTACATTCCATGTTCATCTAAGTTCTACACTCGTGTATTGTAGTTTTACATCTTGCCATTTCAATTTCTTTCTCCTTACAGTCCACAAAAATGGCTTAAAAACCAGTAAAAAGCAACAACCTTTGCTAGTTCAAATCACTGTCCTGTCATCAGTGAGTCAAGGCCCCTGGATTTAAAACTAGCTTCAGACATAGCCCTATAGCCCTGAAGTTTACAACTCTTCTCTCCTGCTGACATGAATTTTCCTTTTCCTTCTTGTTGTATGGGACAGGAAACTCCAAGACTGACGATATAATCTCCACATGTGAAGGCCACTGTGTTTCTGGAAGCACTGAACAGCCAGAAGATCTCTGCCAGTGCCCGTCCCCCCTTTGCCAGCCCAGCCCCAAGCTCGCAGGGAATATAGGGAATCTGAATGCCATGCAGAAAGCAGTCAAGCTGAGACATGAATTTCCTTTTCCTTGATCTGATTCAGTCATAACTTTACATACTGTCTTCCAACCAATTAACCTACTCCCAGGAAACAAGTTTGTTGATGATATGCAATCACAGATGCCATTTTTAAAGGGTTTAGGCACCCGGGTATAGGCACCTAGGATGTGTCCAAGTGGACAGTGCTATTTGTGAAATTATAGCTGGGAGGCTCATAAGGGCCTGAGAAAAAAATGAGGGAAATGAGCATTTATTTCACTTCACTTGAGCCACATCGTGTGCCAGCAACTTCACAGCTTTTCCACAGTCCTGGACTGCCTTGGACACTGCGAGTCTCACTCCCTTGGCCAGAGACTGCGGCAGGAACGTGGGAGGCAGGGTACTGCAGCAGTGTTTCTGGCACAGCCTCTGTTGTTGGGTGAAACTCACATGGGTTTTGTTTTCTAGAGTGCGGGGACGCTGAGGCAGGATCCTGCCCCGTTCTGACAGCGCTGCCACCCAGTGTCCCTTGGCGTGCACATCTGCCTACTCGACAGGCAGCGACGAGCAGCTCGTTCGCCCCGCTAGGTTAAGTGATTTGCGGACCTCGAAGATACAGAATTACGGGCAGCAGGCTCCTTCGGAACGGCGGGTCCGCACCGCTGTCGACACCTAAAGCAGCGTGCGGACTGCGTTCCATAAAATGGCTTCAGGCACAGGCCCTGGAAAGCCGAGCTGGGGACTGCGGCCACCGCCGCGGGGTCCCGTCCCGCCCCGTCCCGCCCAGCTCTACGCTGCCTGGCAGGGATTTCTCGCTGCTCCGGGGCCACGTTTGCAGGCACGGGGAATACCGCGGCCCTGACTCCACATGCCCCTCTAATGCCATGAAACATCTTTGAGGGACCACGGAACAGGAGGGAAAGGCAACGGGACATGTTCGCTTTCCCGCAAGACAGGCCATCCGACAGCTACCCAGCTCCTTATTTAAGGGGCGAATCCCCGCGCCCGTCCCCCTGCTCCTTATTTAAGGGGCTGACCCCCGCCCCGCCGAGCAGCACCGAGCGCCCCGACGGTGCCCAGCCCGCCCGCCCCCGGCGGTGCCCGGCGCCGCGCTACCTTCTGCACCACGGCGTCCAGGGTGGCGGCCAGCTCCTGCCGCTGCCGGCCGGAGGCCTCCACCTCCCGGGCGCTCCGCCCGACCTCCTCCTGCAGTTGCAGCACGTACCAGCCGGCGGGCAGCGCGGCGCCCAGCACCACCGCGGCTCCCAGCAGCATCGCCCAGCCGCGGCGGGGACCGGCGCCAGAGCGGCCCCCCCCGCCGGCCCTGCCGCCCCGGCCGTGCCCCGCCGCCGCCTGCTTCTTCGCCGGCGGCTCGTCGCCGCCGCCGAGCTGCGCGCTCTTCTCGTTGGCGGCGGGCGGGCTGCCCCCCTTAGAGCCCCGGTGCTTGGCGGCCGACATAGCGGGACGCCGCCGCCGCCGTCGTACACGGAGCGGGAGCAGCGGGAGTGGGCGAGGGAGAGAGGGAGGGAGGATGGAGGGAAGGCGGAGGCGCCGGCCCGGGCCGCGCCACTCTCCCCGCCCCGCCCCGGCCCCCGCCCCGGGAAGCCGCCACGCACACGGGGATGGGCTCCGTCCCTGCCGGGGGGCAGACGTGGCGTACAGGGCCCAGCCCCATCCCCAGGGGAGCAATGGGACCGGGAAGCGAAGGGCGGGGCGGAGAGGAAGCCCCGGCCCAGCCCCGCGGTGACACATCCCGTCCCGACCCGCTGTGGCGCCGAGGGAGCGCGGGGAGCGCTCTCCCCCTCGCAGCCCCCCGCGCCGGGTGTCCCCCAACCCAGACCGGTCCTTCTGACAGTTTTTGGCCACGCTCGTAGTTTTGGTGGTAGAACGCGGCGGAATTGTGCCTCACGCAACTTCTGTTTGGCTTGGTTGGTTTTTGGCTGGAATACCTCAGCAAGCTCCGGAATGACTGAGAGAAAGGCGTGGAGAGAGAGTTATTTTCTCCATCTGCAACCCCTCTCCCCAGCCCATTTCTAGTGTCTGTAGAGCTTAGACTTGGCATCGGGCTGGTGGTCCCCTGGGGACCCAAGAGCTGCTGCCCTGGCTGGCAGGAGCGCTCCAGGCCCCAGGCAAGCCCCTCTCAGGTCACGGACAGCTTTGTCCGAGATGGACAGACCGAGAGCTCAGCACCGAGTCTGCCTGCAAAGCTGTTCTGCTCCGAGCATGCTTCTTTGCTTCCCCACGCCAACACGAGCCTGCTGCCTTCATCTTCCCCCCGGAGCGAGTCCCGGCACAGGACAGGAAAGGAAAGGCTGAGCAGGCCTTCCCCTGTGCCACAGCCTCCAGCTGGAGCTTGAGGCACTGAATGTATCTGTTTCTCTATTTGATTACAGCAAGAAATTAAATCAAACTTTGTCTTGGAAGACGTTTTCTTTTCTTGGTCTTTCCTTTGATTACAGTATATTCTTCCTTTACATATATATACATTTTAAAAAAAAAATTTATGTTGAGTATTATGTAGAAACAGTGAATTGTAAAGTCAGCTGGATCACAGCCCCTGACATCAACCTGTCAAATACAATTCCATCTCTGCCAAGGCTTAGGATGAACTGAACTGTTTAGTCTATAGATAATGTTCTAGTAACTACTAGAATGGGTAATAAGAGGAGAATTTATAGTGAATTGTCTCAAGCATTTTGTTAACACAATTCCGTCAAATGCACAGACCTGAGAGGATGTTGGTGCGACTGCAAGTTATGAGCACCACAACAGAAGATACTGCCCTGACCCTAACAAGTAACAGAGAGCTTGCACGGGGTCAGGAGGTTGTCTTAAATTATATACCAGAGGTGGCTGAAGCTGGTATGAGGAGGCTTGCACTAAAGCAGGTGAGGAACCCTCTGAATAATCTGTCTTCCTCAATACAATGAGAGTAGAAATCTTCAGCAGCAAACAAAGCACCCTGGGAAAGCTACATCAGCAGTTTCCACCATGAACATCTAGCCACAGCCTTAGTTCTCTCACACTTTATGAGAAGAGGATATCAGATTTCTATTTAGGAAGGGCCTAGAAAAGCTAGGATTTGTAGCAGTACCCTAAACCCCAGGATTTTAGCTCTGAAGCCACTTATTTGAGTTTACCGTAAGAACTGAGCCATATGGACTTCACCAGAGAGAATAATCAAGAGGAACATCAATGTTAAGTATTAAGGATGTAAATCTGTTTCAGGGAGTAAGGTAGCATAGGTAACTGTCACTATTTCTCCTTCTCTTGCTTGGTAGTGACAAGGAAAATGTTAGCAATGTACTACCTAAAGATTTTTCTCACCATGGAACCAATTCAAGCTGTTTCTGACCAAGAGTACCACTCTACAAATAGCTTTTTGTTGTATTTGACGCTGTGGGTCAAACTATTATTTCCTTTGTACAGAAAGGCCAATTACTAGTGCTGAGGGGAGTATGCATTAGGAATTTGCCGAGTTGGTAAAATTGCTAGACATACAATTGCAGACTGGTGTGTTTGGGGAAGCTACTGATGTACCATTTTCTCTCAGAAGCGTCAATATTCTGCTTTGCCTTTGAATTTGAAGACAAATACTTCAACGGAGAGAAGTAGCACCCTATTTGCCTCTCACAAGACATTTCTCCTTGGAATAGAGGAAAACTCCACAGAAGAACAAGCTGAGAAAGCATGCTTACGCCTTGTAGTCTTTCTGTCTTGATGTTGAGCCTATTATCAAATCTGGGCCTGATGATCTCAGTCAACCCAGAGTCTTAACATCCATCTGTTAGCACTAAAGCCAATCTGCCTGGCTCAGTTATTAGGATTAGGGAAAAATGTCTTGTGACTTTAAGTTATGTTCTCAACTTAGTTGTCATGGGCCTTGGCACAAACTATAGCATGCCTTGCCCTTTCCCTCTCCTCCCACGCTAACCATGAGTTAGCCACTTACTGGGACATTTCTGACCCATGGGTCCAAACGCAGCTGCACATCTTATCCACTCAGTAGCTGCCTTGCTGTTTGCTGGATAAAGCAGAGCATTAATTATAGGCTTTACTGTCTTTGCTAGTTTTACTGGTAACAGTAAGGAAGGTTATGAGCCAACTTGCTGCAAAGAGTGAGCACAAAATAGTCCTTCATTTCAATTAACAGTGTTTCTGTAGTGAAAGGCCAAGAGTTAAAGTCAACCTGAGACACTAGCCAAAATTCCAAATGTGTACCTTTGTGTGGTTTAACTCCATCCAGGAAATAAGCACCACAGTTACTCTCTCTCAACCCACATGTCCCCAGTGGGATGAGAGGGAGAATCAGAAGGGTAAAAGTGAGAAAACTTGTGGGTTGAGATTAAATAAGTTTATTACATTAAAAAATTAAAATAATATTAAATTGTAATCAAAATGAAAATAACAAAGGGGTAAATAAAAGCCAAGAAAGACAAGTGAAGCATATGAAAACAATTTCTCACCAGCAACTGACTGATGGCCAGCCAGTCCCCAAGCTGTGCCCCTGCACCAACCTTCCCGTAGTTTTATTGCTGACCATGATGCCTTATGGTATGGAATATTCCTTGAATCAGTGGGGTCATCTGTCCTGGCTATGTCCTCTCCCAACTTCTTGTGCACCTTCCTCCTGGCTGCTGAGGTGGGGTGAGAGGCAGAAAAGGCTTTTATTCAGTGTAAGCACTGCTCACCAGTAACTAAAGCATCCCTGTGTTATCAACATGGTTTTCAAAACAAATCCAAAACACAACCCCTTGCCAGCTACTAGGAAGAAAATTAACTCTATCCCAGCCAAATCCAGGACACAACATGCATGTGCTATATAAGACACAAGGACATTGTTCTTGTTAATTGAGCAGTAGAAATTTAAAGGCTGCACAATTATTTTTCTGGCTGACACTGGGGACACCAGAAAGTGAGAAAAGAGTGTCATTTCTCTGTGGAGAAAATCTCTCCAGCAGGTAATCTACTTCAAGATCCATATAGTGGCCTATAGCTTCAGTGCCTCTGGATCAGGAAAGAAATGAAACCAAAAAGAAGAGGAAGTGCTGAGTACTGCAGTGTCTAACTTATTCTTGGCTTTTTACCGGAATCTCAAAGCATGTCTTTGGTGCCTCAGCTATATATGACAGATGTACATCTCTGATATGGTAGATAGATAGATAGACAGAATAGATAAGATAGACAGATAGATAGAGCAAACTGTGCACTTAAGAATGGGCTCCAAAACAGCTGGTGGGTTTGTGAGAGAATGACACTGCTATAGCTGGAAAAAAAAATGTTTTAAAGCCATCCCTTTCTGGAATCCCATCTCTTACTCCATGATTTAGGTGGACGTACTTTTAGGCTGAGATACTTTCCCCCCTGAAGTTATCTTTCATATCAGTATTTAGGAGCTACTTCACTCGGTGAGGCTGGCCCCTTTCCCTCCCTGTGCAAGCTAGGTCACTGAGCAGCACAGGTTTCCACAAGTCCACAGAGACACAAAATGGAGCCTGAAACACTGTCCCTGGTGTTTTTCAAAGTACTCTTTGTGCAGTTTTAGCTGGTTAATTAATAAAAGGTGTCAGCAGCCATCACAGCAAAAATTCATGTTTTCCCCATATTTCAGATGGCGTCTAAGCCAAAATTGATGTAAAAATAATAATGAATTATGTCATTGGAAGTCATAACAGTTCTGTACAAAGTAGCCCATCTGTATATTATTACAGTCTTCTCCAAAGCCCTTTCGAACCTCTTTCAGACTGTCATTGCCATGTGACATGCACAAAGTGGAGCAAAGTAGTGCAAATATCGTTATTTAAACATCGTCTTCTTTATAGAAGCTATCGGATTAGGCTGTTGGACTTAATCCCATTTAATGGCTCTGAAGGCTGGGCTGACAGGTGCTCTGCATCGCTGCAAGCAAGTGCTCCCTATCCAGCCGGGCACTTGGCACTTGTGTAGCCAAACTGTTCCCTGCTTCGAGCCCTTGATTTATAGTAGAGGTTAATGGGACCTACAGTGAGTGTGCTTTGGTCTACCCGAATACAACATCTGTTCCGTGTAGTTCACCACGTGTGCTGAAGGTTATCTGCAGGAAGGGGAGCTCTGCCTTCATGACGGCCAAGGCTGGCGTGTTAGTGAGCTCTTGCCTCAGAGACGATTGCCGGTGTTTTGCCCTCCGTGCTTCCTGGTGGGTGAGGCAGTGGTGGCACGTAGCTTCTGTGACAGGAAGAGGTGATGACCCTGACAGGTACTGCTGGCCCCGTGGGTGCGTGAAGCTGCCAGGGCATGAGGTCAATACAGCCATCAGCAAAGCATTTATAATGATAATGCTGCACTGCCCCGTGCTGCGTTCCTCAGTGGGCGCTCAGCAGGCTCCGGACACCACAGCCGTGAGCTGGGCGGGTGACTAAACTCAGCACGGGCCGAGCGGCTCCCCTGAAGCTGCGGTGGCGGGGGTGGCAGTGGGGAGCCAAGATGGCGCGTGGAGGGGAACCACACTACCCGCCCCCCCATATACAGGGTAAGGAAACCAGGGCAGGAACGTAGTTATAGCTCCCTTTGCAGCGCAGTGCACAAAGGCAGGCACACACGGCCTCGGGCGCTGCCCCGTCCCCTGCGCAGCACAGCCCCTTTCCCCCCCCGCTCAGGCTCCGTGGGGTCGGTGTTCCCATCCCGGGGGCGGGGCCGGGGCGGCGCCGGCCCGGACGGACGGGGCCCTTCCGTAAACACCACCCGGCCCATCCCCCGGCCTACCCCCCGCACGCCGGCACGGCCCAGTGCCAGCGCGGGGGAGTCCACCGAAACCTCTTCCCGTGTCCCCGCATATTTCTCCAGGCTTCTTGCCCGGTCGGAGGCTGACTGAGGAGATGCAGACAGTTTCTACTGGCATAAGCGGAGGCAGGCCCAAGCGCCTCGGATAACTCGCCGCTGACAGGCAGGAAAAGATGACGCACCTCCCCGCTTCCACCATCAGAGATGGACGTGCCCGAGGAAGACACTAATAGTCCGGGCTGGGTCTTTAAATCTGAGGGGGGTGAATGTGTGCGGCCCCGGCGAGCGCTGCGTAGGACGGCGGGGGTCAGCGGTGAGTGACCGGCTGGGGACAGCAGGGCAGGGTAGGGCTGCTCCCGCCGGCCAGCGGAGCTGACACGCGGCGGGGTGTCCGGGCACGCAGGGCGATGAGTCGCGGGGTGAGTCCGGGACAGTGCTGGCTCGGGAGCTGCCACCCTCCTGTGCGGTGTGGGTGGCAGGGAGGTGGTGGACTGGCCCGTCACTCTGCTGCCCCGGTGGGGTACCCGCTGCAGCAGGTGGGCTTCGCAGTTCCTGCACTGGGTCCGTAGTTCTCTCCCTGCCCCGTGTCTCCAGGGCTTTCGCCATCCCTTAGTGTCCGGCGGGACGATCCGCCCCGACGAGCGCAGCCGCAGGGTCCCCCCCTGCAGCCCCGGTCAGCAGGGCAGGGGCACCCCGAGACCTCCCCGGGGAATGGGGGCTGGGGCGCTTAGGGGCGGGTGTCCCGGCTCGCCTTCTCTGGGGCTGACAGAGAGTGTTCCCTCCTTGCTTCTTGCCCGGACTCCCTCCCCCCGGGCCTGTCCTTGGAAACGCTGTTTGTTTTGGTCGGAAGGTGCCAAACTCCTGCCTTTGCTAAGTGTTAAAAACATGGGGCCGGGGGAGGAGACAGGCAGCGAAACAGATGGAGGAAGAGGAGGAGCCGCCTGCTCCCCTCGGTGTCGCTCCCCCCGCGGGGGAGGGCAGCGGGCAGGACGTCCCCGGGCTCCCCTCGGGGCCGCGGCCCCTGCTCCCATCACCGACCTGTCCGGGCGGAGGTCACTCCCGCGGGCAGCGCTCGGGGCGCTCGGCCGCATCTCACTCTCGCCAAGACAGTTTTTTAAGCCTTCACGAAGAGAAGTGTCTCTTCCAAGAGAGTGTGGAATTAGAAAGCTAAAGGGAAGAAAAGTCGGCTGTGAGCTGTGAAAAATGAGGCGGGAGGAAATACAAGTAACTCTTAACAAAGGCTCTTTTCTGTTCTCATGTCGTGAGTGCTGACAGAGGTGGAGTCAGTGAAAGGGAAACTCGAGACCAAATGAGATTCAGTCGGTGCCAGCTTGAAGACAGTAAGAATGTGAACCCAGCAGAATAAACAGAGTTAAGACTTTCATAGTGGTAAAACTGGACAGAGCACTCATAAGTCTCTGTGTCCATGCACACTTCCTTTGAACAAAGCAGGGCTGTGGAAAACCTTTGCTTGGAGATGGTATCTGAAGAAAATACCCAACTGTGAAACTGTCTTCCTCCCTCCTCCCCCTAGGTGCTTCGTAAAATAACTTCTAAAGCAAACCTACAGAAATAAAATGTTTTGGTGTGTCTTCTAAAACTAACCTGATCTTGCAGTCTTGATAAGTTCTAAATGAAGAATTGAGTTGGGTGATGCAGTAACCAGTTAAGAACAAGATGCCTTTAAGCATCTACATTTTTGTATTGATTTTCTTTTTACTAAAAAGAATAATCCTCACCTGTCTAAATAGGAGAAATGTGAGAATTTATTTCTTCGTTGTTAAATTAGTTGGAATCTTGGGGTTGGTGTATATAGAAGATACTTTTAGCTTGGTCTTCCAAAGAGTTTGTCCTTAAAAAACCCTACAGTATGGTATTGATTGAAAGAAAGCAAATGGTGTGATGAAGCCCTCTGTGATGGTGTCCAACCTAATATAAATGTAAATATGGGTAGTCTTTAATGCAGCAAAGTAAAGCAGGTTGTAACCTCAGGCTGACCCTTTAATAGAATGGTTGGGATATTAATATGTACAGCCCAATATGTAATAATTAATAAGTAAATTTTAAAAAAGGTATTGTTTATCCAAGATGGTGAGTTACAAAGTGATCTTGCAAGGCTGAAGGGCTTTTTGACATATTTTTATACTAATTTAAAGTTCTAAATTAACTTGGCCATTAGTTATTAATGAGAACTGTGCTATCTACAAAAATGTAAGGAAAATCAGCTCTTCCAGTGTATGCTATAAAGCAAAGACTAAGGGACTCAGTTGTCTATTGTTGTAACTAATTAGAAATGTCATTTTTGGTTTGTACTTACCTTTCATAGGCTCAGTGACTGTATTTTTGCGTAAGTGTTTTAGATGGCCCCTGCAGGTTCTGCTTGTATATTCACGTATGTTTAGTTTGATGTGTTTATCTTTTAAACGTAGAATTTAGCAGTAATGTTCTCAATCTGCAGAGTACACTCATTCTTACTTCCTATTGTGCTTGAAGCATTCTACTAGGAAATGTATTTAGTGTGGCAAAAGATTGCAGTGTTTTTTTTGTGTGTGTCACCTCCTGTTGCAGTGTTGAAACTTCTTACTTAAATTAAGCCTTCTGAAGCACTCTGCTGACAGCTCTGCTGTCTGTATGTGTGCATGTATTGTAGGAGCAGGTATGGTCTTGATATATCAAAATGCATGTGCATCTTTGAAATGCAACAATTTACATTGATCCTTTGCTGGGACTAGTGCTTAAGAACTTAATGTATATAGACTTCTAATTCTACCTTAACCACTTCTTGGAAATCAAGATGGGGTGGAAAATGGCAGTGCTGACTCGCCTTCATGGCTGGTTTAGTGCTTCTCTCAGAAGGACTTTGCAAAGTTGAATTTTTATTAACATTGTCATACCTAGAGGTAAGAGGAAGTTCATGAAATGATAATGTGTAAATTGTGTGACAGTGTCTGGGATTTTAATGGTCATTTACCTTCTTCCATGTTGTTAACACCTGAACTGAAGCAGTAGACACACCGTGAATTGCTCACACTCGGCAAACGATTGGCAAGACTTTGGGCCACTACACTGTGAACAGCATTAATCAAATCTTTTGATGGACCACGTCCTGCAACATTAATCTTTTGGAGGTTAGTTATTTGTATGGAAATAAAGGGGTGTTACACAAGACTAAAGTCTGGAAATACAGTATTCTTATATTGATTAAAAAAATTAGTTGGAGGGTAATAAAAACTTTGCAGGGTCTGTACAGTGTTGCTGTATTTAAGTGAGCAGTTCAACATGAAGAACCTCAAGTATGTTCTATACCTAGTTTGTGACAACTAGTTTCTGATCATCACTAACTTTGAGATCTGTAACACAGATTTTAATTGAAGAAATAGTTTGTTTCTTCTCTAGTCTAGCATTAACTAGTGACCCATGTCTAATTGTAACTTAAATACAATTTCCAAGCCAAAATACCTGTGTTTAGTGTTTTTTTAGGTTCTCTTGCAACTCTGTCTTGTTTAGCCAATACTGTTTTAAATATTTGCTTGTTAGAAGTGATAAAATTGCTGGTCTAATAAGAGTTATGATGCTTAGGATCATGGGTAAAGTCGCAAGTTTTGAATGCGTGTCCTCTGTGTTCTAGTCAAGTGTCTCTTACTGGCTCCTCTAGTACACTGATAAACTGTTAGCTGTGTTCTTACTAATGTGACCAATTCTTTTCACAAAAAAAAAACAGTGTAAAGTATGACATCAATAAGATGCTCAAGTGCATCCTCTTTCCTCTTGGGAGAGGAGGAAGAGTAAACACACACTTAAGAAATGTTAATCATCTCAATTACGGGGGAGTACTCACCAGTGTAGTAGCTCATCAAGTTATGAAGGCCTATTCAGGATGAGTTGGTACCCAAAAAGTCAAATGCTTTAAGCAGTAGCTAGGTGCCAGTATAAAGAAATCTTAATTTTCACTACCTTTTGTCTATCCCAGGACTCCACAGTATGTTGATTCACATTAGTACAGACAAAGATCATCCTTTTATTGCTCAAAGTTCTTTTTTCCAAATTCAGCAGTTGCAAAGTGTGGTATTCCCTGCCTACTCAAGTTGGTGTGATTTAATAATAAATGAAGTTATATATTAGTTAAATTTGCTCATGGAAACCATTGCTGCCTATGTCACTTCATGAAGTCCACTACAGAATGCTTCATGGCCATAATCAGAGATGGACAGCTACTTTTGGTATCTGGGCCAAATTCCTTTGGTAGTAATTACAGTGGACTTCCAGGTTCTCATTTTAATATTATTACTATGAACATATTTTTCACTTCCTGTCATGCAGTTGTTAATCATCTGTATCACACTGTGCGGCTGTCCACATTTTCTGCAATTGCAGATTATCTGCCTGGGAGGCAGTTTCTTTACATAGACAAACACTATGAAGCACAACACTTGTCAGTGGAGGTTGTTGTCTCTGCTAAATAGAATGTTAGAGGCTCAGAGTCGCCATTTGACTTAAACCAGGAAACCTATCCACCTACCTTCACCCCTAGGAGGACTGGTTTTTGGGTCTGTGCCATTGTTAATCTGATTCTGAGCACAGACCTACCTAAAGGCCAGACTTTCAGCTACACCTTGTCAGAAATGTAATATTCTAAATTACTTGCTTGTTCTCCCCCTGCAACTTTTGTTTGCTTCGCAGTTGTTACACTTGGTGCAGCCTGTTTGTGGAAGGAAACTCATTGCTAAACACCACTTCTTCGTCAGGTCAGGTGGGGGATGGTGGCATCACGAAATGCCTTTATGGACATTGAAAACTACCACAATTCTTGCAACAAGTAGCTTCAGGGGTTCCTGTGGGTAGTCTTTCATTTTTTAAAACGTCCCAAATTTAGGGACTGTCTCCCACAGAATCATTAAGGTATGAAACAGCTGAAGGTACAAAGCTTTCTTACAGAACAGGTAGTAGTTGTTGATAACTATATGATTCTGTGTGTCAAGCCAAATCCTTTCCTTTGCTTTTCCTGTTTAGGAAAGGCAACTACTTGCTCTTCATTCACAATATAATTATCAGTAGCTGACTTCGAGAAACAAACAAAAGTAAGTGCTGGTTTTATAGGAATTGTGTTTGTCTTTCCAGGTCTTGTTTACTGTGTAAACAAGGTAAAGGGAATCAGAATGCCTCTCAATGATGACCAGAACAGTGACTCAGATTCTTCACGGCTCTCGGAAAGCACAGCTTCTTCCAGTGACTCAGAATATTCCAGGCAGAGTTTTAACAGTGATTCTTCAAGCAAACCCAGCTCCCCAGCATGTAAGCCTATTTCAGCCTTACCTGCATTGTGCATGGACCAATAAGGCTAACTTACCTTGTTTCTCTTTGCTGTTATGGGTAGAACCTGGGATTCTGAATCTGTTTAAGAGTATTAACAGAGAGGCATGGCTTTCTCTCTGCTGTGAAGCAGTGCATCTCCTGTGTGTGGAACACCAGCAGCAGCTGTATCCATGGGGGTCTTCCTGTGCACTCCTTCCCTTCAGAAAGTGTAAGAAAAGTGTGTCACCATGGTCTTCCTAACCTTGACATTGGTAGCAGCCTCCCACTCAACCAGATATGCTTTTGTGCAAAGGGTGGGTTTCTTCTGTTTGATCCCTGCATTTAAAAATTAATTCTGTAACTTACAGATTTGTATTACCATACCAAGTTACATGTAATTAATCTTTAATTCACATTTTTCTTTCATAAATACTAGAATCAAACAGAAAACACACATTTGCACAAGGAGGATAATTTGAGCAATGGTAAATAAAACCTTGGTTATAATGTGGTTTCTCTGTGTCTGTAAGCATTTGCAGACCATGCTTACTTCTTACATCTATGTAAATTATTACATTAAAACAAGCTTGTTAGTGGAGCTGCAGTTGGCAGCTGGTTCTTTGTCTTTCTTTATTACCAGCCTTCCAAATACTAAATTAAATTATAGAATTTAAGGATTTGGAAACTTTGGGAATTTGCTCTTGTTTTCCAGTGTAGAGTTTGTGTTGTCATTGCTGCTAACTCCTAAAAAATGAGTATAACTTAATTCCACAGCAGACTGAAGATCTGCTGATCTTAAGTGGGAAGGGTTTGCAAGTCAGTAACTTCAGAACCTTTTCAACAAGCAATATAGCCATCTTGTGCTCAGAATTATAGTAGGCATCTGGTATGTCTTACTGTCCATGCTTTTGGTTGGGTGGCTTTGACAGAACAGTTAGTAGAAAATCTGTGGAATGCAAGATCCCATTTTAAAGGAAAAAAGATATCTTAGTTCACACATGGAAATATGAAAATGCTCCTCAAAATGTTTTGAGGCTTGTTGGTATTTCCCCACAAACACACACACCCCTGATAAGCTGGGAGTTTCCTGAGTTAGTGTTTTAGGAAGATATAAAGACTTGGTAATCTTGGGTTGCTTCTTCCAGAGTACTGGAGTCCAGTTAGCAAGCAGTAAAATTTCTAGGTTTTAGTATATTCAATTGCACTTATCAGCTATAGATATATGGCTTGAATTGATCTTGTTTGTTCCAGCAGCTAGCCCTCCCAAGGTTATCACATTTGATGAACTGATGGCAGCTACAAGAAATCTGTCAAACTGGACTCTAGCTCATGAAATTGCTGTAAATGCAAATTTTTGCATAAAACATGAAGAGTACCCACAAAACAGGTAAGAGCTTGAATTTTGCAAAAAGCCGCACTGGTGTTGGAAAGAGAGGAGAAATGAATGGAGCAATCTAGACTGTGTTTTGGGACCTGATGATCCACCATCCAAGAAAGATGTGGTTGCAGGGCGTAGTATCTGGGGAGGTGTGTTTCCCAGCAAGTGATCAGTCTCATCTGAAACAGTTACAAGGATGGAAGCTGGTTGGGAGTCTTCTCAGTATCTAACTGACTTACTCCACAGCTTTGCAGGCACAGTGAAACAAATCGTACACAAGGCGTTTTGGGATCATTTGGAATCGGAACTGAATGAAGATCCTCCAGAATACAAACATGCTATCAAGCTCTTTGAGGAAATTAAGGAGGTAATGTTCTTCCTTCTCTGTATTGATTTGCTTAGCTTTAAGAGTCCCTGAATTCACTGAACGGTCTGCTTAACTTAGCTGAGCCAACACCTTCTGGTTTTCCTTTTATAATATGAAGCCATGATTATCCAGAACTGAAAATAGACGTCTGTTTGTAGTATATTTATATTAACCAGGAATATGGCCACAAACAGACAGTGGCATGTTCATTCAACTTTCACTACACGGTGATCAGTTGCAAGTCATCTCTTTTCCCAAAGCTTCACATCTCTGCTAGCCTGTTTGCAGAACCATACTGTGAGCTTAGGGCATGAACAGCAGCATAAACATAATTGCACCTGCCCACTTAGACTTCATTGTTTGATTATTGCACAGGTGAGCATACAGACCTTCAATCCTGGCACAATACTAAGTCTTTCAGAACTTTAAGTCAGTAAATGTTTATTTTACAGGGTAGCCTCCCAGCTTTTGAATGGGTCT
The DNA here is from genome assembly GCF_017590135.1 of Pyrgilauda ruficollis. Classification (NCBI taxonomy): domain Eukaryota; kingdom Metazoa; phylum Chordata; class Aves; order Passeriformes; family Passeridae; genus Pyrgilauda; species Pyrgilauda ruficollis. Next base: position 264,334 of record NW_024527266.1, read on the forward strand.
AGTTGTTGACTTGCTTTTTGTTTTATTGGTTTGAGCATTTTTGCAAAACTGTACTAGTTTGGTTTTTTTTTTTTTTCCCCACAGCCTTTGATAATGTTCAGTCTTAAAATGTCTGGTTATATTCTGTCAGTTATATACACTTGACATGAATATTAAAATTTCACTCAAGTGTGCTTACTAAATGGTTTGGTCTTTATTGATAAGCTTTTTCTTTTTTCCTCCCTCTAATTTAGATTCTTCTTTCCTTCCTGACTCCTGGAGCAAACAGGATTCACAATCAAATTTGTGAAGTTCTTGATACGGATCTTATAAGACAGCAGGCAGAACACAATGCTGTTGATATTCCTGGGCTAGCTAATTATGTCATCAACACTATGGGAAAGTTGTGTGCTCCAATAAGAGACAATGACATAAAACAGTTAAAAGCAACTGACAATATTGTAGAGTTACTGAGGTTGGTATTTGAGTGTGGTTTTTGGAGAAAAAACTCCTCTCTGAAAGGGTAGTAGACAGTGGAAGGCGGGGGGCTGGGTAAAGGAAGTCTAAAGTTGTGTCAGTTTGCATAACACCTGTTCTCAAACTATAGGAGAACTTCCTGAAGCATTAAAGGGGAAGAGCTCTGACACACTGACCAGACTGTGTATCTCACTTTGTAATGAAATGAGTAGGATACCTAGATGAAACCAGGCAGCTCTAAGCCAACAACTCTTGCAATAATCTCTGTTTCAGAAACTCTTTTTTTCTGTCTTGTTCATTCTTACAAAATGTAGGCAGCACACTTGTACTGTTTCTTCTTGAAGTGTTAATTTCATGCTTCTTCTGGAAGGCCAAACTTTGGATTTAAAAACTCTTTAGTTAAGATCTTATTACTTGAACTTGAGTAAAATATTTGCATAACAGGGCAGAAAACAGTGCTCCTGAGGTACGCTGAAATATTAAGACTAAATGGTAGTTGTTCTACTGTGTATATATATGGGGATCAAAACAATTGGGTCAGAAGGATTGTTTCTCTTAGTGCAGTCAGTGACTAAAAAGTTAAAATCTGTTAATTTAAGCTGAAATATACCCATTCATGTAGTTTTTCAAAAAGTTACAGGGCTGTTGCATTTAGTGATGCTACGTCAGTCCTATTCTTTTTAACTTAGGCCAAGCCTTATATATACTACTCCTTCAGGAATTCCAGATGATAGGTAACATGTCTATTACTCTGAAATGCCAGTGAAGGCATTCACTTCTCCAAAATTGAAATTAAAGTGATAATGTACATGTGCTTCACTTGTGCTGGTGAAAATCAATAGACTAATTTAAACTGTGAAATTTTAAACTCCTCCTTTCAGACAAATATTCCACGTTTTGGACCTGATGAAAGTGGATATGGCAAATTACACAATTAAAAGCCTTAGACCGTACCTCTGGCATAATTTGGTGGACTATGAAAGAACAAAATTCCAGGAAATTCTTGAAGAAACACCAAGTATGTACCACGCTATATTAAATTTAAATTTATTCTTTGAAAAGAAGCCTATTTAAATACATGCTGTGAAAACTCTACAAGTTGCAGTTAACTAGAGGAAAACTTTAATTTCTTGTCTGTATGTAAGTAATGGGAAATTTTTTTGACAAGGAAGCTATCACTGGATGATTGCTTAACTTGCTGTCAAGTTTGTCTGCCTATAATCTGAGGCACTTTCAGACAAACTTATATTTGCCGAATTGGATGGTGTCTGAAAAACAAACAAGTGGTGACTCTTGCTGTCTGGATGCAGAGGCCCTGCATAAGATGAGACTTTTCTCTTTTGTGTGCAACTGTTCTGTTGTTAGTGTGAAGTAAACATGTAAAACCAGTTAGTGTGCCTGAAAGCTGGAAGGGCTAAGATCTATTTTTTAATAAACAAAAAGCAGGCTCTGACCAAAATTTCTTAGATGATGCAAAGTCAACTTGATCCACTATTATATGTTTTGTGTGATTTGGTTAAACAGTGTTCAGAAATATATCCTCCAAGAAGAATAAGTAAGTGTGCTAGCATCTGGAGCAGGGGCTTCTGAAATGGGAGCACTGAGCCACTGATAGGGCCTGCAGTTTTCATTTCTGCAGCCTGAGAAAAACTCTATGAGAACAAATCAAATATTTTAATCTTCCTTCACCTCTACTTTTTAGTCTTATGTCCTATCCAATAAGTGGCCTCTCCTAAAAAGGGAAAACAATCCTTTGGGAACTCACACTTTGAGACTTCTGTTACTTAAAAATCCTGTCTGAAGTCTTAACACTTTGTGGCTGGGTTTGTACAAACCAGGTAGAATTTACTGGTGACCAGTGGAAGATGATGGGTGGAAAAAAGTGAGTGAGAGAACTACCATTTGTGAAGACTCAGCTGTCCACTATATTAAAGTCTTCAGAAGTTGAATTCTCTTATGTATACAAATGTTATTTTTTTTTCTCAAGGTAGTGCTCATTTTGATGAAGGCATGCAGTAAATCTGTGCTATTTGCAATGTTTAGGTGCCCTGAATCTCACAACAGAATGGATAAAGGAATCAATACAAGATGAATTGTCATCTATTTCTGATGAGTCTTCATCATCCCCTGGTGCTGATAGTAGTTCAAAACCAATTATTAGTCCTACACTGGTGCTAAACAATGGCTACTTGAAACTGTTACAGTGGGATTATTGCAAAACAATTCCAGAGGTAAGAAATATATTTTGGTGTCTTCAGATTACCAGCTATATGAAATCATTGGTGTGATACAATAATCCTGTTACTGATGACAGTAAGTGAATACTCTTTTGCACTCCTTAAATTTCTGCACAGTAAATCTGAAATTTGGAGATTATATTCTAGTCCAGATTCTGAAATTTGAGATGGGCAAGTCAACAACCAGAAAAGAATAAGGTAAAGGTTGTTCTTCCTCTTTCCAATCATAGCTCACCACCTCCACCCTAAGAGCAGTCTTGGCTGTGGTCAAAGGCTGGGCCTTGTATTGACAGTACTTGACTTTCTCTATCTTTAAAAGAACTGATTGCAGCACTCTGTTTTCCTAACAGCAGCAGGAATTGGTGGGATTGCTCCTCAGAACAGAATCAGTAAAAAACTTGAGTTCTCTAAAGTAGGTACTTTTCCTTTCAGTGTAAACTATTGCTTCAAGACTCAGTGTTCTGTTTTTCCCTCCAATTCCTGATTACTGACCTCTGCAACTTTCCATAAAGCCAGTGGGAAATTTGTCAGCAGTCAGGGCTAAAATTTGCATTTCCAGAGGGCCTTAGCTACATGTAGGATGGTCTGGCAGAGAATTTGTTAAATACATGGGGATGCTCTTGGTGTTCTCAGTCAGCAGACAGAAGGGAAACCACTTTCTTACCTTTCTTTCTTAGACCTTTTGAGTAAGATCTAAATACAGATGTCCTCTGGTAGATCTAGCTTGTCATACTATGAAATTGCTACCAACTGCAGTTGCTACATCCTGTGCTGCTCAGGATGAACTCTTTGTAACCTAAAATGAACTCCAGCTACATCTTGCTGTGGGGATTATTTATGTTCTTGGTATGATCAGCTGGCTTTTTGCCTTAAGCGGGTTATGTATCACTTGCAGAACCTGCTCTGGTGGTTGAATTGGTGGTTGTCAAGCACAGTTGTTCATTATTATCCATCAGTTACAAATCTTGGCATTTTTTCAAAAGACACCCAAATCCAGAAGACTGTTCTGTCTGTTACTTGGTCAGGACAATGTCCTCTGGATCTTCTGAGCACTCCATGTTGTGGGCTGAATTTGGTTGACAAATTTGTTGGTTACAAATTTGTCAGCAGTGATGAGGAATAAGGTGCAATGTCCTCAGTTTCCTCATTACTTTTCTTCCCGCCACAGGTTTACTTCTGGTACTTTTACATAATGCCACGTTATATTATACTACATATTTAGGGTATTTTAGTTGCTGTCTCCTCTGGGTTTGCATATTTATGATTAAAAATAATAGTGCTTCATGACTACATCCTAGATCTGTCCTTTTCCTGTCTCTCTCCCTCCTTATTCCTAAATTAGTATTACTGTTTCAATTCTAGACTCTAATAACAGACGAAGTCCGTCTTCAGGAGTTGAGAGAAAAGCTCAATCAATTGAAAGTCATAGCTTGTGTTTCTCTCATAACAAACAACATGGTGGGTGCAGCAATTGTAGATGTGCCTGATTTCGCTGACCAGCTGAAAAGGATCTCCCTTCCTCTTCTTGAAGGCATGAATAAGAAGTAAGACCTTTTTTTCCCCCCTTATAAAACTCTTTTTTGGACAGTACATAATTGGAAACAATTCTAGTGTCATAACTGATGCTTGTTATTAATAGGAAGATACCAAATTTTAATAATTTCTGTATTCTCTTTAAGATACAAGGGCACTATATGTTAGACACATATTTTCAAAAGTAGATTTTAATGAAATCTTAGTTTTGATGTTAATGTACGAATGTTGGAACCCAGTAGTAAAGTTCATTCATACACTCCTAATACTGGAGAGATTGTGGCAGTACATTCACTAAATCCTCTTGGGAATTGCTTCAAACTTGTTGTAGGTAGTTCAAGTTGCTTGGCTGCCTATTTCTTTGGCTGCTTGCAAAGTCTGATGTCTATGGCTGTCTTTTAAAAGAATTTTCTACTCTGTTTTTTCTCATGAAATGCTATGCAGGTGCAGAAAAACACCTAGGCACAAGGATAAAGTGAACTGGTGTCACTGCTGCACACGTGAAATTACTTTTCCCATTTGAATCACAGCTAGGTCTTTATTTTATCTTCTGTATATGTAGATTTATATAAATCTGCAGCAAAAGATAACTTTTCAAAATTCTCATTGTGAAGACCAGGCTGAAAATAAAAGGGAAGGGAGACAACCAATGCTACAGAAACTGCAGAATGTAATGCTTTTCTCTTTCTTCCAGAAGTTTTGACTTGAAGGAGGCTCTGAATGCTATTGGCGTCCAGATTTGCAGCATAGTGAACAAGTCTCTAAGTGAAAGAGGTCTTCCCACTCTTAGTGAAGAAATGCAGAGTAATTTAATGGGTCAAATCGCTCATATTGTTGAGAAGAATAATCCTGTCTCTTCCTTGATTGGTTAGTAAGAGACTACCTAATTGTCATATTATATGTGTCTGTTTATAAACTTCCAGCAAGCTTAATCAGCTGTCTCATTATCTTCTAAAAGTATTTTCTTACTGCAGTAAAATAGTGGCTCAACTAAGACTAAGGATATGGTGTTTACTTGGAAATGGTATTCTGGGTATGTTGCAGAGCATGGTTAGTCACAGCTGGAAATAATTGTAAAAGTGCATGTAGAGACAAACCTAGGCAGCCTAGTATTTTGGAGAAGAATTTAGATAAAATGAATGTTTGGTCTTCTTTCTGTCCATCCTGGGTTTCAACCTACTGTGTTTTTTTCTTTCCTTTGAGTCTACTTCATATTTGTTAATGTAACTTGTTGCAGTAGGTTTATGCTGTGTCCACCTTGCAGTAGCCAAATTTAAGAAGCTTACAGTATTGTTTTCCACTCCAAAGCAATCTTGGAAAAGAGTTCTTGCTTACATTTTTGGTTTTCAGGGTACTTAAAAAGTGACTATGGCATCATCTTGGGTTTACATTTGTTCTGAGCATACTTTATATTCCATTTCAGACAAACGAATCCAGCTCTTCATGAGAAGCTTGCTTGCTCTTCCGAGTTTTCAGAAGTGTATGCCTACTATGCCAGGAGGCCTTTCTGTGATTCAGACAGAGATAGAATTTCTGGGATCTCAGTATGCAAGCATTGTAAACTTCAATAAAAAAGTGTATGGACCATTCTATGCAAATATACTTAGAAAACTGCTTTTTCCTGAGGCAGCAATGGAGAAAACAGAAGCAGAAACATCGAGCAATTAAAAAAATGTGCCCTTTTTTTAATCTTCCAAGACAGTGGGGAAGTCACATCTCTAAGAACAGCCTACTCCAGTGACTGTTGATGGGGAAAGGTCTTGTTGAATGTATACAGATAGTTTCAGAAATTGACTGTAAAGAAATTAATGTCAAGGTCATATATATATTTTAATAGAAAAATATTTGTTTAATGGATTGTCACTTGTAATAGCCAGAGAATTATTAATTTCCATAGCAAGCATTTATTATGACTTGTAGTGGGAAAGAGCTGGCAATGTACTTACTGTTTTGCCACCATCAAAACAATGTTATTTTTAAACTCAAATATATTTACATATAGCAGTGCATATTAGGAAATGACAAAACTGTAGATAAAATGTACTATGCTTACATTGTATTTTTGTAGAGTAGCATCTCAGACAACAATTATGTTTCTGAGAATACTTTGAAGAAGACAGTATGGCATAACTGCTTTAGTAACCAAACCCAGGGTCATCCCAGGCCAAGTGCAGGTACTTCTGCAATTACTGGACCCAGGACTTTGCCTCTGTTACATTAAGGAATGCCAGTGTTACAAACTGTTTGTAGTATAGCTGTTACAGAAGCAGCATTCACCACTTCAAGTATGAATCACTCAGAACTTCTCAGCTCTACTTGAGATTAATGATAAACACCTGAGAAACATGATGTTGGGGGTGGAGTAAATTTCTGTATATAATTAATGTGTTTATAAGCATTTTGTTTATTCAGTGGAGGTCATACAGAATTTTTAATATGTGTATGTATTGATCTTTGATCTTAATGGATGGATATAAAGTATTTTTAAGTTAGGTCTTTCTAACCTTTATTCCCAAAAGCACTTAACCCTGACCTTACAGTGTACTACAGAAGAAGTGCCCCTTTCATGCCCTTATCCAACAGAATGTAAAATTTTCACAGGATATTCTTAGCTCTGGAAACAAGAACCTGAGTAATTAGTAATTTTTGAAAATATTACTGTATTCACTTTTTTACGGAGTGTGTGAGAAATGCTCCTGTTTTCCTCAAATTTCTTTGGACTGGGCCCCAATACTTAGTTCCCATTTAAGGCATTGGGAATCTTGCATACAGAAAATGAATAGGGTTGAAATAGAGAAATGTGGAAGTGAACTTCTTTAAGTTTACACAGGCTTTATCTTGCATATTTCAGATTACTGGGATTAAGTAGTGCTGGAGTACATATTATAGACGTGTTCTTGTCTATGAAACTGATAATTTACTTGAAAATGATATTTTAATATATTACCATATAATACTCCTTTTAAGATGTCATATATTGAAAACCTTGGTGTGGTACAAGTTGGAGCTTGTTTTTAATATTTTATATTACAGCCTATTTTTTATGAAGAGACAAAAATAACCTGTAAAAGCATAATGTGTCACACAAATTGTTTATGTACATTACTGTGTCTATCATAAAGGTCTAAAAAACCTGGGCATTATTAGCACTGTGGTTTTGTAGTCCATTTCTACGGGAATGTGTACCCTTTATAGCAAAGGAAATTACTTTATTCAGTTTTTCTTCAGTGTCCAAGGTCTTTGGTCACATGTAAATGTTAAGGAAAACTTTCTTCAAAATGCCTTTTTTAGAGAAATTTCTCTAGTGCACTTGTCTTCTCTCCCCTGTTTGTGAAAACATTGCAATAAAGATGAATACATATTTTAAAGGGAACAGTTTCCTGGAAAACCTAGGAGAAAGGAACTCTTAGATGATCCTAACTGTGCCACTAGGTAAGCCAGGCTTGTTCAGATGAATATGAAATTTTGGTAGGCAATTCAAAATCATTAAGAGAGGAATGCATTTCAAAAGCAGCTAGAGGGAATTAATCTTAGTGATTTTCTGCAATTTTAGAAATACTTACATGATTTTGAGCTTCAGCCAAAAGAGAATTTTATGAACATTTGAAGGTGATTGCTAATATGGTTATGAACTTCTAAATGTAATATTTTATATACATTCTGTTGTACAAATAAACATCAAACTTCAGCTCTTTAATGAGCTGGGACAACTGTCCTACTAGTTTTTACCAGTAAATACTCAAAGCATAGCATTTATGGGGGGGTGGGGATTAAGGTGACTTGCAAAGGGCATTTTATAGCATGGCCTGTGTTTCAAGTGATTGTTTAATATGTTTTAATTTCATGTTTCAAACAGGGACATTGCATCTGTTTAATGTCATGTGTTGCATGCTATTTATGCTACTGTGCCTGAAATGCACTTGCCTCTACTCAGAAGTTGTCCGTGTGAAACAAGATGCCATTCTGTAGCAGCTTTGTTAAAAATCAAGTATTTGAGGGTTTGTATGCATTGAATTTTGTTTGTGATACCAGCAGTGGTGAAAAGTCATTTACACAAGCATTGTTAAATGCAACAGATTGTTAAATGCCAAAGATAAACAACTCCACTAATATTCTGCTGTGACTGTTTTTCTGTTACTTCTCAGAAGCAGCTCCAGTGTAGAGTAGTGACTTTAACCCAGCTGTACAAATAATATTCAAAACAGTTGTCTGCTTAAATCTGACTATTTGGATGAAGGATGTATTGGGTTTGCATGGCAGAGTTGGAGGGGGAGTGGACTGCAGGGGTGACTCCTGTGAGAAACTGCTCCAGGCTTCTTGCCCGACAGAGGCCTTGCATGGATTAAACATGGATTGCCACGTATTAAACGAATTCTCCACTGGCTGTGCGCTTTAGGCAGGAAACCAAATGGAAGGAGTCTGCAATGCTGCTCCTCTTTAGGGTAGGGCCTTAGTGTCCAGGATGGGTGGAGCCCAGACCCACCCCCGTGAATGTGGAACCTGAGCGCGGGCAGACGTCTGTATGTGCTGTTTTCACAGTCTTTTTAGAACTTACTTACCAATTACTATATTTACATATATATATATATATATCTTACTGCCATAGGAATCTGCAGAGATCACTAGTGCTTCTCGTTTAATCTTGAACTGGGGCAGATGAGTAGCTCCAAATCTGCGATTTTGCTGTCTCTGTACCACCGACCCTTGTAAAGGAGAACAAATAAATTTGTAGGTGATTCAGCTACAGCATTCAAAATAATAATAATAATAATAATAATAATAATAATAATAATAATAGTAAATAACGGTAAAAGCTGGTGCCCCGCGTTACTTTACAAGCTGAAAACTGCAGGAAAGCCGTTTAAAGCCCAACTGCTCCGTGTCCCTGCCGCCTCCCGGCTCCCGGCTGCGCCGGCGGGGGGCGGTGACCGACTCGGGGATTCAGGGGGGACCCCCGGGCGCTGCCAGCTCCGCAGTGCCCCGGCGGGGCGGGCTGCCAGCAGAGGGAAGGCCGGGCTGCCGGGGCCTGGCTGCGCTCGGCGGCGCCCGGGCTGCGCGGGGCCGGAACCTTCGGGCGCCGCGCTGGAGCGCGGGGGGACGCGCTGTGCTGCAGCGCCGCGGTGGGCGGGTGGCGATGGAGGCGCTGGGGCTCGGCGCGCTCACCCCGGAGCAGGCGGCGGCCCCGGTCAACACGGTGGAGGTCAGCGGGGCGAGGGGCAAGCGGCCGGGCGCGCCTCGGGCTCTGCTGGAGTGTGGCCGGGCTCAGCCGAGCTGGGGTGGGGTGGAAAGAGTCTTCTGCCGGCGCACACGTGGAGTCCCCCCTGCCCGTGCTGCGCCGCTCGGTGTGTGTGGGTGTGTGTGTGTGTGTTTATGTTTGTGTTCGTGTGTGTGGGCTGGGGGTTGTGTGCTCCGAGCTGCCCCTGGGCAGCCGCTCCGGGCCCTCCTGCGGCGCCGTGCCGTCCCCGGTCGCTGTCCCGGCTGTGTCCCGCAGGCAGAGTCGCGGAGCGGGCTGCGTGGAAGGGCCTCGCAGCTCGTGTCCTGCACCAGGCTGCCCCGTGCCCCTGCCAGCCTGGCCTTGCATGATTTGCTTAAGATTAAAATCATTAGGCGCTTCCTTAGGTCATCAGTTTAATTGCATTACTATTTAACAGATTAACCCCCTTTTTTTAGACATTACACTTAAATGATAAAAACCTGAAATCAGCCGCTCTTCAACTTTGCAGACTGTAAACGCTACTGCACATAAACCACGAAGGAGCGGTATTAAAAGCCACCGTACTGCATGTGTTCCTTTTTACTTCATTGGCTTTTCCATTATTAGAGGTTAAATGAGGATCACAAGCAAGTATAGTAGATTAACAAACAGCAGCAGTGGAGGCTGAAAGCCAAGAGCACCATCAACATTTCTGTGGATAGAACAAAATGAACAATTTTCTACAGGTTTTTTTTGGTTATTAATTTTGTAGTAGATGGAGAAGCATATGAGATCTGGGAGCACTCTTCCTAAATAAAAGGATTTTGTCTCCGGCCAAAGATATATGCAAGTTTTTTGCACTGCCATGGGGGGAGAAAGTGGGGCTGACATAAAGAGATGTTCCCTGTGCTCATCAAAGATTAGAAATCGGGGAAAGTTTGTAGGAACCTTGATATGCTTAGCACTTGCAGTACTTTTGCTACATCTTTGTAGGATTTAGAGTCCTGATAAGTGTTACAGAGACAAGTGCTGCTCCCAGGTTCTTGCATGTATTTTGTAAAGTAAAAGTTGTAGGAAATCTTCCCTTTCTAGGAATATAATTTGCAGTGTTAAGAGAACAAATCCAAAAAAATGTTAGTTGATCTTAAATGAGGACGTGGTGTTAAGGAATTGTCTCAGAAAAATATATTTTCACATAAGCTGCTCTTAGAAAAGCAGTGTGCCATTGCATCCTGAGAAAATACTGCATGTATGGTTTACTGAGATGATCCAGGTAGTTTTAATACATCTCTGTTGGCTTTAGACAGTTGATTTTTGTTTTTTGTTTTTTTTTTTTCCTAAATGGATCTGATTTAAAATAATGTTACTGTTCGAAAAACAACAATAACAATGAAATATGCAGACAAAAAGCTCAGGCATGTTAGATATTTGGCTACTCCTTGAAAAGATGTTTCAAACTGGTTTTTGTTTTCAGGAAAAATGGAGACTTCTTCCAGCATTTCTAAAGGTTAGTGCTACACACTCATTTCAAGGTGTGAATATTTGATCTCCTTTCTAACTTTACATTCCCTTCTTCTGGCTTTTACTGTTTCCCAGAATACCTGTTCTCACTCCTGTGGATTTTGCCTTTTGTTTTAGTTCCTTGCAGTTATCAATAGACTTGTTCCATAGATTGTCTTCTTGATTAGTTTACAGATTATTTTGTGGAGACATCCTCCTATAGGTTTGCCTTTTGTTGTGGTTATGCTCAATCCATTCTGTATATATGTAATGTTTCCAGATTATTTTCCTGTTTTACTGGCTCTCAGAGACCCTATCCATGCTCTTTATATGACAGTTCCAGTGTAAGCTTGGAAATGTAGTGGAGAACCAGAGTGAGCAACCAGCCACTTCCCAGAAGTTTGTCAGCTGAAAGAATTTAGCACAGTTATTCAAAACCAGTTATAAATGCTTATCTCTTAATTTATGTCTTGTGTGATTAACGTTACTGAGGCTGATTTTATTTGCTGTGTGCATTATTTTTCAGGTGAAAGGACTGGTGAAGCAGCACATAGACTCATTCAACTATTTCATCAATGTCGAGGTAGGCTCTCCTGGGGTGGGGGGAGAGTGGCTCTTAGCACTCAGAAAAGGCCATGGATCCATTTTGTTCTTTTTCACCTCCAGATAAAGAAAATCATGAAGGCCAATGAAAAAGTCACAAGTGATGCTGACCCAATGTGGTACCTGAAGTAAGCATGAGATGATTTCCATATCAGTAGCAGCATGAGTGCTGTCTCAGGGGTTTGTTATCAGCTGTAAAGTGTTTGTAAGCACTTGTGTAGGAATAAATCAAGAGGGTGTTTTCTGTGACTTGTCTCTTTATGCAATGAAAGATGGGAATATTTAAAGGTTTACTGCACATGCAGGCTAAATTTTTATTATTTGACCACAACTCAAATACAATGAGTTACTTTGAGAAAAACGATTGCTCATTATTAATCAACTTGTGTTCATCAAGTAATTTCATTTTTCAGTGTATGTAAAATTTTGCTTTCTTCAGGTTGCCTGAAAAATATTTGCCTCATAGCTTATTGTGAAATTGTATTACAGGTACCTCAATATCTATGTGGGTACTCCAGATGTGGAAGAAAGCTTCAATGTGACACGACCTGTATCACCTCATGAGGTATTAATGTTTGCGTCTATCTTACTGAGTTTTTTTAGCTTGGGAATGTCTGGGATAATAGCTGCATGTAATTTTGAGTATGTGAGTGTTACCTTAGGTAGTGCATTGCATTCCACCATCACTGTAAAAAGCTTCAGAACTTAAACATCATTGAATAAAGCTTTTTTAATTTTTTTTAAAATTGTTAAGATTTTTTTTGCTGTATTCAGTGTTTTGTGTTAGCTGAATTTGAGTGGGTTTCCATGAAAGTAGTGAAAAGTACTTCTCTTGCTTCATCTTACGGCTCTCATGACAGAGCTGAAGTCCTCATGCCATAATGTAGGGTTCTTTGATATTCTTATTTACTTCTTTTTAATATTAGCCCTGCTACTGTCTGCACCACAGGTCACTTCAGTCTCTGTTTCCTTTCCAGTCTTTTGGAACTTGTATCTGATTTTTTGCTCATATTTTTAATGTCTGATTCAGAAAGCAAACATGGAAATTTTAAAGAGAAACAGATGGAAATTGTTAAAGCTATAAGAAGCTGCAGAAGAACATTATCCTTCTGGAGAGTATATTTAATTTCATTGCAGTGCTGTAGGCATCTAGGTTTATAAGAAGCTGCAGAAGAACATCCTTCTGGAGAGTATATTTAATTTCATTGCAGTGCTGTAGGCATCTAGGTTAACAAATGGATTGTGTACTTCTGGAATAAAGATCTATGTTGTAGGACATCCTGCTGTGACTGAAATCAGAAAGTCTCTTGGTTTTGACCAATAGGATACAAGGTAGTTTCCATAGGTATGAGCGGATTGTGTACTTCTGGAATAAAGATGTATGTTGTAGGACATCCTGCTGAAATCAGAAAGTCTCTTGGTTTTGACCAATAGGATACAAGGTAGTTTCCATAGGTATGAGAAAGCCATATGCTAACATAAGCTTTGAACTTTTTAGGATTGCTTTCGTTTATCTAGAGCCATCCAGTTCTCTTCAAAGTGCTCAGGAACAGAGTATTTCTCTCCTGCTACTGTGCTTTGAGATTTATACCACTGCAACAGAGGTAGTGACCACTTCTTTTTGGTCTCTGGAGGGGGAACTGAGCTTGGAATTTGCACTTATTTACCTGCATGCAGGCTGTTGTCAACCTCATAACTCAGTTAATGTATCTGATGCTTTTTTCCTTGCTGTATCCACTTGATACTTGAAATGTGTTTTTTGTCATCCAGTCTAGACTATAATGAAATACATTCTGTGCTTTGGAGAAATCCTGTCAGAATCAGCTGTGCTGCTTGGGCATGGCCACTTTCTGTCTCCAGTGACCTGACTCAAATCTCATTTGGTTTGATGGAAAGCTTTAAAATAAAGCTAATAACTCAGCCAGGTGTAATACATGATAGTTGCTGCATCTCACAAATGTGTAGCTAATGTTCAGTCAGTAGATGTGAGCATGCACAAAATGCAACAGGAAACATTTCTTTCATATTAATTAAATTGCATGCAAAAAATTGTTTGTGGCCAACAACTCATATTCAAGAATTCAGGTATTAATATGCTTTCTTACTGTATAGCTAAAGTGACTGTACATACAGAAGAAGGGAAAATAAATGCTTATAGAGCATATTGACCTTGAGTTTAGAATGAGATACTCTTGTATTTCATATAGTCTCATTGATGCTTAGTGCTAGTGCATAATTTCTCTTTATTTTCAGTGTGCTGTATACAAATGGAGGCCACAGTTGTTTTCTTAAATAGAATGCTGCTCAGGTCAAGCCTGGGTGCCTTAAAATAAAAAAAAACATTAGATAGTTAGGAGCCTGCTGTTATATTTCTCTGTTGAAAGCTCCTTCCCAAAACCACCTAAAATCATTAGATTTTTGTGAGAGTCTGAGTGTATATCAAGTCGTGCTTGTTTTTTACTTTCAGATGTCTATGGTAAGAAGTTACCTCAAGGAACATGCTGGAAAATTACACTGTAATTTGTATTTTATATCTGTGTCCTGTGTTAAAAAAGCACACACAGAGAATCCCAAGGCATTTTTCCCTCAAGTAGTACTAAAAAGGCTGTCTAACTTTCTTTTTCCTCCAGTCCTTATGGAAGTTTCATGATCTGTTCATACAGATGGATTTAAAGTAATTAGGATATGGAAATATTCTCAGTTACTTTTGAATTGGAGGTAGTTGCTGGGAGCAGAGTGGCACCTAGTTTCCTGCAAGGCATGGCTTGCGAGCTGCTGGTGTATATCAGTATTTTATTACTGGAGAAGAGGTTTACTGTGTAGTGTGGAGAGGAGAAGCATCCGGTTTGGGATGATTCTTGAGGCCTGTTTTTCACTAGAGCTGCATCTTCAATACACAGCATCATCTTAATTGCCTTTTGTTAGTACATAATCAACAAACTGAAAGACTGCAGAAGTATAAATGTGCAAGTCTGGCTGCTGTTAAACCTGTAATCCTGGAGCTGAAAGGTAAAGCATGCTCAGTGAGGTCATGAATGACCTGCTGTGAGTTGTTCTGTTGTGTTCAGCAGATGCAGTCAGGCCTGTCTTGCATGAAGAGATGCAATACCTTAAGGGCTGGCAACATCTTAGAGGGAGGCTGGGAAGAGCAGACCAGAAAGATTGGATTAGAAATGATTGAGCCTTGAGGTATCTAGTGCCCTAGATATGTTTATTCTGCCTCTCTTGGTCCCCAAGGAATTTGCAGACAAATTCTGGGAATCTTTGCAGGAAGTGATTCTGTAGTGAGCCTTCTGTAAGTCATCGTTAGAAACGGTACCATACAGTGAGGTTTGCTCATTTTAGTAAGGTAATGGTGTCTCTGTCAATCTTGTGCCTTTCCATTTTGTCAGGCTTTATATGGCAGCACAAGTCTTCAGCTGTTGGGAGTCCACATACAGAAATTCCCTGAACTGAGCACTGCTCAGACACACTGTGGTCTTTGTGCCAGCTCTGCTGATTAGACCTGTTTGTTTAATTAGACCTGTTGGTTTAATTAGAGAGTTTAGAAGTTAAGCTCTGCTGTGCTGTCTTCTGAAGGCACAGATCTGCTGGCTGCTTTTGAAAATCCGAGCAATTGTATTTGGATTTTCTTGGATTTTGTTTTAAACAAAAACAGAACGGAGAGTTTGTCAGGTTCATTCAACATTCTTCAGGTATCAAGAAGATCTTGCTGAAGTTTTGCTTTGCTTGATTTCTTTGTGAGGACTTACAGGACAGGGCAAATAGAGGCTGTTTTAAGAGAGATTCTTGAGCTTGAAGTCAGCACCTGACCTGTTGTGTGCCTTTTGTCCTTCCAGTGCCGCCTGAGGGACATGACCTATTCCGCACCGATTACCGTGGATATTGAATACACCCGAGGCAGCCAGAGGATCATCCGCAATGCCTTACCCATTGGCAGGTGAGACCATGTGCTGAGCTGCTGCTAGCGTTTTTCATTTGGTGCCGTGCTGGGAAGTGTTTTTACTGCAAAACAGATGTAGGCCAACCTTGCTTCCGTGTTAAAAGAAACCATGAGCAGGCAAATCTCCATAAACAGCTGTACAGGATTTTTAGGGTCTAAGATCTTGTTTTGCAAAAGCCTCTGATAATGTCTCCTTCCAGAGAAGGATGGATATAAGGATGAATGTTGTCTCTGATTCTGTTGATATAAAACCACAGAGGAAAATGCATGCCTGGAGCTGCAGGCTGCATTATTGTGAAATGAAATCAGGCATGTTTGCTTTGTAGCTAAATTGCTCAGTCTTTCATATATAGTATGTAGAGTAGAATCTGTGGAAGGTGAATGATAAAACCAGTAGAGCAAACATTAGTTCTGCTGCACAAGCTAAGCTTTCATTTAAAATTGCTTAAGTTACGTTACTAGACTGGCCTTAAGGGCATACATGCAAAAAGTTTTTTGCTGTTAAAAACTGTTAATATCCAGTTATTATTTCCATGGGAAATAATTTTGCTCATCTGTCCCTAGGATTATACTTGTTTCCTTTGGCCAGTGCTCTTGCTTGGCATGCAGTTTGGACTGGGACAGATGTTTCACTGGAGTTTCAGTAATGGCATTTGAGTATTCCATTTTACATGATGCCAACTGCTTCCTGTTTCTGATATAGACAGCCAATGCATTAAGCTTATATTGTGTGTGATAGATTTTGCTTGTCATATGAAGCTTCTTTTCTCTAGGAAGCACTTTCTCAGTGAAGTAAAGTGACAAGATAGCTTTTTTTACTCTGCAGAAGTACAGAATTTGAGTTCATCAGTTTACTTTTAAGATATAAGAATATGAAAACATGAAATAAATTAAGAAACTAAAGAAGAAATTAAAATAATTTATGGGATTTGAATACAAGAAGTATAGCCTAGTCTTGTTTTTTATTAAAGTAAATTTGAATGAAATATCTCAGAGGTTGAAAATATTTGTGTAGTAGAACTCACAAATAGTTTTTGTCAACATGTGTTTTAGAAAACACTTGGAACACAGTTCTTACAAAGGCTGTCCACCAAGGAGTGAAATTCTGTAAGCTGGATCAAAAGTCAGCTTTTTTGTAGAAGAGGTTAAAGGGCATGGAGATCTTTTGGTAGATGTAGTGGTAAACTGTTTTTTATCTTTTGCAAAATACAGCTTTCTCTTTAGAAGTAAACTGTGCTCTCTTTCTAAAGTTTTAATGAAAAATCTGGGAGTGAAAAGGTACATTATGAAGCTGACTATGAAAGTACACTTTTCAATAATAACTGCAAAATCATTGTGGGTTAGTTGTTGAATAAGCCCAATTTAAAGTGGGCATTCCATGATTTATCATGGGGTGATAGAGCAGTTCAGGTTGAAAGAGTACGATCTCCTTCTCAGCCTCTAGTACAGGCGCCTGCTCAAAATGGGTCAGCTCTGTGATCAAACCAGGTTGCTCAGTGCTTCATCCTGTCAGGTCCTGAAGACCTCCATGAATGCAGACTGCCCAACTTCCCTGTGCAGCTTTTGCACTTTTGGACTGCCCTCATGAAGAAGTTTTGCCTCACATGCAGTCTGTGAATCTTTCGTTTCTCTTTCATTTACTTCCCTAAGCACTGAATTTCTTAAAATTTCTGGGAATATCTTTCCACCACATGTTGCTTCACAAAATGCTTGCTTGCAGGCTTCACTGCTAGGACACCAGGGAAATCAGAGTTACTACCGGGGAAACTTCATGCTTATGAATTAGAGGCACTATCTCTCTGCAGCCAGAAGGTGTCATTCCTGTGTGGGAAATGAGATATGAACTAACTTTGTCTTAGAAGAAGTGGTAACAGTGGGTATGCAATGGCAGGTTCTCTGCAGACTGTTTTAGGGACCAAGAGTCTTTGCACTAATGGTCATTGGACTCTGTGACCTTGCTTGTCACAATGCCTGCTGCATAACAATTAAATAGGAAGTCTGTGGTTTCTGCTTGCAGGTGTCCAGTTTCAGGTCTCTTTTCAATTACATGTTCAATGAAATAAGGTGAATTTAAATGAAAACCTGTTGGTTACAGCATGCATGAGGTCTGATTACCTTAAATGTGTATCTCCAGTTTGTTCAGCCTGAATTTGACTATTCATATTTTTCTGTACGAGTCTGAAGTAAAATTGTAACTGGTTTTCTTGCAGAATGCCTATAATGCTGCGTAGCTCCAATTGTGTACTTACTGGGAAAACTCCAGCAGAATTTGCCAAACTAAATGAGTCATCTCCAGTTTGTTCAGCCTGGTTTTTGTCCTGAATTTGACTATTCATATTTTTCTGTACGAGTCTGAAGTAAAATTGTAACTGGTTTTCTTGCAGAATGCCTATAATGCTGCGTAGCTCCAATTGTGTACTCACTGGGAAAACTCCAGCAGAATTTGCCAAACTAAATGAGTGTCCATTAGATCCAGGTACATTTTCACTCATGTTCTTTTTTTTTACCCATCTGTGCTTTGAGTTTTAAATCTTTTTCAGCAAAGAAATGCCCCTTTGGTATCTTTTCTGCCACCATTAAGTCTTGTGGAAACTTCTCAAGTGTCTGCTTGCAGCTAAAATAAATTGTCAGGGTTTTCGTTGAGAACATGAATAGTTGGTATTTGCAAAAAAAGTTTTCAATGCCAAAAAGCAACACACCAAAATTTTGAGTATTTTATTTTGAATTTTGTGTATAGTGTTCTACAGTGATGTGCTGTGGGAGGAAATAGATGAGTTAATTCATTGAAAATTAAACAGATTAGGAAAGAGTGGAGTATGATGTCCTCCAGAGTGGGAACTCTCCTTTGTCATTGCCTTTTTTAAAGCAAGAATAAAGTGTTACATGGTATTATTTGATATCTAGAGAGAAGTTGGAGGGTTATAACAAACAAATTTTTTGGTTTTTGTCTGTCAAGTTTGTTCATTACTCTTTTAAGGGAGAATTTACTCTCCCATTGTGTACTTACAGTTTACTTCTAATAATTTATATTCAAAAGCATATTGGAGGAGGCAGGTAAGGTGTGAGGGTACTGACATGCACAATATTTTTTTCTGTTAACTAGGTGGCTATTTCATTGTTAAAGGTGTTGAAAAAGTCATTCTTATTCAAGAGCAGTTATCCAAAAACAGAATCATTGTTGAAGCTGATAGAAAAGGCACAGTTGGCGCTTCTGTTACCAGGTATGGTGAATTCCTACCATTACATAAAGGTGAGAAACCCAAAGCTTTAGAACTTAATTGTTGTAGTTGAAATAGTTGTGGAGGTTTCTTCCTAGTATAGTTGAACCAGAAAAAGCTGTAGATATTCAATGCTCCTCTCTTTCTACTGTCATTTTGTGTGCTATAACTTCAATCCCTAAGCAGAATAGTATTCCTACAAAAATCAGTGAGAGTTGCTCATGTGTTTCAGGATTGATCTCAGATTAGGAAAAGCAAGTTCTGATTTTTACTGTAACAAAGTGCACTTTGTAACTGATGGTGTTTGCAGCAAGTAACCGGAAGTTACTGCAGTGGAAATTGGATGTAGCCTTTTGTCCGCCTCTCTACATAAAAACGGCATAAAAATATTTAAAGGCAAGGGCAGCTGAGGATGAAACAAATATTTTTGTCCAACACAAATTACTGAAAATGGCAAAGTAGTCTAAATTTGGCCTTTCCTCCTTGATCAAGTTTTGTTTCTATTTTGTTTGACCTTTGGTTTGTTGGTTTTTTTTTTTTAAGTTGCATTCTGGTCTATTCTATGGTGCTTGTCATTGTTCAGTGTGAGAGCTGTTTTTTCTACTCCAGAGGCCTCCCGTCTCTCCCAGATACTCTACTGTCTCTCAGTAAGTCTGGATGAGGTTAATGGGCTGTTACATCGTTACCACTGTTGCTGCAGTACTTGTTCGGTTTGACCTAGCTGGTCACATCGAAACTGATGAGCAGAGCATGTAAAGATGATTTTGAAAAGTACAGACTTCTACTTGCTTAAGTCAAACATTCCAAATTGTCCCCAGCACAGGTGATAATACCCTTACAGGCTGATCCCTGACTGGTTTGATGTAATTTTTAAAAGAGGAAAAAATGGGATTAATTCAGCTGAAAGATTGTTCAAGCTTGCTAAGTTCTGTACAAAAGATTCTAGGAGTCTGTGCAAACACTCTGTTGGACATAGTATTATTTCTATTTTAACTTCAGTTCCACTCATGAGAAGAAGAGCAGAACAAATATGGTTGTGAAACAAGGAAGATTTTACCTGAGGCACAACACCCTGTCAGAAGATATTCCCATTGCTATCATATTTAAGGTAACACAGCTGTTTGTTTGGGGAAAAAAAAAAAAAAAGAAAAGGGGAAAAATGCTGTGCTGTAGCTCAAGAACGAAGATTGACAGCAGCTCTCAAGTTAATATGTACAGAAGGACTTGGCAGGGCTTAGAAACTGCAAACTTTTTTCCCCTGGGAAGTAATCTTTATTGTACAGCAAAAAGGAGAATAAGTGCTGTATTTTTCTGCAAGGAGAGCTTTGCTGGGCCAAGACAAATACCTGCCACCCCCTTACTCTGCCTTATGAGGTGCCTCTGTTGCTACAGGTCAGAAGCATTCTGGTTTGTTATGAGCTATGTTACAAGTTGTGTTAAGGGTCATTGTTTCTGCTTTTCTGTCTGTGGAATCAAATGCATGGACTACAGCCAGAAGAGGTGGTGGGTGGACATGCCCTGTCCAGCTGCTAGAGAAGACAGTAGGGCATGGCCAGGCTTTAGGCTGAGAGCTGTCCTGCCAGCAGCTGGAACTCCTTCCTGTCCTGTCCTGCCTTGCTGCTGCCTGTAGGCTTACAGCCTGGTACATGGCGTGTGCAGGAGGAAATTGGGCTGCGTTCTTGGAGGCACAAAAAAGCCTCTGGCTGGAGGGATCTAGGCAAAACTCTCTGCTTGTGTTCTCTGTAGTGGGTTACAGCCCAGAAGGTTCGGAGAGGTGGTCGCAGGAAATGATGTGCCAGGAGGGGGCAGCACGAGGTCGCAGCATCCGAGCTGGTCGTGCCTGCAACACAGCTGTTATTTACGGGTTTGTCCGAATTATTGCAGCACTTGGTGTGCCTTGGTACTAGCAAATAGTTTAATCCTTGGGTTTAGACTTGAGAAGTAAATGGCTGTTACCTCTGATTAAGCAAATATCTTCAAATAAGAGAGGAGATCATCTGTTTTTAGTGACTGGGGTTAAAGGAGTTTTGAGAAGGTATTTATGGACAGAAATGTACGAAAAGTACCAGAATTAACTTCACAACTCTTGTGTTGCAGGGAAGTGTTAATGTGGCTCTTAATCCATTTACTCCAATACCAAACTACTGGATTCCACCTTACCTTATAGTCTTCTATTACACTTTGTCAGCCTGTGCTGGTACAGATAAATACCTGCTCATGTAGAGTAACTGTTCTGGGTTGTTGTCTGGGGAGATGGTTGTTGGCTTGTTTATCTAAGCAAAATGGTACTGAATATTTTATTACCTTCTAACAATGCTTGCTGTAATTATCCCCCTCTTCTTAAGTATCTTTTATATTTTAGATAATATTCCTTAATTATTAATTTATTAACTCAATAAGGGGTCACAGTTGTCATAATCTCTTGGCTGTAATGCTTTTCAATTATTTATATTGATTTAATACAGTATCAAATTAGCTACACCCACTTTAACTATTCTGAGTGTTCCATTCCAGCAATTGTCATGAGTGGTCATCTTTTTTACTCTTCTTTTAATGACATGAAATTCAGGGATCTTCTGTCTGCTTCTGGTGAGTCTTCAGCTGGAAATGAGAGCAGTCACCAGTCTGCAATTTTCCTTTCTTGGGCACTGCTGTAATGTGCTATTGCCTCATTCTATTTAACTACTAGAAGCAAGATTACAAATGCAATAGCCCTCAGCTTGGAGAATCCCAGACTTAGGGATGCCTGTCTAACTTCAGGTCTCTCACATGGCAGTATTATACACTGGATATTTGTTGGAAAAGCAAGAAAAATAATTCCTTTATGCCAACACCCAAGCCTTGGGCATGAAGCATGTGTCTTCCTTGTTACTAATAGCTGTTTTTCTTCTTGTGATGTAGAGATTCACATCTGCAAGGGACAAAATTAAGCTATATAGACAATCTAAGATCTGAAGTTATGACTGCCTTTAAATCCTTAATTTGTACTGAAACAGCTACGTGTTTAATTTCTAATTGATTTTCTCTAAAATGAGAAAGCAATGGCAAAAATCTATTGCTCTGCATTTCCTCCCAAACCAGCACCCAGGCTACAACCAAGTTCCACAGACCTCTGTGTTTTGACTAAGAAAACAAATAATAATTGGTAGAGGGCTGCCATTCAGTGCATTTGCCATGTAGAGGGGACAGTTTGTCAGGGACTATCTGAGAGACAGTGAGCAATTCTGGATTGTCTTTCGATGTATGTGACTTTAGAAGTAGATCAGGTGCAGAAAATCATTGTAGCATTATAGAAGAGAAAGCAAGTATAGCAGATCTATAATCCAAAGTGTATTTAAAGCTACTGACTGCATCTGTAAGGTGGAGGTGTACTAGTATATCCTCTAGTATATAGAAATCTTTGTCAAAAGCAAGGACTGTGAAATAGATAACATTACAAACATCACCAACTGATCGAGCTGAGGCCTAAAATTCTTAGAGCTCCCTAGGCTAGATTCTAAGGTCACCCTTGTGTTTCAGGTATAAAGTCATGGACAGAGCTGCGTGCTGGGGGAAGACCTGAACACAGTGTTCACCATCCTTGCTTTTGGTGAGGAATGAAGCCCAGGCACCTGGGCTGTGGGGAGCTGTGGAAATAGAATAGATCTAAAGGTCCCTTGATCTGGATAGATAGGGACTGGATTGTGTGGGGTCACCCTGAAGTAGGCATCTACATTCAATTCATCCTCCTCCATAACTGCAAGCCAGAATGACTTTGTCCTGTTGCTTTTTTTTTTCTGCCATCCAGACCTGTAGGGATCCTGGGGATGGGCATGCTCAGACGTTTTACAGCCAGTTGTGCCAAACATGTGTAAGTTGTGGTTTTGTGAAATTTAGCACATTGACCACAACTAACTGAAATTTGATAGGCTACAAAAGGCATATGCCTGGCACTATTCTAGGGCAGACTTGGGGTATCTGCTCTTTAGATGTGAGGGAGTTAGAGCTTTGTAGCTGTGCTAGCTTAAGCAGTTTTCCCTAACCTTTCTTCTTATATGTGATAGGAGCATTTGTGCAGTCCCTATATGTGGAAATGCAACTTTAAGTTTGAAATAGTGACATAAAGCAGATAATTTTGCCCCTTAAGTATGTGTCTGTTGCACTTTTTAAAGGGCTGTTAACTGCCTTTTAATGGGAAACAAACACAGCTAATTTGCTTCCTGCTTACTTTGTAACACTTCTTTATTAGTTGATATACATATGTGACCACAGGGGTATTTAGGGTGTCTTGAGCTGCTTTGCAACCCCAAGAGACCTTTGTTTTAGCTTTGTCAGTTTTGCACATCTCATAGGGCTGTGTGAACTGTGCACAGTGCTCTTTTGAATGTCGGGCTAGGAGGTACACATGCTTTACCTGGGGGACTCGGACAGTTTCAGGTAGCAGTGGGCATTGGAGGAGGTGTGGAATATTTGTGTGGTATGTAAGGGTGTTTCTATCCTGAAAATCATTTGAGTTGGAAGTAAGATGGTGCTGCTGCTTTTGCAGGAAGCTCCCTACATTGGAGAGAGTTAGAGCTGCTCAAAGGTAAGGGCTATTTTTCTTTCGAGTTTGTGATCTCGATTTGGTAGGCTTGAGTGAAGTAAGTGAAGGCTGGGAGCTGAAGTAAGTGAAGGCTGCATGCTGCATCCAAACTGGTTAGGGAAGGAAGAGGATTATAAATAACCTACAGGGACTTAAAAGTTGAGTTTTATGACTTGAATCTCTAGATGAAGTATCTTTAGTTTATGTGGGAACTGTAAGAAACACTCTAGGACCTGTGGCAAAAGATTTGAACAGCAAGTTGAGTTTCATTTTTACAAACCGGCTTTAGCCTTGGAGCTGTTAAGGTGCAGCTGTAGAGGAACAGCTGGGTGGTGGTCTGACTGGATCTGCAGGATTATGGGTTCCCATGGCTGTTGTTTCATAGCTCGTATCTTTTGAATTATGAAAGCTCCAGACCAATTCTGTCTGTGATGTCAACCTTGAACTTCCCTGACATCTTTTTAATCCAGTCATCTGCCTGTCTCTGTGCTGTAATTTAGCCTGATGGAGTGCAGAACTACATTCTAGGGAAGTGCCATGGAAACGCCTAGACATCATCATTAAGACATGAGCTGGGGGAGGAAGAGCTGGGCTCACACTCTCATCTGTACATGTATATGCACACACAAATGTGGACACACACACACATTTGGGCAGAGGAAAGCTCCCCAGTCCTAGGAGGGAGTTGAGCCCACTTGGATCACTTTCTCCCACTTGAACTCAGGATGATCTGAATGCTTGCTTTACCTTGTCTTTTTATGTACGTTGACTGCTAGTCTTCAGCTGTGGTCTTCAGCAGCCTGCTCCTGTCTCCTTCCTCATCCTTTCACTGCCACTGTTAAATTATGCTTTTACAATGTCTCCTTCCCCCCTCCCCCATAAAATTATCCCTTTGTGATATTGCCTTCCAATCAAAAAGAAACAAGACATCTTGTCTACTGCTTTGCTTTTATGTTAATTCCCTTTCCTTCAGCTTTGTCCTAGGACCGTGAGTGTTTAAGCGCAGGGCCCATTCCTATATTGTCCTATAGTGTCTTCCGTGTTTCTGTAACACAGGCAACAACCAAGGAATATTTTGTTACTGTCCTAATGATGTTACAGGCTAATTCTGGAATACTTCTCTTGTATTGGTTTGGTTTTTTAGTTGTTTGTTTGGTTTTTCTTGGAAGGGTAACATCAGAGCCAAATTTATTGGAAACCAAAGTGTTAAGATGACAAATCTGTCTGAAGGCAGCATGGGCCTGCTGCTTGTCCTGTTAGTGTTGCATGTAGGTGGTTTTGTGTATACAACTCTGCTCAGGATGGTTGAGAGTATAAAGGAGAATAAATAGGTTTACTTTTAGGCTGTTGTATTATCACATATTTTTCAGTCACTTACCTGAGTTTTAGTCATTACTCATAAATTAATTTTTTTAAATTTGCACATATTTAACAACACAACCTATGTTGTTTGCTGACAGATCCTAGCCTTTCCCACTCAGAAATTTAGAATCTCAGGTGATTTTGCTGCTACAAACTCCAGCTAGAAAATCTATGCAGGCATAAAGATCTGTCTTACTCTCATCCTTTTGCTGTAACACTTGATCAGAGTATTCATCAAGGCATAAGAAATCATCAACCCTCTTTAATTTACTATGGCTTTCAGTTTTTAATGGATGAAAAAACATAATAAAAATCAGATTCACTTTTTCCCCCCAGATTTTATATGACACTTAAGATTTGGTTGCCATCCTAAAATTAACCTGATGGACAGAAACAGGGTGATACCAGCTTGCAGTTGATGTGCTTTAGATAAATGTATTTGTATTATACTTGCCTAGAATGGCGCGAAAATTTTGTTCTTCTGAAAACTTCTAAATGCAATAATTATATGAATCTAGTTGTTGTTCCTAAACTAGTTTGCTGGTCAGCTGTTAAATCCTAGACACATGGAACCTTACTGTTGTGAAACTTTTATGCTTTTGTAGACTTATCTTTTGAGTCTGGCTTTCAGGTCAGGAGGGAATTTTGTTAACTTCTCTGCAGAGATTTTTTAACTACTGTGTGACCTTATTTAAAAGGGTGAGGAAGTGTAATAATATTTGAAAAACAGATCCCAACCACAATAATATCACAGGGCCAACTTCTGGTTCTGAAAAGAGCCTTGAGATCAGAGGGGTAACTCTTTAATGGCATCAGACTAAGATGAAACACTCATACCTGGTGAAGTAACTGTGTCTTGAGTTGGCACTCAAGTCTGTCTGAGATGGAGGAACTGTGATCTGGGCTTTGAGTTAAAAGAGGAGAGTCCTCACACTGTTCTGGGTGTGTGATGCTTCTGCAGCACTTTTAATTTCTAATAAACCACAAGGTGAAAAGGAACTTCAGCCACTTCTTTGTTCAAAAGAAAAAAAGAAGCTGAATACTTCACAATTACAGCAACAGTTTTCCAAGGGAATGGTGTTTGCTAGGTGTTAAGCAAAGTGACACTCCATGAAGGCAACGAGAAGGGAAGGTATTTCTGCATTTTTGAGGAAAATACGACTTTGTGGGATAATGCCAGTTTTTAATGAGAACCAGAATGCTAGAGTCTACATGGGCCATTATTTACGATGGTCTTTGTGGCAGGCACTTTGGAGAATAATGTGATTGCGAACGTAACTTCCTCACAGTTCTGAGGAACATATTATAACTCAGCCAGAAGAGGTTTAGTGAGATTATTCCATTTCTTGATATGGCTGAGCTCCAGGCAAATGTGTGAAGGAGGGGAGCTTTAGCACCATCTGGAATCCACAAAAGCCTTCACTGCTGGCTGCCACCTTGAAACACTTACTGATAGAGAGATTTTTCTAAACCTGTTAAGCGCTTTCTTAGTTTATTAAGCTTTTTCCACGGTATAAAGTCTAACAAGGTGTCCATGGATCAGTGAAAGAATAGAATGTCTTTCAAGTGGAATTGTGTAGTGAAGTCATCTTCTAAATGCAGAGAGCTGCAAAGGGGTAAACATTTCTCAAATATGATGAGCTACATCACAAATGGAGTTTTCAAACTTACTTGTGGTAAGAGACTGTGAGTACTCCTTTAAGAAATTTCACTTTCTTTTATTGTAGATTCTGACTTGGCTTTCATTGTTAAACACTTTGGTTTGTTTTTACTCAGTATTTTTTTTTCCTTAAGAAAAAACCCACAGAATTTAACTCCTGTCAGTGAAGAAAAGAAAGAAAACCCCAAAAAGTGTGTGTGTTCCTGCTGCTTATCAAGATTTCCATAGCTTCAAGATTTCCACAGAATATGTGCTGCCAGTGCCAGATGGCACAGTTTCTTAGAGAAGAACTAGCTCTTGCTTAGTAGTAATACAGACAAACAATACCAAATTAGCATAAGCAAATGTCAGTGAGTTAACATAAAGCCTGTGTTATTTCTGCCTTTTCTTCTTTTCCTAGGCCATGGGTGTTGAGAGTGACCAGGAGATTGTACAGATGATTGGCACAGAGGAACATGTGATGGCTGCATTTGCTCCTAGTCTGGAAGAATGCCAAAAAGCTCAGATTTTTACACAGATGCAGGTGTGTCCTTTCACATGGCCAGAGACCATAAAAATCAAGATAGTGGGTATTGACCACTTTGCTGTGTCAGCAATGGACATAGACTTTCTGTTTTAAGATTTGTTTTGGGGATTTATTTCAAGCTGAGGCTTTTTAAACACTTGGCTCTCATAACCTAACCGAAGAAGAAAAAAAAGTCAAAGTCAAGCAATGCTTTGTTTTCAGAAGCCCAGGGTTGTGTTTTAATGGCATAACCCTGTATATAAAAAGTAGCAATGTCCATAACATGAGGGGGGTTTGTTGAAGACTTTTAAAAAGGGAATTGCATGCCCCATTTTGCTGAAGCCCTGTGATGTGGCTATGACCATTTCATCATGAGTAGATGTTCTTCTGTTTAAGTCTCCTGTATGAAGCCTGCATAGCAGCTACCCTGCGTCCTGCTAAAGACTCAGTAGAATTCTCTTAGCTCATGCACCTTTTTTAGTTAGCCAGGCTGTGGGCCATTTTACTGGGAGCAAATGGGTATATATTAATCTGCTAGAAGAAGCTTTTGGAGATTAATCTTATTTCTGCTATTTCATTGTAAACTTTGTCAAATCATTCCATGTGTGATGTTTAGTGTTTTAAAGTGAACATCTTTCATCTTTGGGGGCTTTTGAGGGTTCCAGTTAGCTTGAAGAGCTCCTAATTCAGTCTCAGATGATTAAGTGAGCTGGAGTAACACAGAGGAATGTGAAGTATTCAGAAAGTTAGAAAAACAGAAATACAGAAGTTATTCTCTGCAAGAAATGTCAAATGAAGTTAATAGAGAGATAGCTTTTTGTGGAAGAGTGTAACAGATGGAAAGGATAATCTGTCATTTAGTGGAGAGGGTGATTCTTTCACATAGCTTCATGACTTCCAGGCAGGAACTTCCTGTGTGGGCTTGGACAGCTTCTGGACTCTTCTAACTAGGAATTCTACGGATTGATTGACAACTGGTAGGAAAGTAAGAATCCACTGCAAGGCACTCCTGGAGACAGACATGGATGCCACACAGTAGCTTTTGGGGATATTAAACAGTGAGGTTTAATGGTTTAATATCTGAATGGAATTTAGCAAGTACACAAAAGAACTGAAGGTGAAAAGCCTAATTAAATAAACTGGATATCTTTGGAATTTATAGAATCCTTTTTGCTATATCTCTGCCATATCCTTTCTTTTAGTATTACAGTAATCATAAATTTCCACCACTTTCCATTCCAGATGTTACCAACCTGTGACAAACACGTTGTATACATCGTCAATTGTGTCAATTTTCTGGAATTTTTTTTGTTAGTTAAGTTTTGTTTGTAAGTTAGTATCACTTACATCTTTGTTATTTTGCAGCTTGTTTGATTGTATCATCCATTGGTGGTGAGATGGCACTGGTTGAGGAATACACACATAATATGTGTGTGTATTTGTATAGGTTAAAATTCTAATATTAACTCAGGTTAATTCCCCCCTTCACAGGCATTGAAGTACATTGGAAACAAAGTACGAAGGCAAAGGATGTGGGGAGGCCCAAAGAAAACAAAGATGGAAGAAGCCCGAGAGCTGCTGGCATCAACCATTCTGACCCATGTGCTCGTATGTAATGTTCTGGGGGTTTTTTAAACAAGAGTAAGCTTGTATGGTTATTTATGGTGCGAGCTTTGTTGGCAGGGAAAAATGCCTTTGATGGCTTTGTAGCTGAGATAAAGTAAATCATCCTCAAAATAAAGGGGAAGACTTGGATTGAATCAAAAGAAATCTTTGTGAAATGCTGTACCATTGAACTAATCAAACCATGCACTTTTTTCTACACGGCCAGACAGTATCAGGTGTGAATTCAGGGCTTTCATCTTTCATGACCTATATCTTTATTCTGATTTACTTTCATTTGCTATCTGTTTCAAAGTCACTAACGTTTATTTTTTGCATTTTTAAAGAAAGTAAAGTGCTGAAATCCCTTTTGTAACTCAGTCAGCCTGGATTACCAGTGGGTTTGTCTGAATAAGAACTAAGGAGCTGATCCTGAAGCATTGATATGTTTTTGTTTTATTTAGTTTTTTTGGATTTTTTACAGGTGAAGGAATTCAATTTTCGTGCCAAGTGCATATACACAGCAGTGATGGTACGCAGAGTAATTTTGGCTCAAGGAGAAAATAAAGTAGATGACAGAGACTATTATGGAAATAAACGTTTGGAGCTGGCAGGGCAGGTGAGTTTTTACTTCAGAGCCAAGTGTTTCAGGGTTTTGTTACTGTCTCCTATTAAAAGATGCTGAATAAGGAATAAAGCG
Source organism: Pyrgilauda ruficollis (assembly GCF_017590135.1). Classification (NCBI taxonomy): domain Eukaryota; kingdom Metazoa; phylum Chordata; class Aves; order Passeriformes; family Passeridae; genus Pyrgilauda; species Pyrgilauda ruficollis. The sequence continues at coordinate 293,408 of NW_024527266.1, forward strand.
TATCCCTGTTTTCTCAACTGAAGTGTTCTCCCTCTCATTTTATTTTTGTTGGCTTTTCTGTGTTGACTCATAGATCTGCTTTCATGACTGAGACTAATACATTTTATCTTCACTTCTGTATTGCCTCTTTGTACCAGATGAAAGGACAGAGCAGTGCAAATAGAGAATCAGTCCTGGTTGTGGCATAACACTGCTAGTGTCGAGAAGGCAGCAGTAAGAGCCATCCCCCAGTGTTCCCCTCTAAACAGCTGCGTAAGGGAATAAACTGGGGCAAAGGAGGTGCCTGCATGTCATGTCCAGGCTGTCCCACTGTGGAGAACACAGCTTGTGTACCAGCTCACAGAACAGCCACTCAAGCCTCCTGTAATTTGGTGCCCATAAGATTGCTCGTTTGCTGTCAGCTGCCTCTCTGGCCTCTAGGGTGGCATGAATTAACAAAATATTCAAAGTTAACTTGAGCAGCTAATAAAAGTGGATTTTGTGGAGTTCTCTGCTTGCAGAATTTTGGCACTGGAGGCAGAAGCAGTATCCAAGGGCTGCAGAGGAGGGAATGTTTTGAGGTGTCTGGCATTGTTGTTTTGCAGAGAGGGTGGCAGTTCACAGCTGTTGGCCAAACTGCATTCTCCTAATGCTGGAGGAGTTTACCTGTCAGGTAAAGGAACTGCTTAGCTAATGTGGCATGGATTTTTCCTTGCCATGTGTGCTTATTTGGTTAAACAGTTTATATTAGGATTGGACTTCTTTGCTGTGCTAATACTAATGCAAGTTGGAGTTTTAGTAGTTGGTATCACCTGTGGTTACTGATCATGTATCAGAAATTCAGACAAGTACACAAAATGCACTGGATTGCAGAAACTGCATCTCTGCTGCCCACAGTGTTTGTGTTGGGATTTCTGTTTCTGCACACATAACAATATTCCATTTTGTTCCTATCCAGTGAAAATTCTCATTTTATTACACTTTTTAAGATGTGTGCTTGCATATTGTCTCATACTCCTCCTTTCCACCCTGCCCTCTATGTCCACATGTGAACACGTACACATAGTGTAAATATTTTAGAGTAAAAACCACATGCTTTGCTTCGTAGTTTTCTGAAGAAACTAAGATGGCACTCTTGAACACATTCAAAGCACAAATGCAATGAAAAAAACTTAACTTTTTAGGATAAGAAAATTCTTTCTTGAAATTAATGTCTTTACTGTTCATCAAATTTTTGTACCAGTGCTGAAGCAGAATATGTTTCTAAAGTTTCTAAGGAGTAGTAAATGGACATTAGTGCAACATTTCAGTGGAATAAATATTTTAAGCTGTGATATGTTTCTTGGGTTTCTGCTGTAACTGCTGGAGCTCAGTATGATTGTAATCAGTATATTAGTTGTTGCTTTGTCAGCAGATTGTTCTTATTTAACTGGATCAAAGGAGTAGTTTGTTTTTTCCTAATACTTCTAGAAGCAGAAAGTAGAGCAGGTAAAGAATTTTCTACAAGCTGTAAGAAAAAGGCCTCTGCTCACACAGATGTTAACAACCAAAGTTGTTTTAAATTATGTGGGGAAAGGTATTAAATGTAGAGGATCATCGCAACAAAGCCAATGCATATTTTTTCTACATCAAGAAGACCTGTGTAGGGATGGGGGGGTGGGGGAGGTTAACACTTGATTAAGAGTAGTTCTTTCTCTCTTGTGGTATTTTAAATGCTCATTTCAAGCTGAGTGGTTTAATTTCCCTCCGCTGTTTTTTTTGGTGAAATACTAATTTATTGGATTGCAGACTAAACTGTGTAGAGTTTTGCCAGTTTCTAGATGTTTGTGTTTCGCTAAAGTTTGTGTGGATAAAATGGTTGTTGGTGGTTTGTTTTGGTTTTTTTTTTATGCCAGCATCATGTTCCTGGAATAAAAATCCTGTTGATTTAAAATCTGAATAAATTTTAAAAAAAGAAAAGATTCCCATGTGAGGAGAAAAACACAGCGGTCTAAACAGTGTAAAGACATAAATGGCATTGTGTTTATAAAAATGTGTGAAAACAATAGCTGCTAATTTCACACCCCATGGGACAAGAGAGTACGAAATGTGCTTTAGCTTTAGATAACAGGGTTGTATCCACTAGCCAAGCTGGTTTACAGAGCTTTCTCTTAGTCTGCCTGCCACTAGAGGCTCAGTAGGCCAGGTGCCAGCTGAGGTGTTAGCAAAACCTACCGATTTCAGGCTTAATCTTTTCACCTACCTTTTCTCTTCCCTTAATGTGTTCATTATTTGCTAAGCATTACTCTGTTCTTTGTCCTCTTTTTTTTTTTTTTTTTTTGTTTCTAATGCAGCTTGCTTTGTATGGGTGAGATATGGAACAGCACCAAAATCTGGCACCCTGGAAAGCAAGGGATTTCTATCCTGTGACAAAAGAATACCACCTTGACTTCAGAGATTGCCTAATCCCAGCTGTTCTGATAATATAATTAAGGCTGCCTAATGTCTTTAATTTTGCAACCAGTTTGTGTGAAAGGGAGAATTTGGCACTCTAAAGGCTTAAACGCTAAATAGCAATCTCAAGGCGCCTAATTAGAATTCTCTGACATTAAGCTAATTGCTGAAACTGTATTTCAGCAGCTTAACTTCTTTATTAATTTTTCTTAGGATTTTCAATGAAAATCAATTGGTGAGCTGTCAGAATTTTTTTCCTTACATATAATTTGCTCTTTAGTGCTCCTCTCTGAAGAAGGCTGAAAGGCCCTGGACTAACTACAAAATCCATTGAATATTATCAGTGGCATTCCATCCTTTTTCTTTAATCTCTTGCTCTTGACCTAAATAATGTGGTTATTGTGAAATTCTTCTTTGCCAGATAGTCCCAGCTCTTAGAGAGGCTGTGAGTGAAATTAGCAAAGTATGAGGCTTTCCAGACTGGCAGGTAGTAACAAGTTGGTGTACTTGGGGTGTAACTGACTTTGTTTGTTAGAGAAGAGGAAAGGTGGTGTGGCTTTATAATCCCCATGACATGAGGAATTATGAAATTCTTGCAGTTTTTTGATCAAGAAATCAAATATGAAAATGAGTTCTGAGTAATTTTTTTAAAGTGTTTAGTTAAATGTTTAAATCCTGCTCAAACCTGTTTAGATCGAATGTTTACTGTAGTTAGTTTCAAGAGTTTAGTTCTTATTTAACAAGTCTATCAGCCATCTTAAAATGACACATTTCCACCTCTTACTTTTTCCCTACTTCTGAAACTCTTCCCTCATAATCTTATTTTTGGGAACTCCAGTGCATTCTCCTTCCTAATACAATGCTTAATAAAAGTTGCTTTTATTTCTGGTGGAAGTCTAATTTAAATTAACTGTGATATCGTATGTGAGTGGATTTCTTGTGACAGTGGTGAGAGAGTATGATTTTGCAACTGTTGATGGTATTACAAACATCAGGAAGGAAAAGAGGCTCTACAGCACCTTCCTCTCATTCCAAGGTCGGGTCTAAAAAACCTGTCTGTCCAGAATGGCAATAGGATTCCACTTCTGTCAAGGGTTAGCATGCTCTGTGTGTTGTCACCAGCTTTACAGTGTCATTTGCCAAATGCTTTGGTCAGCCCAGCTGGAGCATGTAGGTGGAGAAAAGGAAATGAAAGCTAGTGGCCCATCCTAGGGAGAGAAGAGTGAGTGTGGTTTACTTTCTTGTTTCCAGAAGGTAAGGAAAGGTGGGGATTATGTCTCATGGAGACAGGTAAAATACAGTTTCATTCTGCATATACAGAAATAGTATGGTACAAATTACTCCAGAATGTCCTAGCTTGTGGTGGATGAGCACACAGCTTGTTCTACACTGACTGCTTTGTACACTGGGAACTACCATTCCTGGCACTGATAGCAGCTGCACTTTTGGTTTTTCTGACACTTGGGGCAGTTTCAGACTCAGGTCCCAGGACAGGAATGCCAGGCTTTAGAGTTTACACTGATTGCTTGCAAAGCTGATTGTTGTGAACACTTAAAATGTATCATGAGGTGCAGATTTAAATGTTTTGAAAACTATTACTGATGCAAGGAGAGGCTGAACAAACTGCAGAAACAAAGCAGATTAGAGAGCAAAAAAAATCAGATCACAACTTTGGTAGCCTTTTCCTTTTATGGCTATTTTAAGAGGTGATTAATATACAGGAAATAATTGTGTTAAAATGCCACACTTTTGAATGGTTCTGTTGCTGGGTTCATTTTGGGTTGATTGTTTGGGGTTTTTTTCATATTCACCTGAGATATGTAGCTTTATTGCCTAAACTGTAGACTTTTTGGGTTGTTGGTTTGTATTGCAGTTTCCAGACAGTAGCAGTTCTAGAAGACAGTGACAGATGTTGAACATTCACAGGTGAACTCTCTGTGGGTGTAATGTTTTCCACAGATTGTGATTGGCAGAATCACAGGATAAAAGTGTGTATGAGTAAGGAAGCTGCCTATGAAACCTGAGATATGTGTTAGAGTAAAAACCACTCTTGCCTGCAGATCTTGTGTGTAATTCAGGGTTGTACATTTAGGGTATTAAATCTTTAAAAGAGTTTATAACTTCAGGGAGGAAGTAAATTAGCTGGGTTGTAATGTAGCAGATTAGGGAAAATAGTTGGATAGCATAGAGAAGTATGGCTGTGCTAAAATATTGTGAAGGAAAGATTAAAATGAAGCAAAAGGAGATAAGTGCATAAACTTAGACTATTCTAGTTAATTTCTATTAAAAGTTCTCTAATACTGTAACAAGGCAAAAAAACTTGTGGTAAAATTATCATTTGTGAAACAGAAAAGTTACATTTTAACTGACAAGTAGTCTCTTTCCTCATTTCCTAGACTTAAGAAGTATAATTCTTCCCTTAACCATTTTGTATTTCCAGCTCCTTTCTCTTCTGTTTGAAGATTTGTTCAAAAAATTTAACTCTGAACTGAAAAAGATTGCTGACCAGGTGATCCCCAAGCAGCGTGCAGCTCAGTTTGATGTCGTGAAGCACATGCGGCAGGACCAGATCACCAACGGCATGGTCAATGCCATCTCCACAGTAAGTACTTCTGCTCTCATTTTAGGATGCAGAGCTTTTCCACCATAGTGAATGATGGAAATGTGTACATTTATTTTTGTTGGATCTTCTGGTTTTGGTTTGAAAAGCAGATCTATTTAATGTTTTTTATAGATTAAAATTGGAAAACTCTGTCGGGGCAGGGCATTTGGAATTCACTGAAGAATCACTAATCATCAAGCATCTTTTATTTCCAACTGATGTTTTACTTTTTGAGAAAGAATGGTAGAAACAGGCACATTTAAAATAGTGGTCATGGTTGTATTTATCCAGCTGACTGTCTTCTAGGTTCTGCTTGACTATGTGGTTTTTTATTATCTGGATTTAGCTGGGGTCAGGCTACATCATTTGTACAAAAGATTTTTGAAAAACAGCAGGAAAACATCATGAGCAGGAGGAAAAAAAAAATGCCCTTAACCTCAATTTTGAGCTCTTTGAGGGCAGTGCCTTTTTATTTTGAAGTTGATGAAATGAACAAATTTGCAGCATAGAAGTTCATACTTCTCTGCTAATGGTACTGATCTATTTAACAGGGAAATCTGCGGCATGCCATAATACTAAAAAACTCCGATAATTACTCTTTAAATATTTGTCTTGGTTGGATTTTAGCCTGTTTCTGTCTTCTCCTGGAGCAGATACTTTCCTTCATGCCAGTGGACAAGAGCAACAATAGCTACTAACTTTGTCTTTCACCTCAGACATCTGCAAGAGCAATTTGTGAGATTGCTCCTGAAATCCAGCTAGTAGCTTGTAAAAGACTTTGAAATGCATGATTTTTAAAAGAAATTAGATTAGACTTAAGTATTTTAGGAGCTGGTAAAAATTGTGGAACTTAATTTTTAATCTTTGGTGCTCTTGAGAGGGCTTTTCTGCCTAGCATGAAACTGAGGTTTTTCTCTGGTTCTTGTAAACAAATTAATTCCACATATTGCATCCAAAACCACCAACAGTCTGTAACTTACAAATCCCAGTGTTAAAGCTTATCACTGTTTAATTTTATGAGTGCCCCAAATGTAGTTAAATCTCCACAGTGCACATAACCAAAACAATTGACAGATTTGTTTCTCTAAATGCTAGTGCTTTCTTCTAGCTTGTGCCAGTTTTTCCATTTGGACTGACAGAGATAAATCTGCAAATATTATTCAGTCCATATTCAGTAAAGTCGTCGTTCTTCCTGTGTCTTTGGACTTTTTTTTTACTGCCGCATAAGCAGTTAAACACCATCTGCTCTTAAGCATTGAAAAATAATTTCTCAGGAACAATGCCCAGTGCACACCATTCAAGAGATTAAGCAAATACCATAAAAATGATTCTTGGAAATGACAATCTCCAATCTCACCAGAATGCTTCAATGATAGTCTCAAAGAGCATGAAATAACTGAGCAGATTCATAATTACACCAGTAGCATGCAAAAGAATTCATAGCCCTACTGCATCATCTGTACAGTGGTGCTCAGTGATGTTTGCTACAGGTCCTCCCTTACCCTGGTAAACCCCAGAAGAGAAGGTAGGGCAGGCAGCAGTGCCACAAGCCTGATGCACATTTCAGTATCTGAAGAATCATCTGATGCCACTGAGGGGGCAACTTCCCATTCATAAGAGTTCTCAAGGGGGTGGTCTCACAACTGCCCTGACCTCTTTGGATTTTCTTTTCTTGTGGTCAAATTTTGAAGGATCCACTCCATCCCTTTCAAAGCACAAAGAATATTTTGTATGTCTTCAGGCAGCATTTTTACTTCCCCTTTTTCCCACTCTTTTTGTTTTAGACTCTTCTGGGCAGCAAAGGAGAAACCACATACTTACTTAGCCTACAGATGCAATACTTTCTGGTGGGAAGAAAAACTACTGATTTATTGTATTCTTCCACTTACACTCCCATAACTCCCAGTCTTTACAGAATGAAATGGTCAGTGAGTGAGCCCTTCCCAAAGATGCTGAACAAATTAAGAGGTTTGACTGACTTGCCATTGAGCATGATGTGTTCCCACTTGCTATTACAAGCTTGAGACTATTTGATGGTCTCCAGTGGAAGCAAATAACAAAACCATTCATATGGATGGTGTTTTCTTCCTGTTGCTCACTGAATGGGATTGTGCTGTTTAAAGTGGAAATAAAAAAGCCAAGCAAATCACCCTCTAAAAGGGTTTTGGTGCAGTACGGCAAGCAAGCTTCAAGTTATTTGTTAAAATTGGTGAGCTGAGTTTGCCAAAAAGGGTTCAAGAATTAGCAGAAGGCAATCCTTGGGAAAATGTTATCTTTGGACTAAACAGTAACATGGTGTCTGCAGTAAATAGTATTTCAGATAGAAACTTGCTGTATCCACTGACTCAGGTGCTGAGAACTGGACATGGAGTAAATGTCACAAAGGCAAAAATTTTAGCACTAAATTTCAAGATTGCAGTAGAGTTTATTAAATCTGCTTGCATGGAAGCATATTTGTGTCCTAGAACATGCTCTGAGCTCCTCTGTTCTCGTGATTAAAACCACAAGTGAGAGTGCATGTGACAGTCCTGAAACACAAAACCTCTGAGATGTTCATGGATCTTGCATTTCATATTTGATGTAATCCAAACAGAAGCTGGGAGGACCTACTCCTCACACACACACACACACACACATGCGTACACACACTCTCTTCTCAGGGAAGACACATCAGTGAGTCTTTTTCCTCTGGATTACAAAAACAAAAGGCTTCAAAAAAGTACAGCGGGCTTTGATGTCAGACTTCTCCAGCATAAATGTCTGTGTTTCCTACAAAAGTAACAGATCATGGAAAAGGCAAAACTGAAAGCTTGTGAGATCTATTGTAAAAGTGTTATATCACTCGAAAGACTTTTTCTTTCTTAAATACTAAAAAAATCGATAAAACAAAACCAAAATAATTTAATTTAGGTAAATTTGAGTATTGATTTACCTGTGAGGAACAGATGAAAAAGACTATTTGTGTGATGGAATATGTAATAGCAAAAGTATCCTCTCATCTGAAAGAGCAGTCCTTTTGTTTCAACTTCTCTTTAATACAGATATGCTATAACTAGGACTTTTTAGGCAGATAGGTAGTTAGAAATTTGATTTATATAAATGGGCAACATTTGATTTGGAAAACTCCTCAGATACCATTCTGTCTACACTCTGGAAAAAGCCAAGACAAGGATGAAGTGCACAGATTCTTTTGAAACAATAATTTTATTCTACAGGGAAATTGGTCTCTAAAGAGATTCAAGATGGACCGCCAAGGCGTGACACAAGTCTTGTCCCGCTTGTCTTACATATCTGCTCTGGGAATGATGACCAGGATCTCTTCTCAGTTTGAAAAGACAAGGAAAGTGAGTGGTCCTCGATCGCTACAGCCATCTCAGTGGGGGATGCTCTGCCCTTCTGACACTCCTGAAGGAGAGGTGAGTGATTTCTATTTTGCTTTCTGTGTTTCTTGTCCTGACAAATGGAGACACTGTTTAACTTGAAGCAGGTGGTCCTTCATTAGAGGAATAATTCTGATGAGGAGGTTTCTGCAGAGATAAATTATCCTCAGCCTGGTAACACAACTTCTTACGTCCTACCTGTTTGCATCCTGGTCCTTCTTACTATATTGTCTTTTTTCTCCTGCATAGACTGTCTGGAAACAGTTCTGAAATCATTTGGGTATATGAGAATGACATGAACAGGTTCCATTTTTGCAGTGGAACTACTTGTTCTCTTTTGGTGAGAGCAGAAGGAGAGGAGTTCTAAACCCCTCTCCCTTTGTTCTGTAATAAACATTCTGTTTTCAAGTTGCAGCATCAACTTGCAGTGTTTCTGAAACATGTACCAATACTTCTTTAGCCATCAACTTGAGGAAGAAAACCATCTTTATACATATTGCAATCAAGGAATTGATTCTGACAGTCTTGTTTTGTTTGGCTTTCCTTTTCTCTCTCTTTTTTTTTTTTTTTTTTTTTTTGAATAGAGGATACTCTGGGGGGAGGAATTCTGAACTTTCTGAATAAGTCAATATAAGCTAGTCTTACTAGGCAGCTGAAATAAAGTTACACTGTATAAGATACTTTTTCATTTTAAAATGTTAATGTTTGTGCTAGAACATACAGGATACATGGAAAATTGATCAATTGACTGATCTTGTATTTCCATTATGTTGCTGACTAGCTGACAAGAGAAACATAGGGTTATATGTGGTTAACTTAAAATCTGTTTCAGTGCCTATATTTTTTATTAGCTTGTAAATGCTAAAACATTACATTTCAGTGTGATATAGAAAACTCCACCTTTTTTTCCTCCAAAATTTCAGGGTAATTAATTTAATTTCTTCCACTTTGTCATATTTTTGTTTTTGTCAATCATAAATACAGTCTGGGGAGAAAAATGCAAATGTGGTATTAACACATAGAAAGAGAAGGGATAAAATTAGTGGGTTTTGGTTTTGTTTTTTTCCTAGGCCTGTGGTTTAGTTAAAAACCTTGCCCTCATGACTCACATTACTACGGATATGGAAGATGGCCCAATTATTAAATTAGCCAGTAATCTTGGAGTTGAAGATGTCAACTTGCTCTGTGGTGAAGAACTTTCATACCCAAACGTGTTCCTGGTTTTTCTTAATGGTATGTTACTTTTCGGCAGTCTTGACTCGGGTTTGTTGCTGATGGAGAGTTAGGCTTCAGAAACCCTGCAGTAGTTCTTGGATCAGAGTCAACAGCAGATGCTGTTTTCCACGTGCAAATAATTTCCTCTGTAAATATTTTGATAGGGTTAGGCAAAGTAGATGGGCCAGATGATGGCACTTAGTTTCATGAAGTTGGGTCTTCAGAACTTTGACTGCAGATGTGTGTAGCTGGGAAATTGAAGCTTTCTCAAATTTCAGCCCTGTTTTTAAGCCCACTTGCATAAATAGGGACAAAAATATGTACATTTAACTTGGGTTTGTTGGTTTGTTTGTTTTTTAGATATTGGCCAAAGGAGGTGCCATTCGTAAAGTACTTTTAGAAGAAAATAACTTCAATTTGTAATATGTAATATTGTAATAAATTTACAAATTCAGATCTTCCTTTACAGAAAGCATTTCGTTTTCTGTACTCTTTATATATAGTCGTGCATTTTAAAGAGTCTTTAAAAACAGAAAGGAAACATCAGAATATTATTTGTGAAGTTTAGCAATGCTATTCTCTTTAAAAATACCTTTGAAGGGGCATCTTACTTTGTGTGTGGTAAGAAAAATTAGACCATGGAAAACAGGCCTGTCTTATTAAAGGGATGATTTAGTGCACGTGCTTTGCGTCTGCACATTCATATGTCTTTTACAACTGATTTTCTAGCATTTCTAAAACAACAGGTACTATCAGATTTCAAAATACTGACATTTTTAAAACTATGGCTATGATTTCAAAATAGCCTTTTGTCAGTAGCATCCACTTCCAGGGACTAGTGTGTAATGTCTGTCGCCATGAGTAAGGTCTCCATTTACCCTTGAATTAAACAGCAGTTGTTCTTCAACCCTGCCTTTTCCTGGTAACATAAAAGCAACACTTGACCAAACTGCATTCCTTTGCTCTGCTTTTCTATAGCAGTGTGTTAAAGATAAGGTTCAGTGAAACCACATGCACTGTCTTCTGTCCTGAGGTCCTGAGGGGAGTGCAGAGCCAAAATATTGGACTCTTCCTTGACAAGCTCAGTTTGGAGTGCAGAACAAGAGTCTGTAGCCAAATGCAGATGAACTAGTACTAAGTGGGACAAGCCAAGTTACTGTTCAATCCACTGGTTTATGGGTTTAATCCATAAAAAAATTCTAACTTGTGGATAGCTGGCTTGATCCTGGTTTAAACTTATGACTTAACATAAATAATGTGTTAAATACAAATTCTTCAAGCAGTAAAGACCCTTCTGTTGTCTTAAAAACTCCCTAAACTATCATCCTTTGTCTTCTCCTTTAATGTTTTTAAAATGTGAGCATAGATGTTTATTTTATGTATTAAGATTACTTTGGTCAGGTGACTCTTAAAATGAATTTTACTCTCTTGTTTGCTCATCATGCATCAGAATATTTAAGTATGAGCTGAAGTGCCCTGCTAAGATAGTTGAGTTGAGCTAAGTGCCTAAAAGAGAAGTTCTAGTGCTGTTGTGAGTGATCCCATACATCAAAATATCAGGACTTTAAAATTTCTGACAAGGCAGCTGGGCCGTTCCTTGGTCAGTTCTTGGAAACCTTGAATCAGTTTCAGTACAGGTGAAATTGCAGACTTGAGAGTTGTTAACTTGTGTACCAACTGATTAATGGGCAGCTGAGCAGAAACATACTTGAAGAAAGCTGGAAGAACCACACCATTTGGTTTCTCAGGCTGTTTGGAAGCGTGCAGGAAGATGACTTGTGAAATTCTAACAATTTTGAATTGAGAGGAAAAAAGAGCTGGTTCTTATTCATGTTAGAGAAGGGGGATTTTACAACAACTCTATTTACAAGAAGCAGAAGTACTTCTATGCATGCCACACGTGATCAGAATTTGTAAATAGTTTTGGATGTGCAAAGGATGCACCAGGTATTTATTCTCTCTCTGACCAGGTAACATCCTTGGTGTCATACGTGATCACCAGAAATTAGTCAACACCTTTCGGATCTTGCGTCGAGCAGGTTATATTAACGAATTCGTTTCCATCTCTACAAATCTGTCTGACAGATGTGTCTACATTTCCTCTGATGGAGGGAGATTGTGCAGGTAAACTTCTCATCAGAATTACTTCACTACTGAACTGGCTATAAATTTCTGTGCAGTAGGCTAGACTTTTACAGGAACAGATTAAAGCAAATTCAGTAAGACTTGAGCATCTCTTTTCTCCTTAAATAGCCCTCATTCAGAATAGGCAGAGGTTGGAAGAGACTGAATGGGTTAATGAAATGGGTTAATGAATATATACGTATTTTAGCAATGACTGGCTGTGTGCATATTCTGTGTTCACTTCAACAAAGCAGCAATCACAACTACTGGTGGCATTCTACTTTGTTCATTAATTGAACCTCAGAGCATGTTGAATGCAGTTTGAGGCATGTCAGAGGCTCCAAAATAGTAAATGCACAAACCATCAATTAATCATAACTAGTCAGGAGATCCTGAGTAGAGCCATATTCAGTGGCAGAGAAATCACTCTTCCAGTCAGGGCTGATATGTGTAGTTTGGGAGATGACAGCAAAGCTTCCCATTTTTAAAATAAAAGCAAGGGAAATATGTGGATTTGCAAGGCTTTACCAGTTTTGCTTTGTGGCACCCCTCACCCTGCAATTGTTCAGATATCCCTATTAACCATTTAAAAGTGCTTATTAGTCTTCTAACAGTTATTTAGACTTCAGCAGGGACTCCACAAGTACCTTGTAGCTATTTGCTTCTCTTTATCAAAGCAACTTGTCCAAATAGCAACAGCCCTTGACGTTGCCTTCTTGCATGCCATCCTTTGTGTCAGTGGTTTTGTGTGGTAGGGAAGCCTTCAGTGATCCATGTGTTATTGAAATTTATGGATTCATCAGACATCACCCACAGTAAATGCCTGTACTTTACAGCATGTAGGCAATTGCAAAATGCAGCCGTGCATGTGGACACTTGAGCACAAACTGAACGCAGTGCTCTGTAAAAACCACAGTACTAAATGCTGTTCTTAGCTCTGTAGTTTGGGAAATCTCAAATCTTTTAAAGCCATCATCAAAATCTGTAGACTTGCAAAATTTTAGTTGAATGATTTAAAGGGGGAAAAATGGCTTTTACCTCAAAATTGAAGTCTTGATTTTTCTGATGCACATTTTAATTATATCAAACTAAGGTCTGAATAGTTGCTGATTTTATTTATGTGGTTTTATCAGTTAAAGGCCAATAAATTTTAAGAACTGTTTATAGAATGGTTATGCATAGGCAGGGTTCTTAGTGTAAGAATAAATTAGGTTACCTGCCTTAGTATTTGCTGTGACCATCCTTTTTTTTTTTTTTTTTTTTAATTTCAGGCCTTACATAATTGTCAAGAAGCAAAAACCTGCAGTTACAAACAAGCATATGGAAGAACTGGCTCAGGGCTACAGGTACACAATTCGAGTAGGCCATATTCATCTTCACCAAGTAAATACTGTGTGGAGATAACTTCAGTCAGTCAATATTTCACAGTCTTGGGGTTAGCTAATTAGAGAAGTCTGCTCTCCATATAAATTCATGCCTTTGTACTGGAGATTTTCTGTTTAAAGTCAAATTAAGGCTGGTGTTCTTATTTTGTTACTGCTGTGAGATTTGGTGAGTATACAGAATAAATACATCTCACAGCCTCATCTTTCTGCAAGTGGAACGTTTGAGGCAGTATCATCCTCCTGACTGAAAAATCAAGCACCTCACAGGAGTATCAACTTAACCACCCTAAACTGGGCACATTCAGAGTTTTTGAAAGTCCTTGTAAATTCTTAGTAAACATATTTTTTTAAAAAACGACACTAGTACAAAGGCATTTAAATTTAGGTCTAATTAAATTCCACAAATCACAAAAACATATGTGATTATCCTTGTATTTATGTACATTGACAGCAGTGATGAGTGCATATGGGAAGATTTTTTGTAGTTGTTCACATAAGTAACAATCATCTGTCAGAATGGGCAACAGGATTAATTAAAAAACCACATTTTTCTTCAATATGTAATATGCACAGAACTCTACATGTAGAAGTATTTATCTGGTTTTTCTTTACATATTACATTCCTTTAATATATGTACTAAGTATTTTATATTTGCAGAAATATATGGTCAGTACTTCTAGTGTAATTTTTAATTTATCTATAGGAATTTTGAAGACTTCTTGCATGAAGGCCTTGTCGAATATTTGGATGTGAATGAAGAAAATGACTGTAACATTGCCTTGTATGAAAATACAATCAATAAGTAAGTATGCATTCAGTAACCATTCAGTAACTGGTACAGGAAAAACTTTCATAGGGTAACTCTCTGAAATGCAAACATATAAATAATGTTACTGTTTTCACATGTACACACTGCTCCTTTGCTAGTGGTTGAAACTACTCCAGGTGAAAGCTAAAGAGAGAAATCTGTCTGCACACATCCTAAATTATCCATGGGAAGTTACAAAAAATGGTTCAGATTTTCAGAGAGCTGTTTCTGCTACTAACTCTCAAAATTACTAAATACTTAAAGTTATATCCTTTCTTTCTCTGGATGTGGCTCTTTGTTCTGAGCATTGGACTGCTCATTATAAATAATCTTATCCAATAGGTATCCAGGAGGCAAATGGTTTTACATGTTATTTGATTATTTTAGCATATCATGGTTGTTTGGAAATTTCTTTTCTGGCCGTAAATGGACCCTAGACACTCACCTTACAGAAAGTGGACTGCTGGAATGAGGCCTTCCCTTTGACTTTTGACTTTTGGATTTACAATAGTAAAAATGTCAGCATCATTCTGTGTATTCTTTAGCACACATCTTAAAACCATTTTTGATATGTGATTTTAATTCAGAGAGATTTCCAGATCTGTTATGTTTCCTACATATTTGAAGCACCTGCTGCAATTTTTTTTTTTACTCTTATCTTCTCACTGTGATTAAAGAGTCTACATTAAAGGAAGGATTCTTTTAAATTTTTAAGTCCTCCTGTCTTTTTAGTTGTTTTTAATGTTTCTCTGACAATATCCTGTAAACTAAAGCCTGAATATGAAATGCTGTTATCTCTGTGAATGTTTGATCAGTAGATTTATCCAGAAAATTCTTTTTCTAAATAATCTGTCCTGGTCAAGTACTCCTGCAAGCTAATAGAAATACATCATTGATTTCAGTGGAGCTGCGTGACCTCTTAAATTATCTTTAACCTTTTCTAAATGTAATGCATTAACTCTGCTAATTAAATTGCATTGCTCCTACCCAGGCTTTTGAAGACTTTATCACTTTAAGAGATTACTCTTGCATGCTCTTGACTGAGTTCTGTATACATGAGCAAAGGAGAGCGCACACAATTGCTGTGATTTGTGCCAAAATTAAATAACTTCCACAAAGCACCAGAGCTGAAAATTTAAGTTACAGGACAACTGACTCAGCTAGAAAGGTTAATGGGAATGTATCACATGAAATCATTGTTTTAGTCTAAAAGCGGAGGAGAAAGTGAACTTCCAGTGGACCAGTGTGAGGAAAAGACTCCTCAGCAACTCCCAGGAAGTTCAGAAGATTCTTGAATTGTCCATCAATTGTTTTGAGTTAGATTTCAATGCTAACAGTGTCTAACTGTGCCGTAAGTATCTGAGCTTGCATCATATGAGCACATTGCTCCTTGTGTTTGATAATGCATCCTGAATAGCTGAGTTGAGTACCCCCTTTCCCCAGATGATCATCTTGCATTTTAAATGGTGTGACCATGTTGGTACCGCTTGTTCTGGCAGTGCCACTGATACAACCCACTATCTGAAGTATCTCAGTAGCATTCCTGCTATTGTAATATAGGCTTCTTTTAGCTACAGTATCCTCTCTTTATCTTTCCAATCCAGTTAGAGGGGTTTTCTTTGGAGTATTTGATTTTAATGTGTTCAGTGTCTTCCTTACACATTTGTAAATCTGCTTTTCGAGCTCCTGTGGTTGCCTTTCCTTTCTTGGGCCTGGTTTTGGCAGTGGCATTTTTGACCTGCAGAAATTGAACTGCCTGGTAAAATTTGAATGTCTCCTATTAGCTCTCTGGAATACTTCATAAGGTAGTAGGGATCATCTTTGGTTGAAATAGGATTGACCTCACTGGAAGAAGGTATTTGTTGAATACCCTATATGCAAATGTATATCTATTTCCATGCACTTGTACCCTCTGACGAAATTTGCAAACTTCACTATCAGTAGTGTCAAGCTTCTGGTTTTATTGTTTGAAAAGTGTCACCAGTTCTGCAGAATGGAGAAGCAGTTTCTGCTTCCAGTTTGCTACTGGCTCTTGAGACCATTTTGCAATTACTTGATGGCAGTTTGGATTCTCCCATTAGTATTTTCTTATGATAGGCTTTAGATAACATAGCTGCTTTTTATCAACTGGAGAAAAAACAGTGGCTGTCCTCTGACCAGCAGGTGATTTTTAGGTTGTTCAGGTGTATTTGTGATTTATAAAGATTTCTAGGACTGATAGATAGTTTCATTGGCTTAATCCTCAGGATTTCCAGGTCTATTTTTTTCAGCTTTCAGATTTCATTACTCTTCCAGTAGTACATGTGTTGTTTATCTATAAAGTTACTGCTGGCACTAGTCGTCAGTCTCTATGTGCTTGTGGGTAATTCCTTAGCCTTTTTTAGCTTACAGTGCTTGGCTGTCTTTTGAGTGTTGCCATAATAAAGACTTCTCTGTCACTTCCTTGGCAAGATCCTGAAGTTAAGTAATCAAATTAATTTATTTAAATAATTAAAGTCTTCCAAAAGACTTCCAAGAGAAGTCAAACACTAAAGGTGAGATATTGAGAATGCATTGGGTTTAGATGTTTGGAAGAAGCAATGTATGCATAAGGTCTCTGTAATAAATCCAGGACATGAAAGATAGACTTTGAACAGGTTTAGTTATAGTCATCTGTATTTTGTAATTCCCCACTTCCTAATTACTTATCTTGATTTAAATTAATGTCTGCTCCAGCCAAGCCTTATTTTACACTTCATTCTTAGTTATTAGTCTCTCCACTTTCATCCCAATGCATGCTATGATTTGTCTTTGTTGAGCGTGGACTTTCCCTTCTGAAGATCATGCCAGATGATAGAACAAATTGTCTCTCTGTCTTTACTCCTTTTCTCTGTCTTTTTACTTCTCATCAGTACTGTCCTTTAACAACATAATCGCTTCCAAAATATTTGCAGAGCTTTCAAATAGTGTTGTATTACGTCATGTACCTATGGCAGTGGATCAGGTTTGGAGACAGATGTTTTCTCCTTAACTGATACAGCTGACCTTGGAAAACTAAACCCGTTTTTTAAATACCTGAATCTGTTGTGCCCTTCCTTCTTCCATCTCCCCAGTGGATTTCTGGATCTCTGAGATTGGTAATTTGATGCGGAGCGCTCTCATTACATGAGAAGACATTCCTTAAGGCATTTTGGGTCTTACTGTATAAACTGATGTTTCATTGTTTTACTGCGCTCCCTCAGGTTGTCATTATCTGGAGGCTTTTCCTCCATTGTGGAATTTCATAAACCCTTATTTATTTCTCCTTCATTTATTTTCATGTGGAAACACTTATAACCAAAAGAAAGTTGTTGGGTTTTTGTAATAAAAATAAAAATCCTGTAGTGAGTCTGTGTTTTGAGGTCCTACTGACTTACGTTCTCCTGAACAGAATTGAATTTGAAGTGTTATGAGATACTGCTAAATTAAATAAATTCTACTGAAGTTGTTTGTTCACAAGCCTGCCATAATTGGTATTCTTTCTTTTAAGAGATACAACCCATTTGGAGATAGAGCCTTTCACACTTCTGGGTGTCTGTGCTGGGCTGATTCCATATCCTCACCACAACCAGTCCCCAAGAAACACTTACCAGTGTGCCATGGGGAAACAAGCCATGGGTAAGACTTCACTTTTTATTCCTCTTTGAAGTGTTAATGTAGTTTTTGAAGCTATGTATTTTAGCTTTGAGAAAAAAAAAAAAAGAGTTTACCTCTGAAACTTGGAAAGATTAATGTGAGAAAAGTACCAGGTACCAGTCAGATTTACTTAACGAAGACTATATCTGCAATTCTTAACACTTAAAAGAAAATTTTAATAAACTGGGACACTTTTGCATTTTCTATTGCATTTTATTGGAAATTATCATGACTTTCAAGTTTTCAGCATATCTGCAGGATTGGCAGAGTGGGGTTTTTCTTCTCTTTATGCTGCAATGTGCTGTGGGTTTCCAGACAAAAAAGAGTTAAAAAATGTTCTCACAAAGAGAGACAGAGCACAGATTGAGGAGCATTTCTTTGACTGGTTGAGTAAGTGTCCTAAAAATAAATATATCAACAGTTAACATTGACATCAGATAATAAGAAGACTCAAGTGTGAAAGAGAGTTGTTAATAATTTGAACACTTTCCACAGCCATAGTTTAGATTTTTTGCTTTTGCTGTTTTGGATGAAGAGGGCGAGCACTGAAACAAAATTAATTTTCTGATTACTTATTATTTAATTTGACAGTGTCATATCTGGTCATGAAAACCCAACTGTTTTGTAAATTGGCTGCTGGGGGTAATTGACAGCAGTTAAGTTCTAATCCTTTCTTTAATACCCAGTGAAACCAGCATTAAAGTGTCCAAGTCTATGGCCTGTGATCAAGGCAGAGGAGCCTGAGCAGTCATACATCAATTCAGACAGCTGCATTCAGACTGGTGCTCAACAGGCTGGTTTCATGGCTTGTATTGATGGATGGCTTACAAGTTGGGAGCTACAGTAGCACAACTCTGTTTCATGAAGGAACTGCCACTTCAGTTAGGTTTACTAAACCATTTATTTTGTGCTGTGTGTTCAAAGCTTAAACACTACACCTTTTGTGAGACTTCTCCAACAGAATTAATAGCAAAGCAACTGCCTTACGCTGAACCATCACGTTGAGCAAATGAAAACAGAAAATAGCAAGATACATGTTCTCTGTTTAAATTTAAAAAAAAAAAAAGGGTGGGTGGGTGGAAAGAGGAGCAATGCAATCTTTTTTCCTTACAGTTCTCCCCCATCCCATTATCTTTCCCCCACCCCTGAGTCTCTATTTTATGACTATTAGTCTCAGAAGGTTTGGTTAGTTACCACACACAGTTAAGCAGGATCAGTGTGTACAGAAAGCCAATTCAGTATCTGTGGAGTTCTTTTGTAGTTTTCTGTGTGAAGGTTTTTTTCCCCGTTTTGTTTTGAGTGTCATTTGCAATTCATTGTCTGTGTTTTCTGAGGTTGGTGTATTCAGCTGCTTTGACCCCAGGTCTTGCACATTTAGCTCCTTGGATACAATCCTCTGACGTTCCTGCTGACGCTAGGAACACAAAAGCCATTGAATATCTTGAGCAATAAAAAAAGCCTTTGTTTCAGTTTGTTATGACAAAACACCTGACTCAAAGAATGAGCAGCTAGATAAAAGTAAATTTTAAAAGTTGGCACATGACTTGAGCTTTATTTTGCTCTGTCTGAAGTACCTGCAAACACCTGAAGCTTTTTGTAAAAACTGCTTAAAAAAAGCCACCGTAAATGGCAATATGTAGGGGCAGAGATGATTTTTCTCTACACTTGCTGGTCAGATGAGACCTAGAGGATATTCCTGAAACATTGCACATACTTTTTTGTGTTTATTTTTGTGAAGAGATGTGATGTAGTGTAGCTTCAAACCCCAACCTCTAAGTTACCATCCATCTTTATTGCTTTTTTTCTCCATACTGAAGTTGCAGAGCAGCTCCTCATCCAGCACTGCCATGGGGAAAATCTCATGTCCAAGTCTTCTGTGTCACTCCCTTGACTGTCAAAACCTGGAGTGGTGAAGGCAGCCCGGGATTCAGACTGGGAGAGGAGAGCCTTGTGCTTGTCAACACTGACCCACCCCTCTGACTGTATCACTGGGCTGTGCCAGCAGCTTTGGACAGTCTTTTCTTTTTTAAGTCTCTTTTTTAAGGAACATCAAGCTAAAGAAATTGTGAAAGCACAAGTAAGTGGAGAGTAGACATGAAAGATTGGAATGAAGTCTGTAATCCAGTGTCCCTGACAAGTATTAGGTCCTGAAATAGTAATGTTTCTTCTGGAGAGCATTACATGTCCTGAAATCTCCCTTTCAGGGGTAAATGAGTCATCTTGTTGGAAGACTAGAGCTGCACTTAATAACCAAACTTGATTTCAGTAAAATTAAATTGAAATAAAACCCCTCATTTTGGCATAGATTATTTACCATGTGTTGCAGGTTGAGCTGTAAGACTGAGAGGAAGTTAGGTAATAAATACAACAGCAGCTGCAAAGACCTCAGTTGAATGGTGACATTTCAGTGCAAGGTTAACAGTTGTAGCTTAAAATCTCAGAAGTACTTAAGATGAAAATACAAGAGTCTGTACTGTTTGCATTTCATGTGTTGGTAGAATAATACTTAAGAGGATCAAAGGCTTCTACCGTTAGAGAAAGAGTTCTAAACTGAGCTTTTAAATTCCATTAAGACATAAAAACCTAGTCAGTTTTACACATCGTACATCTGTGACTGTGTAAAAGCCTAATTTGAAGAATGAAAAAATACGGTTTTCCTGACAGCAATTCCCCATATTGCACATGCACATGTGCTGCTGTGTAAGTGATGGTGTGGGTACACAAAGCAAGCTGTACAGTCACGGCACAACTGTGCCCTGCAGCTTCAACCCCATATGACATAACACAAGTCTTGACTAAGAAAAGGAGGATTTGAGTGTTGATTATTACTTTAACCTCTGAAAGAAAAGGAAGTATTTGAGGGAACAGACATAGGTGGGTGAGAGCTTTGTTGTAGAAACTTAGAACGAAGCAAAAAACTTTGATATTACAAAAGAAGCCTGTTACTGTATCATGAACTTTCTGCTTTGCTCCTGTGAAGTACCAAAGCCCTTTATATACTGCTCTGCCTTGTACTGTAGCCAGCTGAATGGTTAAAATTAAATTGAGAAGGTAAATACACTTAAAGGACCTCAGTGCTGGGGGGTTTGGACCTTTGTGAAAGTTCTTTGGTGGACTGAGAGCCAGAGTCCTCCCAAATTTTGTACAGCTAGCCTAGGGGCACAGAATCTAAACAAACCTCAAAGCAAAACCAGCTGTTGCTGGTCATCACAGCTGGATCTGGGTGTGCTGTGGCCGCAGTTGTGTTCTGCCACTGCTCTTTGAGGATTGTTTGTGCTCTGTGACACGACCTCGTTTTGACACCTCTCCTCTCTTTGGTAATAGGCGCAGAAGTGCTGAGGCAGAAATGAGCTTCCCCCCCATTTTACCCGTAATCTTTTTAACCCACTCCTTAATCTTTCTACTGTGAAAAGAATATTTCTAACACTTAACATCCAGATCACCTAATGCATGTACTGTGACAATCTGAGCAGAGTCGGAGCCCCCTCTGCAAGGTTTATCGCAGCATTTAAAAACTGTACTTCTTCCTCTCTTGCTTTGTACTCACATAAAAGGACAGAATCATAGAAAATCCATGGTGAAAACGGGGGAAATACAGAATTACAGCAATTCTTTTCTTGACCTGTGCAGTAGTAGCCCTTTTGGTTCAAGTAGATTGATTTCTGTATCCTCGGTAATTTTGATTGTACGGTTTAATGTTGGAGAACTGGATTAATGCTTATTTTAGCTGGCTGTTTGTTCTGGTGAGTTCTCAAAATTTTCAGCATCAGAATAACAGTGCCTCATTTATGCTAAATATCAGTAGGTAGTGTTTTTGTAGTGATTATTTCACACTAAAGGATACTCAAATGGCACTTAAAAAGAAAAAAAAACTGTCAGGAAATTGAAAAAAAAAAAAAGGAAAGAATGCACACGTGCATTCACAATATATCAAGTACTGAGAAAAGCAAGAAAATTATCTTTGTTGTATCCAGGTCAACCTTGTGTGTTTTGCTTTAACCAGGACTAATTACCAATGAAAAAAATTGGTTCTTGCTGGTGGGATAATTATAAATGTGAGTCATTGTGAGCAGGGTTTGTTATGGTGAACTTTAATTATACTTTACTTTTGCTTGGTTGTTTGGCTGGAGCAAACAAGGGCTCTGTTCTTTCAGAGAGAAAGCAGAAATAAAGCTAGTGACTTCCTTCATTTCAGCGCCCACACAGAAGGCTCATCCCAGCACACCAGTCCTCTGAAGAGAGCTGCTACTTTATTTTAAATAAGCAGATTGTGGTTTCAGGCTGTGGTTTGTTAGCCCAGTTTAGAGAAAGGATTATTTGTATAACCATTAAATCCCAGCAATTAGGAATAGTATTGCTGATACATGGCATGTTTTTTGGCTAATTTATTTCATTTGTGCTCTGGAGTCATTCTCTAACCAGTTTCTTTCCTGCTAGGATATCTGTCATTGATATATATGTATATGTTTTCCATTTGATACAGCATTCATCTCCTGAAGAGTAGCCAGAATAGAGTTTATTATTGAGGCTCAGAACCTCAGTAATATCAGTTGCTTCTGGCTCCCAGACAGTAGCAGTTCTGTTAGGCTTATCTGAACCTGTGATAAAAATGCCAGTTTTGAAATACGTGAAACACCTGAAGAGAAATAATTTGTGTTACCTGAAATATGTTAAAGTGTTATCTGAAATCTTTGATATATAGGGGACTTCCACAGGTTGTTACTGGGGTGTAAAGGACACCCTTAAAGTGTAAAAGATAAAATTGGTGCCCAGACTTCATCCTGTCTTAGCATCCTTAACCGGTGAACCATAGCAGGTGTAGCATGTAAGCATATCAGAGGAGAAAAAAAATGCAAGCAGTTTGAAAGTTAAGTGTGGCATGACTTTCTCTTGGAAAGGTTTCTCTCAACATCAGGAAAATGCACCTATCTGTGAAACATTTAAGCTGAGCTTCATTGCAACCTACTCTGAAAGCATACAAATTCTAGATGCAGGGGGGAATAGTGGTCTAAACCTCTTAAGTCTTTAATTTGGAAGTATATTTTCTGATCTGTATACTGGGAAAATCAGGGGAGTTGAGTCAAAAGTACAATGGGAACAATGTCTAACTGAAATCTCAGGGTTTATCAGAAATAGTGGGGCCTTCAGGTGGTGGGCCTTGCAGGGTGGGACTGCAAAGGTCCTCAGTCTTGAGGAATCCAGGCCTTACCAGCGCAAGTCTTACTGGAGACAAAAAATACTGTTTGAAGAAGAGTTGTTTCCTTATACAAGAAAAAGACAGAAAAACAACTGCTTTAAAGCAAGAGACAAGTCTGTCAATTCTACCAGATTTTTCTTGTCATCTGAAAATTCTGTGCCTGTATCATTGAATTTACTTTCTAGAACCTGAGAAAGTCCAGGCCAGCTGTAACAGTTCATTTTCAGGCAGTAGCTGTTGAGCTCTCTCTCCATTCTTGTCCTTGGGAAGGGTAGACCTGTTGTGGTTTAGGAGAGAGCCTAGTGCCAAGCACAGGATAGGTCTTTGCAGAAGCCTGGTTTTAGAGTTTGATTTTCCAGACACTTTATGTAAATGGGAATTGCAAGTTAGATGCATGTAAAATGTGAAGCTGAGCTCCCCAGTGAGCAGGTTTGTGTTCAGATGTGCTTCCTGGCTGTGTGAAATCTTCCATGTACACTGACTGCTTTGACCTTTCCAAGAATGCAGCCAGGCTCTGAAACTGCAGGACAAAATGGAAAAGTTTTGAAAGACTTACATACTAAGGACAACAAAGTACTGCAGAATGTTTAGCACTTAAAACTTTAAAATGTTAACTTTTCAGACTGTAATTTCTTAATTGCTTAGAGACATAGCATAGTCCTGGTGCAGCAAACTCCAAGAACATATGATTGCCTTAACTTTTGTTCTGCTACACAACGGTTTATGTTCCCCTGCTGGGTCTTAATTATTTTTTCCTCAGATTTCAGGAGACACTTTGGCATTCTGATGGGACAGGGCCAAAAATTTCAGTCTCAAGCTGGGAGGTCTATACAAAGGGTTGAATTCTGAACTGTAAATTTAAAATTAATTTCATGTAAAAAGACATACAGAAGTGGACTTCTACTGTAGTCTTTCTATCAGTGGTGCTTCTAATTTTAGAAAGTAAATCACTCTTGGCTGCTGCTAGTGGTATGCTTCGTTAATACTTTGTCCCATTCTAACACGGGCTGCTGTTGAACTAATTATTGCCCAAAAATGGAAGGAAATACGTTGTTGAAGATGAAGAGCTTGATCCACAGTTTCTCTTGAACTCAGTGATAGTCTTTCTGTTGATTGTCATGAAATTTTGGATCAGGTCTCTGAAACACCAGTTGAACCCCACAAAAAAACCCAAAGCCAGTGGCTATGAGAACAATAAAAGCAAACTTCATACTTGTAGGATTCAGTGTTGTAATTAGAAAAAAACATCTTATCTGTATTTATTCAAATGGCTTTTATTTCTTTTGTTGTTGTTCTTTTTATATTGATGCTTAGGTTTTCTCTGAGAGAAAATAAATAATTCTTTCTGGGAGCTTAAATTAAGCAACTAGTTATATATTTATTTAAATATAATAATGTAAAATTGTTTTAGTTTGAATTACTATTTTTTCCCTTTCTTTTCTTGAAGAATTTCTGCGTGATTTTAGTTAATTTGCATTTTGGTAACTTTTTAGCCAAAACATTCCTAGAAAACTTACTAATGTTCACTGCTTTTTTTTCTTTTCTTTTACATGCAGGTACTATTGGATACAATCAAAGAAACAGGATAGATACTCTGATGTATCTCCTTGCCTATCCACAAAAGCCAATGGTAAAAACAAAAACAATAGAATTGATAGATTTTGAGAAACTCCCTGCTGGACAGAATGCCACAGTCGCTGTGATGAGCTACAGTGGCTACGATATTGAAGATGCTCTTGTCTTAAATAAAGCCTCTTTGGACAGAGGTAAGATCCATCAACTCTTGCCCACTTCTCCAGTGTGTGTTCCAGTATATATTCTAATGAGCTCATTTTCTCATAGTGTTATCCTGTAGTAACTTTTACTGCAGTTATGAGCATTAGATCTCCAGTTAAGAAATTGAATTTCCAAACTGCTTTAAATGCTTTTGTTGGTTTTCTGTATGATTAGTGATTGTAACTCCATGCATACAATAGTGTGGTGAAGTTGCCAACATGCATATAAAATTCTGGGTCTGGATATTATAAGAAAAAATGGCTAACTTCTGACCCCAAATAAAAAAGTTGTAAATACTTAGTTTACAGAAAACATAAGGCATGAGTTAATCTGTTCTGTTGGGCTTGCTTTTTAGATGCTTACCTGAACCTTAGTTCATTACTAACAGAGAGATCTCATTATTTCCACCAGTAACAAAAGCAGTAGATGAAATTAGATTTGTGAATGTATTTAGGAAAGGAATAGAACATAAGGCAGTTTGTGTCTTTGTGAGCTTGGTGTTCTGAGAGAGCAGTAGCAGTATTGCCTACTTTCTGAGAGAAAATAATAGTGTTGTCTAAAGCAAAATAATTTAGTGTTTATCCAGAGCTAAATCAATTACCTCCTTCCTTAAAAAATTATACCAACTCTGTGATGCATTGTACTTTTAGTAAAAGTACATAAATACCAAAGGGAAGGTTAACTAACAGAGACCCATGTTTGTGTAGATCTAGCCTGTCTCACTCTCCACACTTCTTCAGCACTTCGTGTCAGTGCTGCTGAGGGCTGGAGGAGAGTTGTCTGAAAACTTAGTCTCCCTTCTCTCCCTTTTCTCCATAAATTCCTTTGAGAGCAGGCATAGTGAGTGATCAAGCTGGTTTTAGTTTCGGGTGGCCAAAATCAGATTCGTCCATCACTTTATTCTCCCCCCCAAATTCCCTTGCTCCTCGTTGCTAGGCAGCAGTAATAGTATTCCTAGACATGTATCTTTGGCATTAATGTCTGCTGCATTTAATTTATGCCTCCTTTTCTAAAACAACAACAGGCATGATTTAAAACTGAATGTTTTCTGGTAGACTGGTAACATTTACAGGGAGAGCTGTGGTGCTTGTCAGAAATTACTTGACATAATCTGAAAATACAGATGTACTGTATGTGACCACAACCATCTTTCAAATGAACTAAAATAACCCAGGATTATTAGCAAGCTAGTTGTTATTGGCTCTCTAATTCTACATGTGATTAGAGTCTTTAGTATCATGGTTAGTTGCTATACTTAGAGAGAAATTCCACAGATGCTACTTTTCTCATCTAAAACCCACTAATTTTGTAACAGTACATGTAATTTCAGGTGAGGAAAAAAAGAATAATGGGTTGATTATACTAACCACTCAGTTAGTACTTTCCTGGTAGACTAGCTTATGCCAGCCACAAACATGAGTAAAAGTTCAGGTTTCTTAGAACTCATGAAAGGAAGAGGTGCTCCTCTCACCCTATTACCGTCCCATGTTACATCTTCCTGGAGACCACCAAAATTATTCAAGAGATTCAGTCATTTCAAGAGAAATGATGTGTGCAGAGATACAGAAGCAGATTAGCACAGTTCAGAATTGGACTGTAGTCCAGCATCTAAAAAAAACTAGTGTACATGATCTGATGTTTAAGTTGTGCACCACCACTGTGTACAACGTTATGCGTATTCAAGCCAATGAATAATCTAACTAATAAAGAATATTTTATATTCTATAGCTCAGATTTTATCCTGGTCATGTGTTTTAAAGATCTTTGAATTCCTGGGCAGATGAGTTTGTGTTCCATTCTAGGCTTTGGAAGGTGTCTTGTGTACAAGAATGCCAAGTGTACACTGAAGCGATACACGAACCAGACGTTTGACAAAGTGATGGGGCCGATGCTGGATGCAGCTACCCGTAAACCCATCTGGCGCCATGAGATTTTAGATGCTGATGGGATCTGCTCCCCAGGTTGGTCAAAACTGCATGTTCACTCAGGGCATCTTCGTAGTCAAAGTGGAAATTAATGTTCTGTCAGTATTTCTTGTGCACCTTGTGTTATACTTAGCCTTTTGGGAGTTTTTTTGTCTTGAAGACAACAGTATTGTGATGAGAAATTTTAAAAAAGTTAGCTCCTGAAAGCAGCATGTTACCAGTCATTGGAGGGACTTTTGTACACGAAAAAAGTAGCTTTATATTTAAGTAGAAGAGTGAGTTTTTAATAATGTGAATCTACTGAAGCATTAGAATTTGTATTCTTATGTTCCCAAGCTGACAAACTTTTAATAATGTAGTTTTTCCCTGTTTGTCTGTCATGTGCTGTTGTTTTCTTAAGGATAGACTCATTATTTTGATTTCATGCATCAAAATCTCCTAGCAAGATGTCAGCTAATGCAGTTATTTGAGGAAGTAAAACCTTATGGTTTTAACACTTTAGAAGGATGTTTGGAGATAAGAAAAATAAACAGAAATGCAAGGAGAAGTGTGTAAATTTCCAGTGGTAATAGATTTGAGAAAGAATCCTCCCATACTGTCATCCTTTAGTTAGAAAATGGCTTAATAGATCTGCTAAGATCTAGTAAGAAAGGTGTTTTAAAGGGCATTAAACTTAATTCCATTATAGTACACAATTGGGTCAATTTTGCTCCTTAACACATCACAATGGAGCTTTCAAAGTTAATTAAGAATAAAAAGGCAAGAATCTTCTGAAGTATTAGGATAGATGGGACTGGGCTGGTCTCCATACTGAGACTCAGCATGTAGGTGAAAACCTATTTGAGATAGTTCATGTGGACAGAAGAGACACAGGCTGAAGATCAGTGTGATTTAGTGGAGGAGGTGGGAGGTATATTCTTGGTGTGCAGTTGTATCATTGGGCATCCTCCTGATCTGGTTTTCAATGTAAAGGGCAGGATAAGGGAATGGAGCAGGGAGAAGCTGTATATGACACCAGTATCAATGGAAATATGTAAATACTAGGACACTGACAGTAGTTTTGCACAGCTCATTGTGGAATGATGGACTGTCCCAAATTTAGGTGTGAATTTCTAAAATTTGTCAGTTCAATCATGACAAAGTGTTCCCTGTTAATTTTCTCCATACTTGGAGCATATGACTTCAGATGCTTTTGTGCAGACTTCTGATCCAGGGGATGTTGAATAGCTGTTCTCATAGTGCACCCAGCATGCAAGCTGTTCTGCTTTGGTTTCCCAAAGAAAACTGGTTTAGTGATTCCCTTACCATTCAATATTGAGTAAAACAGCAGAGCGTACTTCTTGGGCATGTTCCTTCCAGTTTGTCTTCCCCACTTTTTTTTTTTTTTTTTTTTTTTAAAGCTTAAAATGTATTTCTAACACAATCAGATACATTTTCATGTAGCTTTTTCTTCTCCTTCTCTGTAGGTGAAAAAGTAGAAAATAAGCAAGTTCTTGTGAACAAATCTATGCCAACTGTGACCCAGACACCTCTGGAAGGAAGCAGTGTGCCTCAGCAGCCACAGTACAAAGATGTGCCAGTAACGTATGTTGCAATATAACTTCAGAGCTGGGCAGATTACATGAAGGAAAGTGGTCTGAAAAAATATTAACTTCTAGAAAACTATCTTCTTCAACTATAACTATATTTGGCTGTTGTTTGTTTAATTGAAGATCAAGGAATTGGTAATAGATGAGGAAGCTTTTGCTGTCAAGAAGAGCCCATGTGAAAAAGCCCCATACCTTGTCCTTTACAAGTTCAGCTTAATTCTCTGTTAGTTTCTATTGCAACTCTTAAAACTTTCCTTTTCCAGAAGCATGCTGTACTCTAGAACTTGTATGTAAATATATATGTAAATATAAAGTCCTTTTTCCTCATATATAAGTTCCCTAAAGATTACAGTTTGGTCAGGAGCTTACCAAGAGACAGATAGTTGTCTGTAACTTGTGTTTGGTTCATAGAAGTAAAACCAGTGTTTTGGCTTCTTTTACTAGGTACAAAGGTGCCACTGATTCTTACATTGAAAAAGTAATGATTTCATCAAATGCAGAGGATGCTTTCTTGATCAAAATGTTGCTTAGGCAAACCAGACGCCCAGAAATTGGAGATAAATTTAGCAGTCGTCATGGGCAGAAAGGTAAAGGACCCTCTAATAAAAATAAATTCTTGTTTTATGTCCCTACTATATGTACATAATGTATGTTTTCATTGATTGGTTCAGATCTTTTATGATTACAGTGGTAGAAGGCCGTATCTAAGTTCATCTAATTTAGCAATGATGTTTCTGAAACAAAAATGTGTTAGCAAAAACAACTCTTGGTTGATCTATGAATCTGGAAAATAGAGTAGTTGCCCCCAGTTTAAACAAGTACAGAGATTTTGAGGTTTGGTTGGGTTTTTTTTTTTGAAGTCACAATTTGGATTTAGGTGATAGATTTGTCAGCGGATTGTCGTAGATTGGAGAGGTTGGACAGAAAAGAAGAGAGATGAAATGGGAAGTTTCCACGTCTGTGCAGACATTCTGCTCTAAAAACAAGACTGCAGGTAGAGAACTCAGAGACATGGTGTAAAAGGGAAGCAAATCAGGAACACAACTAGGGGTGCACCGGCAAAGAGCAGAAAGAAAGGGAATGTTTTTAAAAATATACCTGGGACATGATCTGGAGCAGCTCTGGATCTTCAGACCAAAACTTGAAAATGAGTGCCCACTCGAAAGCTGCTTGGTGGCATGTAGTTCTCAAATTTTAGTGTTACTAGGAAAATTAAAATCAGGAACCTACTTCTATATCTGCTGAAAAACATCAGTGAACTCCCTTTGACCTGAATGTAAACAAATATGAGTATCAGATCATCCTCTGAATCTCAAAGAGTTGGAAAGTGTACAGCAGGTGTTAAGAAAGAAGTGACTGAAAACAGCCTGACTGTAACCAACTTGAAAGCATGTTTTGTTTCCATTGGTGTCAGTGTGGAACAGGTTTTGATATGTTCTCATCATTCTGTACACTTAGAAAATCAAGATTTATAGTATTTGAAGCATGACCTGTGTTAGTGTATGTGCCGTGCTCTTACCTGAGTTTTGTAATCTTGTTACATTTTTAGGTCTTATTTTGGCTTGAGAACATTGCTTGGTCTCTTGTCAGATGTGAGGGAAAGGTAAAGAGGTTGATGTTACCAAATCCTTTCCATTGCAGTCCCTACGCCCCTTGCAGTTCTGTCCTAATAACTCCTCGCAGGTATAACTGAAGTGAAAGGCTGCATCCCTGTCATGAGATGCAGAGCTAACCACTGTAATCCACATTTCTGTGGTGTCCAGGTTAGGGGATGAGGACATCTACCTACAGCAGACCTGTCAATCAGAAGAGGTGAAATGGGTGCAGAAGGCAGTAGTTGATCACAGTGACAGCTGTTACCAGATACTGCCTCAAGTTTGTGTGTTATATGTAAGGAATAGTCAACACAGCCTTTCTCAGTACATCCAACTCTCTGCAAGATCCCCTGATTCCACTGTGTCTTTCCACACACCCACAAAACTGGTTTTTGAAACTCTGTATTCTCAGGAAATACTTCCATTGTTTCTGTTGTTACTAAGGGAAAGAAACTCTTCTGATAAGCATTGAAATGTTTTTCCTGATTGTATTTTAAAGATGGTTTTTGATCTAAAAATACAAAGCTATTCCCACTGAGTTCCCAAGTGATTTGGAAATCAGTACTGTTGAAGGTTTCAAAAAGTAAAGAAGCAGCATGATATACTTGACTTTCCTTATAAAACTGAGTCTAGTTCTTGCACTGCAGCCTTATAGTTTAGTTATGATAAGTGAGGGGAGGAAGAGCTTCAGAGGCAACCAGGAGGAGTTGAGCAATTGGAATGTTCAGCTGCCCCATTCTTCCTTTTCTCAGGGAAGATCCTCCTTCAGGAAGATTTTGTGTAGATTCTCTTTCTAATACTTTTTCAGCCTCATACACAATGAAGTTGTACAGTGCTTAAAAACATAGGAGCACTGTTAGAGCAATGATTATTTCTTGATACAGTTTCAGCTTTGTCTAATTAAACCCTTCTCCTTATAAGTGGTATGCAGTATTTTAGCGGCAAGTTATTTTATAATAATGCAATCAGTACTGTGCAGGAAAAATTTTCTTATTAGAATTTTTTTAAAAAGCCTCCAAATTGTATTAAAGAAGCTGCTTGATTAATCATGATAAATATTTATAGGGATTTACCTGAAAATTTTAAGTAGGTTAGTTTTTTCTCCTAGTTTGGGCTATTAATGTGCACCAATTGGAATAGCTGAACAGAAAGTAAATGAACCTTTTTCATATCCCTCCAAAAAGTTGTAAAAAGAGTGCTCCACAAATGTTAGAACCATAAGTGGAAGTGGAAGAATGACAGAAGGAAAGAGAATTCTGTCAGGCAGGCTGCAGTATGGCTTTAGGGTGCTGAGAAACTTCCATACGACAAAATGCACATAAGACATCTCACAATGTAGAGCAAGGAACTACCTGTGGAAATCTCATGGTAATGAGAAGCAGTATCCTTAAATGCTGTAGGAAACTTTGAGGGCATCCATAATTATGCCTGGCATTGCATCAGGTTAACAATGGCTGATCACCCTCTATCTGTGTTTGGGACTATAATAATAATAATACTAATAGAAAGCCAAACCCATCAATTATTTAGAATGTCCCTTTCAGCTTGGTTTTGGAGACATGAATGGGAACATTGCAACAGTTGTGTTACACAGTTTGCAGGCATGTGCCTGTAGCTGTCCCATACCTCAATCTGTAGTAATAATCCCTTGTGATCAGGGGAGTGATCACATTCCAAATTATTACATTTTACTAGGACTCATAGCCTTCCTGGCAGTAAACCTCTCAGTTCACTGCCCTGTAGTGCACTATAGAAAAAGATGTTACAGTAAACAGGAGAAAGGAGGAATATGGAGAAGATACATTTGATAGATACTAAGAAAAAATAACTGACAAGAACAGTGCAGTTCACTGTTTTGCACTTTATCAATACAATGAAGAAGCCAATACTGACAATAGCAGAACTGGAGAAAAGGCTTGAAAAGGAAAAGGAAAACCTCCTTTGGTAGCTTTTTAACATTACATCTAGTATCATCCTCTGACATCAAACTGGGGAAGGATCAGTCTTATCAGAAAAATATCGTGAAACAGAAATCATAATACTAACAGTTCAACTTTTTCTATTGAGAGAATTTTTAATTAGCTCTGAATTTATTCTCTCATCTTGGTTTGGATGTAGGCAATTACGACTTCAAGTGCAATTTGTTACTGTTAGCTTTAAGCCTGCCATAGGGCCATTTGAACATATAATGATCTTAAACTAGCAAGTACCTTGGTTCAGTGAGAAGAAGAAAAAGCATATGTCTGTCTGTATTGTCAGTCTTTTTTGTGGAATATATTTATTTTCTAGAAGGAATGCATGAAGAGGAGATTTGATTTCCTGGAATTGTAGTAGTAGTGGGTTTTAAATAATTAAATATGTGCAAAATAAATGATTGCACAAACCACATCTCAGACTTCTGGATGGTCTTTTTCCTGTATTCCAAATTGATTTGTATTTCAGAGCTCTGTTTTGTCACTGGAGCAGAAGGAAGCAGAGTAAAGGAATTAGAAAGCGTCTGGGATACAACAGATTAAATCTTACAAACCAGCTTTACCCTTTTGTTACAGAAAAGCCTTTCGTTAAATATGTAGGTGGATTTTGTAGGCCTCTGTAATAACACAGATCTATGTCACTGCCTGTATTTGCTGCCTTGTTTGTTTCCTCTCATATGTCAACATGGTATTGGCAAGGGTCACCACTTCTGGCCTGTCCACCACACCCTCTTTTCACGTGAGTCTGTGTTTTAAGTAGACTCCTTCCTGTAAAAGATTGCCTGTCCTTCAGAGCTTCTCAGAAAGAAGTATATGGGGAGAAGGAAAAAAAAACCCAAACAAATGAGGCCACCATGTTGTGTTCTGAAATGCAAATATTATGCTTTATTTTCATATTCATCTTTAAACTGGATGTTGCAGTAAGATCTTTGGGACTGGGACTGTCTCTGTAAAGTTATTGAGCTTCTGGTGTCTCACAAATAAGTCCTCTCTGGTAGTTATATATTTATCCTGAACTGCACGACTTTGTTCTCACTATGTTGTATCATATATTTTCCAGAAGGATAAAAAAACTTTTTTTGATTAATTATTTTGTTGTTTTAATCTTGTATTCTTCAAGCAAAGTCACTTTTCAAAGCACAGAAGGCAAAAGGATTGTTAAGCTAAAGAAGCTTCATCTGAGTTCCATACAAAGTAAATTATTATATTTCCAGATTTCCTCTTGCTTTGCTACAAGTCACAATGAGGAAAAAGTTGGGCTCCTTTGATGTGAAAAAAAGCAATATAACACTTCTCTGAAAGAACATTTCTCAGTCTCTCATGTGAAAAAGGATTAACACCTCCAACAAAGGTCCTGTAGATCACAGAACTAAGCAGCAATACTGAACAGTATTCCTGAGGAGTGGAAAAACTGTATTTAAGCAAGAGATTGTTTGAACTAGCAAACAGAAGCTTTTTAATAGCTGAAGATCTAAGATAAAGGATTAAACCTTTCTGAAGTATCTGCACTTAAACAACTCTAAAGACAAGGAAGCAAGTTTAAATTCATGAAAGATGGTCTTTGTTTTCCTAAATGAACCATGTTCTTTAGTGTCAAAACAAAATCCATTCACTGCATTATCAACCACATAAACTTCATGACAGTCCCTCTCATCTAGCAAAGTCTGACCTTGCTTGCTTTTTGAAATTTTTATTAGTTTGAGCATCTCCCATCTGCTTTCCTAACTTCATAGTGGAGATCAACTTATCTTTTTCCTTTTAATGGGCATTTGTACAGTACAGATAAGCAGAACATTTAAAATAAAATATTAGTTTTAAATGGCTACTTGTGTAATTTTCCCCATGTTACAATTCAGAATTACTACTTTATCTCTAATAGAACGTCAGTGGGTTTATAGTAATTAAATGGTTGAAGTGGCATTAAAAAGAATTTGCTCTTAATCGACTCTAGGAATGTCATATGATTAGTAGTTATTAGGCAGCAGGGAAGGTAGGGATTTCTTACCATATTTTTATCTTCAGAAGTTGAATTTGAGAAAATGTCAGAATGCCATTAAAACTTCCCAAACTGTTTTTTTCTGTTTATTTTTAACAAAACCGCTGCTTAGCTTGCTGTCTTAAGAAGAAAATTACAGCATTTTTTATCTCAAGCAGCAAACAGGTAACCTTCTGACCTTTTCAGTAAATCCTCAACTGAACTTCTGAAATTAGCGTGATTTAGCATTTTATGGCACAGAATAAAAATCTCTAATTCTGTTTCCAAATAGTCTATCCTGAACACGCATTTTATTAAGCTCTTGACTCATTCAGCCATGTGTATTTTGTAAAGTTCCTATGGTTATTGTTTTACAATAGCTGCTTCCAGAAGCATTGTAAGGGTTTCAATTAATCAGCTCTTTGTGTGCTTCAGACTATGCAAATTTATCACATCAGACCATTCAGCAGCTCATGGGAAAGCAGTGTACAAACTGTATTGTCTTCTAGCACCTCCTCTCATTTAGAGTGATGTTTTTAATAAGAAAACTAATCAAGTTTACTTATGCATTATTTATCTGTTAATTTTAATTCTGTTCTTTACCTCCTATGTCAAATGGGATGTAGCAAGTGATATGATAGATCAGTGAATGATTCAATATTGAACAAAGCTTATGTGATGCAGCACTTTTTTCTTCTAGACTTCTTTTATGCTTAGTTAGCCAACACAGTATGTAATTAGAGAGTTTTGAAGCAGCTGTACATTCGTTGTTCAGCCTTACTAATTTTTGCAAATCTGTCACTTGTCCGTAACATACAGTGCTGTGTTACTGCTGCAACTTTGCTTAATTGTGTGATGTTGTCTTATTTCTGAAGAGTATTTCCAAATTCTGGCAAATCTGGCAAAGCTAAAATACACGCCTTTCAAGTCAGTTTTAGCTCTTTTACCACCGTATCATTAGAAGGAGTAAACAAGCACGTTTAGTAATGCGCTTCTTTTTATCTTGCTGATAGAAACTGGTATTGCTGCTGCTTCTATTCACGTCGTCTCCTTTGCTCTCTAATGCCCCTCCTGCTGCTAGTAATTAGTTTTCTATATTAGGTTGTTTTGACTTATTTGATGATTTTTTTTTTTTTTTTAATTTGGCATGTGTGTGTATAGAAGGAACCTTATCGTAGCCTGGTGAAAAACTTTCCCAGAGTGTTGTGCTCTGTCCCTGCCCCCTCCCGGCCGCCCCCTTCCCCCTCTGCGCCAAACCGCGCTTTTAGTCCGGCTGTGCTCCTGTTTGTCAGCAAACTGTAAAAGCAGCCACACGAAAGGTACCAGCTCTGGAAACCTGAGTTTCTCCTGATTAGGAAAAGAAACTCAGACAAAAGTACAGGGGCAAGGGGCTCTTTATGCTGTCAGTGCCTTGTGGAGGTACATGGTTTGAGATGCTGTCAGCATTGATGCAGATAGCGTGTGTGGGGCTGGGGGCCATTGTGCATAGTCAGGGGATTGTCATTTATTGGCTGCCGTACAATAGCATTGAAAAACACTGCCTATGGCTGTTTTATACTTGCATGTTAAACCACTGTGGATGTCTGATTTAAGGTTACTCTAATTTAAACTGTTACCCTTGCATTAAGCTGCCATGCTTATTATTCCAGGTTTTTTTCCTTTTTGATATTGTAAAAGAATTTCTTAGCATTTTCACTGATTTTCTTTCTAAGGTCACATATTATAAAATAGATACAGAGAAGTTTTTTTCCCTAGAATTTAATTTGTTTTTCAAATGAAATTAGATGTAGCAAGTTGCTAGGTGCTTTCTTGCTCAAGCACATAACCATCTTGTTAATCCACATTAAAAAACAGATTTTGGTTTTTGTTTTGTCTGCAGCCTTTTCTGATTGTTAGTACTTGATTCTGGTCCCAGATGAGAGACCAGAATGTATAGGTGAGAGCCATTCAGTCTCACTGCAATATAGAATTTAGTCTCAAGTTGTATTACTCGATTCCAGATGCAGCATATAAAAATTGTGAGAGGAAGGGAAGTGAATGAAACCAAGTTATTCCATGTGTCCTCTATGAATGCTGAGGATCAATTTTCATGTGATGTCTAAATCAGTAACAATTAAGAAATACTCATCTCTAGTAAGAGCCACAGAGCAAAACAGCCTCCTAGTTTGAGTGTGCCTTATTTATGAATACTGTATGGGGTGTAGTCGAGCAGCTCATTTGTGAAATGCAGTTCATACTTTAACAGGGTTTGGAACTTGAGGCTGTTTTAAGTCCAGCTTCCTCTCCTTTACTGTTTTATTGGCCAGTTGCAAGTGGTAATTCCACTTATATGGATTAATTCACTTGGTCACTTTTTTGCAGCTGTTGGCTTGCCTGGTACTGCTCTGCTGCTGCAATAAAAAAAAAGTAGCAAATTGAGGAGCTTAAAGCGCAGATCTGCGAGCATTAGTCTCCTAAAGAGCTTCTGAAAGCAAGCAATAATTGCTTGCATAATAATTGCTAAATAAAATCAAGTTTACATTTTGAATTAATTGCAGTTACTTACTTTTAGAAGTAGCATTGTATATAGGAAAGATATATTTCAGCTTTTTTAACAGTTGAATGAACTTCCTTAAAACATAGGGTAGGAGGAAGCTTCTCTGTCCTCTAAATACACACAGACATGCTGTAGATCTGCTACAGGCTCAGCAGCTTCTTAAAATACAGAAGCTTAGAACTGAGGCTTTATAGCTTTCCCTTTTTTCTTTTTTCCCTTTTTTTTCCCCTCTCTGTAAAATAGAAACTTTATAAATGGCCTAGTAAGCTTCACATTTCTGGATTCTGTCTAAATATTTTGTTTTTAACTTCTAAGCTCATTATGCTGTCTTTGTGTTAACTTGTATTAAAATCTGTCAGCTATGACTGGTCTCATAACCACAGTCAGCGGACCAGAATAAGTTAATTATTTACTTGTGTCACTAGTGCTCTTCATCTAATGAAATGCACAGCTGTGTTAGATCTGCAGTTGGGTGTGTAGGTCCTATTGTTACACAAGTCAGCGGAGGGTAGAAGCCGCTATGATGGAGAGCCCTCAGTTCTTTCTGCTGTTCTGCCTTTCTGTGTCGATTTCATGGATCTTTTATCATTCACTTTCACACAAAACAAACAACACAGTGGCTGTCTGCTATGGGAACCAGCTTGGCATATAAAAGGTTTGCAGAGCCTAAAGTAATTTTAAGTTAGCTGAGATTTAATTCTTGGCTTACAGGTGCCGTGAAGTCCAGATGCAACCTAATGCTTTCTTAGATGTTAATGCAAATAAGGCAGAATGCATGCACAATAATACACATGTAACAGAGAATTTATGTATAAAATTTTAGGGCAAAAAAAAGCTGTGCAAGGAAGAGATAGTGGGTTGGTTTGAGTTGTTTTGTTTTGGTTTTTTTTTTCAGCAAATGGTTGCTCCTTGGCAGGGAGGGCTGGAAGGATGTTATTGATTTATCACAGTAGAACAATGAAAATTAGTTTCAATAGGTTTAAAAACAAAATACAACAGCACACACCCCCTTGCCCCAGACGGTTTTTTTCTGCTCCCTTCCCCCATACTTATCATTCTCATTCTATTAACTACTGTCCCATACACCTATCCCTGTCTTGCTTGGACAGTGGAAGAGGAGCTCCCTCCTGAGCAGACGCCGATATCCCCCTGTGAACTGGCTGGTTGGGGGATGCCTTTTTAGGGATGTAACCAGTACCCTCAGTCTTCCAGGAGCCCCCTCCACTCCAGGACTGTTCCCAAAGCATGCTCTGGCACAGTTGCAGCAGGCTGATCTCAAATAGCTTGCAGACTTTTTCAGCTCTAAGGGCTTCTGGAAGAAATTGTCCAGCTGAAACAGTAGCTTTGGTTCAAAGGAGTAGGGGCTTAAGCAGCTGCATTTTAGCACCTGAATTTGAATGTTAGATCTCTTGATTGCTTATAGCTGCAGTATGTTGAACTGCAGAATTCACTATAGAAAGTTACAAGGGTTGGAAGGAAAATTTTGAGATGCATGATGGATATTTAAAATGAGTTTTCATGTTTCTGTTTATTCTTTCTGCAATATTTTTAGGGTTTTTGAGGATTTTCTTTGTTTTATATCCAATACTGATAGAGAGTGAAAAAAGCTTCCAAAACTTTTAAAGGGACAGGTTGTGTTCATGGACTGACAAAATAAAAGCAGCCTGTGGAATGGATTGCACTTTGTAATTCATTGACAGCATTCTTTGCTCAGCAAACAGATGTTACCTGAAAAAATCTTTGTTATTTTTTATTTATTTTCCCCTACTTATCCCTGTCAAAGTCCCATTTGATTTGTTTTTATTGACAGTATTTAGCAAAGATACATATGATAAATAAAATCAATAATAATTCTGTGTGTCCAAAGGCATAACTTGAGGCCAAATTTCTGAATTTTTTTCTTTCAGGAAATTATAGCATCAGCTTTAAAAACTGTGTCTCTCTTGGGATATTCCAGTCTGATTGGACAGAAGTTTCTAGTTGCTTCTGAAAATAGGATCCAAAGCTTTCTTCCCTAATTTGCTAACTCACAAATCACTGGGGACATTATATAAGGGTATGCTAATTTTGCCAGCCCTGTCACAAGGGCTCTCTTCTAGTCTGCAGGTTGGGAGCACTGGTCATGGTAATGAGTCTGGGTAAAAAGTGATCCATGAGAAAGGGAGGAGGAGGAAAACACTAAAGAAAATCTGGTGATGAGCGTCAGCCCTGCTGGTGGTTTGCTGTTTTGTGAATTGAAATGTTTTCTCTTCTGCAGGGGTGTGTGGACTGATTGTTCCTCAGGAGGACATGCCGTTTTGCGATACAGGGATCTGCCCAGATATCATAATGAACCCTCATGGCTTCCCATCGCGTATGACGGTGAGTGGGGCTGCTCCATTCACACCACACTGTCCCCCAAGAGGGAGAGAGAAGGGGGTCAGCCACTAGAGACAAAAAAGCTTGAAGTGTGATTTCACTGAGCATATTCTCCAGTCATCATGCCAGCACTTGCTCTGCTCTGAGTAGTCAGCCCTCTGTTTCACAATTTTGAAACATCCTACTGTAAAAGGAGCGGGGTTGCAGGCTCTTTGTGCATCATTTCCATTTTGTTCTGTGTTAAGCTAAGAGGGATGCTACTGAATACTTCACTTGCACCCTTTGTGTTTGAAAATGTATTGTTCTTCTTTCCCTGTTGCCTGTGCCCACTGATGTGGCTGGGGCAGGCTGTGAGGTGAAGGTTGGAGAGGAGCTTCAATTATAGATCGAGACCTGTAAAACTTCTTAACTTATACACACCTCCCTGGAACTGAGGCGAGTCTTGCACCTGTGCTGCAGAGTCACTGCCTGTTAAACACCTCACTGCCTGGCCTTTTGGTGGGACCTCAGAGCTTCCTTCATACAGCCTCTGATCTTTCTTCCTTTGTTAGCATCTTCCCTTCTGTTCCCCCTGCTGCACTGCAGCGAATCAGTCTCCATGGCTGTTTCCCACAGCAGAAGGCCACACGGATGCTGCCCATTTTTCAGATAACTGGAAGAAGTGGAACTGCTTGACTTAGTACCTTAAGGGTGTTCCCAGACCCTGTGATGAGTCCAGTTTTCCCCTTCACACAGGAGTATTCCTGGCTCTTGGGCTTCTTCCACTCCTCCTGTTGCATGCGATAGCCCAGGCTGCCATCTGGGACACTTTCTCTGACTAACCTGTGCTGTGAGCAATCCTGCAATGTGCCCGTCCCAATGGCCAGGCTGCTAATTCTGCTTTTCTTTCACAGGTAGGAAAGCTGATTGAACTCCTGGCTGGAAAGGCTGGGGTGCTCGATGGCAGATTTCACTATGGAACGGCTTTTGGCGGCAGTAAAGTTAAGGATGTGTGTGAAGATCTTATTCGCCATGGTTATAACTACCTAGGGAAGGACTATGTAACATCTGGGATCACTGGGTAAGAATCTGCTCTTTAGATTTAGGTGTTTCAGGAGAGTGGGGAAATCCTGTTGAGGCACATCTGAAAAATCTTTTCATGTCTCAGAGCTTGGGAAGTTTCTCTTGTTTGAAAACTGCTCTGTGAGATTGAGAAAAGAGGCTGAAGAGTAGGGTGCGTTTTTGTTTTTTTTTCTTAGAAGCATTTTGTGGTTCCACATTTTAAAAATTGCTAGTGTATGTGTGGCTGTAATGGGAATGGCCCGTGTGGTACATATGAAAATTTCTGAAGTTTTACTGCCTGGCAGAAAAAAAAAAACCTTAAAACCAAGGCTTTCTTGTGAGAGATAGAAAAAATGTCAGATTTCTGTCAGCAGAAAGTGTTGCATATGTTTGGAATCAGATAAGCATTTTCATGTTGACTTTAATAGTACTGTAAATATGGATTTGGAGGCAAGCATCTGTTCTTGGGAATATTTTGTGTGTGCTCTTTTTTCCTTTTTCCTTTTTTTTTTTCTTTCGATTACACAATGTTTCAGTCTGGCATAATACTCTAATCTGCAAACTTCCTGCTGTGTTGATCAGACTGGCTTCTGAGACACAGAGTTCAAAGAACATAAGATAGTTTAGGAACAGGAAAAGGCCATATGGCTTCACATGCCTGCCCTTCCAAAATGTATCTTAATCCTACCTTCCTGCTATTTTTATTATCCTTCCAGTCCCCTTCTTCTCAAGAAGCAAGTTTAGATCTCTTTTGCAAGTTTTCTTAATATACTTTTTATTTTAATTGCCTTTCCTACCAACTTATTCCATAAGTTGCTTCTCTTTTTGTTTCAGAGATACAATTTTATTTTCCTTATTCACTCCATATTCCATAAATTGTATGTCAAGTATCCTGGTGCTTGAAACACTTCCTGTTTGTATGCCATGGTGGCTTTTAAAAAAACCTGACTAATCATGTTTCCTAGGGAGAATAAAAATCCCCCATCCCCTGAACTTCAACTTTGAAGTGCCCTATTTAGAGACTTTGTTTAAGGATACTGATACTTTTTTCCAGGCAAATTACACAGGCTTAATCTGTTTGTTATGAAATTTGAAGGCAGATTTCATAAGAATGTGAAAGCTTGCAGATTTCAAATGTCTAATGAAGTTTTATTATTTTCTTCAATAGTCAACTTTTGGAATAACACTGCATAATGTCAGTAATGACTCTGAAGGGTATAATACTGTTGTCTCTTGCTTGTTTTTACATTGCATTTTACTTTTTTTTTTTTTTTTCTCAAACAAATCGGTGGCCATGCTGAGTCTGTCAGTGTTAACTCTGGTCATTCTTAGTGCTGTAGGTGATAGCTGGGTGAAGGTGCTAGCTGGGAAACGAAGGAGTGCTTTTCACTGGTTGCTTTCTGATCCTTAGGCGTTTACACTCTTCTTACAGTTGGGGGTGTTTTAAACACAGAAATCTTTAGCCATACTCCAGCTCACAGAATGGAGTACCACCCTCTGTACTGCTCACAGATGTTCTCAAGCTGATGAAAGTGCCTAAATACAGTTCTCAAGAGCCCTTTACCCAGCTCATCTCAGCCCCCAGTGCCAGCCAGGGCAGCAGTCTTTGTCCCCTGGATGCAGCTGCTGGGCAGTGCTGCTAGGGCTGATGCACATCAGGAGGGCTCTCACCCATCTGGGCCTTGGGCTGTGCCTCAGGGTGCTGTGCTGGGAGAATTAGTGCATGTGGACACTGTCAGGCTCACAGCGTGCCAGTGTTCAGCGATTCTTGCAAATGCAAATTTCTTAAAGTGCTCCTACAAAAAGGATGTTTTGAGCATTATGCTGGATGTATTTGCTTACATATATGCGTACCTTTATGAAGGAATGTAAACAGAATACCCTAAGTCAATTTTCAGAGTCTGAGACAATTACAGTCCTTCCTGGCTACTGATGACACTATTGAAACACTCTGTACAGATACAGAGGAGGGGCATACCATGTAACAGCTGACACAGGTACCTGCAGCTGTAGCAGCATGTCTGCACAACATAAGACCAGAGTTCAGGAGCTTGTTCCTTGCTGCAGTGGAGACAGCAGCATGTGGTGCTGGCAGCGTGCTGCCCCTGTGTTCAGAAGATTTCCCTGGAAGAGGTTTCAGACTGGCTGCCCAGAAAGAAAGCCCAAACACATTTTTCTAGGATTAATTTTTTTCCAAATTGTTTCACATTTCTCCTGTACATGACACCCTTGCCTCTCTTAAGGTAGATGTGTGCTAACTGTGGTTGTCAGTTTTGCTTTGCTTTTTATTCTTTCAGGGAGCCTTTGGAAGCATATATCTATTTTGGTCCTGTGTATTACCAGAAACTGAAGCACATGGTGTTGGATAAAATGCATGCAAGAGCTCGAGGACCCAGAGCAGTGCTCACCAGGTATTATTACAAGCTAAGCACAAAATTCTTGTGTACATGCAGAAGTATGCCCAGCTGACTGATTGCTGCAAAATTAAGCTTTTTTGCTTTGA
This sequence comes from Pyrgilauda ruficollis, assembly GCF_017590135.1. Lineage (NCBI taxonomy): Eukaryota > Metazoa > Chordata > Aves > Passeriformes > Passeridae > Pyrgilauda > Pyrgilauda ruficollis. Next base: position 335,457 of record NW_024527266.1, read on the forward strand.
GATACTTGGCATGAAATGCTCCAAACTGTAATTATGTTGTTGCAGACAAAAACTGACAGTGGCAGGAGGTTGCTCTGAAGGCTATGTGGTTCAAAACTTGAGTTTTGAAGTTTGAGCTTCTCAAACTTCTGCTAGCAGCTGGTAAAAACATAATCTCTGATTCACAGTACACACTCTGGGCCCTTCCTGTCAAATTGCTCATATCATAAGTATTTTAAGAGGTTTGTTAGGTATTTTAGCTCATATTGTAGGTATTTTTCTTTAACAAAATCAGTTATGAGTAGAAGGAAGAAATTTTAAAGTAAGGTCTAATGTTTCAACATACTTTGAGAAGCCCTTTGGGGAAATTGAAGCCTCCTGGTTTTACTGGTGCTACTTACTTTTTCTCCTTAAAACCAAGGTCTGTGTCTCCTTGCACTCATGTTCAAAGTTTCTGATTTTCTTTGCTCACTAAAAAGAGTTCAGTGGCACAGGCTTTGCTTTGGGGATGCTTCTAAGGTGTCACCTCTCTCCATCACAATAGGATTATTTACTGAAACTTGCCAGAAAATTAAATTCCAGCTAATCTTAGAAGATTATTCCAAATGTGTTTTGCCAGTCTCTCTGGGCTATTCTGTAGGCCCTTATACCTCACCTCCTGCATGGTGGCATTTTTCTTTTTGACCACTGAAAACATGCACTGATTCTGACCATAGCAATCTTTGTACTGTTTGTAAGATGTAAGCACAGTCATGTCTGTCCCTTACTCTTCCCGATAACAAGTATGGTTTGTATTCTTAATTCTTCATTTATTTTTATGCCTCTGATCGTGTGAGGATCCACCACTCTTGCTTTGCCTGGCTGCACAACAGCTCTTACTAAGTGCAGCTTCTACCTATTGATGTGCTGTTAGAGAAAGGAGGGGCAGGTCTCTGCTGTACTTGATACAGAGGTGTCTTCCTCTTTGGCTTTTCATTGCTTATTTTCTATGCCTTTTTGCTTTCCAACCTCACACTGTCTATAGGACAAACTTGTGCTTTCCATGGAAATAAATATCAATGGTTGAACTGGGAAAGAAATCGTGAAAAGATTTTGTAACTCTTGTCTGAACTTTTTCATCAACCACATTGAGAAAAGGAGGTGTAGCACAACCACAGCTGCTTGCCTATGTGAACATAAATGATATTCCCAAATAATAGGTTGTCTGCCCCATTTTCTGTTCTTCAGTGCGTTAAGCATTATATTGGTCCTTCACATGAAAGTGAAAACTCTTTATCTTAGCTAACAGTACACAGGATTTACTAGAACTCCTGGCATACCCAAATCGCTTGATCTGCCTTTGTATTGCCTCCCCAACTTCTCAGCTGTTCAGAGACACTGAATTTAAATGAAGCCTAAATACCAAGTCAATGTAATGTTTATATGTAAAGATGAAGGTTGTGTGATTTCCCCCATCCCTTCCTTTCTGCAAATTCTTTGTTCAGTCAGTAGCATCATACTATTTAATTAGGGCTCCTTATTTGACTTCCAGGAAAGCTAGTGGATGTTCAATTTATGCTGCCTCTTGACTAGTCTTTCAGGAATTTTCTTTTTTCTCCTGAAATAATTAAACATTTGTTACTGCCATTGCTCTGCTGAGAGAGTCGGCATTGCCAGCTTTCATATTCACTATTGTTTTATCATCCACTGCACTTCCTGGAGAGTAGATTGCATCTAACATTCTTTTTTGATTTTAAAAGTAATCCTGTAACAGCTTCCAACGTAGAATTTGGCTGTCATGGTCTTGAAATGCATTTTATTATATATCAAATGTACCCTAAGTGACAGAGCAAAGTTGTATTTCCATCTGGAATAAGGCAGAATTCTTGAGCTTCTTGATCATCACTGATGCTAGTTATTGTTCTGATTAAAACAAGACTTTGCAGAATTTCTAAGCTGCACTCGTTGTCAACATGGTCAAACCCACCAGGATGCCCTCTGGACTGGTAATGGAAATTAAATGCAATCCTTAATTTCAATGCCATGGGTAGTTAACAATTAGTGTGTAAGACAGTTCTATATGTGGTGTTGCTCAGATACCCAGTCCTGCTGAATCTTTTTAATAGATAACCTGCTTTTAATTTTTCTTACAAGAGAGCAATGTAAGCTTTCTGCATGCAGAGTTGTTTTGATGGACGTTGTCAGAGCTGCCACCTGTGTGTCTTTGGACATGTCAGATGTGCCAGGTCCTGTTGTGCTGCAGGGGAGCAATGGGACAAACAACGCTCAGGGCTCTGCCAGCATGGGATGCCCTCCTCCTTCAGGCAGGGCTTTTAAGTAATGTTCCACTTCTTGGAGATGAGTGTTTCAGCAAACAACTCCATTCAAACTAGTCACTTGTTTTCCCTAGCAGGCACAAGGGAGATCTGCTGAGACCGTGGAGGCAGACTTATTTCCCCCACTGGCCAGTGAAACAAGGAATAAGACTGTTCAGCTGGACCCACTGTTCTTGCAGAAAATGCAGTATTAATGCCAATAAATTATTAATGTGCTTAAAAACACTGAAGTTAATTATTTTATGCTTTTTTATTCTAAAAGCAACAGTTAAATAGAATGAAGATCACTTTTTTTTTTTTTATTTAAAGCATCACTGCATTTTATTTAGCATTTGAGAATTTTAGGAACTTACATATTTTCTTAATACTAAAAATATCTCTTTTTCATTATATTCCCAGTCTTATTTTCAAGAGTCTGCTTTGTTTTCTGATGTTATATTTAGGATAAAGAAAGAAGTTAGTCACCCAGGGCAACAGCTGCAGTGTACATGTGTATAGTGGGAAAGGGGAAGTACATATGCTTTGCAAGTATTGTTTTAGCATTTTAAACAACTTTTTATATGAGGAATTTTAAAACTTTTGTGAGCTGGAAGAAGAATCTGATAATCTTAGGAAGCAGAAGATAGACTCATTTCAAAGGCTCAATCTCAGTATTGAAATTTTTGGTACTTTAGAGAAGACGACTTTTTAGGTAGGCAGAATTTTGTTTTGTTTTCTTTCAATGAGGTCATAGACAGTGGGAGTGAAACTTAACAGCTAAAGGTGCAAGTTGGATGTTTTTGTTTGGGGAGCTTTTTGTAATTTTTTTCATGGAATTTCATCTGCCTTAAAAATGTTCACCCTGTAGCTGTTGGAAGACCCATGGCCTGTTTAGGCATGGAGTTGAGGCCCCATATTACTTCCAGAGGTTTTATCCTGCCGTAATTGGCATGAGACTTTATTTGGGCTCACATTTGTATAACTATTTTGTCCTAAACAACAGCACCAGTTGAAACCTCTGAAAGCAGACTTGTGTATTAAATAATATTATAGAAATCAGTTCATAAAAACAACTCAGGCACTTCGAGTACTGTAGCAAATGCTTGATTCCTTGGAGGTCCAAACTGCTTTTAAAATCTGCCTCTTGGCACTTCACAAGAGAAACTGCATTCACCACAGGGTTAGCCTTTAAAACAGCATCTGAACAGTGATGGTGCCATCATCTGGGGAGGGGGCCCTGGGGAGTTTAATCAGGATGTAAACAACTTCTATCCATTCTCCCAGCAGTGGGAAAAGCAGAAGGTTATATGAATGAAAAGGACAATTTGAATTACAAGCAGATTCGTTTCAAGGTTCCAGTGTGGTCAGAGTAAGAGAAACTACTTGCCCCTAAAAACAAATACAACTTGCATCTTTAGAAGGTATTTTGGTCTGGTAATTAAGTTAGTTTTTACATGTTACAAAAGATTATTAAATGTTGAAGGCTTTTATAAATTCTTTCCTGTGATTTGCAGCAAGTTGTCAAAATCTTATTTTTATTATCTTTAGTAAGCTTAACAAATTCAGTTGTTAGAAATAATAGAAACAAAATATACTCCAAAAGTAATGGGCCAGATCTATCATTGAATATTTTAGGTGGATTACACTGCTACAAGTGTCAGAAACAGCACATAAGCATGAGGTTTCAGGGAGCAGTGAAGCTCAGTAACTTACTTTAAGTTCCTTCTCTTTGCTGTCATGTTTCAGGGAATATACTAAGATGGAAATATTCATTAAAATGCATGCAGTATATTAGTGCTGTAGAAAATCAGGATTGCTTTTGCTTCATAGTTTGCTCTGATATTTCCAGCATAAGTACTACATCATTGTGCTGGTACATGAGAGTAGAACTGATACTATGAAATTGCAGAATGACAAACAAGAGGTTAAAAGTTTTGATTATGTCTAACAAAAAGATTGTGTTGTGCAATCTTAATGTTAGATTATATACAGTACCTTATTTTTTACTTCAAAATCTTTAATGTATATTTGATTGCTTTATTAAAATTTTCCTCTAGCACCATAAGGACAGGAAGTCTCCCCAGACAATAAATAAGAGTTTGACTTGTGTAGAGGAACCTACGGAACACAAAAATGAATCATATATGAAAAAATAAACTAGATAAATGTTACTTTTAAAAAAATACCATTTCAGTCATGAGTTAGCAATATGTGTACTACCCGTTTGATGACTTATTGTGGTGTTCTTGCACAGATAAAAACCATCTTTATTTTAGAAATTAATCTTAGCTGTGGTTCAGCTGAAGCATTAGGTTGATGATTGATTCATTAACTGCTGAATATTGTTTCATTTTTGTTAGCTACAAAGAAATGTCTCATCAAGAAAGAGTGCCAAATCTGTGTCCAGATTGTCTTGGATATCTTAGAAATCTTTTTGTTTTCACTTACTCATTCTGAGAGGTAAAGAGCTGTGGCCTGGTGCTGCAGTTGCCACTTCCAGAACTGCATCATACTGCAGGTACAGGAGCAACACATTTGTGAGATCAGCAGCTCTGGTTTGTAAAGTCCGTGAACCCTGTGTTGTTCCTACAGTTTGAAGACAGCCTAGAGTCATGGAATGTATGTTTTGCAGTACTTACTACATTTCTCAAACGTTTCTTTCAAAGGCAACCCACTGAAGGTCGATCCCGTGATGGTGGTTTACGTCTTGGAGAGATGGAACGGGATTGTTTGATAGGTTATGGAGCCAGCATGCTTTTGTTGGAGAGACTGATGATTTCAAGTGATGCCTTCGAAGTGGATGTTTGTGGCCAGTGTGGCTTGCTAGGGTACTCTGGATGGTAAGTTGTCAAGTGTCTCTGTGTAACAGAACCTTACCCTTAGTTGCAGTGCTTCTCAGTTTTCAAGAACTCACAGACACCAATTAACAATCTCATGCACTTCATTTAAAAAGTTCAAAATTGGAATTTGGAAAACTGGTGACAGGGTATGGTTCTTTATTGTGGTCTGATTGAAGTTAGGACTGAATTGAGTGTGTAGTCAGTGGGCCAGGGATCGCTCCTGTTGTGGGGACACAGGTGTTCTCTTCCACACCCAGGCTGTTCCCTTCAGTCTGTCTGCTGACCTTCCGTCCCACCCTTGCAGGGGACTGCTAAGCACCCAATCCCATATATATCTGTGTTTTGAAAAGGGGAGAACAGCACTGTCAATGTAGTTGACGGTTCTGCCAGCAGAAATGAGGATACTGGCTGGGCTAGTCACACATCTTCCTGCTACAATCCCATGTTGCACCTGACAAGGCTGAAGAGTGAGAGTGGGCACAGAAGAATACGAGAAGAAAGCAATATCCCCTGCTTTCTTGTTCTCTAGCTATGGTGTTCATAATCCCATGCATTTGGTTTTCTTGGCTGTCCCCCTCCCAGATGCCTTTTGCTTTGTAATCTTGTGAAACAAGGAGTTCCTCCTCAAAGCATCAGGCAAGTGCACTGATCCCATGTTGGAGCTTGAGAGTCGAGCAGCTGCCTGTTTGGAAATTCAGTTGGCTTCTGCCTGAATGCCTTGTCTCTAGGAAACTTCTCTCTAGACTGGCTAATGTAATGATCTTGCTGGTTTACTCTGAGACCTAACACAGTACTGAGTTGGTCTCCTGAAAACAAACTGGTTTTTCATGTAGGGGAAGCATAAAACTAAATATCAAAGCTGTGTGGAACTCACCACATGTAACACACTTGGTTTTGCTCTGTCTCTTCTCTCCAGCAATTTTGAGATGTTAGATTTAAAGTTGTCCTGTAGCATGCTGAAAATACCCACTATTATTGTTATTGGAAGATAAACAGACTTCTCTTTATAGTCTTAGAGGTCTCTGAGGGAGATGTTTTGATTTGACCTGGTTTTGTTTTAGGCAAGCAGAAAACAGACTTGTGAGACCAATAGGAGTTTGAGGTACAATGTTCTTGCAAGCTTTGCAAAAATAGGTGACCTGAAATCCCATGACTAAGTGAAGAAAAAATAAATGGTGCAAATTCAAGTTACAAGGTACTCTAATATTTATGTTGGGAAAGATAGAGAATTAGAAGGAGGAGGAGAAAGATTAATTTCTAAACCTCAAAAAAACACAGTTGGAAACTTGTCATGTCTTGGATGTCAGCATCAATTTACTGGGAGGGGCAGGAAATTGGACTTTATTCACTTCAGTGTCTCAAGAGTGATTTTTCCATGATGTAATGAAGTAGGAAAGGAAGGTGTATTCTCAGTTTCTAGATGTGTAATGGTGACAGCTACTGTTTCTGCCCTTGGTCAGACCTTTCTTCTGAAGCATGTGGCTTCTGGCCAGAAACCAAGCACCACCTTTGTCTGCTCACAGCAGCAGCAGCTCTGCTCCTCGGGAAGCAGATGTTCAGACAGAGGTGGGTAAACACATATAATCCAGACGAGAGATGAGCCCTTCTCTGGGCATCCTGAAATTGGTGATTTTCAGCTGGGCATGGTCCTGCTGGCTCTTGTGCCATAACCCTTTGAAAGTCCTCTTTCTCTTGAGGGTGTGTTCAGTGTATGTAAGAAGGGAGGCTTTTTTCTGAGCCAGGTCTCTTAAAACTACTGCAATGCAAATAACAATTGTAGGAAGTAACGTGAAAGGAAGGACATGCCATAAGTCATAGAACCAACCACTTCTAACTCTGTAAAGCATTGCCCTTAAAAAATCTCACTTGCAGGTGTAGCTCAGTTATTTTTTCAATAAGACCTTGACTTTCAGAGCAGTTCTTGAAGATTTTCAGAGTCCACAGGAAGTGAAAGTACCTTGAAGAAAATAAGGAATTTGAACTTCAGAAGTAATACTACATTTTATTTTTAAGGTGTTGCTAATACAATTAAATTTTTTGAAGTTTGTAGCAAAGTTAAGTAACTCCTTAAATAATTGTGAAAGAAGTTACTGTCTCAGACAGAGCCAGACATTCTTGCAATCTGATTCTATGAAAAGCTGTCTGATGTGTGAGAGTAATCAATAAGAGAGCTTCTGCTAAATTTTATACTGTCTACCAGTATCTGAGGTAAGTAGCCCTCTAATGAGCATCACAGTAGAGACGAACTCATTAAGAGAAACTTCCAAATGGGCCTTTTCAGTGACTCAGGCATTAATAAGACATTGCTGCAAGAAACCTTTTAGAAACATTGTTTGTGGCTGGCATTAAGGGCACTTGTCTTATGGAAGATGAGCCCTTCCTCTCAGACAAGGACTAGCCCCTGGGTACTTTTTTCTGCAAGATGGTAACAGCAGATCAGTGTTGGGGCCTGAACTGGCATTTTCACAGGGGAGAAGGACTCCTATGCCAGTGATAGAATTTATCCCTGTAGAAAAAGTGGTTGAAACTTACTATGATTTACTGTGTTTATGCAGATTTTCCAACTTAGCTGTTGCACAGGTGCTTAGGAGCAGAACTGCACTGAATGCAATGAGCAAAATTTGGTCCTTTGTTGATGATAAGTTATTCTGATCTCTGTAGTATGTGCATTTTAAACTATACATGAAGAAAAATTTTATTTCTGGTCCAGATTCAGCCTTGAATGGTACAGTTGTCTCTTTCTGACCAGTTTAGTGTCAATTCTAATACTAAATGGTCTTTCATGTACTTGTTTCCGTGATCTCTGTTTGATGGAGTTTTGTGCTTACTGCACTTTTCTGGGTGGTCCCCATCAAGTACAAAGCAGGCCCAGAATGGTATAGCTTTGAGCCTGGGTGCAGTGAGTAGTCTCTGCTCCTCAGTCCCTAGGAGGTGTAATCAGATGCGAGACGTGCTCATAGCAGAGAAGTTGTGTCCTTATAAATATGGACTAGGGGAGTAGTTACAAACCTGTATTGACTGTGAGCCTCATTCTGTACCATGGAAGCCTGCAGGAGTTTTGCTAATTCTTCCTTAATTGAATCTGCAGACTGTTAATACTTTATGGCAGAAATACAAATTTGAAACACAGGAACAAAAAAAAAGGAGCTTTGTTAAACCATTAGGAAGTGCTGAGTCACTCTGTGTTCCCAAAGGAGTGGCTTTCTCAACTGTCCAAAACCAGAAAATTTAATATACAGGAGAATAAAGAAATAGGAAGGTTGGAAATTGATTTTTATAAGAAATATTTTCTACCACCACTGAATTTGTGTCGCAATACTGTAAAGTTGGCTGACTAGCCTATTTATTCCTTATATAGTCATGGTTATATATATTTGACAAAAAAAATCCCTTTCTCTCTGAATTTTAAGATCATTAGAGCAAAGAGCACAAAGAATATGTGTTAAAGCAATTTTACTGAGTTTCTATGCTGACTAAAGTTTAAAGATGTAAGATGAGAAGGGCCTCTTTTCTGGGAAGTGTAATGATTTGAGACATTTTAGGGTGAAATTGCATATTAAAGACCTCCTTTCTTCCTGACTCTTCTTTTTGTGACATACATGTAGCACAGAAATTGGACCGTTAACCATTTTTCAGAAGCACTTGGCTTTGTTCACCTTGTTTCTGCCACTGTGCAGTGCTGAATTTGCTGACATTTATGTAAGTGCTGAAGAAGCAGAAGTCAGTCCTGTTAGCTCCTGAGCATTGAGTGATTGCCCTCCTAGAAAAGTGCAGGTTTAACATTAAGCTCCTGTTGATTTCTGTCAGATTATTTAAGGACTTTAAAGCTATGACTTAAGCACTAAAATGTGTCTCAAGCATTTGGTGCTTCTAGGACTCTGGCCAGTGTTTAAATGCAGATGCATAAAACAACAGTGGCTAGTGGCAATTGGGTTTTTTCAGCAGAAGTTACTGACCAACTCTTAACTTTTTGTTTGTTTCCCTAGGTGCCACTACTGCAAATCTTCATGTCATGTGTCTTCTCTGCGCATACCTTATGCCTGTAAACTCTTATTCCAAGAACTGCAGTCCATGAACATCATACCTAGGCTCAAACTTGCTAAGTACAATGAATGAACAAGATGAAAAAGACGGCAAAAAAGTACCTTAAGGAATTATATGAAAATCCAGCATATCTAACTAGGAGTTGTTTTGGTAAACAGGAATAAACTCTAAAACCTGAGTGAAGGGAGGTGCAAGACAGTAGGAAATCTTTCTTACCTCCTTGTTTTTAAGCTGTCAGTGAAATATACTAGGAGCAGTTCTGAAGCCTTGATTAGTCATGAACAGGACACGTGGGAATTGAGGAATAAGGCCATGGTCCAGCAAAGCGCTTGGATCGCTTCAAAAAATCCCATGCTTGTGTTTGAAAAGGTCTTTGCTGGGTTAGGTCATAAGCAGAGCTAAATACACATCTTATTCATAGAGGTTAAAAATGTTTTCCAAACCATTGTAATAAATGTTTTAAATAATACTGGCTGAATATGTTGACAGTTGTGTAAGGATGGTAAGGTGTTAAAATGTCTAAACCATTTTCTCTTCCTAAAACAGTTCATTAAAGTGTTAAAATTTTCTAAAATAATGTCAATGTTAGAGAAATGAAACTATTTTCTCAAGGGCTTGAGATCAGACATTTTGAGTGAGGTTTCAACATGCAGGTGCATTTGTGTGCCGGCAGTGGTGTGCTTGTACAGGTAGTATGCTGTCAACTAAATGTACGCATTTTCCATGAAGTGTAGGGGAGGAGGTAACTGCATATGTAGCAAGTGCATGATACAGCACACAGATACCCATTCCATTCCTACTGAGGGTAGCAGATCTGATAATACACTGGCTCAAAGTCCTGAAAAGACAGGCTGCAAACACTAGGTAATGATCATTACCTAGTGTGCTGTCATAGGACTCTAGAACTTTTTTTAAAATATTAGCATAGCCAAAACATTTTAAGAACAAAACAAAATCAAACCTATGAAGAACAACAAATCATTCACTGACAGTGAAGCAGGTTTGAATTACCTGAAAGGATTTAGAAAGGGAACAGCTGGATATTTTTTTCATTAGGTCTAAGGCCTAGAACTAGAGCAGTGGATAAACTAAGAATCATTTAGTACTCTAAACTGACAAAACCTTACTCAGAAAAGCATGCAGTTAACTTTTTAAGCAAAGGACTTCAACATGCATAGACTTCCTTCAGTGAAAAGCAGCACTCTGGGTCAGCGAGCATACAGAGCACTGCCTATGATGTAGAAGTCCTGAGATGCTCTTTGGCTCCTCATATGGCTGAACTTTGTGTGTTGGTCCTGACGATCCTGCTGATCCTGACACTGCTCATGCAATCGTGTTGCTGTTGTTCTCTTAGCTCTGAGCTTAGATGATTATCAGCCTGACTAGATTTCTTTTTAGCCTTCCACGACATGCTTAAACTTAAACTTTTGTGTTTGGGCTTAAACACCAAGCCTGAAGAAATACATTCTACTTTCTTTCTCTTTTTTCCCCCCATTTTTCTTGCAATTGGACTGGTGACAACACAGATGTCAACACAGCACAACTGGATTGGAAAAGCTCTTGAAGCACCTCTTTCAGGATCCAAACAGTTCAGGGTTATTTACAAAAGAGTTTTAAGAGAGTGAGAGAGTGACATCATCCACACTGGAGGAAGAGGTTAACCAAAAGCCTCAACCGAATGAACAACCTCTCCTTTGGTGCGTGAGATGGCCCAGCTGCGGCTCAGGAGCACCAGCAGAGGGAGTGAGCCTCTAAGGCTACGGCTGCTGGGGGGCACCACGGAAACCTGCTGAGGACAGGGATCCTTGCTCCCTAGTCCTCTCCCAGGTGGTCTCCTGGGTTGGGTGGTCAGAGCTGCAGGACATGAAAGACTAAGCAATGTGTATGTTGCACGTGTGGAAATTGAAGCAGTAACAGCAGAGATGGACGAGGAACAAAGAATGTGCTCATGAGTAACCTCATTGAGAGAAAAGGGCTGTGTGCAGCCCTGAGGAGGAACCTTGCAGCTCATTCACCTCAAGCTGATGAAAGCATGGGGATTAATGGATTTTTGAGGGTGAAGGATATCCTGTAATAGCTGAGTTTTAGGAAGAAAGGAGCAGCATTAAGAGAATGATGGATCAAGTAAAATATAGAAACTAGACGTGTCTGGCAGCATGTGAGGGTCACCCACTATCAGCTGCTCTGGTGATACCTACATGGGCTGTGTTTGTACATCACTGCTGCCAGATCTGCACTCAGATAAGCCTGTGTCTACGCTGGAGGCTTATTTGAGTGCAGATCTGGGTTGAAACTCTGACACTTATTTTTTTACGTCTCTAGGAGGCAGCCTATATTCCATCATAATTGACACCTACAAGTAATCTCTTGGCAATGGAATAAGCATAACAAAACCAGCAGCAGAAATAGAACAAACGGCTATGGATTCCTGGAATATGGTTGCTCAAAGTGGCAATTCATTGAAGGAATCTTAGTGTAGTCAGGAAAAAATTATAATGCATGGACTGATGAAGTAAAATACAGAACCCCAGAGCTGTCACATTACTTTCCTCTGGTGAGCCTCATCCTTGCAGCCGTTTGAATTCTCTTCCCAGACAGCCTCCCCTCCCCCCCCTTTATATACTGTGTATGCCTTCAGAAAAAAGTCTTATGTCAGCTCCTGGCTGCACTGCTGGAGCTGGTATTGCCCAGATCAACCCTGCTGTCACTGTCTAACTGCTAAATTAGATACCATATTCTGAACAACACCTGACAAAATCTGAAGGCTTTAGGTCTAAGAGCTATACCTAGAAAAGTACCATAAGGTTTCCATTCCATTGCAACTTCTTTATTCCTTCTATATAGTGCCCAGGTCTTGAGCATCAGTCCCAGCTGCAATGCCAGATGCAATCCATTTTCTGATATGAGCTAGAGGTGTGTGCTGCTGTTGGAAAAGATGCCTAACTCCATGTAGTATAAGTTATCACTTGCTTTGCAGATAAAGGGTTAAATGCTGTGAATAATGTACATGTCCAGCCCTGCTGTTTGGTTGTGAGAAACAGAATGAAGCCAGGGCTGAGCTGCAGAATGCTATGGGGTAGAGAGCAAAGCACAGGGCTTCTGGCTAGTCCAGCAGGCACCAAAACAGGTCACTAGGTTCAGAGTTCAGAGAAACAGCTTCACTTCAAAACTTTTACATAACTCTTACAGGTATTTAATTTTTTTTTTTTTAAGGTAAATGTATCCAAACATAGAAATAAGAACAAACTGTAAGGGAAAATGAAACCAGACTGGCCAATTTTGGCATTCAAAGAGGATATATTATGAAATAAAGGCATACTGAGATGTAATAATTTTAAGATGAAAGTAAAGGAAGGGCTTCCACTATGCACAATTGGTTTTGTTTGTAATGCCCACATCTCGTGAAGAGTTTTTCTTACAAAGAAGCTTCAGTGTGCAGCAAAGAGAGCTTTTTAATTTGTTGGACTCCTTATTTCTTGCTTAAACAGGGAGGAAAACCAGTGAAAAACATAGACTCATGATGATGAGAAATTACTGTGTCTTTTCTCATGTTTTCTAATGGTAAATAGAAAAATATATGTGGTTTATAGCAAAATTGGAGTACGTCATAATTAAAAACCTATAAAGACTGAAGAATATTTCACTGGTTTGGGGTTACAAATGGCAAACTAATGAAAAGTGCTGTGCACCTGACATGGATTTGCAAGCCCTGCTCAGACCACCTGTAAAGCCTGACAGTGACTGGTGTAACACAGCTGGCAAAATTATACTAGAAGGGCTAAAAATGTGTCTGTACTTTGCCCCGAGGCTCTTGAGGATGAGGATGGCCCTAGTGAGTGGGAGCATAAGCCTTGAAACAAGGTCTCTAGCTTGCAGCCCTCCCACAGGAGCCCTCCTGAACCGTGTCTCAGCACAAGCACCTCTGGGGCTGTGGCAGGGAGCTGGCTTAGCACTGCTGAGAGCCCCTCCAGCCGGCCTCTCTTCCCATTGGAGCTGAGGATTGTTTTACAGCCCTTTGCCATTTCAGCAGGGCCATGGGGCACTTGATGAATTCCCTCCTCTGAAGAGGACGTGACTTGCCCAGGGCCACAGAAAAACTGTGCCAGAACTGGGATCAGGGCTCCACAGTCCCCAGGTGCCAGACACGTGCTTGCCTTAAAACTGAGCACTTCATCAAACCATAAAATCCAGCCAGATGGTGACTCTTTGCTATTATCTGGACCAGTGCTGGGAGGCTTAACGTGTGCAAGGCACGGTGAGGATCCGGATTCCAGTTTCTGCGTCTAAAGCTCAGAAGCCCAGAAATGGACCCATGTTTTAGACCTAAATGCTGCTAGGAACTTGAACATGTTTGAACTGAGTTCTGACTTCAGTCCATCCTTCTCATGAAATATTTCCATCTCAGCATGGGCTCACCAGTTTCAGTGGAGGAAGGGGGTTCCTTTCTTTGGGAAGGGGTAGAAAGGTGCAAGAGTGAGAACAATTACTTTCGTCAGTCTTACTCTGCCCTGGATATGCGGCCCCAGTCAGACTCTGTGCTTTCAGGTAGTGAAGACTGCATGAATCAGTTTTACCTCTCTGCAATAATTTAAGAACTTACCATATGAACCTGGGAGGCAAATACAGCCCCTCTGCCTTCCTTACATATGAACATACATCCCAAAACACCAGAACTCTCAATTAAACTCTCCAAACCTAGGTCAGAGCTAATACAGGGTATTTTTGAAGTTGGCTTTTTTTTTTTTTTTTTAAAGCAGTCTATATGGCTTTATTCTTTCTGTCTCAAAATCAACAGCAAAATTTTTTTGTTGTCTACCCAGCAAATGGACTTAGGCCTTTGTTCCACCTTCCAAGCTCATGAGCTGCCTATTGCTCTTTGCATCTCGCTGCTGGGAAAAAAACAACTGTCTGTTTCTCCTAACTGCAGTTACCCATTTCTTTGTGTGTTTCCTGAGGCAGGTAACTCTGAGGTGGTTCCAGTGACCACATATTTTTTCCAGTAACTTTGTTGTGCATGTCCTTATCCCCTCCTCCCAGTCAGTATAAAAACAGCATGTTAGATCCAAATCAAAAGCACTTCCCTGCTGCTAACTGCAGCAGAGCCTTTGTCTTTCACTAGCCTGAGTTTTGGGGAGCTCCTTGACCTATGCATATGCTTTACCATTCCAGACGGTGCACTGTTGTTATTGTCTACTTGACAATAAAACATTATAAACTAAGAAATAGCTCAAGAACTAAGAAAGAAATTGGTGTGCTTAACAGCAAAGTTCTAATTTCTTGCTAAAATTATGTTCTAATAATGGAAACAGTTTTCCCCTGAACTCCTGGTGAATTGGAAACTTAAACTCTGCATTCAAGCTTCCCCCTGCCAGTCAGAGGCAGGCACTGAAGGTAATTCTCTGTGCTCCATGCAGATCAAAAGAAACTCATTATCAGTCGATCATCTAAAAGGATATGACAGCTTCACATCCAGTTGTTCGGCAGCTGAGATGCAGTCTGGAATGGATCTTTTCTGTGTCTGTTGTCTCTAATAGCTTTTAGGGCTGGCTCTTCTTCCAACACACAGTACAAATCCTCTGGTAACTAGTACCAGCCACACACAACAAAAGCCAGCTAAATCTGGTGTAAGCTCGGAAATCGATGACTGCTTGCCCTTTTCTCAAACTCAAGTCAGCAAGTGTCTCCCAGGCTGAGTGTTCTGGTCAGCAGCCCTGGGGGCAGTGGTTCTTCTCACCTCCCTCCAGATGCTGATACTACCCAGGAGAGTGAATTCTCTTCCTCCACGCAGACTGACCAGTGACCAGTGTGAACCAGATATTTCCACTGGTCTCTTCTGGCAACACTGTCACTGCACTACTTTATAAACAGAAGAGAGCTTGGGCTGAGCAAAATTCCTTTCACAGACATTAATAAGAGAAGCTCATCTAAGGCTGACTGTGCTCATCTTCAACAAAACTTGGCTTCAGAAATGTCCACAGTTACAGCATGCCAGCTGCAATTCATGTTACTTTTATTTCCAACTAAAAGGAAGGTGCCTCCTGCCCTGTGCATGTGCTATCCATCATTTGCAAGCCTCTGCTCTTCTGCTCGTTTTCTCCCAGATACCTGCATATGTGTCTGCCCTAGCCACTTTCTCGTGGTGCTTGTGTCAGTTAAAGGCTTTTGAAGGAATTGGTGCACTTGTTTACCTAGGCAGCCTTTTGATGTTCCTCTCCCAGTTCCTGCATCTGTTAGCATCATGTTCCCCAAGCACAGACAGAGTTGATTTCAGAAGTCATCTGTCAGCATACCATATCCTGTCCTTCACCTATACATATAGCTTCCTCAGGGGTGTTAATATATGTAAAATAAAGTTAACATTTCCTGTTCTGGTAATAAAGATGAGGAAGTAGGAAAGAGAAGCCAGTACAGAAACAGGATCCTTCTCTGTTTCTTCTATGGGATTTGCCCAGAAGATGAAGATAGCAGAAACAGGAATGGAGCTGGAAAGGAAGGTTGACAGAAGCATGGGTTCATACTGAGAGGAGGAGGCTTCTGGCTCAGGCAAGAAAATATGGAACCACTCACAGACTGCAGGCCACTGCTAAAATAATGAAGTGTCACTGTGTGTTTGGCTGTTGCCAGCATCTTACAGCCTTCACAGAGATACATCAGGTCCAGAAGGTTCCCCTGAGTCACTGAACTCAGATCCCTGGTATTGCAAAGAGCCATCTTATGTAACTCCTTTTACAAGCAATTCCCATCCCTTCCTAAAACTAATGCAGGCTGGTGTCCCTGAGAATCTATGGGAAAACTTCAGTACAACTTCAGCCTAAAGTTGCCTTTAAGTAGAATTAGCTAAATTAATATATAACAGTTTATATTTTATTTTTGTTCCTCTGCCAGTAGTTTTGTTGAAAATGCTTTCCTTGGGTTTTTTCCCCAAAATATTTGTTAGAGTTCAGTACAGATGCTCAGAGTGTACTACTAGCATAAGGAGCTTTTTATGTCAAAAAAAGGTGTGGTCACAGCCTACTGGCACAGACAACTGTAGAGTAAAAGAGTCCTAGAAATGTGTTTTTCCGAAAGATCTCAAAACACCTGGATGGTAAGTTGATACAAACTGTCATACTTCCACTCTGCCTCTGTTTTGCTAAACCATCAAAAGGAACTCATTATCTGTTGGTCACTTAAATTGGTATGTCAGCTTTGCATCCACTTGTTCAGCAGCTTGGAACGTGTCTTCCCTTCTCTTGATGATCTTGCTCTCCCTTCCTGCACCAACAAAAGTTTGTATTCTTTCTTGAATAAAGGTGGTATTCTTTTCACAATAGCAGCAGAAGCCCTCTCCACTAAAAATGCATCATCTGATGCTGTGTAGGGTTAATCTCCATATATTTTATGGCTTGTGGATGATCTGCATGGGCAAGAATTTGGTGTGAAAATTCCCAGTTGTATACTTTTTGCATCCTTGCTGAGACCTGCCCACTGTATTAAATAAAAAACTGTAGCTAGTGACTTGTAGTGCTTCCATCTGAAAACTGCCAGCCTGCAGCACGGGAGATGCTCTGTGCTTTCAGAAGAATAAAGTACTTTAATAAGTGTCCTATGCAATACCCAGAAGCATGACATTCTGTTTAAATAGGTAAGCAAAACCCAAACAAGAAACAGTAGTGGAGCTATGAAGTACACTGGGGTGACCTGAGACACTTGAGGGGGGATTAGGAAAGCCGGAAGGCAACTGCAAACTGCACTGACATATTCCACAAGAATGTGGGGACAGGAACTAACCTGGAGAGGCAGGGAGTAAACACATTGCAGCAGGTACCTCTGGTCTAACAAAAGTGCTGCTGCTGATCCGGCCCACGCATCATCCTCCACAGAGAACATACAGAGAACATACACCTTTGCATCCTGTCAAAGAACAGCCCAAGCCTCTAGACATCCAGGCTGTGCTAAATCCCGTCCTCCTCATCACCCCCAGAAAGAGCATGTCCCTATCTTCACAAAACCTGTATTTTCATTTTGCTTATCTCTGAAATACCAGCATCTCTGAAGCTTTACACCGGTGCAGGTGACATTTCTACAGGCACCGTGATGGGTGCCCTGCGGCTGCCACGGCAGGTGTTGCACATTTCCAGAGGCCAAGCCGCTGCCTTGGAACCTCCCCGCGCCATGGAACGAGTGCCCGTGGGCTTGTGCCGGCCCGGGGCTGGGCGCCTCAGCCCCGGGGCTGCCGAGGGCCGTGACCGCCCGCTGGAAGCCATGGGCGCACCAGGTAATTCCCCGCGAACAGGCGGTGCCGGCGGCATCTCCTGGGTTTTAAAGGTAACGCGGGTTTCAAAGCCCTTTGAAGAACGAGGCCTGCTCTGAGACAAAAATGTCTCTGAGGTTTCTGGGGGGCTTCTGCCCCTGCTCGGGGCCCGGGGCTCTCCTGAAAAGAGCAGGCTGACCCCCAGGAGCCCTCACCCACGGCCTTCCCTCGGGCTCCCCTTAGGACTTGCATCATCCACGGTTAAAGCCCTGGGGGAAAAGAAAGTTGGGGAAAACCCATTAAAAGGTGGGGAAATCTCACTGTTTTGGCGGTGACAATGAAAACCCACCGCACGGCCCGCAGGGGCGTTTAGCGGCGGGGCTAAGGGCGAGGCGGCCGGGCCAGAGCCCCGCGGGGGCGGCAGCCGGTGGCCGGGCAGCCCCGAGGAGGCCGGGGCGGGCGCGATGGGTCCTGCCGGGCAAGGCCGGGCCGGCAGCAGGAGCCGCAGGCCGCGCCGTCGTGGGGAGGCGGTCACAGAGCCGGCCGTGCCCGCCTCGTCGGGGCCCCGGTGCGGTGAGCCGGCCCGGCGGCACCGGGTGCTGCGGGGAACGGAGAAATGGAAGTTCCCCGTCGGGATTGCCATGGCCGTCGGGAAGGAGCAGAGCCCTTACGTTGGGTTGGAGTTGTTTTTGGTGGGGTAGAGGGCAGAGGGAGGAGAAGCATCAGCCACCCAGGCCTTGCTCCCGCCTCGCCAGACACATCCCCGCGGCGGGCAGAGCAGGTCGGCGTCCCTGCCGCCACCGCGAGGGCTTCTCCGCCGGCTGCGTACTCGATTTTGTACTGTCTCTCTCCGGTATTATTTTTACTTCGTGCACAATGGGGGCTCCCCACGCCAAAACTCGGCCTGTGGGGGTGCGCAGCGGCCGCCTCAGTGCCCGCCCGGGCCGAGGTGCCCCGCCGGCTCCCCCGCCGCCGGCCCGCTTGGGGATGCGAAGGCACCGCGGACCTTCCTCTTTAGCAACCTCGTCGCTTGTTTTGCTGTGTGGAGTTGGTGGTTTTGTTGTTTTTTTTCCCCGACGGGGAGAGGGAAGGGGGGTAGTCTGGGTGTAGGGAGGGGAGAGGGGGAGAAGAGTGGAAAACGTTGGCTCTGTCCATGGTCAAAGTAATTCAGCTATAATCCCCCTTTCTCTTCCTCTCCTGGAGCTCTATTCATATTCTAATCACAGCTTTTCCTTCCCTAAACCAGCCACTTTTATCAGAGCCCTAGCTTTGCACTTTTACTTCCACTTCCAGCACATACAACCGCATGCAGAATAAGCAACTTTTTCCAACCTCTGTCCTGCCCCACTCTCCCTCGCAATCCTCTAACCCGAAAAAGGATCCTCGCATCCTCGGACTAAAGCTGGGAGGCAACATCAGTTCGAAAATGCACCCGTTTAGTTCTTCAATTCTCTTGGCAATCGAGATGTCCCACCCCCCTGCTTTCCGCTCGGTCCCATGGAAAGCTCTCCGGGTCAGCCGCTCTCCGCTGCCAGACAAGCCGGTGGCGAGCGGCCCCCACCCCGCCTTGCTCCCTCTCCCTGAGGCCCGGGGAGACGCACGGGAGTCCCTGCTGCAGGTCTGCAGTGCCAGCGTCGCTTGCAGCAGAGATACTGGCAACTTCTCTTTATTCTCACATCCCCTTTCCTACCCACACACATCGTTGGGGCTTTTTTTTTTTTTTTTTTTTTTTTTCCCTCTAATAAACTAAGCTTACAAGATATCTGGGAAGCTGTGCAGCTTCCAATGCCATGTGCCCGCGAAGGCTCCTAACCCAGAGCCCACCGGGAGGAGGAGGAGGAGGAGGGGAGCTCGGCCGCGCTGCACGCACACCCGGCAGCCCCAAAGAGCACAACCCCAAACCTACTGCCCGTTTGAAGATCTAAGCCAATTTTGATCTCGGTCTGTAATGAGCCAAGGACCTTGGGTGGGGGTTGGGGGAGGGAAAGGAGGAGTGGAAAGACCGCTGGAACTTTAAATAAGAAAAACGTTTCTAATGCTCTAATAGAAGAGGGAAGTCGAAGTGTTGGGATTGCGTAGATCTAAGGCCCCCCTTTTTGGAGGAAAGCTTTTCTTATTCAAAACAGCATCACAATGGGCTTCACATTGAGCCTTGCCACATCCCCATCTGAGTAGCAGCCATTCATCAGGCTGGCTGGCCTATCAATGACATTTCTCCCATCAGGGCTTCTATAAAATGATGCTTTTTCCCATGAAACATCCGCAAACATTTTGACGGGTCTGGCTTTGCCCCGCTGGATTACGGAGTGTCCCTCTCTCCCGCTCTACACCCCCCCTCCCCAACTATCTGCCTCTGTCCTCTTTCCCCACCCCCTCGCCGCCACCCAGCTCCGTCTCCCCCGCGCATCTCTGAGATAGGGGCTCTGCACACCCCGGGACCTTGGGGCTCCCGTCCCGTCCATGGGAAGAGCATGCATTGCGGGTTGCTGGAGGAACCCGATATGGATTCCACAGGTAAGCTCTCCCCGTAGGCAGCGGGCTCCTTTCGCCCGTCAGGGAGGACTTTTCAACTTGACCGTGGCGGCGGGGGCAGCGCGGGCGGCAGCGGGGGGAGCCGCCCGCCGCACCGGCCTCGCAGGCAAATGAGCCCGGGCGTGTGCGGGGGAGCGGGGTGCGGGGGCCGCGGAGGGGGAGCTCTCGCTCCCGGGCTGGAGGAGCCCTGTGGTTCCACTTGCAGATACGACGGAGCAGGGGGTGGGGGGGTGGGTGGGTTATTTTTTTCTTTTTTTTTTTTTTCGCCTTTCATCATAGGCTGCCGGCCAGCAAACTAATTACTTCTCCGCTTCTAGTTTTAGGCGCTCACTTAGGTTAGAGCAGCAACGAGGCGAGAAAACAGTTTGGGCGAGAAAACTAGGTTTACTAGGGAAGACGGTTGGTGTGTTAGGGCAAACCCAGCACCGAGGTCATCCTGTCCCCCGGGCAAAGTCGGGGCTGGGCCGATTCGGAGGGAAGGAACTTTGGGGAAGGGCAGGGCTGGGTCTCTCTCCCCGCACCTCCAAAAGATGCCCTGGCCGGTCCTGTAACCGGGCGGGAGAACGGCGGCCGAAGTACCACCAGCGGGCGCCGCCAGTGGGAAGAAGCCCCGGCGGGAGGGGATAGGGACGGCCGCAGAGGCGAGGCCGCTCGCCCCGAGGGCCGCAGACCGCGCTCCGCCATCCGACGGCCACCTCTGCCGCCCGGCCCAGCCTGGCCCGGCCCGGGGGCGGCGGCGGAGGAGGTGGGGCAGGCCCCAGGCCTAGGTCTTCCCGCTGTCAGCCGGCAGCCTCCCGAAACGACGGCCCTTGCCCTCCCGCTCCCTCCCGCCCCCCGGCCCGCGCTCCCGCGGTTTCCACCCGCCGCAGCCCCTGCGCTCTCAGCGGAGCGCAGCCCCCGGGCTTCCGCGTGCCGAGGAGGGCGGGCGGCCGCCACAGTCACCTCTGAAAATTTCATTTATTTTATTAGCACAGGAGAACACCCCCTCCCTCCCCCTTCCCTCCCTGCCTACCCGCCCAGGCGTTCCCCAGGCGGACAGCCCGCAAGTTAGGTAGGGCTCAGCCCGGGGATGGCCCTCCCGCCGCCCGCTCCTGATCTATCCCGTCCCCTCCGGCAGCCGCTGCGCCGGCTGTGCCCGCCGTGCCCGGTGGCGAGGTGGCCGCGGAGCTGAGCTGCCCCAGCCCCGCAGAGGGATCGAGTCCCCTCCGCGCCTCCCCGACAGCCTCGGCGGGCAGCATTCCGCCGCTCCCTCGGGGCCTCGCCGCTCCGTCCCGGCTCCTCCGGGGTTGCCGGCGCTGTGCCGGTGAAGCTGGTGTGGGTGGAGACGGGGAAAGGGGCGACAGGGAGAGGCAGTCCCGCTTCGGAACCGCTTCGCTCCGTGCCGCCACAAAACTGCGAAGGTCTTTCTCATCCCTAGTTCCCAAGGCGGCCGATGGGCGCTTTGAAAAATGTAAATATTGATTAAAAACAAGGAGAAAAAAGAAAGAAGGGGAGGGGTGTTGCCCGACCCGGCTCGGCTGTTCCTGCAGCGGTCCCGGCGCGGGGCGCTCGATGCACCGGGTAGGCTCGGCCCCTCGCCGGCCACCGGCGACACCAGCCGGGTAAAATTGGGCCACATTTACTGCTGGGTCCCCGGGACAAAACCCAGGCGGGTTGTTCAGGGGAGAGTGTGTTCGGCGGGGAAGAAATCGTTGAGTTCGGGTCACAGTGTGTTCAGGAGCTAAGAGAGTGTTAGACAAAGTTCTCCTGCTGTCCGGCGGCACTGCCGAGGCGGGGTTAAGGGGACTGCCGGCAACATCTCGTTGTCGAGAGGAACGGGTCTTTAGGGAAAGAAAAAACCCAAACCTAACAAAAAAAGCCCCGCATTTTCTGTCCCTCCTTTAAGAATTGTCTGTTCTCGGGCTTAGCCTCCCTACTATTCGTTTCCTAATTTCAGTTAGGTTGTAATAAGTGGCAGCATGATTGATTAAGATAATATTAATAAAAAAAAACACTTTAGTCTTGCTAAGCAGATGGCAAGAAAAGTGGAGCTTTGCAGTTGTCTCATTCAGACACCTTAACCTCCCTTTCACAGGACTTAATCCAATTAGCTTTTCTCCTGAGTTTCAGTTGTTATGTAAAGATCCTTTTGCATTGTGGAGAAATATGGCTTCATTGAAAAAAATCAGTCATGTTTTAATTCATCTTGAACAGATTTTCCCTAAACCACCGGAATTAAAAAAAAAAAAAAAAAATCACCCGCGATTCTGATTTTAAGGTGGGGGAACGGTTTGGTTCTTTCACCTTCCTCTAACAGTGCCCTGTGCTTCCATCGAGTTTAGCTCCCGTTCCTCTAACCTGTAGAGTCACCCGTGGGGGCTGTCACCAAGGCCAAAGGGCTTTCTGGCTGCCTGGGCTCCCGGAGAGCCCCAGCCCCAGGTGTCCGGCGGGACAGCGGCAGCGCACCGGCAGCAGCGCCCGGCCCCAACGGCCCAGCCCAGGCGCGGCGGCGCTTGGCGAGCAGCTGCCCTCGGGGCTCCCCGCGGCCGCGGAGTGGGGCACCCACACAGTAGGGCCGCACGCCCTTCTCGCTGGGTCTGTTCTCTGTTTCATCGCATGGTTCTTCCACCGCCTTTAACCCTGTCAGGCGGCCGCCCGTCCGCGGGTGTAGTTTCTCAAGCTCGTAACTCCCCCGAGCCGGGCCAGGAGCCGTCGAGCCGCCGCCGGACTCCGCCGCCCCTTCGCTATGGGGCACTAAGGGGTCATTCCGGGAGGCAGAATCCGGCTTTTGGGGCTTGCCCTGCGCTCGGCTCGGCCCTCACCTCGCAGCTCCACCGGCACCGGAGAGCTCCGTGCCCGCAAGCTGCCTGGGGTCCGGGGACAGCGGCACCGCGCCCCGTCTCACCCCGGAGGAGTCGGGGCTGGCAAGAGGGCGGTGGCGGGCTGGGTGCTCCGGGCCAGCGCCCGGGGCTCCCCGAGGGGCGGCTGGGGCGGGCGGGGGAAGCTTTGCGGGCGATCTCGACCGCTCGTAGAGGCTTTCCTCAGCCGCAGCCCCCCCTAGTGACATCGGCAAGGTGCGTGCGGAGCGCTGCCGGCGGGGCACAGCCCTCGCCCCGCTGCCCGGTCCCGCGCCACCCCGCAGGAGCCGTCCCACGCAGGAGAATGCCGCCCGCTCGGCAGCGGCGTGCGGGGACGCGGGGAGCCGTGGATTTCCCGGGGCGCTGCCAAACTCCCTGCCCCGCGGAAGCCCCCGCCGCGCCGCTCAGGGAGCAGGAGCCCAAGGAAACAGAGGCGCGTTCTTGGAGCGCAACTTTCCTGTACAGCTCAGTAAATAGCCCTCCTTATTTCAGTGTTGGAGTCAGGCAAAACCTCCGCTGGTTTTCAGGCGCTAGATGGATGAGATCCTTGGGACTTGAAGCTGAGACTTAGGAGCTGATCCAAAGCCCATTAAAATGAGCAGAAATCCTTTCAGTACTGTCAAGGACATGGGGATTAGGCTCTTAAAGCAGTTTGTTTGAACCACGAAAAGCTGCTTCCACTGCCTGTGTTGAAAACTTTGTGGCAGTGGCCAGATTTCAGTCTTCTTATCAACATAGACAGGTGTTGCAGCAGTGGTGGGTGACCTTTGCTACGAGCTTGCCATTTAAAAAGGATCTAGCATATTAAGAATTGATTGAAGAGAATTAATGGCTTTCATATCCTGGTTCAATTAATGAAATCACCAGTATTGATACTAAATACTTGAATGCTAGCTGGGAATAGAGCTGCGACATTTCAGAATGTATGTGTGGTGCTAAAGTGTGTGATCCTAGGTCCTGATTTGTTTAGTCCAGACAAATGGTTGATTTTGCTTCTGAAAACTGTTTGCTTTGCTTATTGCAACACAGTTAAGAGGAAACTTGCCATTGGCTTTTTCCCCTTACTTTCCTGGAGTACTTTTCATACTTTTTTATTCCAATAAGGAAAAAAATTTCTTTATTGTTTTAGAATTTGTGTTTATAAAGGCTCTAACCCGCTGAGCAGTTAGGATGATCCAATGATTCTTTTGAATCCTAAATTTGATATGATATGGAGATGCAGAAGAAATATCACTGGTCTGTTATATAGTTGAACCTGAGTATTTGTCCTCTGTGATTTTGTATCTTATAAGATTTTGCAAATTAAAAAAATGGAGCAGGGAAACAAAAAACAACAATAAGTGTTTTCTGTGAGCTGCAGAGTTTGTGTGGGCAATGTTTGCGCAGCAGGGCCCAATTCCTGGCATCTCCCTCTGCCTTCAGCAGCGGCAGCAGAACAAGGATCTAAACCCAGGTCCTGTCACTGGATCAGGTCTTCATTCCTGAGGGGGTTTTAATAACTTTGTAAAATCTGTCGGGATTTTTTAGAGGTTTTGAAATGTGATTAAAATTACCTTGCCCTAAGAAGCTCATCTTTTAAGCCTGACTCAGAGAAAAGAATGATTTTATGATTTGTCTGCTAATGAATTAAATCTGAAACTGTGGTATTTTTCACTGCTCTGTAATATTTACCTGCAGTAAAGATCTTTAAAAGGAGGGAAAGAAAAAACAACTAAAACAAGGTTTTGCATAAGAATAGCCATAGAACTGTAGGAAACTTTCATTTATTTAAGTTGCAGTTTACGGTTTACAGTCGTCAAGATTTTATTTGAGTCTAATACTTATTACAAAAGAGACTCAAGATTCTGACAGATAAAACTTTTCGGTGTGGACTGTAAGGAAAGCTGTAGCCTCAACTGGTCTATTTCAGGTGCACCTTTACTACAATGAACATATATTGAGCAAAAGACCTTCTCAAATATAGAAGGGACCATTTTGTGCTAAGGTACTGCTACAGCCGTCCCACAGAAAGTCATCAGAAGAGTATCCTACTTCCATCAGGGTTGCTGGCTTGCTTGCCTTTAGAAAATAAGGGTGATTTTCATCCAGTAATGCAGTGAGTGTGCAGGCAAGGAAGAAGGTTAGCGTAGCTGTAGAATCTGCAGTGTCTCTGAATGTAAACACCTTTGTATTTTGCTAACTTAATTTTCAGCTGGTTTGCAAGTTAGGACAGTCATAAAGAGGTGCATCCTCTGGAATACTATTTCCAAACATAGGATTTCGGTATAGCAAACTAAAGATCACATTTCATGGGATCATTGAAATGTGCTTGCGGATGAAATGTTAGTACCTCTTCCGAACAAGACTTTTGAAGAGGTGTCCTTATGTACAGCTGGGGTTTGATTGTTCATAACAATGCCTTGAGAGCAGTGGTGGGCTGTTGTGCAACTAATACAAATATAAGGTCAGTCCTTTGGGGATGCTTGATGTGACATTGGAGTCCAAATAATTAGCTCAAAATTCTGTGAGTGCTGAGGTTTGTGAATTTCCTGAGTTCACGCTCTTATCTGTTTCCCTGCATCTGAGCTGGACTTTCTGTTTGTTTCATTGTGTGTGAAAATGAATACCCAGTACGATCCCACCCTGCTGGAGCCCAGCATCCCGGCAGCTGAGGGGATTTGGTTGCTGACATACTGGTGAGGAAGATGGATAGCGTAAAGGATATTTGATGGCTGAGTGATCCTATGGATAACAAGTGTAGGAAGGAAGAGTATGTGGTGATGATTAAGCCAGTGGAGGCCTGTGTGGGTTTTTTAGGATATCTGGACCACTGGCACATTTACTCACCTCTTTAAGATCATGTAGAATTGTATATGTGTGCCAGGAGCTTTCTGGGAACTTTTAAAGCTAATACAATTTGTTGTTAGAGATGGATCCTGATCCTGCAGTGGCTCCACAAGGGAAACACCTGTTGAAGTCCATGTGTATGCCTGAGAGAGGGCAGATGCCCAGGGTTAGCATGTAATGATCCCTCCCCAGAGCTGGGAATGTGTAGTAACTAAATTGTAGCTATTTTACATGCATAACTAGTGGTACTGGCCTGTCTTCATTTACGTTTATTTTTCTCTCAGGAGATTTGCAGCAAGAGTAGTTTATTAGCTATGAAATAAATACTAGTCAGTGTTAGAAATGATGCGTAAAGTCAGCATCAGGGTCTTTCTTGCTTGCTGCAAGAGCTGTCTGCATATAAACACATGGAGGATTAAATGCTTTTGACCATTCTTCCCTTTATGATAAATTTGAAATCAGGAAAAAGTAGAGAGGGTTAAACAGAGCCTTGGTTCTCACTGCACTCAGTAAGAGAAAGCTCATTTGCGGCTTAATTTGCCGCAAGTCTGAAATGTGAAATGTGGGGTGCAGTGCTGTCTTGTTTCCTTCACTTCAGCTACAGTTAAGCACTTTGTTTACTTTAATTGGTAATTGAACTTAATTTCTCTGAGATGGAAGTTGTTACAGGAACCAAGGAGTTGATTCAAAGCTGTGAATGATGTGTTTACAATTAATTAGCAGCTTATGCTGAGCATTTTTGTGCAGGATACCAAATATTATCCTAAGAGCAAACAATATATTTCAGATAGCTGGAATATTCTCTGAATGACTGATTTCCTGAAACTTACTGCCCTGGGACTCAGAGGCATTCATTTCAGAGTAGTTGGCTGGGGACAAATGCTGGGTTTTCCTCTGTTCTCCAGACTGGCTGTAGTCACAGTCTGATGCTGTGATCATCACTCTGACAGACTTCGTGCTGGAGCTTTGGGCACTCATGAACCCCATGGTAGGGACTGAAACAATTAAAACCACAAAATTCTCTTCTCTAGGGGCTTTAATTTCCTTGCTGAGATCCTATCTAGAAAAAAAACCCTGATATTTGCCTGGAAGAAAGGACTTCAAGTTTCAAGTGTTAGAAATTACTGTTTTGGTTTTTTTTTTTTTTAATTAAAGAATACTGTTGCTAGAAGTACAAATACTTGTTGTCATTCACCTTCTCTATCCTCTCTTTTTAAACTTCCACTCCTTAGAATTATACTATCAGACTCCTGTTTCTTCAGCTTCTACTTGGGGCAAAACTTACAGGTGTTCATATTAAGGCAGGTAAAATTCATTAAATGAAAAATGTCTTATACCCAAATACAAGTTTGCAAATGAGATCCACAGGTCAAAAAAGGGGAAAAAAAAAAAAAAAGACAGGAGCTTTCTGTTCTTGTGTAGGTCTGTATGTTGAGATCTAGCTTGTGCTATACTTGTAAAGCAATAAAATACCAGAAATGCAGTGACAAAGGAAATTTAAAAGTAGTGAAAAAAGCAAAAAGTAGAGGTAGCACTAAATACAATGTTAGAAGGGCTAACACACTTTTTTTTCCTCCCTTCTAGAATCCTTTTAACTGATAAACTATTTCAGGAGTGTTTGAACTACCTCAGCTACAGCTGAGGAAAGGAAATATGGAGGGAGAGCCCAGTTCGTTAGTGGGGTCTCATGAGTGGCCATCCGGTGCTGGGTGGAATCACCTGTGTTTCAGAGGTGGCTCCCCCATGGTGACAGCAATGCACACCTGATTCAAAAGACCCCACAGAACATCCTTTTTACAACTAAGGACACTTCAGCACCCTATGACAAAGGTGCAACTGCTGCAAAAAACCATCAGCTGTGTTAGAGGCCAAGCAGGAAAGGCTGTATGTTTTCCTAATACTCTAGGATCTCGCTGAAACAGACCATTTGTTGAATAAAATTCATGGGTGGTAGTAGAAAGTAGACAAAACCTTACCCTTCAAAGGGGAAAAAAAGTCCTCAACAACCTGACTCGTGTGGTTCCCACCCTCATCTGACATTTGGTTTAAACACGAGCCTGTGGCAGGATGTCCTAATTAAGCACATGAGTACTTAATGCCATTAGCGTCTATGTACCTTACTTCTGGCTGTTGCTATCTCTGATGCTCAGAGAAAATCCTTCCTGCTCCTTTACTCCTTAAAAAGGTAAGCAAAATGGGAAACAAAAATTCTTGGCTGATCCTTAAGGTGACAGTGGCCTGATAGACACCATAAAAAAAAATATGGAGCAGGGTAATATAAAAGTGGAGTCCTGGTTCCCCAGGTGCTGTGTGTCAGGGTATGGTAGACCTGTGCTGCTCTGTGATGAGAGATGCACCTGCTCCTGCAGTGGGTGTTCCTGGGTCCACAGGCTCGTGTGGTGGTGGAGGGACTCACCCGGCCCTCAGCACAGCCCTTCGGCTCCAGCTCTCTGTGTGCCAGACCAGGCTAAGCAGCAGGATAGAGATTTGCTGGCTAACAAGCTTGGCACCCCAGGGCCAGCAGGAAAGGAGCTGTGCCCAGTGCTGCCTGTGAGACAGTGGTCTCACTGGGGACAACGTGATGAAAGAGCCAGAGCAGGAATTCTTGGCAGGACAGATCTGAAATGTGCACCTTGTGTAAGTAAAAGGCTGCTTCTTTTGGGCCTCTTGGAGTTAAGGGTAGAATGAGCTATGTTTTTGATATTAAGGGAAATTTGGCCTTATGAGAGGCATAGTGTCAATTACACATTTGCTAAATGGTGTGTTCTGTTTGCACACCAGCCTCTGTCACAGCTTGGCCTCCTGGGTGTTCACTGTGTGACACCAAAATGTGTTAACTCAGAGGAGGAGCGTTGAAGAGACTTTCAAGGTCCATGGCAGAACAAGGCAGCTGCCAGGTGGGATTCACTCCGTGCCCTGTGCAGGCTGAAAGCAGGGACTGTTCCTCTGTAAACTGTGCCTGTGCTTCCTTTTTCCCAGGCAGTGGCAGTTGCACATCCCACTGGTTAGACTGCCTGGCTAGCACAGGTTTTCCCAAGTTGGGACTCACATTCCTATCCTAAATGTGGAGTCACAGGGACAATACTGGTGCAGGGGCCCCTCTAATGCAAACAATTTTTTGAAAATGAGTTGTGGTAGGGGCAGCAAATGGTCTCCATTGTAATGAGGTTGGGAGAAGTGGGGAGGACTGCATTTACAGAGCAGTTTAATCACATGGATGGAGCAGCGTGTTCACCTCTCCTCCTTGCTGGGTCATTTCCACTTTGAGCTCTGTAAACAGACCATCTATTGAGCAGTTAGTATTCAGTGCTGAATATTCAATACTAGACTCTTGTTTTGGTGAGTCTTGGGCAAAAAAAGAAGGAGGAAAGAAGACTTCTCTTTTTTCTCATGTTCCCTCCCTGAGTTTGCTTTGCATATTGTTCAGAGGAGACTGGAGTCTTCTCAGGAGAGCCAGGCTCCAAGTTTTAAAAGCACTGGTCTACTTTCATAGTACTTTGTAAAGGAAGAGAAGACAGTTTGGAAGGAATTAAATTCATACAAGGTTTACAAATCTGTAAGTCTAGGCACATTGGGACTTAGCAAAGACTTTTTGTCAACCATATTTAGACTGTAAAGCTAACAGCATGAAATGCTAGTTCTGTATACACAAATTAGTTCTGAGGGGTACCAAACTTTGTGGGGGGGATGTTATGATGATTTATTAATGTCCTCTCTGCTCGTTTTGGTAGGCAGATACTCTCTGTGTTCATTCTGAGAGCAATAGCGTTCATTTGTTTCTGTCTGGTGTGTCATATTTACCCACCAAATGGTTGTGAATGTTGTGATGGCAGCATCCTTTGACAGTAATGAGCAACAGATAGATTTGGAGTAGATATCCATAAAGGGAGGAAAAGGGGTCACCATTTGAGTCAATGTAACCTCTCTATATTTTAGTTCACACTCTTTTTCAGGCAAATGATTGTCTCTTTCCTACTGCTATTATGTCTTAACACCTGAGTCATGTATTCTGTGCACATTTGGGTCTGTCTTCTCATGTTCTTTCAGTCTGCTCAACTGGATGCTGTTTCTAATGAGAAATGTTTACTGTAGCCTCATTCCTTTAGGAGCTGACCTCTTTTTCTTCTGATTAAAAAAAAAAAAAATCAAGTCTCTGTAGTTACTTTCTTTTCTCCTATCCTTTATTTCTGACCATGCTTTTTTCTTTCTCATTCATTCTTTTGTTTCCTTTCACTTTTCTTCTCACCTCCTTTCCAACAACCAGCTGTGTCCCTCCTCTCTCTCTCCCCTGAGTCACACAAAACACTGGTTGTGGATCCCCCACCCATATCTCACATCTTTTCATTTGTCATCTTTGTGGGGCTGTCTTACTGATGTACTACAATCTCTGTGCCAAATTGGCCTGTCTGCTGGATTCATCAGCTCCTGAGGCAGAGGGAAGCATTTCATGGGTACTTGATGCAAATTCTGTTTCTTGAGCCACAGCTCTCCTGCTCAGCCAAATCATTCCAGCCCTGTGTAACAATGAAGCAGAGCTGAATTAAGGATTTGAGAACTCCACGTCTTCTCATGCACACTGGTGAGCTGAGAGACCATGGCAGCAGCTGGGAATGTCTAATCCAGAAGTGTGGGAGAGGAGACTGCTGCAGGGTGTAAGAGATGGGAGAGGTACCTAGAATTTAAGGCCCTATGAGCTCACTTGTGTGTCTCACATTAATAGCATAAGAAATTAATGGAATCTGGAGCGAAAGGGGGTGTCAATTGACTCTGAGCTTTATTCTGGAAAAGAATAGGTCTGGCAATGATCAAGAGACATGTGTGCATTTCCTTGGAAGGAAGCATTGCAGTTAAATTGGAGACACTGATATCCTTTCCACTTAGTCATGCAGCAGACCCTGAAGGACTGAGGAGCCATAACACATCCTGCTGGGGAAGCCTGAGGGCACATTTTGCTGCCTGCACGGTTGGTGCTTGGAAGGCACATGATGTGTGTGATGATCTTACTGATGAAAAGATTGGCTGCATGTTGCACAGCCATCTAAGTTAAAGTTCAGCACTGGGAGAGCTGAATTGGTCAGTTACTGGTGTCACTAAGGGAATGTGAGGAAATGTCACCGCACTGAAAGAGGACCAAGTGAGGTTTGCTTTGCCACTAAATGAGGAATGGCCTTGATGAAGCAAGAACCAAGCAGCCATTACTGGTCTGGTGAAACTTACTCTTCAAAATGAAACAATGATAGCATCTGTGTGTGACTGGGAGAGGGAAAGGGCTACTTCTAATTAACATGCATATTGAGTTGGAAATGCAATAGCAATATGCTATGTAATTCCAGAGAAGGAGGCAGATAGGAGTTCCTTAGGAGCTAAGGGTAGAGGCTGCCCTAAACACCAGAATCATTATGCAGAAGCATCTTGTATTATTGGGCTTATGGGGGTGTTTTATCTGCGTTTGGAATGCACCTTCTTAGCAAGGAATATTGTTGACAGAACATATATTAAACAGACAGAACATATATTCATACTTAAATGAAAGAATCACATTCAGATGAACTTCTGCACAGTGTAAGAAGAATAGCACATTTCATAAATTCCAGCTTTTCTGCCCTAGTATTCTGAAGGAGTTAAAAAATTATTAACTGTGGTGCTTTTTGTTATTAGTTTAAGTATGGCCTGTCAATTTTTAATATACTTTATCAAATAGTTCAGCAGAAAATCAATGCTGGGAGTGAAGATCTGGCTAAACAGAAGAGCTCTCTCACACTGAAGAGAGTTATTCTTTGCATTCTTATGATATCATGGTGAATCTTCACAATGCTTTTCCAGAATCATAAGTCAAAGAAAAAGAACAAAAAGATGTTCCTGCCAACATCTACAAAGTGCCCTAGACCAGTGTCCATTACCCTGAAATAGATCCAATAGAATTGTATGCCAAGAAATGAGAACAAAAGAAAAGACTGCAACAAGAGTGCCTGACATTTTCCCCTTTTGGAAATTAAGTAAAAAGTTAGATTAGCAAACAAAACACCAAGGTATCTGGCAGCTTGTCAGGGTAGCAGCTCTGCCATCTGCACCAAGGCCATGTGTCACTGTCATCCCTGAGGAACAGGTCTCTTGGAAGAACAGAAGATGGCTGTGCAGGACCAAGGAGGACACTGGCATGATTTCCTGTGGAGTTTGAAGGGGTTCCTGACAGCTCGCATGCACTGACTGAAGGGTGTGTGCCTTGCCAGCTGATGCACTGAATGAGGCTGCAAGGAGCAGAACCAGGCTCTGTGTGGCAGGTCCCCCTCGATGGTTAGAGAGAGCTAGTTTGTGGACTAGGAGTGTCTATGTGCTGAAGTAGTCACAGGGAACAGCAGCTGCACAGTGACCCTGGTATGGTCTCACAAACCTTTCATTTGGCAGTGGAGAGGAGGGACATTTTGATTACATCACCTATGAAAACCTAAATCTTAGAAAATTACTGTGTGATTGGCTGTCTCTAGTATCTTGTTCTGCTTGATTTTAGTAGATTTTGGTAAGCTCAGTGCCTTCAATGGGAGCCAGTGGCTGCCAAGCCCTGTCATGTCACAGACACTTGTTGATAACAATGTGCTGAGGCTAAGCAAGATGTTGTTTAGGTCTTGCTTTTGCAGTACACTGAGGCTTTGTAGATAAAGTGATTTTTGCTTTCTTTCAAGCAGTGTGTTTCTTTAAAAGCTTGAAATGTGCTGCTGTAACCAACCTGCACAGCGCTCCGGCAGCATTACACTTCTCAGGTAGCAGATGTGCCTGTAACCAGCAATGCTGTGCTGCAAGGTGTGAAAGAGATACAGAACAGGAATCCTGCTTCTACTCAGACCAGATGTTGTATACAGCAGGTACTAGAATAGGTGTTTAGTAGTTTGAGTGTCAGACTTCAGGTTTATCTCCTAATCATTACTCCTGAGAGAAAGGGATCATCTCTTTTGGCTTTGAGGGACTCTTTTAAACTAGTGATTTGTCTTATAAGCTATTACCAATTGCTCCAAGACGTTGAAGTGTTACAAGATGAAGTCTTTGCTTGCATTTGTCAAAATATTGCATGTACTGGCTCTTTTTCCTTACTTTCATTCAGATAGCATTTAGATTTGCTGCACACTAAGGGATGGCCGAAGCAGGCAGGCTGCTCAGACATTATGAATTCTACAGCTGTAGAGGTTAGAACTTCTCTGTCCACAGCAGTGATGCAACATGGAGAGCATCAACAGAGTTTTTGGGGTGCTGGCATGTCTCAGGCCATGTTCAGCAAGATCAGCTCTGCAGAGAAAAGCTCGATGGATCTTGCAAACCTCAGCACTTTGAAACAGAAAACAGAAGAAGCTGTCAGGGCAGTGATGGTTTCCTTAATAAGAAAGGATATAGAACATCATCCCATCAACTCTCCTGTTGGTACCATGGGCTATGAAGGTGGAAATGGGAGGTTCCATGACCTTCAGTCAGCCTCTTGAGCTTTTGAGTTACTGTGTTTACCTGCTAAATCTGCTGTTAGCAACCACGTTCTCTTGTGGTTACAGATCAGATGAGCAACTAGACAGTGTTGCTGGCCAGCTTGGTACTGAGACACTTGGCAAAGAGATGCTACAGGAAGAGATGAGTAACTCTTCCCTCTGAGAATATCAAACAAATAACTCAGGGGGGTGCTAAGGCTCTGTATGCATGAGAGGAGTTCCTCCTCTGTCACTGGAACTGTAAAATTGAGTCTGTCCTCACTGCTAAATATTCATTTTAACAACAGGTCCTCTTATAAATGCACTAAAATTTGGTCTTTCCTTTATAATTGCATTATCTACTTTTAGATACCTTTTCTCACAGTTACTTATAACTTTTTTTTTTTAATTTACCTTGAGAAACTGGGGCAAAAAATTACAAGAGCAATCATGAATAAAGATAAGGAGCTGTGCCATCCAAGTTAGTATGTAGCTCAAGCAGTGGTTTGGGTCCTAGCAAATCTTATATTCTTATTCCAGTGATAGCTCTATTTCAGTGACAAGCAAACTCATGTGGAAGAAGAGCTGGTCCGTGTGTAGCTCCCTAAGTAAATTGTCATGCTTGTTGGTCACTTTAAAATTTGGAGTATGAAAGCCAATCTAGAGCTGAAAGCACATAAGAAGGCTTTTCATGCAATTGCTATGGCTTTGGTGAAATAAATGGTTGTGCAAATTTTGTCATTATCAAAGCCTTGGCTGTCTCTTTAGGACATGGGGATTTTCATCTCATACACTTTCAAAAAACAACTGATTCCCAGTTATGCCAGTGCTGTGCCCACACGTGGATCAGAGGATATAGCATAACTGTGGAAATCCAGTACTGTATATACTCCTGTAGGGAATGGGGTGAGCAAAATGCAGCTCAGATTAGGTGGCCACAGGGCTTTGTTCTGCCCATAAACCCTCTTAATCTTCCTTCAGGGCACACACACACACCCACAGGGCTGTAGCCAGCACCTCTGGGTACACTCAGTTCCAAGCTGTGTGGCACAGTCCCCCCCAAGGCCTCTGGCCACAGTGGCTCACGAATGCCAGAAGAGGCTGTGATTACAGGTGCTGCTGTTACTGCAGCTACTCCTGACCCTCCTGGCAGGAAGGGGAGCAGAAGCCACTGTGACTGTAATCAGACCCATCTCCTCCTCTCTGCAGAGAGGAGCCTAAGTAGCTCTTGCCCTGCTCTTGCTATGGCGTGCCCATGTGGGAGTAACGAGTGCTTTGGGCTGCAAATATACATAGCTAATAGCTATTACACAAACAGCGAGTATTTGTCTCACTAAATGCACTGGCAGTACACAGGCTCCTCTGCTGCATCACCTCAACTCAGGCTCTGGAGGAGAAATCTTTCAAAGATGTGTTCCAGAAGCAAGCCTTTACTTCTGAAGGAGATAACATGTCAAACTAACTTGCCAAAGATAAATTTCAAGAACATTTCTGCTTCTTATTTCTGATAGTTCATAAAAGTTCCTGCCCCTAAAGAGCTCTTATATGTATCTGTTTTTGAGCTCCCAGGCCTGCCTCCCCAGCTCAGTCTTTGAAACACCATACAAAAGAAAATATGCTGTTTGTTGAAAAGAAGTGGCTTGGTAGGGATAGGGTGAAGCTACACACCTGCTCTGCCCACTTTTGAAAACAAGTTCAGTTTAAACTTCTGTTGGTAAAAATGTGGTGGGCACATGGAATGGAAGTGAAATACTCTGGTGCTTGAGTCTCAGTGGATGTGTCAGCTTTAGAAAGATTGGGATCAAGAAGAGAAGAGGCAAAATTAGGGGCAGAAATAGTTTCATAGTTATTTTAAGTTCATCTTTCAGCATTTAATTTTGAACTATTTCTAATTTTTTTATTGGTGTAGTAGTAACATTCTGTCAGAAAATTTACACTGCGAAAATTATTGTAATTTGAGTAATTATCTCCTTTCCCTCATGTGGGAATCCCACAGCAGATACAGTGTATTTGTATTTAGTGGTATGCAAAATTATATAACAAAAATTTTAAGGCTGAGGAACACAGCTGTGTGTTTCACTACAGTTCGCTCTTGACTTGTGCAAAATAAAATAGTTGCTATGATATTTGAAGATGGATCCTCAAAATGCCATTAAAAAATTATTTTCTTTCTTTGCTAGTAAGATTATGATTGTTTCCATACTGTGTCACAGTTATGAGTAAGTGACTATACTACATTTTACTACTAGCTATTCCTAATCTGGTTTTTTGCTTTTTCACTAGTGCTGATCCTTGTTTCAGTACAATTGAGGGTACAGTGTGCTGGGACTCCTGATGGGAAGGAGTCCTAGAGAGGGAGAGGAAATGCCTTAAGGCTTATGCACTAAAAACACAGTGAGTAAAAATCCAGCCTGTATTAGGATGTAGTTTCTTTTGTTCTCACAAGCACTTCCCATTGGAAATTTGGGGTTTCTCATCTTGTTAATGATTCATCATTGTTATCAGGTCTGATGTGCACTTTTGCTTAGTTGCTGCCTGAACTCTCCATCATTCTGTGAGTTTTCCTGCTGTGAAATCCTGCCTGTGAAAACTAAGGTTCAAGTGCAATAATTAAGCTTTACTCAGAAAAAAAATTCCCTCCCACATGACTCAATGCATATTTAGGACAGTGGTGTGATGTGGTCGGTGCCAGCCTCTGGATGGAACCACAGCCTGGAGACACCAGGGGTTCCCCATGGACCTTTCCTTGCTGGGACAGGCACACCCATGAGTCATGAGGACAAGCACATTCAACATGTAGAGGGAACCCATTGTGTTCCTTAGGCCTGGAACCAGATCTAATGTTATTAACTCTGAAAGACCTTCTAAAAGTCAAACCTAATTTTGACTTTTGATTTTGTTCACTCTGCCTCTTTCTCCTTTTGTTTTATTTTGGGCAGGTGTTACTGTGCCTGGGATCTGTGGGCTGATGGGAATATTTAAAATTTTATCGAAACTGTAGTTGTGTTTTCTTTTAATACATGAAGACACTGTTGTTAATATTGCGAGTTAAAAGCCTTGTAAAAATGTTTTTTTTATGCAAACAGTAGAAAAATAGCTACTTATTAAATGAAGTTACATATTAGAATATTTATTTATTTATACTTGCGTCATTTGGTTTATGAGATAATACAGCTTTTAAATAGTTAGTTGGTTTTGTCGTGTTTTGTCATCTGCCAAATAATTTGACAAATTTGCTATAAACTCCCTGACATTTTTGCTCAAAAGAGTTAGTATTCTTCATTCTTTGCTGCCAGACAGGTCGTGTATCTTTTCAGGCCTGAAGAATTTCTATCAGCTATTTAAATGCAAGGCCACAAAGAGAAAGCCAGACTCAGGCTGCAGCAGGCTGAACTGGGGTGATTCAGGACCAAAGGAGCTGCAGCACATAATTAAACTGTAACTGCACCGTGTTCCAGGCTTTATACATGGCAGTGTAAACTGGCTGCTTTTCCCATCAAAAAGGGGAACGTGCGCAGCTATCACAGGCACTGCATGAACAAGGATGATGAAAATGGTTATGGAGCGACACTTAAAAAGTTGGGGTTTTTTTTCCTACTACTTAGGCAGGGAATTTGACTAAAGATGGCTGCTGGCAGTTCCCTGCTGCCGAGGGAAGAGGATACATCCCTGCTTCCCAGCTTTCAGTGCCGGCAGGAAAAGAAAGGGCAGAGCTGGGCATTGG
The DNA here is from genome assembly GCF_017590135.1 of Pyrgilauda ruficollis. Classification (NCBI taxonomy): domain Eukaryota; kingdom Metazoa; phylum Chordata; class Aves; order Passeriformes; family Passeridae; genus Pyrgilauda; species Pyrgilauda ruficollis. The sequence goes on from NW_024527266.1 coordinate 372,214, forward strand.
TCTCCCCTTGGCGCTAATGGCAGCCGCCTTTGCTTTTACTCCCTGCAGCTGGGCTCGGAGCCAAGGGAATTATATACAGCCATGGCTGTGTGTTGAAAGGAGGAGGAGGAGGCAGGATAATCTTTCCCAAGGCTTCTTGCACCTCTCTCTGATGTTGCCCTCTGCAGCAAGTTTCTCTTCACCTGTGAGACAGCTCACAGTACTAAAACGGGACTGGGAAGATGCTGCGAGCTCATTTTTAGTGCAGCCAAAGAAGTCTGGTACAAAGGAGCCATATCCTTGTGTGGGCCCTCAGACAAGTAGGTGATGCATCCCTACTCCATGCAGCTGAGCAGCACAAGCAGGGAAAGCCTCCAAGTTGGAGTCGCCACCAGTTTGTGGGTTTGTAACTGAGCCGGGGCTGATTTCACAGCACAGGCCCTGCTGGCGGGTCTTACGTCGTAGTGTCAGCAGCCTTACCGTGATTTTTAAACAAGGCTGTGTGTTAAATTTGATGGGAGAAGAAATATCATTTAAAAATCTATTGCCAACAAGTGGATTTATTGATGGTTTTCAGAGAAGTACCTCAAGGGAGCAGGCTGTGAGGCTTCTTAGGCACAAGTGTGATGGTGAATGAGGGAGATGCACACAGGGACATGCTTGTATTGGTGAAGGCAGCACTGCAGCATGTTCCTACTGTGAATACATGGGGAGGGGAATAGCCTGGAACTGCCACAACACTGCCTGAAAACCACAAGCACAGAAAGCAACAGTACCTGGAGTCCCGTGGCAGGGCCTGGAAATCAGCTCTGAAGGGTTCTCAGCACACCCTTTCTGAGGTTCTGCACAGGTGCTATTGCCCTTTTGTTTACGTGGCAGTGGAGGGAGTGTGTACAGAGGAACACGCACAAGTTTATACAACTGCCTGGGTTAAAAAGCATTTTTTTCCTGAAGGATGTATTTGGCCATGACCATTTCTTTGTTTATTGGTGTCTAGTGCTGAAATTAGGTCATACCAACTTTCGTCTTCTATAAACCAGATGGGCAGCTTTCCCAAGATGCTGGGTTGCTGCTTTCCCTTCAAGCTTGCTGCAGTGATGGGCTTTTGCTGGCTGGCAGACTACTGCCTGTGCTGTGCAGGTAGCCTGGTGGCTGGTGGTGGTGGGGGCCTTATGGAAAGGAATCTGGAGCCATTTCCATGTCTTTGAAGGTGTTTCTGGCTCTGGCAGTTTGCTGACAGCGAGGCCTCTTTCCCCTTGTGTCTTGTGCATCTCTTCACTCAGTGGGGTGTTGCAACTCCTGTCATAACTTGCAGGCTTGCCTTGCAGACTTCCATCTATCCCTTCTTTTTCTTGCTTTGACGACAGCGAGCTCTCTGAGCATAAACTCTTTTCTGCCCACTTTCATGCCCTTGAAAAACAATCTTACGAGGGAGGTCAGTTTATTGTAGCAATGCCTAGGGATTTAGGCAAACTCAAGAACCTATATTTCATACTTTGTCCAAGGAAACACATAAGAAGGTGTAAGTTTTGCCCTGAAGACCTGTAACAGTATATTCTGCTGAGTCTGGTGCATCCTCTAAAGTCATCAGGGGACATAAGTTATAGCTTCCAGGAAGAACAGTGGCTTCAAATAAATGTAATGCTGTAGGTAACTCATCTGACTGGTAGGAATGTATTGAAAAACAGGGAGGAACAGGAGTGGTTGCATTTGCACTGTGGGTTGACAAAGGTTTGAGCAGCTCAGCGGCTGCTGACTTGCTACATTGGACTTGTACCAGTGAGGAAAAGATCTCAGTAGTGCCTGGGACTCCACCAGTGTGAATGAGATTTTAGGACTGGGCTTCACAGAGCACCGTTTGATCCTCGATTGAACCAAAATTCACATGAATGATTTATTTTATGCCCAGTAAGGGTTCTTCCAAAACCAGTGGGAATACTCGAGGATATAAGCCTTTGCCAGACTAAGAATTGAAAACTGGTGTGATTTCCGTGTTTAATTTGATTTTTATTTTTTAGTGTATCGTGATGGGGAACAGAATATCTGAAGGACCTTTGTTTTGTACACAGAAGTGTTTCAGCCTCTGTAGTTTAAAAGAAAAAAAAAAAAAGCCAAAAAATGAAACTAGAAGGCAACAGCTAAGTTTAAAAGCAGGAAAGATTTTCTTGCTAAATATCCTCAGATCAGACATATTTTAATACAAATGTTCAAGATCATCTTCTGTTGAATGCTGACATTTTATTTAGATTTATCTGTTGTAAGTTTATATTTTACACAAAGACAAACAAAAGAGTTGTTTTTTTTTGCAGAGAGTTGGATTGAACGATGTCTCAATGAAAGTGAAAACAAACGTTATTCCAGTCACACCTCTCTGGGGAACGTTTCTAATGATGAAAGTAAGTAACTTGTTATTCATTTAAAGTGAGTGTGAACGTGTCCGAGTGCTCATTTCCTGCTATATAAGTTGCTACAGCTCGATTAAATTTTTAGTACTGTGTATTTTAAAGAGTTAACTCACTTGACATACTCAATAGTTTTACTAAGTTTTTTTTCTGGGATATTTGCATTTTTAAAAGGAAATAATACTGTTTATTGGATAAAGGAATCAGAAGAATTTGTGTGTCACTGGATGAAGGTTGAATGACCACTAAAATGTGCTGTTAGGATCAGCTTAGAAGAAAAATCACCTGTTTTGCTTTTCACTGGTGAACACCATGTGGTCAAAATACGAGGAAAAAATGTGCTGTTTTCCAATGCTACTATATCAAAACATAAATTAAAAAAATCTTTCCATTAAGAATTAAACAATTGTGAGATTAAAAAATCACTTACTGTAACATGATATTGTTTTCTTTTTAGTCAGAGAGAGAAAACATTTATCAATCTAGCTGATTTTAAATAAACTGGGTTTTTTTCTTTTCTAGTGACATTAATTTTAGATCTTGATTTTTAACAATAGCAGGTAATCAAAATTATTTCAAAGTAGTTTAAAACAACCAATTTGTTTGTTTTTAAAATTGCAAGACAATTTCTAGCCTACTGTTTAGTTTTTCCTGTTTATGCAATTTCTATTCTGCTTAATTTGCCTAAAGGAAAATACTCTTCATGTTACTTTTCATCTTTGGAATTCATATATTCACATTACAAGATATTAATGCAGATGGAATTCTTTAATCCAGTAACTAGTAATTTACATTTCATAAATATGTGTTTTAAAAGTGTATTTTAAATAACTTCATTGCTGCAGTTTCCTTTTACTTTTTTTTTTTTTTTTTTTCATTTTAAGAGAATTCTTTATTTTGACATTGTGGCAAAACAACATGCCTTGTAGCACAATATTGTAATGGATCATGAAATTTGCTGTATTGGGGCCTTACTCTCATTTGTGTAGGGATATTTTTGAGGGAATATTTCTGAAGGAGAAGGAAGATGTTAGTAGAAAAACGGTATTTATTCATGACTCCCAAGCTAAGAACCATGAACAAGCATCTTTAAAAATAGACAATGAAACTGGGAGAGGTTTGGGGTTTTCTGTTTTTAAAAATTAAGGAGTAGAAATTAATTTATCTTTGAAAAATTATAGTGGATTTTAGTGAAAATAAAAAAAAGAAGCTTGCAATTTTGAATCTTACGAGAACCTGTGAGATACACAAAGTTCATTTCACTCTGATGCTACTGAGAAAGTGATGGAAGGAATCTGTAATGAATGAGATGTGTCTTCAGACTCTTCATAGGGTCAGAATTCAGGATTGTTAAATGTGCTTTAAATATGAGCATGAGAAATTTCCACATAGCTGGGGCCAGTAAAATGAGGACCTGTGTGGTTAACAAGAGCAGGTGTTTCAGCAGGTGGCATTGAGAAGATGGCATGGTGGCTCATTCTGTTTTCTGGTTCTGGAAATAAGGGGCAAGGAATGATAATGAAAGGCAGTGAATTTAGAACTGATAAAACAAAATACATAAATGAATTTGTTCCTCTATTTGTGTGCAGAAGACATTGTCACAGCACATAATGGAAACCCAAATGAGAGGCAGAGTTGATTTTATCTAGCTTCCTTCTTAATAGCCAGTTCTTCCAGATGCTTCCTTTGCACTGATTACCAGCATTTCTGCAGTGCAGATAAGAGAATTAATCCACCTGAAAAGTCATCCTTGTTTTGAGGGGGAGGTGAGGAAAGGGAGAAGGTGAAGAGGAAGAAGTAGGAAAGCAAAATAAGCCACAGCAATAATCTGTGAAATCCAGAACAAACTAGAAGTTTCATTGCAGAAATCATTGTCCTATGTGCTCGTTTGTAGCCCTTGAGTTCTTTCTAACATTTTTCTAACACCATCCAAAAAACAACCAGAAATTTCCAAACCATCATGTCATTCTTTGTCCAGCTTCTGTCATACATTTACAAACAAAGCAGGAGGTAAAGTGTTTTGAGAAAACCCATGTTAACCCTATTTGAATTCTTCAGAATGGTGGTCAAATTGCTGTTGTCAGTGTAGGTCCAGTTTTCATCTGCAACCAAAAGAAAGGTGGTTTAGGCTTTCTCTTGACTAGTTTTTTTGTCTCTACATACATGAGGCAGCTGTTGGCTGGACTACCAAGGAAAATGTGGGTTTGGTTTTCAGTTGGGGTGGATTTTTTTTGGCCTTGGCTCCGCTGAAGATTGAGAACTTGTGCTGTGAACCAATAAAGTTCTTACTGGGCATAATGCTTGCTCTTGTGACTCTTTTTTTCCTGGATGATTTTAGAGTTCGTAGGGGTTTAGGACAGGAATAATAATTTTGGTGGTCTCCTTTTCTACAGCTGAAGTATGCTACAGAACCATACTTCAGGCCACAGGGGTCCTTTGCAATCTTCCATTCTTATCCAGATATCCCCAGGCCTCTTGAACCTGGGAAAGGAAGGGATGACTCATAGCCATGGTTTCACATGATCTCTGTGCTTCCTTGGGTGCTTCTTACCCTTTTGGAACATTTTATGACCTCTTCCAAACCACAGTCTTTACATTCTAGTATAAAAATTATCACTAAGTTTTATTTCACTTTCCAGCTTTTAAAACATTTTTCCTGCTGCCACTTCCATATTCCACATTAATCAAAAGATTCACAGGAAAAGGTAACGGTACAATCTTGTAGCCAATAATTGAAAAAAACCAATTCCATAACATTTTCTGTGTACTGTGCATTAAACCAGATTATGCAAATTGAAATAGAGGTCCAGAAGAACACAAAGGCTTACGAAAGTTTCAACTTCATGATTCCTTCCCCATGGAATTGATGTTTCTTGATGAGGTGGAAGGGTTGCTTGTCCAAATTTTCTTGCTTATTTGGAAATGTGAATGTGTAGACTTCCTAGGAGATAAAAGAAAATATTCAGACTACTTTTTGTGCTTCAAAAGTGGTATTCAAAATCCTTGCTCATACTAGCTGTAATGACTTACCCAGCGGCTTTGTTTTTTGTTTGAAGTAAACCTCTTATGCTTCTATTAATAAATTTAAAAAAAAAAAAAAGAAGTTTAAAAAAGAGCAGCTACTTGCTTTCACTGAAATTTTCCTTGGAGAAAATTCTTTCTTTTTCAGTTATACCTACTCAGTGAAAACTATGCTTCCATATTTCTCAGAGGATTTTAAAATCTCTCACTGTTCTAAAAGCATGGAATACATGCTAATAACCCTGAGTCTCATTTATGGCTACATGTAAATAGGAGACAAGATAGCTTAGCTATAATTTAATTTTGGCTAAGGCCAAATAATTTCTGAGAACAGTCAGAATCTGGTCTGCAGGAGGTACAGAGGAAGAGGATATTCCTCTGAAAATTGTGCAGCTACCTGAACTAAGGGAAGGATTATATCTATATAAAGCTAGTAACAGCATGTTAGTTTCTTTCTTGGTTTTGAGACACATGCAGGCAGCACTGGAAAGTACAGGGCTCTCCAATTACCTCCACAGTGGAAAGAAGAACTTAGCTCCATTTTAGTTATGATAAACAGACTAAGACAAACACATTACAATAAAAGGTGTGTCTTCGCTTCAGGTTCTTCCACTCCCTGTGTTTAAGGCAGCAGGCTCAAAGCTGCTGAGTACAGCTCCTGTTGTCTCCGTGCCTTGCGCCAAGAAGTAAGAAATCCCTTGAGCTGTACCTAGAATCAGACAGCAAAAGTTAGAGGATCCCACTGAGAGCTCTGGGAAAGCCACAAAGATACAAACACGCACAGGATACAAACAGGACTCTACTTGAGTGGCTTTGAAACAGAATTTTGGAAGTGAGATGGAGAAGTTAGTAAAAGAACTTCCATGGAGTTTGGGACAAAAGGTTCCTCTGATATCTCTGTGAGCTAACAAATACTATTTTTCTAGAACATCACTGATTCCTGGTTTTATTATGTTTAAAGGCCCCTTCTGTGCTGAGACTTTTACTTGCAGTTGTCTAATATATTATCTGCATTCAGTTTGGGATGAGTACCAAGTTTTCCACTTAATCAGGTACCTTGAAGACACCTTTGCTTGGGATCCTGGTAGTCCTCCTATTGGCAGTGGTGTGAGCACACTTCATGGGTTTCTCCCTGGGGTGCTTTGTGTGAAGCTCTGCAACTGTGAATTGAACAAGATTTTTCCTTGTGACTTCAAGACCTTTTGGATTTGTCACAGAAAAATTGTCATGTCTCTTCTTTGACAGTGCCTTGAAGCAGGACTTCTTTTTGGTCTTTTTATTTCCTTTTCCTACAATATATGTTGGATTTTAAAAGTATTGAATTTTAAAAGGTATGCCTTTATTTTAATCTACAGTGTTGTTTTGATGTGAATTGATAAAATGACAGGCCAAAAAGTAAGAAATGCTGTTTTCCCTTCCCTCTTTCATGCTAGACAAAGTGATCTGGTGTCAGACCTGAGTCAAGAGTTAAACATTCTCTGCTTGATATGGACACCATTAGGTGCCCTGCTGACAGCTAAAATATAAAGTATAAAGCTATTTATTATTTTCTGCTAGTCAATTATCTGATAAGATTATATTGTTAAACTAGACAAGGTAGAATGAGGAGCTTTTATATGTAATACTGAAAGTATGTATTTCTAGGTCCCATCTATTCCTGTACCATCTGCAACTCTTTCCATCTTTGTAATGGAAAAGTAAAAGTTTGTCTGGCAGCTGGTTCATTGACAGAAAACAAAGTTGCACCATTTTCTTGTACAGAGAATTGACTTTGGGGTGACAGGCACTAACTCTGTGAAAAATTTAGCTTTGTTGAAAATCCAGTTGTTCGATGGAAATCAACGCTTAAAGAAATTTTCTGAGTTACAGCTGAAGTCCATCTTTTCCTTCTTGGTTTTAAGGGACAGTTAGGGGAAGATGCTGAGGGGTCTTCAAGAAGGATCTCCAGGAGGCAAACATACGTGACGAAGGAGACATAAATTGCTGTTTATCACCTAATTGTTAGTTTGCATCGTTAAAAGAAATAGTTAGGGAGGATTTGAGTGGGAGGGGCTGAGTATGGCTAGCGTGAAGTGTGTCTGAGGGCAGGTTAGGTAAAGCACCTGCTCACAGCAGCTCACTGTTAATGCAAGTGAAAAACAGATGATGGGGGGCATGGAAAGGGTGCAGAGATATTGTGTAACTTACATATTGACTTGAAGTTTGATGTCTGCCGCGTATCCAGAGGGGAATTCAGCCCCGTTAGCGTAGGTTCAAGCCATCCCATGACAGGTCCTTGGGCGTGCGGGGCGGCAGCCACGGCCCCTCGGCATTCAGGCCCCATGCGCCCGCGTTAGCTGCACGCCGACCGCCTGGTTAGGAAAAACAAACGAAACCCACAATTTAGAAGTGATTTGAGATGTGTATGTTGGTCCTGTGTGCTGAATAAAAGCGGGCTCTGAAAGGCAGGGAGGGAGTGTGCGGCCCAATAATTAGGGGCCCATTGTCATGCAGATGCGGGGGGGGGCTGCGCTGTGGGTCCGCGGGGAGCTGCGGAATGGGATTTCCTGGCGCTCAGGGATAAAGGATGTTCGAGGGCACAGCTTCCCTGGGTAAGGCAAGAAATCCTGGGGTACGAGGGCTGCACGCAGAGCCTTCCAAGCCGGGGTGTTATTTGTGTTCGTGGGTTCCCCGCACAGCACAAAAGGCCTCCCACGAGGGTCCGATGTGCCGAGGAGATAGCGCTGCTCCCGTAAGATCCCGCATCCTAAAGGCTCGCTTAAATTACTTCCAAAAGTTAATTGCATGGAGAAATGCGACTTGCAGCGTGGTGTACAGCTTTACCCCATTATTTAGGTATCAAAGCCATCTATGCTGAATGCTTTCATCGGGGACAAAACTGTTAACATCTCAAAATGTGTTTGATACAACACTGTTTCCCAAAGAATAACTTTCTGGAGCTGCTGATTGTGCTCCACTAAGCTTTCATCCAGGAATGTTTTATATGTTTAACAAAACATTTAGTCGGAATTATTCTATACATATTTCTAAATTGTTTCAAAAGAACAAATGCCTGCTAGGAAGAATCCAATATTTGAAGTTTTGTTTCAATTACTTTTTTCCTTATTCATCTTTTACCCGAATTTTTGGAAAGTCAGCAAACCAGAGTTGCCTTGGAAACGTTAATGGGGGAAATTATCAGAGAAATCCCCTGAAAAGGAATAAAGTATATTAAAGAATATACAGTTCTTCTCATTAAGAATTAATCACTCTAAATTTATAAACACCTAATAATTACCTTATGTTAGGATCAAACAATGTGTGTACCCCGTTAGTTTAAATGCCTTATCTAATATAAAATTTGTGTAACGCAACAGTTCTCTTATAGTGAGTGAAAACTGTTTACATGTTCTCACATGCTGGTAGAGTCTAAGAGTTGCTTTTTTCCCATATAAATTTATCCTTTTCAATGTCAATATTCCTAGGTACCACTCTGCTCCTGCTGTCTGTGATATTTGCACAGTTTACTGCCTTAAACAGTATCTACAGATGGTAGTTTAGGGAACATCATTATTTATATTTCTGAATTTTAGCCAGAATTTTGAGAAAGCTTTGGCACTTGAGCACATTTTAATTGTTTTAAAATTTATTTTAATTAGTTTAAGAAAAAATTCTTACCATTCAAAAATTATTTCTTTTTAAAAAACAGTTCATTAATTCCTGAGAAATTCCTGATGAAATCACACAGCTTTTTTTGTTTGTTTCTTAACAGATGAGGAAAAAGAAAATAATAGAGCATCAAAACCGCATTCAACTCCAGCTACACTGCAGTGGTAAGATGCCTTTTAAAAAGATCAAGAAAATCTCTTAGTGTTTTTTCTAATGCGTTTTCCAGATGAAGGAATAGAGCTCTTGGCCATCTTAGAGTTGTAAAGATCCTTTCACTGTGTTTCATGTGCCTGTTTGTAACCTGTTCAGCATTTCTCAACAAATGTCTTACAGGATTTGTTTGAGCAGAGGAAACTTCTGATACAGTTTAGAAAATCGACTAAATGTATTTATTTGCCTTTTCAGCTGATCTTCTGTGGTTTGTCATCGTTGTTACATTTATTGCAAAAAAGAAAACTAGTACTGAGATTTTTTTTCAAGACTCGCATTTGTTTCAGTGTCTGATGAAGCCCACCCATACCAACTGTTTTCCTGACATGAGATCTCTGTAATTTAATGTAGAAGACAACAAAAGGAAAGAGTTTGAGGTTTGATTAATTTGTCACCATCCCGTTACAAAGTTAGTGAGGAGAAAAAAAGGAAGCATAATTAGGAAGAGAGAGGATAGTTTGAGAGTTAGTCTACATTGCTATAAAAAATAAATAAGTGCTGTTCCCTGTAATTTGCAGCAGTATTTTAGTCTGCATGTTCTGTAATGTGTACCTCTAATTCTGACATCCCTTGCTATAGGTCATCTCTTAGACTCTTGTTGACTTTTGCCTCAATTTAGATATCTAATTCTTGTTTAGATTACTTAATATTGTAAGTCATCAAGTATTTTCTGAGAGGTTCCATATATCTGGCAGAACAGAGCTCTCTTACAGAGAAGCCTCTGAGCACGCTTATCTGAAATCCCATAGTCTTTAGCTTGTTTTAAACCTTTTTAAAGAAAGGCCTTTATCCATAAATACCTGAAGTACTTCTTGTACTTTCTGGATTAATAGATAAGATTATTGGTTAAAAATGTGAGTTTTTTAAAGCAAAATGTTAGCAAACTTCTTTCTCTGCTTCTGTCAGTCTCTTGGGAGATTTCACTGAAAAAACAGAAAAGAATAATTTATTCAGTGTATTTTACTCCATTTTTTCTGCCTGTGAAATTACATGACTCTGTGAAACATGCAAAAATGATTTAGATTATGTCTTCTATATTTGCTTGTTAAAGTCGATTGGTGAGGTTTTTAGACTAAAAATCCTCGGGATTTGTGGGTTGATTTTGAATAGGTTGCTACCAGTATTCAGAAACTTACAGATACTTTCAATGCAAATAATGAGATTGGCAAATATAAATAAAGGCATTTAGTTCTGAGCTATTGTTTCTTTGTAGCTGTTTGTATCACAAAAGTGCTGTTTTTCAGAAGTTCAAGAAAAGTGAAGGACTTTTCTTTAACAGACACTCAAAAAGGGAGCAACTATAGACAGAGAGAAAATTATTAAAATAATAATGAAACGTCATAGTGGTAATTTATTATTATTCACTCTCACAGCTTCAACACAGTTCAAACAGGATAATAAAGAACTATCTAGCTAAAATAAAATAGTAAGCAGGTCTTACCAGTCCCAGATGCAGAGCAGTGTTTATTTTGCAGTGAAGTCAGTTAAGAGCCTTTTCCACAGGAGCAAATAATGTCATAGCCAAGAAGTCAGCATTAATTAGAACATCCAGTGATACTGTTCCCAACAGAAAACATGCAAATACTGTAAACAGTCTTTTGCCAAATACTTTCAAGCTTCGTCAGTCATAAAGGTTAGTAAATCCCTAAACTCCTGGGATATTGAGCCCTGCTGGAATGTAGTGTGCACACTAATGCTCATTCAGCTGTGTTTGCAGTAGAATCCTAGAATTCTGGTTCTGAAAAGGCTGCTTGCAACTTTGTCCCTTCTCTCTTGGTAGTGTACTGGCTTACTACCTGTCTGTTATATTATGTTTCTTACATGTTGAAGTAGGTCAAATATTCTCCCCTTTGAGTCTTCTGGAGCATCTGCAATTTCCTCCATTCATCTTCCACCCAAAATTCCATGAGCTAACAGAAAGCAAAGAAGTTTCATGTTTAAAATCTTCAACTGCTGTCAAACTGAATTATACAATTGGCTGAATTTATTAACGGGCATGTAGGTAAAAAGTTTCCCAGCTTATGAGCCATACCTACAGAACAGTTTTCTGGTAGCTTCCATATGCTTTTCAATGTATGTACTGCAGCTTTGAATTAGTATTTCCTGGAGAAATTGATATGCTAAATAAAATAAGAAACTCAAAAGTTAGGGTCAAACTGCTGAAGTAGCAAGCTTATTTTGGGTGAAGATGTGCAGTTTCCACTGTTCTGGGAAGTCAGACACAGCACTGGGTTATTTGTACTGCAGTAGCACCCAGCACCCAGTTTACCCAGGTTGGTAAACTGTTGTGATCAGCACTGTAGAATTGCTGCACAGAGCACTTCCTGGAGGTGCAGCTTTACATGCTGGACAGTTTTGGTTGCTCAGGTGTGGTGGTTAAACCTCAGCCAACAAGTAAGTACCACACAGCTGCTCACTCACTCCTTCCCCTTCCCTGCTCTCACTGGGATGGGGGGGAGAAAAGGTAAAGGTAAAACCCATAGGCTGAGGTAAGGCCAGATGAATAATTAAAGTAAAATAATATAATAATAATAGCAGTAGTGTTAATGAAAAGGAAAAAGCGTAATAAAATCCAAGAAAAAACGCAATGCAGTTGTTCATCACCCACTGACCAAGGCCCAGTTCATCCTTGAGCAGTGATCAGCACCTCACAGCCAACTCCCCCCAGATTATTTACTGGGTGTGATGTTCTGTGGTGTGGAACATTCCTTTGGCCTGTTCAGGTCAGCTCGTCTGGTTGTGGGCACCCCCAGCTTCTTGCGCTGCTCTCCTCCGTCACAATGTGGGAGAATGGAGAGTCCTTGACTTGGGGTAAGGACAACTTAACAACACCTGAAAGTGTTATCAACATTATTCTCATCCTAAACCCAAATCACAGTGTAGGACCAGCCATTTGGAGAAAAATTACCCTTTCCCAGCTAAAAGCAGAACATCAGGCCTCACACCAAGTATTTGCACAACTCAGGGAAGACTAAAAAATATATCTGTGCGTTCATGGGCAAGCATGTGTCCTGTCTTCTAACAACAATCTGTGGGCTGGATTCAAGAGGTGGAATTGGTGCGGTAAATTACTGTTTTCAGGATACAGTGCCAAACTGCCCTTTTCTGGTAAATGGAAACCTCACAATGGTCTGCAGCATCTGGTGTCTGCCAAGTAAAAACTGGTCATGTTTTTACTGTTAGATGCTACTACCATTTAGAGCTAGTGAAGGCAATGGAGTGTCAAAACCCAGAAACAGAAAACATCAGGTGGAAAAAAAAGAAGAGGAAGAAAGCAGTAGGAAAAGCATAGCAAATGCATAAGGGAAATAAGTACATTTTGTCACTGGTTCATATTGCCATCAGCTTTATTAGTTATTCCTTGTCTGGAATCTTGCTGTAAAGAGCAAATTGTATCAGTCCCATAGGGAGATATCCTTAATGTTTGTACCTCTCCAAAGGTGAAAAATGCTGAACATTTTAAATGCGGAGGATGAAGAGTAGCTGAAGAAGCCAAGAATTGTGTCTGGATGGCTGTCAGCCTGGCTAAATAGCCTTTTCCTGGAAACAGGAATGATGCTTTTGTTTTGTTGATGACACAAAATGAAGCGAAAGGCCTGGTAAATGTAGCATTACTGCCAAATACATCATAATTGAGGAAACTGCCAAATACATCATAATTTGGGAAACTACACAAGCTTGAATTTAACTGTTAAGGCATGAATATAGCAATACCTGGTATTCTGTGCTTATTCCATGTTCCTGTGCTCATTATCATCTGTAAAGCTGTAGCTTGGCTTTAAAATGTTTATGTTTATTTCAGTGGTGAACTGGTTGACCAAAGTGAAGGTAAAGTCAACAAAACTATTCTATTTTCTGCAATGTTTATAAAAATAATTTTAAAAGAGCAAGGTGAAGCACAGTGAGGAATGGATTCTCCCCAGATTCGTACTTCCTTATGTGTTGTTATACTCCATAAAAAATAATCTGTTCTAGAATCTATGTGATTAACAGTGATTAACATCACAGTTGTTCTGTAGTCTTGAGATATAAAAATAAACCTGTTACAGCACTACAGGTGTGACTCTGATGTAGAATAATCTCATTTAATCTAGAACTATGTAAGTGTATATGGAGGGAAGCAGTAATAGGGACAGATAAAATTGTCATTCCTGTGGAATGACAATTTTATTCCTATACTGTAGTGGTACAAAAGGTCTCCTTGTGAGCTACTGGATTTCACATGGCTTTATTACAACACTATATAAAATGTTATATATATATAAAAGTATATTTTATAACTGGTAATGATTTGTTAGGTGGAAGATTGCATTCATTCTTTTTCTACAATACTGTAGAATGAAGCTGGATTCAAAATATGATAAAGTTGTTAAATAAAAGACAGGAAAATAAAAGAAGTGGAGCATGATGGGTTTTTGATCATTAAAAAAAAAGTGCAGGTATAATGGGGCATTGTTCAGTGTCAGACTAATGACTCTCTGTGAAAGAGAGGAGAAAAAGAGAAAAATTCATCAGATATTAAGAGAAATAATTAACTGCTTTTCTTTCTGTCTTGTCTTGGTCACGGAAGCTGACATTCCAATTAGCAGCTATAGTATACAAACGAACTCTCCAGGTTTTGAAAGGAGGTTTTGTTAGAGCACTATGAAATTGAGGAAAGATGCCATGATGATATTTCTGTAGAAACCAGGGAAGAATAGATGTTGCCCATACAAACTGATTCCATTCATCTAGCCGGATATCTTATTAAAATAGTTTGGAGTCACAAATGATCACGATAACTGAAATGGAAGGTAGGTAGGCCCTGAAAAAGGCAATGAAGAAAAGAAACAAGATATTGGGAAGGTGTTCTGCAGCTAACAAATGGCAGGGGGTTATTTGATGTAAAACTGGAGTTTTTTGAGAATACATATTTATTTTTTAATACAATTAAGAGGAAGTTACACCTAACTTCTTCCCTTACCCAGAAAGGCAGACAAGCACACATGTGACTGTAGATGGCTATGACTGACACCATCAATTACAAGATTAATTATGGTTTAATGTTAAGTGTGTATGTAAATATCTCTTGAAGATTTTTGGGTCAGGAATCATAAAAATGGCATTTCAAAGGAATGTTTCTTCTAATCTATAGATTTGTAATGAGACCACTTTTGAGCTTTAAAGATGAAGCATATGCCTGCTCATATATTTGACATATAATTAAAAATGTTATAGTTACATTTTCATGTATGAAAAAATAAGGATAGTTTCTAAAAGGTAGAAAAGAATGTTAATTCACTGGGGTTTTTTCATCATTGTATCCAGATTGTGGTTTCTTTTTGTTTTTTTACTTTGCCCATAAACGATACCAAGAAAATATTACACAATAAGATTTTGTGGACACTCTTGAGTAGTAACAAATTATTTGCTTTAGCTATACCTGCTTCCTCAAGGTAAGGAAATTTGCAGCTGGACAGGAATGAAAAGAGTGTCGTGAACCATAGGTGATGTAGTCTGTAAAGAAGGAGAGAATGCTTCCCCTCAGTGAGTATTTATTGTTTCGTAGTTGTACATATATTTATTTACTGCAGGATGCTTTTAGGGTATAATAGATTGCTGGGAACTCACAGCCTATGGTTTTGATAACAAGTGTGAACCAAGTAAAGCAAGTAAGTATTATGGGAATGAATTGGAAGGAGCACTTAGGAACAAAGCAGACAAAATTTAGTAGACAAGAGGAAGTCAGAATGTTTGGTCTTAAATGTTGAAGCTTTGTATACTGTTTACCATACAGGACATCCAACATACTTGCAGTTCTCTCTGTTTGATATTTGCTTTTTAAGGCTGGAGGAGAACTATGAGATTGCAGAAGGTGTTTGCATTCCTCGAAGTGCTCTCTACATGCATTACTTGGACTTCTGTGAGAAAAATGACACACAACCTGTTAATGCTGCCAGCTTTGGGAAGGTAAGTCTAAACTGCTGTATGACACCTTAAAATCTCACCAGGTTCAGGTGAATTTGTACTACTGAAAAGAACTAAATCTTTTACTGTTAGAGACAGAGGTGTATGAATGAAATCTCTTTGTGTATTCAAGTTATTGGACAAAGGCTAAGATTCTAAGTATTTTGATGGTTGGAATAACTTCTAACCATGGCTAGGCTCCAGAGTACGTCAGTCCCCAGCCTAGCTGATGGTGATATGGTACAAAAAATTGGCAGTTAAAATTGAATTGGAATTTGAATAAAGCCAGTGTAAATGCATGTGCATTATGACCTGCACTGCTTAAACAAATGTATAATTTTTTAAAAACAGAAGGATAAAATTGAATTCTGGTTTATGTCTATGCTGTTCTTGTAAGCATAATATGGACATCCTTGAATTAATGGTATCAAATGATGTAGCAAATTCACATGGTGGAGTACAATGCCTCCAGATGTGAAAGTCCAGAAAACATCTAGCTGCTTTTTGTGTGCACTGCAGGTACAGGCTGCCAAGCTATCCAAGTTATCCTCTCACTGTGATTCCTTGTGCTTCCCTTTCCAATCTTGCTCTAGTAAGAGCCACTCTGGTTAACTCTAGATTCACAGTGGAGATGCATTCCTAGCACAGACATAGCTGTGTGTCATCTGGGTGTGAGCAGTGAAGCTCTACACTGGTAGCAGATGTTAATAGCTGGCTAGAAGGTTACATAAAGTTTGTATTTTGCATTTGCTGGTCAGGTGATATTTCCCTCTCAGTGAATAACAGGATAATATTTAAAACTGAAATTCTACCATAGAATGTGTCACAGGCCTTTAAAACCTGTAGACTGTGAAAAAAACAAAGTGTAGAGTTTGCCGCTGTTTTTGAAATGCTTGCAAGCATGAATCTGTAGCCCATTGTCCCGCAAGCTGTTCTCTTTTAGTGTTTGCAACATTTGTTCTATAGAATTTCTGGGTATTCAAAGAAAGAAAAATGTTTCTAGGGTAAGTGCCTGTGTAAAGAGTAGGTGAAGGATGTATTTAATGAGGTGACATTTTGTATAGTGTATCTTTAGGTCAGGCAGTTTGGAAGGGAAAATAAAGTGTACAGTGTTGTAACATTACCATGTTTGTTGTGTCTTGGAGACCTGCATAACTCAGTAGATTCTGTGTCAGGTTTCTGTTTAAATACACTGCAGAACTGTGAATTAAGTTGTTCATTGTACACATTATTGCTACCAAGTGATAAGTATAGTGGCAACATGTAATTTAGGAACAGTGAAAATAATAAACAGATTTCATGCAGGCTCACACATTTGGAACATGGCTCAAGTTTACACAATGCTACTTTTGCTGCTGCTAAAAACTTCTGTAAATTGTAAGGTGTAAACATTCCAGAATTGTTCCATGAGAACATAAATTTATCAGGATTTTCACCATTTATCAATATGTGGCAGTTCTGTTACCCTGTTTAATACTTTATTCCCCTTCTCTCCTGCCTCTGATACATAGACCTGTTCGTTGGTAGGAGTCTCTTGACCTAGCAGGACAGGTACTATGGTTTCCATCCAAAAATCACAGCATTCCAATGTGTTTTTCATATGTGCTGTGGTCCAAGTGTTTTCCTCTCGGTTGCAAAAGAGTTCTGTAGCAGGGTTGCATGAAACTTGTTACCTTTTTTGTGGAGAGGAAGGAAGCCCTGCACAATCATCATGGTACTGTCTCACACTAGTACTTTGGGTGGCCATAACTTCTGCATCTGGGAATTGGCAGTTCTGCACTGGTATGTCCAGGAACTTCAGACAACAGGGGGAAAATATTGAAGTGAAACCAGCTTCTCCATCTGCAGAACCTGAGCAGAGCCCACTGATTCTTTCCAGCCTGTTACTGCTAACAAAATGTACTGCATAGGTATAAAGATCTGCAAGGCACTTCTGCATTCTCTCAATAGCTTGCAGTCAGCTTCTCCTTTGGAGCATGTACATGTGTGAAGTTTTAGCCAACATTGTTTATCATGTGACTTAAATACCATATTGGCAAGGTGAGTTGCATAAATGCCTTGGAGGCAGTTGAAGCAGTGCAGTGAAATAGATGCTGTTAAAGGCATTCTGCACTTAGCTGCTGCAACAGGGACCCTGGACATGTTTATCCTCATTGGGAAACATCAGGAGCCCTGCAGCTGTCATTTCCTCCAGAGAAAGAAGCTAGTTGTTCTGTGAAATTGTAGACAGTTCGCCTTTCAGTAGACCACATTGAATTTATAATTCATCTCCGAACTTTAGCTCTGCGGGCAATGTTAAATATTAGGGCTTTTTCTTTAACAAACTGGCATTTTTTAGAAAGAGACGTGGAGTTCAGCACATTAAAACAAACTGTACTAAGTAACAGTGTTTTCTGTTAAACCTCTAGGACATGGGCTGGACCTCAGACACTTGATAATATTGAACTAATGAAATCAAAATTGGTCTGGGGAGTAGAGAGATTAACAGAGAGACAGTAATACAGACTGTTTTCTGAGGAAACCAAGCTAATAGCAATTAAAGGAACAAGAAAAACAAAGAACAGAAATACTGTGTAAATAAATACCTTTTAAAGAGCAACCTGTACTCCTAAGCCACATAAAGAATATATGAAATCAAGAATACTCTAATATGGCTATTAATGGGATATTAATATCATCTTTCTCATATGACAAAGGGAGCTGTAACTTTGTTAGTCAAGATTTTAGTGTTTTACTCACTCATTTAACATGCAAAAATTACAGGCAGTTTTATCTATACCAGCATTTGCCAATCTGCTATGCTACCTCGTCTGTCATTCCAGTACTTTTTATTGTGTGCTAAAGACGGGACCCAGTATTCTCTTATATACCTTGACTAGATAGTAATTAGGGAGGGCCCTGTGATTTGGTAGTTACAGCTCAGCATCACGTGCAGAGTCCAGTATTAAACTCCTGCTCTCACTGTAGACAGCCAAGCATATTACATTTCGATTTTGTGCAAAAGTGAGGCAGAAAAAGTAAAGATGTTCCATGGAACCAGTGAGAAGACAGGGTGGTACAGCGAGGCAGGGCAGATGTGTCACTGAGTTATTAACAATTAAATGTTGCATATGAGAGAGAGCAAGCTCTCTCACAGTGAACGTGTTCAGACTGTGAATTAGTCTGCAGGCAGGAGGAATGAAAGCCCTGTTGCTGAGGTCACTTAAAAAGGATGGCAGCCTTGTGCCCCTCAGTCCTGTGCTGCCAATGCCTTGGGCTCTGCTCCGGGACCTTGGGGCTCTGGAGAGCAATTTAAGGTGTTTCCAGCTGAAAGTTCTGCCCCTGCCTGCTACAGGGAAAGTTGTGTAAGTGTATGTTTGTTTTGGGTTTTATCTGAGCAACATGTTAATATAAAATGCTGGTGATTAGTAACACACTATGCCAAGAATTATGGTGGATGATGACTCTGACTTCTCATTCTTACTGGGTTTAATTGCAAAAATGAAATAATTCTTAATAAGGGCCTTCACTGAATCAAAAAAGAGCAGGAATGTTTTGAGCATTTCCAAAGCCCTCAGCAGCTGTTGTGTAGGGGTGGGTGCCATAAGGCTTCTCCTGGCTCTACCATTCCTCCCAGCTGTTAGCTGCATTGGCAATTCTTTGAGCTTCTCTTTCACTTTTATTTCCAACACTGACTTTTGTTCTTGTTTCTTTTGTGACCCTGTATGTATACTGTTTTTTAGTCAGGACCCTCGAAGATGTAACCTTCTTCATCCATCTGCAGCGATCTGTCCCGTCCTGCGTGTCCTCAGTTCATTGCTTTAAATTTACTGGGCAGTGCTAATTCCCCTGCCCTGCCCTGCCACATTTCTCCCCCAGAACACTGAGAGACTTGTGGTGAAATCGCTTTGCGTCCTCGTGAAGCTGAGTTCTTTCCAACTCCCATGTGCCCCCTGGAGGATAAATACTTTCCTCTTCTGGTTTCTTTTTTTTTTTTTTTTTTTTTTTTTCCTTTTCTTTTAGGGCTTTCCTGCCATTTCTTTTGACAAGCAATAACAAACTAATATTTGAAGAGGAAAACGAAGGTTGATGGCACTTCTCAGGGTTATTTTCCCCCAGTCAGATGTCCCTTTACATCATTTTGGCATCTTAGAGGTTTAACATGAATGCATGCTCTCACAAATTTTGTTGCTCTGACTGGCTTTGCTGTAAGTGAAAATTACATTCCAATGAATACATTTCACTAGATAACAGGCAAAGTCCACCATAGACTTGTAATATTGGTTAGGAAATAACCTTTTTTTTTCCCAATAGTTTCCTTTGCTCCAGGGAGGTACAAGCTGTACCAGCCAGATTTCTTTTTCATCATGATGCACTGTCTCTATGCCCAGAAGTTTTACTTTCAGGACTGTTCCTCCAAGCATGACTAGGATCAATAAGATTTACACTTTTTTGCTGTTATACTGTATGATTTTAAAGTTTGAAAAGGGCAGAAAAGACCTTTATTGAATCCTCTTTGGTCATGACATTGTGATGTGAGTGCGTTCTGATTTGTCTTTGTATTGAAATGCACATATCGGAAATTGCCTGCTGTTGTTCATAAGGAGATACTTCTTCTGATATGTTTTTTATTTCTTTACTCTCAATTTGCTCTTAAGTAGCCTCAATAGTAACTGGTATAGCAAAGCTGAATTTACTCTTAGTGCTCTCTTCTGGTGGATTAAAGCAGCACTTGCTTTATTATGAGCAATTTCTACAACACTGAATACAAAAATAGAACTGGGGAAAAATCAATGTAAATGTGAGGATGTGGTTTCTCTTATTGTACTGAATAAGTCTGTCAGTGCTATCTGAGCAGTCCCCAGTTTCCCTTCATCCCTTTTGAACAGCTAGGATTCCTGACTGAAGAGCAGTTACCACCAGGATGAGTTTTCTTTCTGACTCTGAATCTTCTAGGCTAAGGTCCTCTGATGAGACCATAATAACACAAGTCCTGCAGAAGCAAGCAGTCATGCTGGTGTGGGCAACGGTGATCCTGCAGTATAGCTGGAAAGGTCTTGGCTCTGCTTAGCTGATTCTTGTACTGTTGCAGGTTGCTGACTACTGCCTTTTTCTTCTTGAGCTTGGGGAGTAAGAAAACCAGTGAGGATACCTCAGTTTCTCTGGAGTGACTTCTCCTTTCTCAATGCCCTACAGCAATGGGATTTTTAGTGTCTTTGCCACTTCTAAGGCCTAACTGGAAGCATCTGGCTTCCAATTAGGCCTTAAGCATGGAGTGGCCCCAGGGCTGCTTTACCTCATGCCTTGTCAACACATCCCAGAGGCTGTGCTTACAGCTCAGGGTCTGCCAGAGTGCAGGGATCCTGGCGCTCAGCCTTTTCCCACAGATAGGCTGGGTGATGGCAGGCAGTGTGCTGGCACCAGTACAGAGCAGGGAGAGTTGTGCAGGGTTTTAGATCTGCTTGGCTTCAGCAAGTCAGCACCAAAAGTGGCTGCAGCTCAGCTAAGGATCTGAGGCAGAGCACTCAGTGTTTGCAGCTTTGTTGGGATGCAGTAATCTGTTTGATCATACCTTAGGCTGAATTCTATCTGGCCAGAGGAACTGCTGAAAGAGGATATTGTTTTACATAGATAAATTTGAGAAGCAGTCTTGCAAACTTCATTGCAGCGTCCAGTTCATTTGGCGTTGCTCACAGATTCTAATCTTCATAGCAAGCAGAGTTGTGCACGGACATTAGAGAAAAGGCCAGCAGGTTTTTCTGTCTTGCTTTGCAGTGTCAGTTGAGCCATACCAGTGCAAGAAACAAGTTCTTATCCTAGAGCTAGACCATGCCCTATTCCAAAAACTTAGGAAGGTAAGTGGAAAGAAATGGGAAGGTTATTGAATCTTAACAGATCTGCGGTCAAGAGTACTGAGCCTGTACATTGCAGCCTTCCCTCCTGGCCCTGCAAGTAAGCAAGCAAGGGGTAGAGAAGGTATAGACACAGTCATGCCTGTTCTCCTTTTGTTTACACAGTTTGGTGGATTTGAGAGACAGAAATGGTGTTTTGGGCCACTTATGCTCTTTCCTATCAATGGATGTTTCTCGGTGCAAATTTTCTTGACCATTTCCTCAAGACAGTATGATGCTGAATCAGCCCCAAACCATTTTGAGCCAAAAGGAACCCCCTAACACAGGTGTTAATAATAACGCCTGTCTCAGAGAAGGATTTTGAAAAGCACTAAAGCTGATGGGGAAACCCTGGAAAGACCCAGCAGGAACAGTACTGGGTCAAAGACCAATGAACCAAAGACCCTTTAAAATATTGAGGACATCAGTATTGCTTGTGTTTCATAGCAGTGAGAATGAGGAAAGCATAGCTCTGTGAGAATCTAGCTGTGTTTGTTATCACTGGCTTCTTTGCTGCTGCCATGGCAAAGAATATTAAGACTGAAACACCACAATAGAAGTTAGTAAATAAACACACATCTTCTCTGCCTCACTTCACAAAAGAAAAGCATGCTGTCTAGATATGGGACCTGAAATCTGAATTGAGAGAAGCAGAACCAGGCCCCATTATGAAGAACTGTTATGGGAGGAAAGAGAATTTATTCCATGGTATGTGGAATCTCTCCAGAATCTCATAGAGCTAGGGAGGGCAGAGCCTGGAATCCACTTCTCATTCTGGCAGTGTGCAATTGCTAGGTTGCAAGTTAATTTGATCTAATTTCTCTACTTTGTGAAGTTCCAGAAGCTAGGCTAGAATTATGTCAAATAGAAAGGAACGTGAGTAACGAAGAATAACATCCCTCTAGATCAGGTGCATCATGCCTTTTGAAAAGCAGAAATTTAAAACATTCTAACGAAAAGACTTCTAAAAGCCATCCTCTACCTGTTGTCCCAGAGTAAAATTTAATATTTTGACAAAGGAGGGAGGAAAATAGTTATTTCAGAAATTTCCGGACATTTCTGGTTTCTTCCATCTTTGCTTGCATGCAGACAGACACATAAGATGCTTTATAAGATTTCCTTTCCCTGATTTGTTTTGACATATTATAGATGATTTTAGATGCAATTATTTGGAAACATAGAGTTCACAGTTTGATAGTGAATGCAATGAGGAGGTCACAGCGTAGTGGTGAAAGCAGAATGTCCGTGCCCATGGCAGAGTGTTTGGAAAAAGAAGATACTTAAGGTCCCTCCCAACTCAAGCCATTCTGTGATTCTGTAATTCCTCATTTAAACACTGAGCCTGGATCTGCTTGTGTTGGAATTTTACAGTACTGGAGATGTGAGGAGAGAGGCAGTGGCAGAAATGACAGCTGGCAGTAATCAGGTGGAAGGAATGCATCCTTGCAGCCATTTGTGGGTAACAGAACAGCTCCTGCAGTTAGCAGTGCCTAAGGTTAATAGATTGTGCAGACTGTAAAAAAGACCCTTAGAGAGGAACTTTTCAAGTTGTTGCTCATAAAGTTTTCTGTGTTTTACATGGATGCTCAAGAAACGCATTTCATTTTATTGCCTTGAGAATAACCAAAAATACAAGTAACTAGGTATTTAATTCAAATTTATTCAGACACTTCTGCTAGGTTTAAAAAGCTGAAGTGGGATAAAAATCCTGTTATCTCCCCATGTGATTGATCTGCACAGACATTCCAAAAACCATTTGTCAGGATTGTCTGAAGCAATGTTAAACAAATGCTGACCTGCATATACTAGTCCTCTGAAAAAATGTAAACTATATATATATATGTTGTTTTATAATGTAATGACTTCGTCTTATGTATGCAGTAAGCACTCACCAGAAGATAAAGTGATGCCTTGTGAAGGCTGACCTAGAACAGACTAGACGGAGTGAAAGAATAATGTAGGTATTTATTAAGAGGCCTCGAGTAGATCCACCTTGGGCATCACAACCCAAAGTGGCCACACAATGGATGACAAGTCATGGGGTCTCACACTTTTATAAGTTTTGGTCCATTAGCATATTGGAGCTAATTTTCTAATAACAGCTTTATCCCATGAAGTCCCATCCTTCTTGTTTTCTCTCTTTGGTCCACCGTTGTTTATGCTCTTGGGCCTGAGGTCTGGATAGGCTGTCCTTGGGTCCCCAGCTAGAGAAGGAATTGTTTTGTCTACCTCTTCTGTGGAGAGTGCTTACTATCCCCTAATATGAAGCCTAGACTTTCACACTACAGCAGAATAGAATCTGAAAAATATAAAAGCTAAAACCTGAAGCATCAAAGCAGTTCTTCATGTTACTGTTTTTAATCAAGAAAGGCATAGAAGATCTTCTGTAGGCAGAAGGCAAGATCATGTCTTAAGCAGAGTACAGAGAAAAGAGAGGGAGAACACACTGAAGTTCAGTAACTGAGAAAGAAATTGCAGGAACGTTTTTTTTTTTTTTCTGAGGCTAACATAGTAGGGACAGAAGCTATTTCCATGTGAAATTCTGGTCTGCATGTGTTTCAAAACCAGAAATCAGGTAGTCTAAAATAATGCCCAAAAGTCAAAATTGCTGGGTGACTTAGGTGAAATTTAACTTGGAAAATGTAAAACCTGTACCTTTTTACTTAGCAGTTTTTGCAGGGCAGCTGGAATTATGGTCACTTTGGAGAAGTGTGAGATGAAATGTTAGCTCCACAGAAGGACCATAGTAAAAGATCTGTTCATCCAAAATTCCCTTGGGTACTACCCATGAGATCTTTTTTACCCCTGTTTCTGTTGAGAAGCCAGAACTGCTGTGAGAACAGGGACTTTCCATTCAGAAAGTAGCTCAGAGTGCATGGTCTGGTCTTGATTCATTTGCTTGTGCAAACCTCACTGCTGTGATGGAAGGAAAATGATCCAATTTGGTTTTCAGATCCAAACCTAGATTTTCATGTCTGGCAATTAGAACCCACTTCCCTCCCTACACAACTGTAAAGTTAACACATTTTGTCTATAGATCTTTAAAAGTTAATAAACATTAAACCAACAATGACATATTTGTGCAGTGATTTTTCAGGTTGATGATACAAATTTTCCACATATTTTGTTCTCTGCTTTTTCCACTGATTTCAGCACACAGTGAACTCCACTTTGTCCTGCCTGATCTGATTTCCTCTCCCCTTTCAGGGTAATCTTCCTACCTTTACCAGTATCATTGCACAGAGATTTGCATAAGCATTGCTGAATATAAACATTTATATGAACAGAGAGTTCTTTTAGCACTTGACTTGTTTTATTTCAAACACAGACATTAATAGCCACGCATATGTGTACAAGCACCTACGTGTAATTATACCATTTTATATTTTATATATGCAGCATTGGATAAAATAGTCCTGGCTCTTTTTCCAAAACTTTGCTTGAGTATTCTCTTTTTTTGTTTGTTTGTTTTGTTTTGTTTTTTAAATTATTGGGGAATAGTGTTTTAAGTGATGCATACTTTTAAGATACATTCTGAGAGGTGTGTATTATTTCAAATGTGCTGGATTTGAAAAAGAAACAAAAGAAAAAGGGATCATCTGATCAACTGCTTCATTATTATTCTGTTTTCCTGATCACCTCTGCCCTGGTTTGTAGAAATTGGCAGATTTATTTAAATCCCAGTAACTCCCACAGCATATGGTTCATAAAGTAGCATTTACAGTGTGCATTGTAACACTTCACTGCTGCTAGAAAGACTTGAAAGTAATATGGTTTGATGCTGTTCCAAGAGAAAAAATAGAGTAAAACTATCTCTAATATTAAATCAACTGCTGTAAGAGCAGATTTTGGAGAGAGGTGGTATTTTCTGAATGACAACTGACACAAAAAAAAACTCCCCCAAAAAAACAATCAAAAAACTAACACATCCAATATTTTAAAAATCCCCTAGCCCAAAAAAAAAAAAACATCCTCAGAAAGTAGTTCTTCAACACTGCCTTTTTTCCCACAGCCTTGTGGAGCCCCCAACCCTGTCTGCAGAAAATGAAAGAGAGAGGGGTGGGATTAATGTGTAATTAAAGGGAATTTGGAAGGCTGAGATGTTGCGGAATGTTAGATCAGTAGCTGGAACAGCATGTGGTGTTCTTTAGGCAGGCTTCATTGAATCCATACAAAAAGAGAAAGAAGGGCTGCTTGCCTGTCTGCTCATTTATCAAACAGCTAGGCTGAACTTTCACAGCTCCACAAAAGTGTTTTACTGTTTGCTGAATTTTTGCTCCAGAAATTAAAGCTGAACAGCCTAGCGACTTTGAGTCTTCACTGCATTTTTGACATCAGCCACCTTGTGCAAAGCTCTTGGAAACCAACACAGGTCAATTTTTACGTGATAAAAGGGAAGATGGTTGTACCTTTGCTAAAACTCCCCCAAAAGTACTAAAGAAATAGTTAAATATGTGACATTGTAATGTCTTTATTTATATAGTACCTTTTGATGTAAATACATGTTCCAAAGCTTTCTGTCATCAATCAGGATTAAATATTTATTATGGTGGCAAAATGGCTAATGGAGAAAAAAAAACTATATTATTTAATAAATTTTAATTGAATTTGTTCCTAGTTGAACAGTTATATTCCATCTTGCAGGCTTGTTTTCCTTTAATATTGGTTGGTGTTACCCCCCAAAGAGGAAGCCTTTAGTGATTCATGTAACAAAAACACAATTAAAATAGATTACAAATTTTAAAAGGAAGAAACTCCTTTGCAAGTAAATCTTCAAGACTTACTGCAGTTTTTGTTGCATGACTGTTCTGGCAGAAAACTTTTCCTCCTATGTCAGACCCCAGTGAGAATCTGGTTCAATCCTGGGGGGTGCTGAGCGTCTCCTTTCCAGCAACGACAGCAAAGCTTTTTCGTCAGGATTAGCCTTCATTGATAGAGGCTCTGGTGACTTAAGGCTCAATTTGCATTCGTTAATTTATTTCCTTAAATGCAACTGGCCCTGAAGAAGTTTTGGGTTGCAGTAGCAGCATCCTTTTAATGTCTGCTGACACACAAGAGTTTGGATTCTTGATGACATCCTGCTGTTTCTGAGTTCCACTTGTTTTCCATAGAGGATAAATTGATTATGAGGTATCTTTACAAATGCCATGATGAGTTTTCCTTGGTAGAAGTGATGCCCCTGTCAAACACCAGAACCTTTTTAGAGAATCATATTTTAGAACAAGAAGTGTTTAGTGGCTGGTTTGTGAAGATCTGTAGAGAACTTTGTTGATCCTGCAAAGTGACATAAGTAGTAGGCCAGTTCTAAGTATGGTGCTCCTTAGTTAAGAGGCAGAACTGATCTTAGATTTTAAAGGAAATATGTTCTATTCCAGTAACTTCTGAAAGTATTTAAATTAATAGTAGTTAATGAGATTATAGTGAAGTTTAAAATATTTTTCCCCCTTTCAGAAATGGAATAAATCAAGAGCTTTATTTCTGATTTCTCCTACCACATATTTTGTAGATATCACAGTACAGTTTTTCTGCTTTTTTAATTTAAGCATTGGTAAGTGTGTGTTTCCATTTGTCTTAATATCACTTCTGTCTAATTGCAGATAATAAGACAACAGTTTCCACAACTAACAACAAGAAGACTTGGAACCAGAGGCCAATCAAAGTAAGCAGTGTGTGGTATTATTATCATCTCTCACAGGGCCCCATCTGGCTCTGGCTTTACTGAATAGGGAAGGAGAACAGGCAATAATTTGTGCAGTTGGGGACTTAAAAGCAACTTTGGAGGTTCTATTGTAGTTGTTACATTATGTTATAGATTCAGCAGTGATCCTGCAAAGGTGGTCTAAGAGAAGCCTTTTACTGATTTGATTAGGAATATTTTTCATACTGTTTTTTATCTCAACTCACACAACGTAAAAGACATTCACACTCAGGAGTAATGGAGCTACTGTTGGAGGCTGAGAAATAACAACTGGTTAGCATCATGTTTCAGGCTGGAGCACAAGTGTCAGAATGCTCTTTAAAATTTAGGAAGAACATAAGTTGACATAAACTGAAACTGCCCACAAACCTGTATTTAACCACCATTTTTCCCAACTAATGAAATCCAACATGCCTTTAGGTGATTAAAGAATTAACTTATTGCCTTGGCCCAAAGATGGTATTTTCTGAAAACAGTTCATCCTAATTCCAGATTAAGAAACTGATTCAGAATTTAGAGTGTGCTTTCTGGGATATTTGACTTTTTCCAATTGTTGATCAATTGTGATTCTACCAATTCATCTAGAGGATACAGCAATGTTTTTACACTTTTTTCTGCTTGTGGACTCCCAAGAAATTTTTCCAGGGGAGCTTTGAATCTTCTTCTGGCAAGCATAACGCCCCTCACGTAATAAAATCTGCTTTTCTTGATTGGCTTTCACAGAATCCTATAGAGTAGCAAATGTGTAGTGTCTACAGATCACAAGTGAAAAACTATGGAAGAAGAAATGAAAATGTGAGATGGTGTGTTTGAAAAATTTTGTGGGTAAAGCTTCTCTTTCAAAATAAAGCCTGTATTTTCAAAATAAAGCCATATTTTCAAATATGGCTAAATGCTGAGTATTAAATATGCTATTAGGATGGAGTTTACATACTAAAGCTCGAATGACCTGCTCTTTAAAGAAAAAAAGAAACTAAGATTCTATAAGAAATGCCATTAAAGACAGATTTACTGTGCTCCTCTAATAAGTGGTCCATGAAAAGCAGTATTTCTTCGATGGGACAAAATGTTCTTCCCCCCAGCTTGATATTTCCTTAGTTTTTATAACTAAGATTTGTTTTTCTAGAGCAGACATATTTAAGCAGCTAATTGAAATTTGATTTTGGGAGTGGCCCCAAATGGAAATTTGGAGTAGCCATAACAGCACTCATCAAAGCCACCAGAAATCTCTCAGGTGGAAATTCTGAGCTAGCCCAACAGCATACTAGGAAAGCATGATAGCACCAAAAGAGAGTCAGGATTTTGTACTGAATATAAGTTTTGTGGAGGCTCATAAAGACAGAGTGAAAGTGTGTAAAGATGCTTTGTGGACACATTCATATGAGTACCTCCTACTGGCCATCAAATCATCCTGGCATCATCTGCAACTTTTGATACTTATCCTTCTGTTTAATGAAAGGAATAAGCACTGCTCTGTTTCCAAACCAGAGCTTCTCCCACTCCAGGAGTCTCTCAGAGGGTAAGACACTCTTCATCTGCTGACTAGGGGAGTCTTGCACATCCAAAAGCTGTCTCTTTACTCTCACTGAGACTTAATATTTCTTGCACAATTTCCCTGTAACCTGCCCGCCTGTCAGAGCAGCTTTCAGGTCACATACTCCTTTCACACCACTTGTGCAATGGTTCTGCTCCCTATCTAGCAAATGAGGGGTTTCTGTCATACAGACAGAGTACCTGCATGCTATATTTTAAGATAAATACTCTCCTTGGTAGACGCAGCACAGCTGTAACTGAGCTCTGATTTTGTTTTCAGAAACATCTGACTGCATTCCAGTTAAGTGTTACGTAAAGAAATTACTTTAAGCATTAACACTACAGTCCCTTTATCACCAATTGTGCTGACCAATTGCTGCCAGTATTATTTTTGTTCCACTTCCCTGCTGCTGCCAAAGGGAATTCAGTCATAGAAGTGGTTAAGATGTCTGACTTCACACTGTTCTGCCTTCAGTCTTTTTATAGCACAGCTGCCTTGTAACGTTGCTAAGTTTAGAGCTGCAGTGGTGCTGTGCTCGTGCTCATCAGTTGAGAACTTTCTGTTTTGCAGCTGGTTTATTGATGCAGCTGTTCTCTGTCACACTGAGCTTAGAAACAGTTCCACCACAGGTGAGCCGTGAGAAGGCGGCTGAACATAAAAGCCAATTTCTTTCTGTACTGTGGTCTGAAACTCTTCAATTTGATACAAGAGGTGTGAGGGGAAGCTACACGTGTGTAGGGAATTTTGCTTCTTTCTTTAAAAGGAATGCTGTATGTAAGAGACTGTTGAGGGTAAAAAGTATT
Source organism: Pyrgilauda ruficollis (assembly GCF_017590135.1). NCBI lineage: Eukaryota > Metazoa > Chordata > Aves > Passeriformes > Passeridae > Pyrgilauda > Pyrgilauda ruficollis. The sequence continues at coordinate 401,325 of NW_024527266.1, forward strand.
TCACTTTAACACAGAAACAGTTTTGTTGCCTGCATATTATTCTTCTACATATCAGACTTTCAAGCCCTGTTTATTGAACTAAGTTGAGGGTTTTTTTTTTCTGATAGGAATACAAAAAATAATTGGAAAATAATCTGTGTAAACTACTCCAGTGAATTTTTGCACTTTGGGATAGTAAAATTAATGAAATAAGAAGCTATGTAGAAAAATTTTGGAGTTAACATTGCAACTGCTGTCTATATGACTTTGAAGCTATGTGGAAACCTCCTCTGTGCAGTTTACTACCAAGTGAAATATACCAGGAATTAAACAGAGCACAGTGGAATTCTACTACATTTTCCAGGCTTGCTTTTTTTTTTCCTTCACTAAGACAAAACTTGATACAAGACTGACCCCTGTTTAAAGTTTAAATTATGTTTAAATTAATTTAAGTTTAAATTATACAAGCCTTTCAGTCCCATTTGCTCTGACTTTTTCTCTCTTCCTGCCCTTCCCTGAGCAATTTGTGCTTCTGGCTCCCCACAGCATTTCCTTTTGGGTTCCCCCTACCCCAGGTGTAGCACACAGGCCATGTGTGAGTTTTATGGCCCTTATGTGCAGTGCTTACCTGGAAGCTTCCAGGGACCAAACTGGGCACTTAAACCAAGAGCTAGAGGTGTTACCCTTCAAGCTAAAAAAAGAAAAAAAGCCAAACTCCTACAGCTGGTGTTGTAATCTCTTGTCATTAGTTACCTGTAACAGGAATGTCCTCAGTAGGTATGGCCAGGAACCACGTACTAGAAATTTCCTACATCACCCCAGGCCTCCTCTCAGCTCATGTCTGCTGATAGAAGAGTTTGGGCTTCCAGCTCTTTGCCACTGTTTTCTACTGGGGATTGTGACATGCACGGATCTGTGGGCGAATGACTGTGAGTGGAAAAGTCACCAGTTAGTTTCCACTACCATCACTTACATGCTACTCTTTAATTAATTTCATTGATAACCTTTGTAGAACTGCCTCAAGTGGATTTGTGTCTGTTTGAATGAACAGATTTGGTGGCAGCACTCTGAAATAGTAACTGACTGAAGAGTCAAAGAAGCATCCAGAGATGGAAACTTCTTGTGCCATCATAGTGGGGATCCAGAAGAGAGTCTCATGATGACCCGATAGGCTATAAGGAGAGAAGTGGAGGATCACTGAAAAATCTGTGTAGGATTTGGCTGAAGCAAAAGTATACCGGCAATGCAATCTTGTGGTGCATTTTGTAATCACTACTAATTTAGCTGATGGGTTGGGTGCCTGCAGCTGAGAAACTAAAATAAAAGTTAGGGAATTACAGAAGGACTAAGATAAAATCTCTGCTGCTTTGATGCAAGAGTTTTGCTTGATAACCAGTGCTTCCACCAGCACCTATAATAAAGCTGAGTGGTAGCACAAACTTGTGCCACAAGGCCACTGATCAGTTTCCATAGCACAGCCACGCTGTAATTCCCAGAGTGGTGTCACAGACAGAGTTAGTGCTGTGTCTATCCTATCCCTTGCTGATCAAAGCCCAGTGCTGATGCTAGGGTATGAAGCAAATAATTGGAACTGTACATTTCCTGCCATTCATTGCTTTCCAGCACAAGCCTTTCTCCCCCTCGTTTTTTTGAAAATTGAAGTGTTTTTAATTTTTGAAACATTTCTGATCAACTCATTTGCAATAAAGACTTGTGCTTTTCAGGGACCAAACTGGACCTCAACAGCCTGAGAATTAGGGAGCTGAAATAACAACAGAAGGGCCAGTTCAGAGGGTCTGTACCTCTGCTTATTGCTGAACTAAAGGAGCAGCTGCACAGTAGAGCTCTGCCAACAAGTAGCTTTAGGATGCTTTTTTTTTTTTACTAAGAAGTTAAAAAAAATGGAAGTACATCATTTTCCTGACCTACAACAGAGTCACATTACTTTTGCCATAAGGAATGAAAATTGGAAGCTCAATATATTACCACAGTGTTCTGCTGCTGAATCAATGCTTGTTAATAATGTATAAACTATTGTTCAGTCTTTTTTTGCTGTAGAAATAATTTGCATTATCAGTTTCCCTTGCCTCTGTATATTTTTCTTTAATTTTTCAAACAATCTGCTTTATAAAATACACATCTCTATGTATCAGGTACCATTATTATGGGATTGCAGTGAAAGAAAACTCCCAGTATTATGATGTGATGTATTCTAAAAAAGGAGCAGCCTGGGTCAACGAAACAGGAAAAAAAGAAGTAACCAAACAGACAGTGGCGTATTCACCACGATCCAAACTGGGAACATTGCTGCCAGAGTTTCCAAATGTCAAAGATCTAAATCTGCCAGCCAGTCTGCCAGAGGAGAAGGTAACACTTTGGAAATCTTTTCTCAGCTTGTCTTGGTTTCTTTTTTTCCCCCTGCTCTGGATGAAAGCTTTGTCTAATATATAAAGACTTTGAACAGAAATAAGTTTAATAATGCCTTGACTTGATTTATGGGGGGCTGAATTACTTCATCTAATAGGAAGAAATATCTTCCCTTAAATAGGGGACCTGACACTATCAGCTGTACAATATTTCTAACTCCCGTGAATGTTTTTTAAAAGTTACATTACATACAAGCAGGGCAACTTTTACAATTATGTGATGTTTGAGGGTAACTTTTAAAATATGTTCCAGCCCTCTAATCTGTGAACACACTTGATGGCAAACTGACAAAAATTCTAATGCTTCCTTGAGTAGAGAGGGACTTAGTGAATTTCTTCTTTTAGAGTAGAAATTCAGAGAATCCTATCTGCCCATATGACAAAAATGCTCTGGCTCCTGTTGGCTGAGCTTGCTAGGTTTCTGGTTCTATTCACATGTGTAGTATCAATGTGAAGTGGACAAAAGAATAGGGTTTTTTAGTACTTTATGTCCTAATTAGGGCCACATTCTTGTCTTTGATCTCACTGAGGCTTTTTGCTCCTCTTGCATTTGAAGAATCCTATTGACAGAAAAATCCATGAATTCAAAGGTAGAATTTACTTTTGAGAAGAAAACTCATCTTGCAGCTAATCTAAATACAATTTAACTGATTTCATTATTTTTGCAGTTGTGCATCAATAAGATAAGGAAAAAACTTGCTTTTTCTCTGCTCTGTGTTCTGGTATTTTAAAAGAGGCTTTCTTAAAGCAGAATGATCTTTTGTGTGTCTCCTTCATTCTTTTTCAGGTTTCTACCTTTATTATGATGTATAGGACTCACTGTCAGAGGATACTAGACACTGTAATAAGAGCAAACTTTGATGAGGTATGGTTAGAAACTGCAGTTACAGTTTAATGATCCTTAAGGTATCAATGGATTTGACACCTCATTTTGAATGTTATATTGCAGATTAGTGGTTCGTGGTGCTCAGTGCTTTTCAGGAGCAAGGGACAATAGCTGTACTTGAATATCTAATATGTGACTGATAGCACTAAATTTCACTTATAATGCTGGGTGAGTTGAAGGAACAAAAGCAAGGAGAATGTTTTTGCCCTCTGTTCTCCAGCAGGATTAAGGTAGCAATATCCCCTTACAAGATGTTGGACAATCCAGTTCTTACAACTTGAGAAGTGTGTCCACCACAACTTTTCAAAGCTTTTTGTTGGGACTGAGCTGTCTGAAGGAATTCCTCTGTGTGCTCAGCAGAGCCAGGGCAGGTGTCACAGCAACAACAGTGGGCTCTGCTGGTCTGTTAACTGCAATGCAGAGTGGTGGGGGGATTACAGCCTCCCGGATACCCCAGAGAGCCACAGCTGAAGTCTCCAGTTGCTCAGTTGTACTGCAGTGCAGCTAGGAGCACACACACACACTGCTCAGCAGTGAATACCATCTCAGAGATGGATAAGGCTTGTACCTGTTCATATCTTACTGAATCTGAGGGGTTGCTGGCAGTGTACGCAGACAACTCTATAATTAGAGCTGGAAAGTAAAATGTTACTGGAATGCAAGCAGGTTTATATTACATTGGAAGATGGCTTCTTACCTAGGATAACAAATCTGGTTATAGAGATACTGAGGACCTGATTCAAATATGATATTCAGATCCTGGGAAAAAAAAAAATCAAAGGAAATGGGTCTTTTGACTCTCTCTTCTGATCAATGGGAAAAAAATTCCTTGCTTTTCTTCTTTAATTCTCACATTCTTCTGGTTTAAATCTAGTTTTGCACCACTGTACTCAGTCTAGAATTTTCCATGTGAGAAAAATACTTGACTCATTCAGGACATTTAGGTGGGTGAGTGTCAGAATAGTTTCTTAAGAGCAAGACACTGCATTTTATTAGTTTTATCAGGATCTGTGGTAGGGACGGGGCTGAGCAGCAACGATATATAAATAGCAAATATTCTTTGCTACACATGGTGTGGTTGCTTACTTCACTTCAGAGTGTGCAGAAAGTTGTCATTTGTGAATACTGGTGTTCTGACCCCTGTGGAACTGATCATATCATTCTCTGAATAACACCTTTATATGCTACATTCAGATTTTCAGAGGTATATTTTGCCGTGTCTGAAATCTCTCCCCTATTTTTGTTTTTTTTGCCTTTTGCCACTTTTTCTCCACTTTCTCTCATAGTGGAGGAAAGATAAAATCCAAAAGTGCAGTGTTTCTTTCCAAAGAAAAGACAGAAAATGTTATATTGATACTTGTAAGCCATTTGCTATCCCCCTCTCCCTCCTCTCCCTCCCTCCACCAAGGCCTAGGTTGCATCCCTTTGTACACAGGGACAGATTGCAGAGAGAGAGAAAGGCTTGACATGTGGAAGCCAAAGAGCTAAACTCATCAGCAACTGATGGAAGTTAAAAATCCATTGATTCCCATGGGTGTCTCTACTGCAGTGACACAAAGACTCCCTGTCACAGCACTGAGTGTCTCCTCACCCTTTGGTTGATTTTCCCAGTTTGTGCTGTGTTACAGTACGAGTCTGTGTAGTTAAGGAATGTGCCCTGCCTGTGTTGCACCCCATTAGCCCACCTCTAAAACAAAAGCTGTGTAAGCATGATCATTTAAACAGAATGGTATTTGTGGCCTTTGATTTTTTTAATTTTAACATTCCTGCTTCTTCTCATGATTGCAGGTTCAAAGTTTTCTTCTGCACTTTTGGCAAGGGATGCCTCCTCATATGCTGCCCGTACTGGGTTCTTCAACTGTAGTGAATATAGTGGGAGTTTGTGACTCAATTCTGTACAAGGCAATTTCTGGAGTTTTGATGCCAACGGTATTACAAGCCTTACCTGACAGGTAACTGACCCCAAATGACAGCTCAGCTGTCTTTGTTATATTTCTTTTCTTCAAGAATGACACCAGTTCTCAGAGAGCTGCTTGCTGCCACCCATATTCTGACTTTAAATCACAGTGTCATTTGAAAGGCGTTGAAGAGCTTACATGTTCCTGAAAATATGTCAGATTTTAGCAAGACTTGTATTATTAAAGACTTGGAGGGTTGGGGGTTTTTATGTGGTGAAGGATACCACCTTCTTCTTGCTTTCTTAATGTTCAGCTAAACCCAAACTAAATTCACTTTTCCAATTCATGTGGTAGATTTCAGCTGGTCTCTTCCTACCTAGTGTTCATGTGAGTCCAAGAATTCTTGTTCATAGAGATAAAGCAGGACAGAGATTAACAATCCACAGCAGAAAGTGTAATCACTGAGTACAGTCAACATGTTTTTCCCTCTGGTTTTATTTGTATGCTCCTCAGGAAGCCATCTTTTTCTAAATAGTCTTGTGCACCTTTAATATTATTTGAATGATTTGTTCTTGACATGGAGTAATTTGTTAAGAGTATTGCTCTAGGACTTTTTTATTGGTACTGTATGTTTAGCCCTTAAGATTTTAAAGTGTCTCTAATCAAGGAAAATGTTTTCATGTTGTTCTGCTCTCCTATGTGCATTTCATGACTGCTAAAGTGAAAGTATTTTACACAAGACATCTGCTATAAGCATAGGCTGTTCTTGATAGGACATGTACATTTTTACAGGATTTGCCCCTCACCCCCCCCCCCCCCCCCCCAAATCTATTTCATTGGAAGGATTAAACAGAACAGCAGTCCTTTTCTCAAGCTGCTTAGTTCTTTCATAGCAAATAAGGAGAGACTTGAGTGTGAATATGGACTTTTGTAATGCATATAAAGGGCCAGATTGTGGCTATTAAGCCATAGCCTGCACTGGAGGGGGTGAAGAAGGGTCTCATTGCAATGGAAGCTCCTGAAGGAAATCTTGCTGACTCAGCCAGAATCCTCTGAGATACTTCCTGGGAACAAATTCTGGCTATCCAGAAAAGGCACTTTTTAGTGAGCCCAGCAGTTGTCATCCATCCCCTGTTCTCTTTGGGTGTTTCTGTAGAGCAGAGCAGGCTGATGACCGTGTTTATTTTATCATCTTGTCCGTGCAGTGTGCTAGGACTACAATCAGAAAAATCTTCTTGGTTGAAAGGGGGAAGTTCCTTGTATCCTTTCTCTCTCATTTGTGCATTTCTAGCATTGCTACAGGCAGTGCAGCTTTGTCTGTCAGAACCAACTCTTAGGATCCTCTGCACAACACTACAAACCTGTTCCTGGGAACTGTCATTTTTTACTGAGGATTCCAACAAGAAGGGCAGAATGAGCTGCCTACCAAGTTTAACAGGAAATTATGGAACCATTGGGAAATGGTAGCAAGAAAGAAGAGAGAAATTACACTTGCCTGGGAAAGTTCCAGTTCTGTGCAGGGCTAAGCAGGCAGGTTCTGCTCCACCTCCAGTTCCCCCACCTGTGTGGGCTTGGCCTGAAAATTCCTCCCCACCACCATCATCACTCACTAAGTGGCTCTGGCCTGCAGCAGAGTTGGTTGTTGCTCCACTTGAATATCCCCTTGTATAAATGTGGGCACAACCGAGCTGAAATCCAAGCTTTTATTGTCTTCTTTAAACAGTTGTGAATTCATGTTTGTAGAGAGTGGGAATGATTTTATTTAAAGTAAAAATAGTGTTTGTAAGTATCAAAGCAATGCCAAAAGAGATGGGAGGTTTTGAACACGGTGATAAATTTTGCTTTTCTTGAAAAGTTGTCAGAAGTTTCAGAAGTTTTTCTTCATGCCTACAAACCAAAATATGTTAGCAACTCTGCATAATAATGAGTTGTAAATAAATGACTCATTGTCTTCACATGTTCACAGCTTTATAGTGCAATGCACAGAATAAACGTGGTGTGATGTTGTCATTTCTTTTTTCAGTTTGACACAGGTGATCCGAAAGTTTGCAAAGCAGCTGGATGAATGGCTGAAAGTAGCTCTTCATGATTTACCAGAAAACCTACGAAATATCAAATTTGAGTGTATGTATTGCCCAATCTCTCTACTGTTAAACTGGGAAGGACAATGTTTATTGATCACAAATTAATTGGAAGTGAGACTACTGTTCTTTGACGAATTAAAACCCATCATCATTATAAATCTTGCATCCACTTAGAATCCCCATTTGTTCATGGGAACCAATCTCATTTAGTGAAATGAGGCACAGTCAAAATGAGAATTTCTTTTCCTTTCTTGTGGATTCTGTTAAGAAATTAATTTTGTTGATAGTAAGCAAACATTAAGGATGATATTAGGCAAGGAAAATTATTAAATAAACCTTTAGGCTAGCAGAATTTGAATACAGCTTGAGGCCCTTGCTCAAAAAAGTGCCAGAGTTAGAAATGAAGGAGATCAAATTACCCTGTCACCACAGGAAAGGGCACTAGTCCTTTTCAAACGTGCTTTGTAGATGCCTGCAGTGCACATCACCTATTGAAAAAGCCTGCTTTATTTCACAGCTCTCAATTCTTTGCCTTTCATGAGCCCTAAATTCCACACCACAAAGTTAAAGGGGAAAAAAAAACTAATTTAGGAGAAGGATTAACTATTTTGATCAGCGTGGAAAATTAGATGTATATGTTACAGAGAACAGTCAGGATGCAAGTTGGAACAACTAATTTCAGGGTGGTTTGAACTGTTTACTAATTTGTTTTAAAAATTAAACAAAGTCTGAACTGAAAATATGCTTTACCACATCTTTTTTCATCTCAAAAATATTGAGAACCTTCAACAGCAAAATCTTTGCCAATCTTACCAGCAGACAGAAAGGGATGGAAAATGCACTCTCTAGTCATTCTCAGTCTGTATTTTTCAATTGCCTTTATGTACAGTATGGAGGGAAAGCTCACTCTGTGACCACATCTAACATCTCTTTGGATAGATCTGCAAATATGGTCCTTTTTATATAAGGAAAATATTGTGTACACCCTGCCTTTTACATGAGCCTCTGTTGCTTCTGCAGCTGTTTCCTCCTCATCAGAATTTGTGACAGGGTACACAGCCAGTGGAGGTACTGACACAACTGCAAGCTTTGGTCATTTTTGCAGTTCCCAAGTCACTGACTTCAGACAAAGAAATGCACAATATAACATTTTAAAAGCTCATTTTCCAAGAATAGGAAATATCCTAATACAAGGTCACTTGCAAAGAGCTAAACTGGGAACAGAGGACTGGCAAGTACCTCCCGGACCATTTCAGCCCATAATGTATTAGCATGTCATGCAATTGCTTTCAGAAACTTTGATCAAATTGTACCTGAAACCGGATCAGAGTTTAGCCCCTACTAGTCCAGTCAAAAGACTCCTCCAAAACTTGATTGCATGAAGATTTAGCAACCTTTTCTCATTTCCACACATAATGTAGCTATTGTTATTTTATGTGCACTTATTCTTGCAGAAACATTTTTCTTTCTGTTAAATAGTTCTTTCTGTTCTCTAGCTCCTTTGTGTAGCAAGAGAAAATTTGCTATGCTGAACAAGCAAAGCTTTTCCATTGTCTTCTGTTTCTCTTGTCATGTCATTATTCACAGCATCTATAAATAATTGCTTGTAATATGCCTCTGTAAAATTGATTGAGCATCCAGAATTAAGGGTTTAGGTCAAGGTTTAAATTAAGTCAAAACTGGGCTAGTTGGGTGCATTTTATGTAGCCACAATTTTGTATAGGAAACTGGATAAATATTTCTTTTTGTTCTTGTTTAATTTAATACTTTCTGAAGTAATTATCCTTATTTAGCACAGTATGTAAATATGTATCTCTTCTTTCCTGCAGTGTCCAGAAGATTCTCACAAATACTACGGCGACAGACATCCCTAAATCATCTCTGCCAAGTAAGTATTTTGGTTACTCATGTTTGATGAATGCCATTTTTACTGACTTTTTGAATAATTTTATTGACAGGTTGGACTTTATTCAGAGGAGGAGATCACGTTAGCAATTTGTCTCCAATATTTGTTGTGGCCACCTCTACAAAATGAAAAAGCAATCACTGAAAAAAGCTTTTCTAGACAAAGGGCAACCCCTGATCATTAAATTCAGCAGGGTACTTTCATGAAGCAAAATTATTATTTGATTTGAAGAGATGTCTCATTTCCAGGAAACAAATGAGAGACTCCATTGATTTCAGAGCTACCTGTATTAGGCCAGTTGCAAAGAAAGAAAAATTTCTGCATGCCCAACAATACATTCCCAGTCTAATTGTATATTATAAATTAAATGCAAATTAGTGAAAGGGAAAACAGCTGAACTGGGTTTTAAATAGACTTGTTCTTGTAACCACAGCAAGTGAATATAGAAGGTGCTCCAAAATGTTTGGTTTTCAGCAGTTTACATCAGAATTACATGTAAAAAGTCATGAAGCCAAATTCTGGGTAGAATTAAAGGGATATAAAAAGGGATAGAATGCATTGAATTCATTAATGTTCCATGCATGTATTGGAGGGGATAGGTTTTTTCCCCTTTCACCTAAAAGCTCCACTTTTGGAAGATGTATCCAAAACTCCAGGTTAACCCTGTGAGGGGTGAAGCCCACATAAAGAAGCTCTAGGGAAATAAAAAAGACTCCTGTGAGGAATTTTTGGTAGATTTCTTCTGCCATTATTTTAGTGGTGGAGACAGAGACACCTGTGCTACCTTTCCCCAAACACCATAGATCATCACTGTGCTCTGGAGGTCCATAGCCATTCAGAGGAAATCGGGATAAAGAAACTACAACCTTCTGCATCAAACCTGGGATCAAATCTCTTAGGTGAAGAACTCTTCAAGTGCATCGCTCCCTCGGGGAAGCTGATAACCTTGGTGTGTGTTATTATCTCTGCTTAACTTACGGAGATCTGTGTATATGACCATGGCCTTGTGTCGTTTCCTTTACTTTCAGTCCATCCTCCCCGTTAGCAACAGCAGATCCCTGTCTCAACCAGCCAAGACAGGGACCTGATTGGGAGGCCTCATAACCTTTTCATGTGGCTGAGGGAAGAATGAGTCTTCATAGATCAGAGAGGGTTTGAGTGAGGTTTGTTTGGTATTGGTTTGATTCTTTTTTTTGTTGCTTTTTTGTTCTGAACTGAAGTTTGAAATGAAAACCAGCAGAGCTGTTAGAGATTGAGGGGTCTAGCAATGGCAGCATCAGATTAGTGTTGCTTTTTAGGGTTTGTGTTGGATGCAGTCAACATACTTGCAGTTGATTAAAGTAGGCAAAATGACTGAAGAGTTCTCTTGTTAGAGGGCCCTGTAATATCCATAAAACATCAAGCTGGTGGGTGGGGGTCCATGAGGAGAATCAACTTAGTGAGCCCAGCTAAGGAAGCGTAAAAGGGGATAAAGCCTGTTTTTTAACCTAATAAAGCATGAACTAATGAATAGATTGGATTGGATTACAGGCATCAAGAACAGTGATCCACAGTGCAGACATCACATTTCAAATGCTGGAGGACTGGAGGAATGTGGATCTGAATAGCATTACCAAACAAACCCTCTATACTATGGAGGACTCACGGGAGGAACACAGAAAGCTCATCATACAATGTAAGAGCAGAATCTTCAAATAAAGCCAGGTGAACTTGGCTTCCTGCTGCAAACAAAGCTCAGAGAAAGCAGTGCTGGTTTTGCAGCCATTGGTTTGCTTGGAGGCTTAAGATAAATATAGAGACATTTACCAAAATGTAAAGGCAAAGCCCTGTAAAGGTCTTATGTTTTGGGGCAAAGATCTGGGCACCATTCCTTGATGCATTCCTTTCTAGTACCCAGAACAGCCAATGGCACAAAACTTGCAGCAAATTCAGGAAGATTTTTTTCCATGAACCTGAGCAAACTAAATCTATGAGTTAACCATTGAACATGTGAAAGTCCAATCTTTCCTGTTGTAGAATTGCAGAAGAATTGTCTTTTTAATGGCTTTGACACTTAAGTGGCTGTGTATTTGAGTCCCTTGTAAATTTGTTTATTAAAATCTCCTTTTTACACAGTGTTTTCATAATCAAGAGCATTTGATGGGATAAACTTTCACCCTGAATTGTGATGACTAAGTAGAAGTCCAATATCAGACAAGCTCATTGGATAATTTAGCTTCTGTCTAGTATAGTGAAGTGTATGGTCTTGAAAATGACTTTGGAGATACTGGCAAATTGATTTTACAATTAAAGATCTTTTGCAAATACAAAATATTCCTTCCATCATGCAGCAAGTGTTGCATAGTTATAAGCTCAGGTGTAACCTGAAGCACACTGAGTTTTGTTGTTTTGAGGCAACAGAGCTTTGTCTCTAACATCCTTCACATAACCTCACTTCCTGTGAACCTACCTGTTGTGTTGCCATCTCTGTCCTGAGAAGGACCAGTCATCTTTTACCCAGAATCTGCCTGAACAGGGAACAACCCAGGCAATAACCACTTGTGGGAGCCCAGCAAGGGTAGGTTTGCTAGTGAGGTAACTCTTTCAGGGAGTGGCTGGGAAGTAAAGGGGTGACACCTTCACATGTACCCTGGACCCTACAAGGTTGACTTTGGCAGTCATCCCACTGCGTTAACACTTGAATTCTTCTCCTTTGTTCAGGGATGGGCCTTGCATCTCTGCTAGCTCTGTTTTCCAGAGAGAGGTTCTTGGTATTCTTTCCTCTCTTTCTTAACCCTTGATTCATTTCACTGCCCACTTCCCTTTTGAGGATATAGGAACTCAACATGGCAGCAAGGGAGGTAGCATACAGTGAGACTGAAGTCCAGAAGCTGAGTGAATCCTTCTGTCATCTGTTAAGTTTTCCAAGATCTATCCAGCGTCCTACCACTGGCAAAAAAATAGTTTTCCAAGTTACACTCCCTAGTAGCAGCAACATTTTTGGCTGCCATTCAGAACATCCTTAATATTTAAGGAATCTTCTTGTGTATGTGCTATTACTGTAATAAAACCAAATAGAATTTTCCTGAATGCTGTTGGATTTGTGCAAGTTTTTCTGTATTTTAGGCCTATATAGTTTAATAAGAAGTTAGTCAGAAATGGTAAGCGAATAGCTCATGAGATGGATGTCGATGAGATGTTCATATGCATACAGAGAATATCCCAGAACTTAGATTTTTCCCCCCATGTTTCATGTTTATTCTACTTGACCAAAGATTTTTTCACTGTGCCTTGTATGACTTATATGGCATCGATTTAAGGCCTGTTTCGTACTCTTGTTACTAACAATCAAGGAAGTACAGTTTCAGGTACTATAACTAGAGAAAAAAACAACAGGTTTATAAGCCTATAAACAAACTTATAGAGAAACAGAGAAAAATCACTGGGTATAAGAGAACCTCTTCCCTGTTCTGCTGGACTACTTACCTCTGACATGATTTCTGCTTTATTCCCTCATTCTCAGATCCTGTTGAGGTATTTTTAACAATCACTAAAGGCTAAACATCTATTTCTCTCAAATAGGTCGTTGTACACGGTTGCATTGCTCCAGCAGCAAAGCAGGCAACTGATTTGTTTTTCTGCTCTTGCTCCCCTCTTTGCACAGCATATGAATTACTTCATCTGTTGTATCAGGCAGTTTTTGTCCAGCCAAATACTCAGGTAAGGAGACAACATTCAGATTTCTCTGTGATCCTGTTCTGAATAAAGGGAGGTTGCCCATTCAATAAAAGAATGAAAGAAGATAAGGGTGGCCCAAACATCATTTCCCTCCTTCCTCAACTAATGTTTCTGGTAACTCAGCCTTTCCAAGTCTCAGTTATACAAAGTTGTAGTCAGGTGTTTAGCAAATGCATTCCTGCTTATCCTCCTGATCCAACAGAATCAGGGAGGTTGTTCTTTGCATTATTTTTGGATAGCCTCTCTGGCTCATTTCCTTAGCTATCATCTCTGTGCTTTACCTCCTCCATCCCCTTCACTATCTTTCCTGTGGAGAGAAATTCCTTCCTCCTGTTATTTACAATTAGTTGTAAATGGAATTGCTTAGCACATTGAAATCATCCTGTAACACAGCAGGTAGAAAGCATCTTTCTTCTTGACCTACTAGGCCTTTTATCTTAGCTGAATTGAAGAATTAGTTTGTTGAGGTGTCAAAGCATGTGATACTTTGTCTTCCAGCCATTGGTTCTCATATATGAATGAGACTTGAAGTTTTAGGGACTGCAGTTGAATGACTTTTTGATTTTTTGTATTAAAATATTAATACATGTATTTGGAAAAGATCAAAAAGCATACAGGTTGCTTTTTGCAACTCTTCTTCATAATAAGTAGAGTATTTCTGCACTGATTGCAATTTGTTTTGAAGAAGAAGTTTATGGACATTCTCTGTGTGTGTGTGTGTCTGGCATTGCAAATAGATTTGCAGCAGTTAAATCATGTTTTTGCGACTAAAGCATGATGAGTGCCCTATCAACAATACTCATTCACTTGGTGCCTAGAAGATTCTTTATGCATTTCTAAATCAATTTCATGCATGACATTTTTTCATCACTGGGGTCAAGGCCTAGTTCTCACTCTTCGTAGAGAACACCATAAACATTTCACTTCCGGGCACACCAGACAACTTAAATAAAAACACTAATTTTAAAAAATAGGTTCTGATTGGCTTGCATTAAAAAAAAATCTTTCAATGACTGCATCACTTTCAGTAGAAACAAAATAAGAGACACAGCAAACTTTTTGGGTTAGCAGCAGGAAAGATGCATTTGTTTCGGTTAAGCAATCTGTTATAAAAAACCTAAAAAAAACACAGTAAACTTGTGATTGTTTTGGTAGCCTTTTGTGATTTGTTTTTCTTTTGTTTGAAACAGAATCCAAGTTCTAAGGTGGGTGTTTTGTTTTGTTTTGTTTTTCGTACCAGTGTATCAGGAGTTTGATCACCTTTTGGAGGAGCAGTCCCCCATTGAGTCATACATCGAGTGGCTGGATTCCATGGTGGACAGATGTGTTGTAAAGGTTGGTAAGGAGGAGTGAGTCACTGATGTGCATTATGATCTCTATTCAGGTAATATGTTTTTAGAAAAAGTAATAATAATTAAAAAAAAAAAAAAGAAGAAGGAGTTAGTAATGAGCAGGACTAAAACAGTAGTGGGCAAAATCTCAGCAGTTTTCACAGAGAATTGCTGACATTCAGGATTTTGCTTTATTCTGCTCTTGTTTATTTTATTCCAAAAGATGGTATTCAAAAATGGACAGGGTTGAGGTTTCCAATCAATATTTCCAGGGATATGGAGAGATGAATTCAGAGTCAGAGTCATTTTAGTGGTATAGTGCTAAGAAAAACATAATTTGGCCTTTTAAGATTTTAATGGAAAGGATATTTAAGCTAGCTAATTCATTTACATACAATCAAATGTAAGGGTGAAAGTCTACATTGCCATTCAGTGAAGGACACATTTATGTTCCTTTTGAGCTGATATGGAATACCAAAGAGTTGTATTTTATTTTCATTAAAGTACATGCAGAAACCTGCTAACAAAGCTTTAAAACGAATTTTCAAAAGCAATCTAGCATCACCATAATTTTACATAGAATATGAAAATGTATAGCTGACTGTTTTAACTTCTGTTACTTCTTTGTATTAGGATGTTCTGTTAGAATTTCAACTCTTCATTCCAGTTGTTAGGGCTCTGAATTAAAGCCAAAACAAACCAAAATATGCTGCCTCTCTCTCTGCTGCAAAATAGCCACATAAGAAACAAATAATTCTCCAGATTACTTGAAATACTTTGATTGTTTTGAGGAACTTCTAGTCAGTGGAATGCAATTTGAAATTCAGGCCAGAGCTGTTAATTTTAATGGCGAACTTGACATGAATTGTAATAAATGAATTTTAGTAGCTAATTGGGTGAATCTAATATTTTAATTCGCATATGGCTATAACAAATACATTTTTGAAGAGTTAATGCTTAAAATGTGCTTTCTGGAAAGTATTTTTCCTAGTAAAATGACTAAGTGAATTCACAAAAATAAAAATGAGAAGGAACAAAAAACTTTATATTCAATATTAAACCTCATTTGAAATAGTAATATAAATTTGAAGTGTAGATCAAAGATTATTGATTATAAATTGCTTCCTTGACTAGGAAGCAAGAAGGAAGATGTTAGTAATTAGGTTAAGATGAAGATCAGAGCAATTTTTTTGCAGTCCTTTAATCATGTATAAAGGAGATCCAGTCTTGAATAATACTTTATTGTTTCCTCTTTCTGAAGCTTGTCTATGATTATAAGGTGGTTTTCTGTCTAAGGCCATTTTGAGTTTGGGTTTTCTAATTAGTAGTGTGTATTTTAATGTGAAGATGGCAGTAAGTAGTTTTTCAGTATAAAAAGAGAAGGTGGATATATGCATCATTCAGCTGCATTGCTGGTAGAAATAAAAGTTTCTCCATGTCAGACACATCTCTCTTTTTGCAGGTAGCTGCCAAGAGACAAGGCTCTTTGAAGAAAGTAGCTCAGCAGTTTCTCCTGATGTGGTCCTGTTTTGGCACTCGGGTGATCCGGGACATGACTTTGCACAGTGCACCCAGCTTTGGTACTTGGATTTTGTTGCAATAATTCCATGCCACAGTCAAAAAAATCTGCATGCCAGCTTGTAATGTACATTTTAAGTGAGAACATTACCAGTTTTCACATGTCCAGTGCTCTACTAGAAAATAGGTTTGGGCTATTGACATTTGGAAATAATGCTTAGACAGATGTTGGTCTGCAAGCCGCAGCCAGGGGAGATGAAAGCGTTGCTGCTTCCTCCTGTTTGCTGTTAGGAGCTGCAGGGATCAGTCCCAGGGCAGCTGGGGGTGTTCATGACAGGAGCATTCCCTAATGCACTTCAGTGCAAAGTGAGCCTGCTTACCCAAACCACTCTGGCCACGTGTTGAGCCAAGAGAGATGACTTTGTGCTGAAGTGGATGAAAAGCTCTCCAGTGAAACACTTTGCCAGCTCTCCTCTTAAAGGACATAGCATTGGAAACTGGCCTTTGCAAAGTGAGTGTGCTTCTTATAACCTGGAGAGAGTCTCATCCATTTCTTAAGAAGTCAGTTGGGATGAAAAAAATAGATTTTTACTTTTTAAATTAAAAATCATGTTGCTTTTCCACACTGTTTGAAAGGGGGCTTTGTCCTCAGATACAAAAAGTTCAGATTAAAATCAGTTAGAAGCAAGAATGACTTGACTGGTGTGCCATAAGTGTGAACATTTAGTCACTTGAGACTAGACTTTGCATGAGAGATGCTTTTTACAAATGCACATTTTTTTTGAATACATTTCTAGAAAGATCAATAAAGAATGGTTTTATATGGGTATTGCATTGAACAACTGCAAGGTTTTCTGCTGGCTGAACTTTGGTGTCCTTTATGCTTTTACAACCATGTAATAGTATAAATTTAGATACTGTCAGTGAGATACAATATGATATTTTTAATATGTTTTATATATTTATAATACATGTAATATTTATTTGTATGAAATGCTTATATTTTTACCTGAAAGTACTTTCATTTCCATTGTAAAAGAGTTTAATGTTAATGACAACAGGGTAGTGAGCGTCCTCAAGGTGATGGTAATTTTCAGCAAAAACCACAAACCTGTTCAGGTGCAATGCTAGTGGAGGCAGAAGGAGTCCTGAAGTTTTGAATATCAAAACCATATCCTTATCCTATCAGGCAGCAGCCTGGATTATCCCAGGCTGCTGCCTGATAGGA
Source organism: Pyrgilauda ruficollis (assembly GCF_017590135.1). Taxonomy (NCBI): domain Eukaryota; kingdom Metazoa; phylum Chordata; class Aves; order Passeriformes; family Passeridae; genus Pyrgilauda; species Pyrgilauda ruficollis. The sequence goes on from NW_024527266.1 coordinate 418,298, forward strand.
TAAGGATATGGTTTGGATAATGTCATACATTTTATTATATTTATTATTTATTTATTATTTATTTATTATTATACATGGACACAAATTTATAATAATCTTCATTAATGATGCTGTTCTTTCACTGCAAAGCCATTTGACATATTGTTTGTGAATTAGAGTTGAGCAAGTTCCAAAAGAACAACCCCTGAATGTAAGAAGCTCAGAGCTCAATGGCAGAAACTTTTCTGCACCTAATTTATACAGCTCTTTCTAGCTTTTCAGAATAATTTAGCTATTAAGTGAGTTCTACGGAGAGAAACAAAGACTGATTTACTGTTCTAACTATTTACATATAATATACTTTTGCTCTTAGCTTAGATAAAAAGTTTGGCATTTTTACTGCATTGGGAACTGTATCAGTGGACTGATTTTTAATTATTTTTCCACCTTTCCACCTTTTCCACCTTTTTATACCTTAAACTATATGTAGACTCAGATTCTCATGGTGTAATTTTTTTTAAGTGAAATAATGTGTTAGATGATGGAATCTTGACTATGTACAGGACAGTATATTTTTACCTTTGAAATAGATTATTCCAAAAACTGATTGAAGGAAGTGGTAATACCTGGCACTGGAGTGTCTGGCACAAAGATTTGATCTGCAAAGCTTTTAAGCATGGTGACATGGACAGGTTGAAACAATCTCTGGCAGAAAAGAAAAGATGCTCTCTCTCTCTTGCTCCCTCTCTCTTTTTTCTCTTTCTGCCTGCCTCCCTGCCTCCCTCTTTCCTGCTTATGCATATCAAAGGCACAGTTGGTGGCAATGTTTATACACCCAGTGTATAAAGTAACTAATTAGTGATAGAAACTCCATTATTTTCTCCAGATCTGGAAAACTCACTGTTGTTTTGCTACTTACACATAATTGCTGTATCTCTTAATAGTTGCTGATACTTACTGTGCCTTAGCTGGGCATTGCCATGATTTCTGTTAACCGCTGAAAATTAGAACCCAATGCTGTTGATTGTTGCAACTACAGTCTCTTGAATGACTTCTTACCTTTTCCTAAAGAAGTGATTGATTTGCTGGCTACAGCTGGATCAGTTTCTGTACTTAAATATAGACTTGAAAGAAGGCAACAGTTTCATGTGAGAAACAGTAACTTGCAAACACAGAATAAATTATGGTACATTGTGCTGAATAGCCATTCACTGAGATGCTGAAATGCATGCCCTGACATCAGTTTAACTCTATAGCTTACATTTCATTCAACTTACTCAAAAATATAAAAATATTGCGCTCATTGCATTCAGTACCAAAACCTTGTTTGTCTGGAGTCTTTCACGCAAATTCTGGGCTCAAGAAGTCTATGCAGACCTTAAAAATACACAGTGGGAGAAATAATAGGAGAGGAAGAGAGAAACTCAAAAGAGTGACAAGGGCACTGGAGTGTTTTTAAATGCTGCATTCAGTATTGCCAACCCCAAGTGTTCAAAATAAAGCGTTAGACCCCGCAAAAACAAAGACATTTTTAAAATAGCAGATCTTGGGTTCTTGTTGTTTGCTTGCTAGCACTACAGTGTTTAGAGTTTGCACTTCCAAATATTTTTATGAAAATACAAGCAACTTTCCTTTTTTTTTAAATAAAGGGTGAATAAGGAGTTTGGCAGAATATAGTAAATACCCTGAGCTTTAAACCACTACATGAAGTTTGCCAGCATTTTAGCCTGTTTTTCTTACTTTGAAGTTACTTATCCGTAGTAAATGTATTACAGTCAGTAGAAACTTCCCACTGAAATACTGTAAAGTCGGGAGAAGAGTGAGGATTTTGTGGAGATTCTTGAAAATCTAAGTTTCAACTGGGAAAATCCTAGGTCAGTAACAAGGTGCTCAGCCATGTCTGCTGTCTTTATTGCACTACTAAATTGAATAGGACTTTATTCAACAAGTCTTTGAGCCCAAAGGATTTTTAAAAGCAAGTTGTCTGCAGTAGTTAAGTGAAGATACCCACTTTTACCCTTGAAAGTCTGGGGAAGCCTGTTACCAGTTTGATCTGCTTTGTCACCAGACAATCAAAGAACTGGATGCTTCAGGTTCACCAGCAGCCAGAGATTTCCTCCCCATAGCAAAGGTGCTGCAGTCAGGTGCGTCCTGTTTCTGTGCTGCCTTGCCCAAGAGCACAGAGGTACATGTTCACCTCCCAGGGTGTGTGCCCAGCTCGTATCAGTGACAACAAAACCATGCAGGCATGGAGGGAGAGAATGAAACACAAAGACCATTGGAGTCACAAAGAAAAAGAATGTGCTCAGAGTCACTCTGAAAGCTGAACTCCCAGCTAGAATTGAATAAGGGTATTGGGTCTTTCAAACCACTTCTGCCCTACAGCAGCATGTTTGAATGCAGTAGTTGGAGCAGGGGTAGCTGTGCTTCATTGTGATAAAAGCTAATATCCCAAGACAAACCTAACTTTCCTGTGAAGAAACCAGTCATTATGAAACTCAGTTTAATTTGAAACTTGTTTGATCTTTTCCCTATGAAAGTATTTCTCCTAAAATGCAATAATGGAATACCTCCACATGGGGGGGGCGGGGGGGGGCATTGTCTGGCAGTAGTTGATCTCTGTTTCTATCTCAGATGATGACTTTTCTCTGATTTAAGCTAGCTGCTGAATGAACTATTATTTTAACCTCACTGTACTTTACTTGTCAGAGTTAGAGACCTAAATGAACGTGTTAAATACTCCGTGGAAGTCTTAAGTGAACAAAAGAGCTCTAAAAAAACCAAACCCATTGTATGATAAATTCCTGTCTGAAACTACTACAGGTACTTAATGTCATAGAGTCTTTTGTATAAATTGAACCAAACTCCACCTTGATACTTGTCGGTGTCCCCCTGCAGATGGGTGTTAGTCCTTTCAGGAGGGCACAGCACAGTATCTCAGTTCTGATATTTTGCTTCTCTTACTTTCTCCCCCAAAATATATCTGTGGTCTCTTCTTACACATGTTTTTTTCCTTGTGATTTGTGATCTAGGGCAAACATATCTTCACTATCTCTGATATGTATGCTTTATAAATTATGGGAAGCAACTCACTTCCTTTCTGTGTAGGTAGTTCAGAAAATTCATACCAGGATATGTCACTAAGGCAGCCAGTTTGAGATTGTATTTCTGACAGAAAATATGTTCTTTATACAGTGGGAAACAATTCTACTGTACTGCAATTGGCAAAAAAATTCAGTGCTAAAGCAGGAGAAGAATCCTTCAAGTGGGAGCTCTCAGCTAGGTAGTCTTCTTGCACCCTAAAACATAGCTGGTTGTGGAAGCCAGTATAAGTCTAGAAATGAACAGTTTGCCACTCCCTGGTTTTACTTTGACCTCTCTTACCTTGAGTAAGAGATATTTCAGTACATGGAGGCAGTCTTATTCAGGACTGTTTGTGTTGAGTACCGTAATAATTGGTTTAATGAGTGTATTGAGACAGTCAATGGCTTTTTTGTTTGTTCGCTTTATTACCAGGGTCTTTTCACCTTATTCACTTGATGTTCGATGACTATGTATTGTACCTGCTAGAATCACTCCATTGTCAGGAGAAAGCTAATGAGCTGATGAGGGCAATGAAGGGAGAAGGAAGCACAGGTGAGTCTGTTCTTTTATTCATTTTTTTTTTGTTTGTTTTGTTCCACTGGTTTCTCTACTTTTTTTGTTAGGACATATTTTTATCCTTATCTAACCTGCTGAGGCTTATCCAGGAGCAAAGCACTTCTATCATGATGTGAAACAAATTATTGGGGAGGCATCCATGGTTAATACATTCTGAAAGAGAACTGCCTGCTTTACAATGTCACTCTGGATGTCAGAAACCCCATTCCTAAGCACTGACTTGGTGTTTCAGTAAGAAATTTTTGTACTGAACCTTTTATCTTAGTTAATCTTTCTAAGCCACCACTGAATTTCAATGGACTCAGTGTTAGTGAGTTCAGTGATACCAGTGGATTGGTACCAGTCTAAATAAGAGGAAGAGATAGGTGGAGTGAGAAAAGACAAATGGTAAAGCTGTTGTTTCTGGTACACTTACATTCTGAGTGCCTGTGCAGAAGGAGGTTCTGAGTCCGGCTCCACTCTGCAATGCCTTGCCAGAACAGAAGCAAGCAGGGATTGCTTTTAGTTTTTTTCTGCTCTGGGCAACCCCTTGTATGAGAGGTCCTCAGTGATCTTCCTTACTTGCATCTCCCATTAATTTTGGCACTCTGTCACCTCTGAAAGTTTCCTTCTCCATTTTAGCTGTGGCTTAATTTACTACCCTATAGATTTATGGGAAGAAAAACATTTCGGTGATTAGGGTACTATCTTACGTATGGTGCAAGACTTGAATTTAATTCATTGTCCTGCAATAACCTCTTGGGATTTTGACAAACAAGTTGCTTATTCTTGCATATTTTCCACATACCTTTAGCAGCTAAAACTATCCAGAATATCCTCCTTTTTTAGCTCCTTTTTATCCTCCTTTCTTTTCAACAAAGAAAGAAGACATGGCCCAAAGCCACATGAATGTTCCAGAGACTCCTGTTTCTTTCCAATGTCTCTTGAAGGTGTAGGAATGCCAAACTCAGACTAGACTCCTAATTTTAGATATGTAATAGTACATTGCAGGAGTATAACACTTAAGCTGTCCATGCACCAGTTTCCTGCCTTTGCAACAGGAAAAAATGCTCTTTCCTTTAAGAGGTCTTCTGAAGGTACCGGGAAGGTTGTAATGGTGAATATTATAGAAGTACTTCTTTCAAAGATTTGTGGTTCCTGATCTGTATTTCTTGAAATACACACCACAGTACCTAACTGCTTGCATTATTTTTTTTAAGTTGCTCAGTGTTCCCTGACTCTACCTTTAGCTGTTTGATGGGTTTTCTCTCATTCTACAGCAGAAATACGAGAAGAAATTATTCTCAGTGAACCAGCTGCTCCCACTCCCTCCCCAGCACCGTTCTCCCCAGCTAAATCTGCCACCTCTGTGGAAGTGCCCTCTGCCCCATCACCCATCAACAACCAGTCCCCAGAGTATGGTGGCATAACAACTACTACAGGTAGGTTGGTTTCTGGCAGATAAATATGCTTGAGGGTGGCTTTTGCACTTGGTGTCCTAAAATTGAGCCTCAGAACATGATGTACTGGCTTGCAAGATATGAGAAGCCTTCTCAAGCCAGAAATGTGTTCTCACTGTATCCACACATGATGTACAGTCTACCAGGAAAAAACCCTAATGTTTGGATATTTTATATGCCTGAAGGAAGCGGGCCAAACATTTCAAGTTTAGTAAGGTTTGCAAAATCCCAAATTACTGGTGGTTCAGGAATTCCTAGCTAGTAAAGTGACAGATGGGTATCTTTCAACATATTTAACATCCAAATATGTTTAAATAGCTGTGGAAGCTTCTCTTGGGACTCTTTTACACATTGCTGATAACTTTCATCAATCGATGTTAGAGATTAGAAATTACAGGTCTGAAGCCTGTTTCAGTTTTCTCTATTATGGCAGCTGATAAGGTTGTTGTATTCTGGTGGGCTCACAAATTTAAAAAATCTGCACTTAAGGGACAGCTTAAAGCTGTGGGTAGGATTGACAGAAGACAATAAGCATAAAACTAGTTCCTTGTTTGGGCTGCATAAATGGCCAACATCCTCTGCGCTCTAGGACAAAACTCCTTACCTTTTGGATGTGGGCAGGACAGTCTGTCTGTATGATCAAAAGACAGTGTTTTCTTAATTTGTGGAAAGAAAGGCAGAAATGTGAGTGACTTTCAGAAGGCATTTCAGGCAGTGAAATTCCAGCTTTGCTGCTCCTCAGTGAATAGGATGTACAATCAGAATGTGGAAACTATCACTTTTGTGATGTATTAGAAAAGTTACAACATCTTCTTGAAACAATGTCATAAAGTGATGATTTACCACACTAGAGAATTTGGCAGTGGCTAAAGAACTAATAAATCTTTCTGAAAAATGTTTTTCATGTTTTCAAAGGCACCACAGGGAAGCACAATGCATGTTGTACTGGAAAGAGATTTAAAAATATTTGTCCCTACATCACAACTTAAGATTTTTCACTGTTGAAGGCAATACAATAGTGAGGAGGGAAACAGGAAGTTATTATCCCTCAGGACAGTTAGACAAGAGACAGATGATTCCTGGACAGGGTAGGTGACCACATGGCTTCAGTCGAGGTGACAGTGGAGGTGGTGAGGATCTTTGACTCTTGCTGAAACATTGATGTTATGTGGAACTTGACCTGTAGGAATTGTGGGATAATTGTAATGCCAGAGCCAGATTTAGTATGATGCAGGGCTGTATGCAGAAAGAAAGGACTGAAAAGAAGGGAACTGTGTGTTCTCCAGGGCCATTGACTGGAATGGAGGTCTGAGGGACTTGTATTTGCGCTGCAGATATCGTAACTCCATGTGACTGTCATGTAACAGTTAACCAAAAGCCATTTGCCCTTGTCCTGTCAGAGATCCTTGTAAGAAGTCCCTTTCCATCTTTCCCTTCAGGTACTGAAAGACCACAGTTGTTCCCATACTAGTACTTCTGAGGCAAGAAAGCTATTTCTGATTATTTTAATTCTTCTTTTCTCAGCTTTTCTTTTTTAGGTTGTTTTAAAGGCTTTCGTTTGGTTGAATTGGATTTTATTCTTATGGTCTGGTGCAATCTCACTTTTGAGAGTGTGAAAATAATTTTTGTCTTGCACAAGCCAAATTTGTCAATGCAAGTAATGTTCTGCTTAACATTAAATATGAATATGTGGCTATTTGTTTTTTGTTAATTAGTAATACCTCTATTTCCCACGTTCATCATGTAGATGGAGTAGTTTTAGTTTGCTTTTTAGTTTGCTAAACTGTGGAATGCATGTTTATTCACTTAAAACAAAACAAAATAACAACTGTGTCTCAGTTAAAGGAAATTGCTATGCTTTAAAATAGGAGTGCTGAAGATGTATTACACACACTCAGACTACTTTACATACAGATCTGTGGCATTGTATAGAATATTTTGAAACAGGAACCTCTCTTCTGGAAATACCAGACTATTGATTTTTTATGTGTCTTTATCAGGTAAATGTAAAATTCTACAAATGCTTTGCAGATCTTGAGAACTAGTTCTGTTGGTCACCATTAGGTCTCAGTTCCCTAATTTAGGACATCATTAATTCTTTCTTGCTTGTGACATCAGCAATAAAAGTTAACTATTAAACTTGTATTTTAACCTTTTTGCCTTCCGTCAGTGGTCAGTACAAAACCAGCAAATTAAACTCTTGCAATGACATGATACTGAGCAAAAGAAAGGTAAATCCTATGTATCACTCTGTGGCATGTGTCATGGCACCAGTAACATTTTATTTAAAACTTTTTGTTAGGTTACTAGACAGTTAAAAGGCTGATTAGCCTCCATCCTTTGTAAACCACAAAGGCCAGATTAATGATTGTTCAAACTGCAACAATATTGTAGTAAAAGTGATAGCTATATGGCTGACTCTGCTGTTCTCTCTTAAAGCCCCTCTTAAAGCTCTGATTACTCATTTGCCAATGCAATCGTTTTTAGATAACCCAAAATGAACTCTAAATTGTTAGTTCCTAATATCTTAGTAAATTATGGAGTTTGCTGTTCAGTTTTAAGAAATCTATGCATGAAATAAGTCATCAGGTCAGCAATGGTCATTAAAAGTCACTGTTCTTCCAAGTCTGGGCTTATTAAAGTTCTGGGAATACTGACACAGATCTAGCCCCTCTCATATTTGTGTGTATGAGTAGAACAAATTTTTGATTCTTTTCCTAAAGCTTCAGCTCGTGGACTTGTATGAGTATTTGAGAACATCAGCTCTTACTCAACAATCAGAATTCAATGCTCATAGCTGCAGAGTGCAAAACTCAAAGGTTTCAATTTCAAAAGGCAACTCCTCTCTTCAAATGGAAGTACTTGTGTTTTTCTAAAACTTTATAGGTGAAGTGATCTGTTTCTTTTGTGGGGGCAGAATGGGGTTCTGCCTCTGCTTGAAGTTGACAGTACTGCTGATTATCAGACATAATGCACAGTGCTGGGAGTGTCTCACTGTGTTTTGGTGGTCGTTTGCTCCATCCTGAAGCAGATATAAAATGCAGCATTGTGAAGCATCTTCTGGGTTTTCTCTGCACTGGTGTATGTGATGGCATCAATGACAACAGGGCTGTTGTAGCACTAACAGCAGTTCCATTTATATTTGGCTCCCCTACAGATCAGATGTCCTCTTGGTTAGTATCCTCAAAATCACTTTTTTTTTTTTTTTAAGAGAAAAGAAAAAAGAGTGATAATAAATGAATTTTCCTATTTTAATCAAACCCTGCATGTTCAGAACACAAAGCAGAGCAAATCGTTGCTCAATCACTATTGTTTTTGCTTATTTCAAAAAAGCAGTTCAGTTGGGTTCAGTCATATCTAAAAGAGACTTCATTTCTTGGAGTTCAATTCTGCAACCAGCTGAGGAAATTAATCATAAAGGACTGAGACCTAGGCAGATATTAGAAAGCTAACTATGGAAATCTCTCACACTTAACTCATTCCTCCTTTTCCACCCACCACAACATTGGCAGTATCCTGGTTGACCTCGTATGTACTTCCACACAGTCTGCAAATCTGTGGCCATCTTCCATCCTTCCTCCCTGTATTTGTAATTAGTTCATTGGAAATAGTAGCATCCCTTCCACAAAGGCAAAGAGAAGTGAGGCAACTGTAGGTTCACTAGAACATTCTGAGAAAAATATTTGCACTGCTTTCTGTCATTCTGTAAATCCAGAGTAAAACCAAACATAGTTTTGTTTCTAAACCATAACCTGCAAAAGAAAAGAAGTATTGCCTCGAGCAGCTGTGTGAGGGACTATCCTGTAATACCTCACACAATTCTTGGTTAGGAGAACTGAACAAAGATATTCACAGCTCTCCCAGTGCAAGACCTACTTTCTACATTTGTTTCTGTGACATCTGGACAAGCACAAAGCTTGTTACTCTCCAACCATTTATTTTAAAGTTGGACTGAGGTGGCTGACAGTTAGATTTGAATACCAGGAGTAGAATGTCTCATCCAAGGAATTTGACTTCCCACAGGGAGCACATGAAACAACTTGCTGTCCTGGACTCACTCATTTTCATCAGACTATGATAAGATCCCTGCTACTTTTCAAAAAAAGAAAAGGAGATTGTCACAATGACTGAGGCCAGTCAAATCACTATATTTGATAAAACACAAAGGGTCTTTTGGCTCTGTTATTACTGCTTCTTATCAAAGGTAGGAAGGTCGTGAGATTTTTGGGTCAATGGCCAATTTTTTTTTGTTGGAAAAAGTAAAATCAGGTCAAAGTAAAACTTTTGTTTTATACTGAAGTGAAAAAGTGGGGAAAAAAACCCCAAACAAAAATTTACCTAAAAATAGGCATTTGGGGTTTTTCACCCTCTTTGTTGTCCTTTCTTTTCTCTTTGTTTTTGCCTTTTGCATTTAGGCCTGTTTTGAAAGAGAGTTGCAGATTTTCTTTTGGAAGATAACACTGGGAAAATATGTTGACCTTTTGAAATTGAAATGTTTCATTAAAATATTCTGTAGACAAGTTGTTGATATTTTCAAAACTCTTTTGTTTTCAAATGAAGCTCTTTGGTAACTGCATAAGTACATCTTCCACCTACACTGTATTTTTTAGTAAAGGCAGGCTCCCTTAAACATTTTTCCAGCTCAGGGAACCATGAACTTTTATTTGACCATAGCAACAGGAGCTAGCTTTTCTTCTTGGGGTCTTGGGGATCTCAGTGGTCCTCTGCATTGGGAGGAGATGAAGACAGAAAGAGTCAGTGGCAGAAAATGCAGGCATGTGACAACAGACCTATCACAAGTACTCTTGGCCATAATACATCCAGGGATTTCTATTGGAAGAGCACCAAATCACACCCTGCTGAAGTATTTCAAGTTGGACTTACCTTGTAAAGCTCAGAAAGCCTTCACTCAGTTGCAGAATTAAGCATTTCCCACCAAAAGAAAAAAATTATTTGCCTGATTTTGCCAAATAAAATCACACACACCTGAAGAAAATTATGCAAATTTGAAATAGGCTTTTCCTTCCCCAAAGCCATGGAGTAGACACAGACCTGGGAATACAATCACTTCCCCCTCTGAATTAAGCCCTTTCATGCTACAGGAAGTCCTAGAATCCATACTGAAAAAAACTGAGTCACCTCCTGCAATTCCTTTTAGCTGAAGAAAAAGAGTCAAGAGTGCCCAGAGACCCCAAACCAGTGTTCTCATTGGGTTAAATTCAGTGTTCTGGTCCTCATTTGCAGGGTGATCTCAGCCAGTATGGTCATGACCTCCAGCAAGAGCTATGTTATACTGGAACAATGGATCTGTCAGCTCCTGAGTGAAAGGGGTGTGTGCAAAGGACAAAGGTTTCTCAGCAGCTGGCTCATGGAACTGGAGTTCCTGCCTGGAAGGGATCAGGATGATTAAAAAACTCAGCACCTTTTAAGCAAAATGGAAAACCCACTTCTTTGCTTTGCTCTTCCCACAAACACTCTACAAAAATAAATTAAGTCCAGCCTCTGCTGCCACTAAAAACAAGAAAGAAACGTTATTTGCAGGAAGGAAATGACTAGGCTATTTCTGTCTATCTACTTGTCATCATTTGGGGATCTTTGTAGTGTTGCCACTACAAGGGCTGGTACCTGGTTGGGTGGAACAGGTACAAACTGCAAAAGGATTCAAGATATTTATTTGCACAACACTGATTTTTTTCTAACCTTTCATTTTTCTGATCGTACTTCCTGCCTCAGTCCAGGCTTCAGAGCTGAGCAGGCCAGCAGCCCTCTCCATGTGAGAGAGACCCCAGGGTTTAGTGCATCATGCCTGAGAAATCTTTGCATTGGTGTTCTTCCATTTCTAAGTCCTATTCCGGGGTTTTGGTTTTTTTCTGCAAAATTATTTCAACACCACGCTGGAAGTCCACAGTGTAAGCCGTCCCAGATGTGTTTGATTATTCTGGATCCTTGCATGCTCCCAATGATCTAGATATGTTGATATTTCTGCCTCAGATATGACTGATCTGTTCACTTTGGTCAGTGCACTTTCCATGATCATTGCCTGTTCGGTTGTTTTCCTGTAACTGTCTCAAGACATGGCACCTCTGTGGATGACAGCCTGTGTTTACTGTGTTCCTCTGGCTCCTCTCTGTCTGCAGGGGCTATGCAATCCTACACATGGTCACTCACCTACACTGTGACAACAGCTGCTGGGTCACCTGCTGAGAATTCCCAACAGCTGCCTTGCATGAGGAGCCCACACGTACCTTCATCATCCGTCACACACCGGATACCTGTTTATCCCCACAGAGAAGAACACGGGTAAGGCACTTCCCAGTGCCTTGGGTTTTCTCATGTGTTTTTGGTGGGATTTGGATGAAATTCTGCTTAAGCGGTTCTTTTTTTTTTCATACAGTAAAAGCTGTTTATTGATGTAGTTAAGTCTGTATTGCAAAGATGCTGGTATTATAATTCTTTGGCTGTTGTTGCTATTCTATAATTATATTATGTCTTAGTTTTATAATCTCATTTAATTCTATTCAAAACTGCACTAGGCCTGGAGGATATTTTCTAAAAGAGAAGGCTTAAGTAGATTTCTTCTCCGATTCCTGTTTTCCTGTGCCATGTTTGAAAAAGCTAGATGTGCCTAGAGAACAGCCCTACTGTACCATGTGTCAGGAGAGGTGATTCTTCTCTTTTGCTCAGCACTGCTGAGACCACATCTGGATCCAATTCCATGCTCCCAGCACCAGACAGACCCAGGCATACTGGAGTAAGTCCAGAAAAGGGCCACTTTAGCGATGATGGTGGGACTGGACCATCTGTCATACAAAGAGAGAGCTGAGGTTATTTAGAATCAGGCAGAGAGGGCTCAGGGAGGGTCTTATCAGTGTGTATAAATACCTGCTGGGGGATGTAAAGACAGAGACAAGTGCTTTTCCGCAGTATTTAATGACAGGACAAGTACAGATAGAAGTACGAGAAATTCTGTTAAAACATAAAACAAAAAAGTTGTTTTAATGTAAGTGTGATCAAACACTGGGGCAGGCTGCCCAGAAAAGCTATGGAGTTTCCATCCTTGCTGGTGTACAGACTCCAGCTGGACACGATCCTGGGCAGGCTGCTCTCATGGACCCTGCTTTGAGCAGGGGGCTTAGACTAAATAGACTCCACAGGTCCCTTCCAACCTCAGTGATGCAGTGACGACTGTTAACCTGCAGATGAAAAAATGTCCACAGTTTGATCATACAGACACATTATCACCACAATATTCTAATATTCTCCATCGCCAAAATTTGCTCAATGCTCTCAATTAAAACAATTACAGGTATAAATTTATGTAATATTATTTCATCTGGAAAAATCTTCAGACAGTTGCTAAAGCTCTCAGTGCTGTTTTCATTAAGCAGCATTTCTTCTGTGCCATCCTCATTTGATTCAGTGCATAACTCACAGATATCCATAACTAAAACACAAGTCATAAATTGATTGATGGAGAAGGAAGGAGAAGGAATAGAGAATATAGCAAGATCAGCAAATGCCCAGGTGCTGCTATGATGCAAGAGGTTGAAAAGGTTTTACTGTGTTCCTCAGTCTTGTTGCAAACTCATTAACTTTGCAGAAGTGTTTTCCCAGTGTGAAAGACTCTAAACTGTTTGAAAAGGTATCAGTAGATTAACTTGAACCCTGGATCTTCTTCCATCTGGGATGTGATTAGGTTTAGATATCTGTTTGAATGTCACTACTAAGCCCTTACTGGGAAAACCTGGATAAGGAGAAAGGGAACATCTTTCTTATCCAGAAATATAACTGTTAGGTGGAGGCAGAAATAGAGCAGCACAGAGGTTTGGGAGCTGAGAGTATTCAAGACTTGGAACAGACCACAGTAGGGCAGTGTCCATGTTATATGTATGTGTGTATATATGTGAGAATTTGTTGTTTCTGCAGGAATCTCTTGCCTCTGGTGTTGGATTATGGTGGTTTGAGGAAACATTTTAATCTAGGTGAATCAGCTTTTCTGAAAGACAACAAAGATTAGATGTTCAAGTGTTCACAAAACTGGGGAGATTGCAGGAAGTGTCCATGCATCTTTACTAGTGAATGGTTCAAACAATGGTGGCTAACACTGACTCCGTAGCTAAGGAAACTGCTCCCTCCTTTGCCTCTGGATGTGCCTAGGCAGGAGTTGGGGATTCAACAAAGAAAGTAGACAGGTTCTCCAACCTCACATCCCACTCCCTTATTGAGTTGGCTGTGCTAAAGCTGGACATTGTATGCTGCAGATTCAAACTAATTCACTTCTCTCCCTCCCAAAAAAGGAACATCTGACTGCAGTACAAGGAGGTAGCTGAATTCATTGTAGTTCTTCAAGTCAGGGCATACCATACTTCCTCAGCCTGGATAGCAATTTACTGGGAACATGGCATTAGATAACAATAAAAGGGAAAGACAGTTTCTCCTCAGAAAGTGCAGAGCTGAGTCTGCAGTTTAAAATTAGTCACAGAAACATGCTGGGTCTCTCTATTTGATGTTGTTCTGGACACACACTTTCACTAGTGGCATCTGCTTCCCATCTGAGCTGGAAAATATATTTTTTAAAATATTTAAAATATCGTACTCCTATTAAAAAATTAAAAAGGTATGTTTCATAAAAGTTGTGGAATGATTAGTGGAAATAAATTACTGTGCATACTAAAAGTGGTTTTTGATGTATTTTAGATATACAGGAAGTTACAACTATGGTAGCTATAGCAACCAGCATCCCCATCCAATGCAGAGTCAGTATCCATCCTTACCACATGATACTGCTATTTCTGGACCACTTCACTACTCAGCTTACCACAGAAGCTCTTCACAGGTAATCTGCATTTATTACTTGATGATAGCTGTTATAACATTTAAAATAATTCAGTTTTTAAATTTATCAGCATATTAGCTGTCTGAATCAATAAGCTGTCTAGATATCGATGGCTCCTCTTTTTTTTTTTATTTTCTAATATTACCTAGGTATTTTTTAATTTTAGTGGAGATCAGAAGTAGCTTTAGATTGTCAGTATGAAGTATTAACTCTAAAATCCAGCAGTCTGGATCTGTTTTTGTTTTAAGGAGTAGCTAAAGCAAAAACAAATATAACTATTTGTATGATTCTTAGGTGTTGGGAGCAGGAAGAGATCCCTAAGAAGAAATAAAAGTGTTTTCATTTAGCTGAAGATGCAGAGGCCATAGTGAATTCTTGTGGGGTCTCTGCTTCTGAGGATACCCATGTTTAGGAATTTGCCAAAACAGTGAGTTCTGCATGTAGTTTGAATAACTTGAGGACACCACTGCAGAGGTTGTTTAATCTGTATCCTATGGTCTCCTACTAAAATGTTTCGAAATTATACCAGTAACTCTTCCACCTCACAAAGCTGAGCCAGTAGGAGCCAGCACAGATGAGGTGTGAAGATCAGATCTGGCAAGAGTTCCAAAGTAATGCCACTGTTGGGGGGGCTTTAGTCCCTCGTGCAGTTGGTGCTTCCTCAGTGTAGGCAGCTGCTCTCTGGGCTCTCTGCTGGAAGATTGGCAAAGGGCAGACAGGCAGAAAGTGATGGCATCAGGGTATTCCACTTCCACTCACACAGCACCACTTACCATTTACCAGAAATTTATAAAAGTGTATGAGGCACTGCCATGCTTAACTATCATCACTGGACTGCAACAGTTTCATACCAGATGCAAATGAATTTGGTAGTGCTTTGAAAGTGAGCACACAAAAGCTGCATCTCATTCTGGTCTTCAGAATCAGTCTGCCACATGGCCTTAGAGGAGTTGTTTCTCCTTTTTATGCTTCATTTTCCCTAGCTGTAAGATAAGAATCATGGTATTGATCTCCTTAAAGCTTTCTGAGACCTGTACAAACCCAAGATGCTCATTTGGAGCAGCTTAACAATGGCTTATGGAAAGGACAAGCTACAACTTCTCACTCATTTGTGTCGCACCTGGTCTGTCAGACTACATGAGGTGTCTGGCTTTGTCTGAGGGTTTTTACAGTGGCTCTGTCTTCAGCAGGAAAGTGAATGAACATTGAAGTGCAGTGTCCTGGGACAGGTTTGTTTTTCTCCATTTTTCAATTATAGGTGTTACCCTGTTATCTCAAGAAACAAGTAAAGCAAATCAAGTTCAACACATTTTTAGTTTATTCATATCCTGGTTAACATGCTGTATGCAAGCAGTAGCAAACACTGAACTCAGGCAAATGTCTTTCATACTATAGTAGGCTGTCTCTACAAGTGCAGATGTCAGATCATTTTTTTGCTCTCTTGCTAGTCTTTGAACTGTCCTGAATATATATGAAGAACAGCTATGCTTTAATGTTCACACTTTAAAGGAAAATTATTTCAGTTTATATGTGGCATGTTCTTTCTCATGCTGCTTATAATCTGAGATGGAATTGTGTTGTGATAAGGCACGAAATGATGACACAGACACTGCTGCTCTCGAGGGGAACAAAAAGAAGCACTTTTATTTTCTGACTCCAACATTTATAGTTTTCCAAAGGTGACAGTGGATTGGAGGGTGACAGTGCCACCTCTCCAATGCCACTGGACAGACCAAGGGTCCATCAATTCTCTCCACCTCCATGAAAGAATGCAAAACATAGGTTATTTACAGAACTGTGTGTGAGAAAGTTTGTTGAAAGAATGTAAACATCAAAAGGCTTAACAAAGTTTTACAAAATCAGGGCGACAGAATTGCACAGCAGGACACAGCCAAAAAAAACCATATCAATGTGCTTGTTCTGTATTGAGAGAAATTACAAACTGGAACCTTACTTTTGAAAAATTATTTCAAAGTATTTAACAGTTTGATATAAAATTTGCTGAGAGTGTTTTTAAAGCTAAGTTAGCATCTGTAAAATGCCTGCTCTGATAATAAGTCCTTTCTTAGCTACTTTTTAACCAGAAAAAAACTTCATAAGATGTCCCTAATAAGATGTTAGGAAACTGCTCTTTTTCTAGTGGTCTTTGTGAGGGGAACATGTTGATAGGAGTTGCAGTAGGACTCGTGATGTTGCAAAATAAAAATACAGGAAGCCAAATTTACAATGAATATATCAACAGCTGCCACTATACTGAAACCAAAGGGGCTGCAATGTGCAGAGCTGTGGGTGCATAATCAGCTGGGAAGAGGAGGCTTTGACCACAACTTTCAAAAGAACTCTTTGTTATAATCTACATTCTGGCCCAATATAGAACTTTGGCTCAACTTTAACAACTATTCTACCATGCTCTTTAGGACATTGTCTAGGGATTAACTCCTATGAAAAAAAAAAAAAAAATCTGTGTATGTGATAAATTCTCTACAAACATGGATTCAGGGAGAGCCCTTTTCCCAGACAAGGATCTGAGCCAAAGCAGGTGGCATGTAGTTGTGGTGGGGTTTAAGCTGCAGCTATTAATAACTATTTTGGTCTTGAAGATCATATCCAACCTCTTTCAATGGAAGAGAGTGACACACTCCAGGTTTTATCATCTACTTTGAGAATTTTGACTTTGTAATTGGAATCTTTAGACTGAGGCTGTGCTGGGGAAGAAGTCACACAGATACAGATATTTTACTATTTACTATCTTAATATTTATTATTAACTATTACTTTACAGATCTCAAAAAGTGCAGGTGGGGGGTCTGGCAGTATAGGCTGACTAATTTCCACTGATGGCTAAGACTCTTTTTGATTACAGAAAGTCTGTTCAAACCTTGGTCTTAATCCACATTTTTTCTTCTTCCCTCACTGTCTGTGAGTAATTCTCAGAACAGTTCCTTACTTTTAATGCCAGGCCTGATTGCTCATTGCTTGACTTGGCTTACTGGCCAGGAGCCTGGCAGACAAATGAAGAATGATCTACAGACTGATCTGTTACTACCTAATTCTCTAAGCCATAGCGCAGGATTGCCACAATATTCTGATGCTACTCCACCATAGTATAGAAGGGGATTGTTTAGTATGTGTGTGTACATAAATACATCTGTACAGAGACTTTATTTCATCAGTTCTTTATTTCTTCTGCTTCTGTGGTTTAGGCACCAGGTGCCAGGGTTGAAAATACACAACAACTCTTGCCCAAAGCCTCTGAGAGGTCTCATCAACCTATGTTGAGTTTAGCAGAGAGTTACAACACCTTCACAAAGTCACAGTGTAGGCTTGACTGGCTTCTGAGCACAGCTTTTATCTGCAGTGTTCACCCTGGCTGGACAGGTCTTAATCCTCTTTCAGGCTCCAAAGTCTTTCAATTCACATAGTTCTACCTTTTCCTTAGACACAAACTAATTCATGCTGCAGTAATTTTTCTTTGTAATTTTCAATGCTAATAACACTTTTAGTAGGAAGAATAAATCTACTAATAATGAGAATAATCTGCAGCAGTATACATTTTAACATATCTGGTAACATATAAAGATTCACATCTTTAACTGCAAGTATCCTAATGTGTAGCTGTAGTGAATCACACTGTAGGTTCAGTTACCCAGGTCTTATCTCTAGCAACAACCAGAAACAGGTGTGTGGAGGAAAAGTCTTAGAAGTAGGGTAAGTAGAAGGTAGTCCTTTCATCAGCATAGCTCTGATGACTTTGGCAAGAGCTAACCTAGGGATACCCTGAGTAGGAAGCAGCAGTTGGAATGATGTTTTTATAGCAAACCACTCTCCATTACCCTGTCTTTGAGCTTTTTTTGTACATATGGACTTTGTCAGGCATTGCATGAAACGTTCATTCTCTTGTTATTGCATTGTGTGCCCTAGGGTTTTTTGGGTGATGAGGAATAGTGAATATTCATTCTCTGTTTATCTACTCTCATCATTCAAGACATTATAGATTTGCATCTCTCCTTCCTCACCTCATCCCTGTCATCTCTTGCAGAATTTAGCATTATCATCTCTGTAGTTTCTGTTGTGACAGGTGCTCTGTGCACAGGACTTATCCAAGGACTGCAGGGCAGGTGTAGTCTGGGGTGGCTGTGAATGTTGTGCTGAGCAGGGAACCTGATGGAGCTGGAGCTCCCCTCTACCCTTTCTGTGCAAAACCTGACTCTCAGAGTAGGTAGGAGGGACTCAGGCAAGAAGTTGCCACATTAACCACCTAGAGCTGAGAATCCCTCTTTGATGCCACACTAAACACAGCCCCATTTTACCTTTTCCCCTTTGCCGCTTCCAAAATGGAACAATCATCTCCAAACAGTCAACCTCAGGTGACAGAGAGTCATAGAAGCAGCATAGCAATGTTTCTCCTTTTGTACCATGAAGCTCCTATCTTAAAGACAAGAATGAATCTATTTATTTATTTATTTATTTTTGCTGCCTTTAAGTTGCATTTATGAAGATCATTGTTTACTTCCATGGTGTGGGCAGAACAAATCACTCAGGAAAATACTGCAGCAGTACAGTCTGCTGTTCAGCAGTAGATCAGGTCTGCACCTCTCAGAGGCCCAGAGCACAGTGTTTGGGCCATAGTTAAAGGAAATTTAAGCAGTGTTATTACTCTGACTCTCCTGAACTGTTCTGGGGAGTGCAGTGGTCTCATATAACTTCCCAGGGTGCAGCATGGTGCACTACTCAGTTTTTCTGCATGCCACAGTTCCACTAAACCATGTCTTCACTTCATATACCTCTGCAGCAGGATTTTCTAGGAGCAGTACTGGAAAACAGTAGTAACTTTTTTGTGACAATGGGGGAGCCAAAGAAATCCTCTCTCAGACAGAGCCCATGCTTCAGTGTCCATTCATGTTGTTCTGGCTCATCTACTTGGGAAAAAAAAAAAAAAGGGAAAAGTTCTTAATCTTCCAGCACACACTGGAATTGTAAACTCATGACTATACCAGTGCAGTAAGAATAACACCCTCCCCAATAACCACTCTGTCATCAAACAGCTGGTAATGACAGAAAGACAGAAATACTGCCCAAATCCCACCCATGCAGCAAGAGTCATTGTTTCCAACTGTATGGCTTCATAAGGTCCTCAAGACTGTTAGCATGTAATTGAAGTAATTATGTATTGAATGCAACAGGAAACAGATGTCTTCTTTTGAGATAATTACAAATAGCATTTTCTGAAGGCTCCAAATGCCACTCCCAAAATTACCAAAATCGCTTAGATGGACTTCAGAGTTTCACTTGGCTTAATTAACAGATTCAATAAGGTTCAATTTGTGGAGAAAAGGGTAAATTTAGGGTGATAAAGATGCCTTTAATCAATAGTTTTGATTATGTCATTTTATAAGACTTAAGCATATTTTTATGAAGTTAATTTATAGCCAGCTCTCCACAATTCAGTAGTTTCTGGTATGTGTTATAGTAGTGGCTAACATGCAACATTAATTTACAGCATCTAGCAAAAGTGGGAGCTAATACAATGTAAAGTCAGAGCCACATTCATAAGGAAAATATTTTGCTGTTTGGACATTGAAACCTTTCACTTCCATTTATAATCGGTTGGTGAGTTGAAAATAAGGATAAAGAGATTATTCTCCATCCATTCACTGTAGAACCTCAGCCTTCACTTCGTGGGAAGATATATTTAAGTTGTATTTTCTAAAATAATACTAAAATAAATTGAATTAATTTTACTTTTGTGGGCAAGGCCTTAACAATAATCTGCTCAAAGTCTCACAGGCTTAAAGGGCTTCTTGTCTAGGTCTAATGGCAGCAGTAGTAACAAGTGTGAGTCAACCCAGAAAATGGTAATTTCCTGTCAAGAGTCCTCCAACAAATGTCGCTTTTATATCTGGCAAAGATCACTAGGCCCCAGTGTTTTGAGTTCAGCTTAAGCACTCTTCATTAAACCGGATGTAGAGTGTGAAAGGTGATTCAGGCAGCATGGGCAGGCATCCGCCCAGATGGCTCTGCTTTGGACACTCCAACAAGGCTGAATAGATGCTTCATTGGGTGAGTTAATAGTCAGGCAGGGGCCAACAAGTACTTTAAAAATATTGTCTTTCAATAGTCTCTTCACTGTAGGGAAAAAGAAGCCACTGAGTCATTTGTGATTAGCTGACCTACCATTACAAAACTTTCCATCTTGCATTCAGTCATAACAGAATTTATTGTAAAATACTGGATATTTAGAGTCCATGTTATTTTCAAGCAATTATTCTTTTTACATTCATGACACATTCATAAACACAGCTGCATTGGGTGCACTTGATGAAAAGGAAAAGCAGCATACTGCATCCTGTCCCTTCATGCAGACCCATTCCCCTGCCTTCTCAGTAAGCCTAAGCATGGCCTCTGGGCTGCACATTGGAGGAGGAAGATCTTTTTTTTTTTGGTGCATCCTGAAGTTCATTCTGGGAGACAAGATTTCATTCACTCTCTGGCACAAGTTTTGTGGTTCCAAACAGCCAAGAAGACATAATGTGGCTTCCCCACATACTGCTGTGTACAACAGGGGGACCCACCACAATATTCCCAGAGTTCATTCTCTTCTTCATGATGATAAGTGAACGTTTTTGCAGTCTACCGATTTTCAAATAGCAAATTATCCTGGCTGAAGACGGATTTCTCTTGGCGTTTGTAAGGGATGTGAAAGCACATAATTCCCCTGTTTGAAGTCACAACCTTCATTTCAAAACCTCAGAGGAAAACTGCACTGAGTCAGGATGGCAAAGGCTTCTGTTGTGGTTAGCTCAATTATCTCGCCATGAAGAGAGAATCCCTGGTGTATTATGGCAGAAGTCTAGGGTAACCCTGCTCTAAGTACACTCTTTAGTACAAGAATCTACAGTGATTTCATGTATAGATCAATAGGCAATAAAGGCAAAGACCACCATAACTGGTACCAAGTAAAACGCTACTGAAGACAAGGAAGAAAGTTTTTAGCTTGGGTCACATATTGCTTCAAAGCTTGAGTTTCATTGTTGTTGGTCATTGGAAGTTCTCATCTTCAATGAAAACTTTTGGAAAGCCAACAAGTCTGAAGACTCGGTTCTTCTTCAAAGGAATATAAGGCTTTTTACATTCAGTATGTAAGCTCTGTTGAACTTTCCTACTGAAAAAATTTTCTCTGGGGTGAAGATAGAAATTTAGATGGTGTTGTAGAGACCTGTTGTCAGTGTTGCCAGGACAGCTTATTCTGGCAGCTGGATTAGCAGAACAGTGTTGAAATGTCAATGTTCCAGGGTGGTGCTGCAGTTTAACACCCCGTTTCAGCAGCTGTGATGGCACAGGTAGATCCAGCCTGTGTGGTGATGGGAAGTACAGGCTAGATAACATCTTTGATGTCTTCCTCTTGTCTGCCTACTGGCCTGTCTCCCCAGGACATGCAGGGATGTGCTAAATCACTAATTACAGTATGTTGGTCAAAAAGTCTTCTTTTTCTCCTCTCTAGTTAGGAGTGGCCAGCGTGTGGCTCTGAGCTGCCTGAGCCTTGTGAGCAGTTCAAATACGTTTGCCAAGGCTGGCCTGCCTTCCTGGCTGTGGTCTGAAGGGAGACAGCCAAACTCCTCATGGAGACATTGCTGCAATTGCCTTGGGCTTATGTAACAGTTCCTTATGCAACTGATTAAGCCCGGGCCCATCCACAGTGGGTAACGTAATGAGACCCCTTGGGAATCTCTGCTATCTCCCCTCCTAGGAACACCTACTCCAGCTGTTGTCTCCATAAGCCTCCTAAATATGAGGAAGGGGTTTTGCAGCCATAGAAAGCTTTGGCATGCAGCTTGCAAGGTTTGTAAGCATCAGAAGAGATAGTCCTGCTTTGGTGACAGCTTTCCAGTTAAAGAAATACCACAGTGTCAAACAACCCAAGGTACGGAAATTTTAAATGTGACACTTTTTTGCAGAAAAGGTATAAAGATGTGAAATGTAGAAGGTCTGAAGATATATGGCTGGCTAAGAGTAACAGGGATCCTCACCATCTCTGTGATGCACATGGATAACGGGGACAAAACAGGGAGAACCATTCCTCAGACACAGCACACAGATGATCTGCTCCTGCAGGACAGGCAATATGATAAATACATGCTAAGCAAGCCCTCAGAAGCACTATTTACTTCCTGTTGCTGGGCAGTCTGTGGCTATAGATGGCAAAAGCTGTTCTGTTTTCCGTCCTTCCTTAGTGGAAACCATTTGTCAGACTTTGATTTCTAGTTTCAAAGTGTCACTGTGAACATCTGGGGACTAGAAGGATTCTCCTCCTGTTTGCCTCCTTCCATAAGTTCTCCAATTAGCTGCTGGTTCTGGGGCCAGACCACACTGTTTTTCTGAAGAAATTGTCAGGATGACTTGTGAACACTTAAAGGGAAGGCGCCTTCCCAGAAATAAAGATTCTTTTGCTCCTCTCCCTCAAAACTCACTTGAGTGAGGAAGAGTTAGGACATTTTATTTTCTGATTTTTAGTAAATAGCAAGTTTTTGAGTAAAAGTGGGAGAAAAAAAGATAAATTAATTCAATATATTTTTCTCCTCCCAGATACACCTAGCACTTTGATAAATTAATTCAGTATTTAAAATCAGTGACTGTTTTGCAAGACTTGCCCTGAAACTTTGATTTACAGCAGACCATGGTTGTCTGATATTTCACCTGCAGTATGATACCTTGTTGTTGGATAGCTGCTAATTGATATGATTTTGGCTTTTCTAAACACAGAATTGTGACACCACCAGCCCTTATTTTAAAATTAAGTATGTGGCAGATGATTCTTCGATTTCTTTTTTTTTTTTAATTCTAGTACCCTTTCAATGGCCCAACATCAAGAATGGAGCCCTGTTTGATGAGCAGTACTCCCAGGCTGCATCCCACACCAGTGACTCCGCGCTGGCCAGAGGTCCCAGCTGCCAACTCCTGCTACACAAGCTCCTCCATGCACTCCACGAGATATGGCAATTCCAGTGACATGTACACACCCCTGACAACACGCAGGAATTCTGAGTATGAGCACATGCAACACTTTCCCGGCTTTGCCTACATCAATGGGGAAGCCACTACAGGCTGGGCTAAATGAAGATGACTGCTATCAGCTGAGCCCACACACTTAAAAGAGTTACAAAAGCTTTGTGCCATGTAGGACTTTTTGTGGATGTTCTTCAAGGGAGGTGAAAATGGAAAAGATCCCAGGCAGATAAATGTAGTTCCTAATGTGGGCAGATTACAGACCAGTATGACCGAATGTTCCTGTAGCCGAAAAATACTTTTGTGCTGTTCTAGACCACTTTTCGGGCTGATCAGTGCCTTTTTTAATTCTGGGACAACCCTGTGTGCTCTCAGTTTGAGTGAGCCAGTTTTACCCCCTCTCTTATTGACAAATGTTAATGAGTCTTACAAAAAAAGTACTGAAACAGGACCTATTTATAATGTGAATTAAAGACAGGAAATTTGCCCTCAGCAAAGCTCTGTCATATGTTCTTCTTTTAAGCTCTTAATGCATTCCTTAAAAACCATTCTGCCAAGTCATCACTTACTCATATCAATTCCTCTGTCTGGTTCCTTAAAAGGACACGTGTTGCTGTAGGTTTCAGTTTACACCTAACTTTGTATATTGATGCACCTTTCTGTTGATCCAGTAAGTTTGATCTTGACAAAAGAGAAGAAAAGACATGTAGCATTGAATTATACACTGCCTTAAGTTGACTGTTGTTCTTATTATATATGTATTTGTGTTGAGTTTGCACAATCTGGAAAAATCTAACTTCTCTGGTCGGTAATGACAAGGTAAAAAGGGACTTGGGGACTGGGAAGATTTTGGATTCAGAGCCACATATGTTAAATATAATGATATGAAGCAATTATATAAAGAAAATGACAATGCAAACATGATTATTTGCTTAATTATCTAATGACAGGTATGAAACTGTTCTCTCAATTCCTTCACGTGGTGACAATTCTCTATACGTCTACAAAAGCAAAATTCAAAGCTGTGCCTTTGAAATTATTCTGTACTGTGTATGTGTGGAAAAATGTATTGTATTTTGGGGAGAATTTTTCTTAGACATTTTCCTTCAGATTTGTAGCTATTTGTGAGGTTTTTTTAGTTTTTATTAACATAGCTTTTTCTTCTGTATTATAAAACGCACCAAGCAATTATGGTGGACCTATTACCCTATGGGTAAGAAATAAATAAATGGAAATATGACAACAGGCATTTTAGTAGTTGTTTTGTAAATAAAATCTTTGATAGCACCCAGTGTGACAATAACCATGTTTATGTCTAAAATGCACATAAGTGTTATTTGTACAGTTGTGCAAGATATATGAAGGATTTTCACACCCAAATAAAGTTCTTGAAAGTAAATAGATGCCAGTGAAATTTACTTAAATAAAAAATTTCTACAAGCTGAAGACCTTCGAAAAAGGTTGGACGTCATCATGCTTTTATCCAGGGAAGGACTGGAGAACAGGTACAATTTGTGGCAAATGGGTGATGCACCTCCTCCCCTTGCCTGATGGATTGGTGATCTTGACGTGCCAAGGTCCCTCCAAGGACCAGATGCCTTGGTGAGATGTCTGTGGGTAGAACTGACCAGTAACTCAAGGCTGGATCTTTGGAAGGACCAGGATGGTGGTGAGCCCAAGCACCACCCAAGGGAAGCCAGAGGCACTTCTGCTCTTTTTTATAATAAATTTTTAAACCAAAAGAAGACTAATCCCCATTGACTGAAAAAGAGGAGACAATGAGATTATTTTAGCATACAAATATTCCATATCCTTCAACACCTTTAGGGACAACACTGTTACCCTAATTTCAAGAGCTCAGGCATACTGTTCAGGAAGGAGGAGGGATATTGGACACAGTGTGAGACCCAGAAATAATAAAACATTTCTGAGTGGTGAACTGCAACATCCTGCGTGTCTTGGGAGAAGAAATTCTGACCAACAGCAGTATCACAAAGCTGCTTGTAAAAAAGAGCCAAGAAGATCATCAGTCAAACAGGGCTTGGAAAGTCTTTTGCAAAAAAGCCTCCACAGTCTTTCTTTTTTTTCTCTTTTTTAAAAAATTAATTTAGAAACTTGCGTTGATGCCTCAGGAGTGCGCACTTCCAACTACCATTGAACTGCTTCCTGATGAGGGCTTTGAAATTCAAAGCAGACATTCATGGGGGGCAGTGTATAGAATGGTGGAACAGAGGCCACCTCCCGCATGAGAAGAGCTGCGAAGCAAAGCAGGACTCATCCTGGGCCACTGCAGCTCAGAGCCCGCCACGGCAGCTTTCAGTGACCGGCTGTGCACCCGGATGCGAGTGCAGCAGCTCGGGAGAGCACCATAAGGTAGAGTGTCTGGTGAGGGGCAAGAATGTCTCAAATCATCCCAAACTGCCAAACCTCCTGAGTCAGAGTCTGCAGGCTGGTATTTAATTCTCTCCCTTGACCATGGAAACTAAAAGTTCAGTTTTCTTGCCTAGCCATGCATTTATGTGCATATGAAGTAAATATGTGACTATGCAAATATTGCTGATGAAACTTTTATACCACATTCTGAAATATTCAGTCTCAATTGCAGTTTCCCTTCTGTCATTTTTTTCCTATTTTCTTCTTTCTTTCCTATCTTTCCTCTCTTTTTTCTATTTTTTTCTCTTTTCCTTTTCATGTTCTCTTTTTTTTTTTTTAATTTCTTGCTTACATTCTCTTTTTTCCTAACAACAAATACACATTTTTATAAAGATGTGATCTTTTTCACAGGCTAAGACATATAATAAATGACAGATATATAATATATACAGTAGAATAGAAACTAGTATTATATATTACAGCATAACTGACATAACACATTTAATATTTTTAAATAGATCTACACACACACAAATATATATATGTATGTACGCCTATAAAAATCCACTACAATTCTTCAAGATTTTTCATTACCAGGTAGAAAAAAGACTCAGCGGGGGAAGAGCAGTGAGAACTCCATTCAGTAGAATGAATCCTGTTTTTGTCAGGCTACCTCTTGCTGCTAAGGTCACTACCCTTTGACAAAAATGGCCTCTGACCTCCCCAGCCCCACAATTCTGTTGTGACTGACCCTGAAACCCATGAAATTCAGGGGCAGACATTGCTTTGGAAAGTTTAGATAAAGCTGACTAACATGGGAAGGGCTCGTGGTATGCACCCATCTGAAAAGGTCTGGCAGTTCTTTGGTAGAGGATGCAATTTATTCTGTCCTTCTCTTTCATTGAAATCCTAATCCTTCATATGCTACATAAAGTGGAAACTAAAACATGCTGATGATGAATAACAATGTGCCTTTAAAGGGCAGTAACAGTTTCCTAATCTTTATTTTTCAGGTATTGTTAAAAAAAAAAAAAAAAAATTGGCCGTGTGCAAGTAAAATGAGTGTTTTGCTGTGCTGTGAAATAAATCTAAGCAGGCTTATACTTTTTTATAGAGTTGTAAATCTAACAAGCAAAAGACTCTGTTCATTGGGTTTCTCTCCAAAGCTCCATTAGTTTACAGATGGATCCGACTCAGAATAAACGGCTGCACACTGGATGGCTGGATTTTGTTACTCCTTGTAGTCCAGTGACTGTGCTGTTCTGGATTTATATCTCAGTTCTTGTGGCAAGAAACCCCTGAGGAGGAAATTCAGGTTCTGGTTTGGGTCCGCATCTTGCACACTGCAGACAGGCACGGTGACATCGGAGCAGCTCTGGGCCCTGTCCGTCTGCAGGTGCAAGCTCCTGGCGTGTTCCGCTGTGGGACCGGCCATTTGTGCGATGAAAGGTTTCTCTTTCTCACGGATTCCTGAATTGGAGGAATAAAGATTTCAAGGAGAGACCGGCCACAGCTCCGCGTGAACATGTATACGGGGTGGGTTTTGTTAACTTCAATATAACATCTTCTGCTATCTGGACAATGAATTTCAATTACAGGGGACCCTGAGTATGGAAATATTGTGGATGTGCTTGGAGTGGTTTAAACACGCAGTCTTGCAAAACCTTTATAGAGACACGGTTCACCTTTGCCTGGCTCTGCCGATGCACCTTCCCCTCCTGCCACCTCCTGAACAAAACGCAGAGTTTTCGTGTACCACCATTGCTGTGGAGGGTTAGACTTGAGACTGGTTTTGCTGCCAGGCGCTGTGGCGAAGCCCCGCTTCAGGGAACAGTCACAGACTTCGCCCGCGATGGGAGCCCAAAAGCTTAAGCCTAAAAGCTTAAAAAAAGCAGCCAGCCGTGGTTGTGGCAGCCCTTCGCCTTGGGTCTGACACGGTGTGCAGAGGGCAGGTCACAGAGAGCACACAATCGGCCAGGCCTAAGGAGGCAGGGAAGGGCCGGGCACTGCCCTGCGCCGCCGACCGTCCCGACAGCGCGCTACCGCCGCTCCTGCCAGCGAGAGCTCTCGGCGCTGTGGGCACGGACTGCAGCACCCATCGTGCCCCGCGGCCACAAAGCACGGCACGCCCCGCCGGCCGCCGCTCCGTTGGCATGCTGGGAGATGGAGTCCTCTCTCCGCGATAGCAGGCCGGCAGGATGGCAGCCAATAGGAGGGCTCGGGAGTGCGCGCCGCCGGCCCCTCCAGCCAATGGCACGCGGACGCTGCCTGCCGGTCCTGGCGGCTTCCGCGGGGAGCGTCGGGCGCGTCAGGGGGCGCGGCCGCTGCCGGCGGCGCCGGGCGGGACGGGACGGTCCGGTCGGGTATGGAGCGGGGCGCCGGGCCGGGCCCGGAGCTGGGCGCGGTGCTGGAGGCTGTGGAGGGGCGCGGCGGCGGCGCCGGCGACGAGGCGGTGGAGCGCGTCCTGGCATGGTACAACGAGGAGGTAACGGGTCCCATCCCCCTCCCCTCTGCGCCGCTCCCCCGGCGGTGTCGCCGCCCCGCCCCGCCTGCCGTCGGCGGCGCCGCCAGCGTCGTCCTGGTCCTCCCCGGACTAGGCTCTGCAGCGGGTCCCCAGCGCTCCCCGCTCTGCCGCCATGCCCCCTGCCCCCAGAGCCCCTGCCCGGCGCAGCCTCCCGCCCGCAGGCCGCGCAGGGCGCCGCGGCAGCGGCTGCAGGAGAGCCGGGGCAGCGGCTGCAGGAGAGCCGGGGCAGCGGCTGCAGGAGAGCCGGGGCAGCGGCTGCAGGAGGGCACAAGGGAGCACAAAGCCCATTGCCAGGCTCGGGCCCCGGCGCGTTCGGTCCTGCGTTCTGCGCGCCTCGGTGGTAGTGTGGGTTATCGGTGATGGGCTGTTCGAGGAGCTGTTCGATAGCGTTCATTTGAGTCATAAGTCTTTTAATTACTCTACCGCTAGGCAGGGGCCGGACAGAAGAACACTGAAGTCTCTCGGTACCTGCCCACCTGCCTGAGGTGCTGCCCTTTGTGGGCAGCCCTTTGTCACCGGGAATGGAGAGGGCTTTCCATCGCCTGGACAGCGACCGTGTCAGTGTGCAGGGCAGGAGGTGTGTGTGAAATGGGCTGATAGACCCCGCTTCATTTTTCCGTGTTTCTGGCCAAGCAAAGCGAAAGGGGAAAACAGCTTAGAGCAGGTCGAGCTTTTAATGCTGGCAGGTATGAACAAGTAGTAAGGGTCTACTGCTTTTGCAGTCTGATGTGGGTATGTTAGTCAAGAAGCGGTTTCCTGCTGATGTAGGGAGGTGAAAATCAGAGTGAAAATACATGTTGGGTGAATCTTTTATTTCCCCCTCCCCCTTTCTGATTTTGACACTTAGATTGTAGTAGAGCAGCACAGCCCATTCTGAAAGATTACATCTCAGCCCATCAGGTGTCTGCCGTTTGTATAGGTGCTTGTGTGACTGGTAAACAAGTCTCTAAAAGCTGGTACTGACTCAGAGTTTGGCTTTGGCTGTAATTTAAATGCAGTCATGTTGAACTAGTTATTGACTGAAATTTAGTAATCTGTTACAGGAACAAACATTCAAATCTTTAGTTAAAGTTTTGTTAAATCGCTTTGTGATTAGGGGAGAAGCCAAATGAACGTGGATGTGGTGTAGGTATTCAGCCTCTAAGGGGTGTCTTGAAATTTGCTATTTTAAGTGCAATATGTTTTACACCTAACAATGGCAATCACTGATTTCTTCACTCAAACTTGGGCCTGTAGAAGAACCTTGAGTAACAGTCTTGACATAGGCTGCCTTTGTGCAGGTGAAATTCAAAGGCAGAGACTGATGCAGCTGCAGGGCACTCTGTCTGAAGGACTGGTAGATCAGGAGTTCATGGACACATCTGTTTTAACTTGCTGACCTCTAAGGTACAGAGGAAGGATTCTGATTGAGGGACCTTTTGTCTCTGGCCTTACTCTTCAAAATGACCCTGTGTTAAATGTGTTCTGTCAAAAAGCATGCACAAGCATAATTTCTTAATTTTGCTATACTGGATTTTATGCCTTCTCAGCAGCTTTCCCAGATGAATTATTTAGGCTTGAGTTGAATCCTCAAGGACAGAGTGAGAGCTCGTGCATCTTGTGTTCTGACATTTCAAGTATTTGCATGAGGTCTTGGAGTTAAGTGTGTAGCTAAATACTTCTTTTGGAGTGGGTGAGAAACTTTAATGCTGTCTCAGTATGACGTTGCTCTTACTGCATTTCTTGTTCAAACTTTTTAATCCTATTTCCTCCATCTCTTTTTTTGTACACTTTGTTACTGACACTTTGTCTATGGGCCAGCAAAAACTGGACAGAGTACTCCAGGTTCCAGAGCTTTAGGTTTCCGTAGTTTTTTTTCCAAATAATGAATTAAATATGCTTTAGTTGAAAAGAAAGGATGGATCAAGTGTAGTTCCAAGGTGAAGGTGTCTATAAAATAACCATAATGAGAGAAATTAATAGGTCTGTAGGTGCTTCTCTGTGCTGTCCTGTTTGCAGTGATTATTCCAAATATCTGTTCCTCTACTGCTTAGGCTTGTTCTCACTACACTGCTTTTGTAAGCTTGCAAAAATGTTCATGTGCAAACATAAAGGTTGCTTTCTCTTGGTTAATTGCTCATCATTCGATGCTCACCTGTTTTTGATTGACATGTTGCTGAACTCCTGTGGTCCAGTTGGGAGCCCTGAAAGAGAGATGAAGGGAATGATTCTTCTAACATCCTCAAGGCTCTAATTGATGTTGGTAACCTTTGGTGGCTGGGTAGATGTCCAAGGCCTTTCTGTGTAGTTGTAAGCTTGGGTCATGGAAGGTAAGAAGACCCATGAATGTGCTATGGAAAGTCACTTTTGTTTTCCAGTCACTTGGATGATGTAGCAAGCTGCATGTTAGAAGTAAAAATTGAGATTTTTATTTTTTTTGAAGCTGTTCATCATGCTTGATCATTTAGATTGGAAGTTTTAAAATGTTAAGAGAACTGTCTGGTATTAGTGTTGTTTTCTTTGTCTGCTATCAGTGAAATATTACTCATCATTCTTCAGGGTGCTAACATGGAACTAGGCCTGCCTGATATTTGAAGTGTTTAATAAAAAATAAAGACTTGTAGTTAGACCATGTCTATCTTTTGTTTAACTGTAGCAGAGAAACAAATACCTTGGTAAGGTGTTTTGGAAGCTGCCAGAACACAGAAACTCATAGTTTTTGCAGCAAGGCTTATTTGATTTGTACTATTTGTTTTCTGGGCAAGATGATGCCATGGTGCTTCTGGTTTGGAACAGTCAGAGCAGTCAAAAGCTTTTAAGCAAGATCTGCTTGGGGAAGAATCTGGGTAATGAGGTATGTGTAAAACACAAGGCAATCTCTCATTTTTCACCCTGTCAAATGCCATGTGTGAGGTGGTTGACTCACATCCCACAGAAAAAAAGCTTGTTCTGCACCAGTAGTAATTGTGAAACTCTTCTTTGGAGTCACTTACTGAAGCTCTTGCTGTTGGGGAGGATGGGAAGAGGAGGGCATGGTTGTAGCCTCATTATGTGAGGCTGGGTTTAACTCCAGACTCCTGGAGTTTTGAATAGTTTTGCAGGTATTACATCCTCAGCAGCTGCTTGCTGTGCATGTAACAAACACAAACTCTTGTCTTTGCTTACAGAATCGGGCCACTTTCAGGTTTGACCCTGCAGATGAAGACAAAAGAAAGGTGAGTAAAATAGGCTGTTGAGCTGCATACCTCAATGTAGAAGTTAAAAGAGTAAAGGCAGTCTCTCAACTTAGCTGTCATTGAAATGGTGCAAGCAGTGGGTATGAAGTTATATTTTAATTGTTGCTTCTTCAGTCCAAGAGACATGACAACTACACATTCCCTTTTTTCTCTGAAAGAGAAATTCCTCTAGCAAAGCCCCCAGTGTTAAATGAAAGTAGTTACAGAAAAGCCTATAAATGATTTTGCTGGGCACGGATTTGAGATGAGGTGTAAGTGTAAAGATAGTCTTTACACTTATTTGAGGAGGAATAAGTGTAAAGATACTCTTCTGTATCTACTGAGGTAAAATTTTGCCATAGATTTTTCAGTTTTCTCTCTTCTCAGCAGGTAACAATATGACAGATGTATTTCCTGTCTATGTGAGATGCTTGAAGAACACTAGGGATTAAGATGAAGGGATAAGTACAGAAGAAAGCTATTAAGCTGTAAGGAAGACAGGGTTGCAAAGGCCTATTATTCCAAAGGTGGCTGTAATTGGTGAGATGTGGTACGTGCATGTCAGGTGTCAAAGCTGGGAAACGTGAATTGAGTTGTCCAGGTGTGGTAGGGCTTAGCACAGCCCTTGGGATCCATTCACAGCTTCGCATTTAAAGCTTGGACATGGAATTTTGTACATTTTCCTGTTGTTATTTTTAGGGTGTAATATGTAATAACAAGCCCCTTCCTTTCTGTTGTGTAATTAGCTTTGGGGCTGATTTGCATATTTATTCAGAAAACATTCATTAGTGAATGAGGATGTGTCTTTCTGCTATGTCTGGAGCAAACTCATAGCTTGAAATCAGAATCGCAGGGTTCCTACAAGGATAGCTTGTCTGAAATTGGGCACACATTGTTTCATTCCATGATCTTATGCTAAATCTAATTATTTTAAGGTGTTATTTTTTTTTTCTGATAGAAATGGATGGGATGATAAGCCTGTCAGTCTTTTGCATTTGCAAACCCATCAGTTGTTTGTACTGTAATCTTCAGTTGCAATTCCTTGTTACACAGAGGACTCAAAGACCTCTTAGCTTTGCTTTATCTATGGCTTTACTGTAAGCTGACACTCAGTGATGTGGTGATGGACTGTGTGTGTCTCTTCTGATCTGTAGAAGAACTCAGCTGGTATCTGGACTTGGTGCTTACCTCTGTTCCCTCACCATCCCTCTCATCACTTTTTACACTGTGCTTGAGCCAATGTCTAGTCTGAAAAATTGATTGCCAGCTGCAGAACACAGGAAAGGGTAAGAAAGCAGAGGCCAAATTGGCAAAAGCTAAATAAAGATAATGATCTTGGAGAGGTGAATATAAGTTACACAGTATGAGCATTTTTTTTTAAGCAACCCATACACACCAGTGACATGCTGAAAATACAAAAGATAGAAAGGCCAAAACTATGGCTTGACTGGTTAATTGGACTGAGTAAATTGCTCTGCAGTGATATATGACTATCAAAACATGATGGTTTTAGGCTGTAACTGAAGTAGATCAGCAGTGAGTTTGTGATACTGAATTCCAGGAGGAAAGTAGGTTGTGTCCTCTGGAAGACAGGAAGAGAGGTAATGCTATCAAGTTTGTCTATCTGAACATGGCCACAGGACTGTAATGCATCACAGGGTGATAAAAACACAAGATTATAATGTGAGCTGTCCTTGTATTTGTCCTGGTTGTTTGTTTAATGATGTATGTGTCTGCCTTGGCCTATCTGTGGTGAATGTTCTGGTTATAAATCAGATGGTAATCTATGTTGTACTGTAAGATCCACTCAGATACCTGGCGCATCAAGTCAGTGCCAGTCCTTCTTAACTTGTTATATACTAATAAAAAATACAAATTATGGAAGCCTGTTTTCAGTTTCTGTGTTTAAATAGTATAGGAATTGCCAACCAGAAGTAAATGTGTTCTGGAATAGCAGCTGAAATAACGTCAGTGGTGTTGTTTCTGAGGAGCTTAACGAGCTCTTAGAAGTCTAAAATATTTGTCTCAAGCAGTCAAGAAGTTTTTGGCGGTGTTTTGCTGGAAAAAGTTGAGTCTTCAGAACTGCGACACTTCACAGCACCGTGGCGTGGTTGAGACAAACAGTTGGTTCTTTAGGTCTGTTCTGGAATCCACTCCAGAAAAGTGATATGTATTAACTTGACCAGGCAGTCACCTTGGAGAGAGTTGTCAGGCGTAGTTTCTCCCTCTCTCTGGCACAGCAGGTGCTTCAGCTCAAGCTCATGTGCTAATACAAAAAGGAAAGGGTTTTTTGGACCACTTGATCCTTATTTAATAGCTTTGCTCTCCATTATTTATACTTTGTTGGGGCCAAATACTGTTTCTGAAGTAGCAACACATTTGTGCTGTTTACAGACTTCAGATGGTAAGAAAATTACAGTGCTGTTTGTGCCCTGGAAGTGTCTCTCAGCACTGATGCCTGGCTGGTCATAGCATTCCACAGCTGGAAGTTGCCACGGCACCATTTGCTGTGATATAGCAGATAGTAAATCTGTCCAAGATGGCAAATAGGGCTTTTTAATTTGGATGAGGGCACTGAGTTTGCAAGAGGAAGGGGAAAAAAAGGAAGCAGTAGCCAAATGTAAGAATATGACTTACAAGCCATATTCTTACCTGACATGACTATTTCCTCTTCAGCTCCATACCTTTCTGTCTGTTTCACCTCTTGTAGTACTTGCAGCATCTGCTGTATTAAGTCCAGCTTACTGTGGTGGGTCTTTTAATAGAAATCTTCAGAATTTGAGACCAGTGTTCTTGATTTATTGTCTAGGTTCAATTTGAACATGATGGATCTAAAATTCAGTGGGAAGAAAATCACCCAAAACAGTCTTTTCCCCTTGCATTGCTGAGTGTTTTCAAGGTGTTGAAATAGCTGGTGGTAAATCATATCAAATGTATTGTGGGGCTTTCTCTACCAGTTAAATTCATGATGTGGGGAGATTCTCTAAGTCTGTGGACAGTATGATATTTTAACTCTGGAAGGAGTGAAGTACATTGATGGAGCAAGATGCTGTCACACTAAATCTTAGAAGAACCTCATTCTTAAGTTAGTGCTGTTGATGCTGTGATGCTTCAGGGATCTGAAGGTTCCTTCAGCCGCCAAGGCACAGTTTTTCTCCTCCCAGTAAATATGGGGTAAGCTTTTCAAGTCTATTAATGAGTGTCCTGTAACAATATTAAGCTCAGGTTCTCCTGTGGGCACATTGTGTGGTATCTTAGTCATTGTTGCTACTGTTCTGACTTTACCAAAACCCCTAAAGGGAATACCAGTCTGTAAGAAGAAAAAAGTACCTGCGTTAATACTGAGCATTTGTTCTAATTCCCTCTGGTCCTGCTAGTTCCCATCCAGCAGTTTTCAGCTTTTACTGAAACCTCTTAAGGCTCATAAAATGCATCTCTCGTTTTAACATCCTTCTTTCACCATGGGATTAGAGAGGGT
This sequence comes from Pyrgilauda ruficollis, assembly GCF_017590135.1. Taxonomy (NCBI): domain Eukaryota; kingdom Metazoa; phylum Chordata; class Aves; order Passeriformes; family Passeridae; genus Pyrgilauda; species Pyrgilauda ruficollis. The sequence continues at coordinate 452,784 of NW_024527266.1, forward strand.
AAAAGGGTTCTCCCTCTCCCTGTCCAGTGAGGTGAGCAGGGGCTGCTGTGAGTGCAGGTACACAGGATTTAACCTTTCTGTGACTCTGAAGCAAGTGTTTAATCCACCTGTTCTGACAACAGGGATTGCTCAGTGTGCTCCTCATCTCACCTGCAGAACTGTCGTGCTCTCACGTGTTCAAACCTTCAGCTTGGAGCTGTGCCATGTCAGAGCTGGCAGGCTCCTGCCAAACAGCCAACCTCCCGCTGCCAGTGCGGGCTCAGCAATGAAGTGCTCAAAAGAAAGCAGGCTGAATCCTCAAGGAATGCAAATATACACCTTCCCACCCACATCTGTCCACAAAGACTAGGCAAAAATTTGGCACGGTCTTCTCAGGGGAGGTTATCTAATTCTCCTGTTATTCAGCACAGTTGATGATACGTGTTGTATAAATGTTGTCTTGACTTCCAGAGAAATGAAAGTTGTAACTAACATTTCAGATATTCTTGGGCTTACTTTCTCACTGCCATGGATGCTGAGCTCTGAAACCTAACAGACATTTAAACACAGAAACTGAAGAGTTGTGCTCCCCTTTCCATCCCCTCCCCTCAGCCCAGCCTAATCAGCCTGTAAACAAAGATAGTGGAAGGTGATGGAAGTATTTGGCCCAAAGTCACACAGCAGGTCTGTGGCTGAGCAAGGGAGAAAACACAGGTCTCTTATTTCTCAGGAGAGGTCTTTTTCTACTGGGGTGTGTTGCTTCTTAGCATCAAGGCTTTACGCTGTCAAGATCAAGGACCAAAATAGGTTAATGGTTTATTTGTCAAAACAAGATGACAAATGGGTTTTTCTGGCCTTCCTGTTTTAACATAAGATTTAATACTGCAGTCTAGACAAAAGGAATAGTGTGCATTGTTCTGTGTTAATCTTACTATTAGCACAAAAGCTGAGAAATCTTGAATTTTGGAGAAATGAATGGATTTTACAATAAAAAGTTAAAACTAGAAACTGCCTTGAGTCTGTGAAAAAGTATATGAAAAACATTGCTTGCTGTAGCACAGTTGATGAAAATCAAAATGTTATCTGGATGTTGAAAGGATAGAACACCAAACAAAGAAATGTTAAAATCTTGCAGTGACCTAAAGGGTAGCAAACAAAGGCCCTGAAACTGGAACAATCATCATATGTGTTGTGAAAGGGGGAGGTACCTTCCTGTCTGAATTTTCACTTGCTTTCATTTCCAACCACATAAATTAAATCTGTGCCCCTTAGTTTATGCCATACTAATGGCCTACAGGGTGGTAGAAAGAGCATCCCCTAAAGAAAATGAAAAGCATAATAATGTTGTTGTAGTCACATCTCTTCCTGTTTCTCTTCTCTCTGTGCATCATTTCCCTTGTATCATCAAGGCCAAAACAGAAAATGTGCTGTATGGCATTTGGTTTTAATTGTCTCCAAGGCAATTTCCTAATAGGGTGAATCTTTCCATGGATAGCACTGCAATTATAATCAGATACTCTAGCTTTTCCTGAGCTGCTGATGGCTCTTGGGATCAGCCAGCAGTGGTTCACTGTCACAGATACCCTAACTGATTGCTGCTCCCTCTAAAATCACTCTTGATGGCTCACTAGGTCTTAACTCCAGAGAACTTTGTCAGCAGTTAAGTTGTAATCAGGTTGCTAAATATCTAAAAAAAAAAAGTTCTATTTAATATCTACCTTTAGTACAACTATTTAGCGTTAAGACTCTTCTGGTGCTGCATTTCACTATGATTTGAAGCCTAGAGATGATTTTATATTTTTAATTAAATTTTTATATTTTAATTAATATTTATTTTTTAATTAAATGTATTTTAATTAAATGTATTTCTTAATTAATATAAATTAATATTTATATTTTTTAATTAAATGTCATTTGCTGTATGGAGGGCAGGCTAGACTTCCACCTCTCATAGCAAGTCAGCAGGAGGTTGTTGCCCTTTGGCATCTCTCCTGCTGTGCTTTTGACATTTTCTAGTGACACTTTCATAACAGCAGGTGAATAGAACTTATGAGAACTTATGGGGGAAAAAAATTAAGTCAGAATTTGAGCAGCTTGGTTTCTTTGTAATCAAATAAGTGTTCAGAATCTGGATAAATTGTTACAGACCACCTTGTAGCAGCTGTTACCAACAAGGAAGACAGCAACTGCTAGATCTAGTTGAAAAGTGCTTAAACACTGAATAAACTAGTATTTTTCTATAGTTCTGTGAACTGTCTGTTCAGTTGTGTGTTATTCCTCAAAACCAAACAGACTCCACACTTCAGCTTGCAAAGCAGAGTTAATTGTATGGAAAACTCTCAGCAATAGAAAGTGAACTCTTGTAAGAAGTTGAGCTGTGACTAGGTAATTTGACTGTAGATCCAGACTGGTCATTTTTTGTTTTGGCCATTTTTAAAAACACTTCCAAGTTGCCACCTTCAGAAACATTTAGTGCAGGTCTAGCATACCACACTTACATCAGGGAGTTGTGCAGTTCTGTGTGAGCAGCATTAGGTTAATGGTGAAGAACTCTGTACTTAAGTGTCTTTTTCCAGCCACAGTAAGTACCTAGATGCCTGTACAGGTGGTCACATGTGGGTTTTTTAATGCTGTAGTGTCTAGTATTCTGATAAAATATTTCTCATGTTGCATTTGTGGTAAGAGGTGGGGCTCATTCCTTGTTTTCAAACTCTTACTGGATTAGTCTAGTCAGGGCTGTGGAAATGCAGTCAAGATCTTGGTTGTCTGGGTGATGCTTTTGGGTGGGCTTAACCCCAGGACAAGCATCCTAAAAATCATATTGCAAGTTCCTACTGTTTGACTTTGTTTACACATTTTCTTTTAATGTTGTTGAAGTTAAAAGAAAACCAGTTTAAGTTGTGGGTTGTTTGCTCTGGAGTGTCTGTTCTAGATGTGCTTTAGATTTAATGTTCTTGCTTTTGTTCATTTTTTAATTTTGACTTTAATTGTAAGTCATCACAGTAACAATATTGGCTTACATGTCCCAAGCGGAACCTTTCTTTTGAAATTTGAGTCAGGGTCATGGGCTTCTGTGCTCCTCACCTTTTCATTGTGGTGGTGATAGTGAAAGTGGAATTCCAGAGACCATTCACCAAGAACCGTTTTATACTTTACTAGTATCCCTATGCTTTTTGTAATTATTTTCGTGACACAGACTGCCTGAGATCACAATATGAATTTTGGGTCCTAAGTAGACTTCTGCACTAGGGCTTTTCCACTCAGTGGCTGCTCTGGCTTCTTCAGTAATTTATTCATGTTGGTAGTCAAGACACCAAGCTGGGGAGGAAAGGAGCATGGAGAAACTGTGTCCTAGGAAGTACAGTGCAGTTTCTATTGTGTTGGAAATTTCTTTGTGACTATACTTCTGATGCTAGTACCCATGAATAGTAATGTTGTCTTGTGCATAAGGCATAAAAACTCAATGGAGTCCTCTCACATCAAGCAATCTCTTCTGGCCTCTCTTTTCTCCCCTTTGGTTGATTGTCCATTTCTGTCTTAAAAGGTAATAAAAGGTAATATATATAAAAGGTAAATAAAAGGTAATGCTTCTGCAATTCAGATGTTACAATTCTGACCTGCAGATTATTGGAGTGTTGTATTTTCCCATGCTGCATTTATGTGATTATTTACCCTTGCAGTCCTGTTGATATAAGGAATATGTGAACTATTTTGACATCAAGAACAATCTGTGTTGATAAAGCAGCAGCTTTGCTGGTTTGGTAAAACTGCTACAGACTGCCTTCAAGGAAAAATGCGTTATGTTTCTGTGTCAGAGGTGTTATTTCTGAGAGTCGTACTTAAAATGGGAGAAGTATGTTGGTTAGGTTGAAGAGGCCACATAAATTACAGGTGTTACCAAACGTGGAGTACTAATCCTTGTATGTTAGGTAGAAGTTATTTTGGTTTCTTTTTCTCACAGCTTCCTGACTGAAACAACCTTAACTTAAAATTCTGTAGGTGCTGTAGGTGTGGCTGTTGTACTTGGACATAATTTTGCTTTCACTTCTCTCTAGCTTTTTTATTCTTCTGGAGTTTTTAGTCCTGATACTGTAACTGGCAGTGGTGGGTAACAGCTGCTATTTTGGCTTAATGCTTCTGCAAATGTTGATGTATTTGGATTGTGTCCATGAGGAAAGCTGCTTTTGGTTCTCTCTGGAGACCTTTGGTAACAGTGCATATTTTGAAGCGCTAATATGCAATACCTAGTTTCTCAAGTCAGATAAATCCTCAAATGTTATATGGAAGCTTAGCAAAGTAGTTTCTTATTGCCACCAATATTTTGACACTAAAACTGTTCCCTTTTTCTTTGTACTTTGCCTAGAAACTGTGTGAGGGAATTCTAAACATCCTTGAAAACGACACAAAAACTTCATGTCAAGTTGCCTGCCTGGAGGCCCTCCGGATTCTCTCCAGGGACAAGAAGGTTTTAGTGCCTGTAACCACGAAGAGAAACATGCAGATCCTTATGAAGCTAGCAAAGCTGGACACTGTGGAAGATCCACTGGAGAGAGTATCTGAATTTCCTGTGATAGTAGAAGCCTTAAAATGCCTCTGTAACATAATTTTTAATAGTTCAGTTGCACAGAAGCTCAGTTTGGAACTGAATCTTGCAGCAATGCTCTGCAATCTTCTGCAGAAATGTAAGGACCGGCAGCTTGTTGATGACATTAAATGCTTTGATTTGCGTCTCCTCTTCCTCTTGTCGCTTCTGCACACAGATATTAGAGCACAGTTGCGCCAGGAGCTACAAGGGGTGCAGGTTTTGACTCAGGCTTTGGAGAGTTCCCTGAGTGTAAGATGGACAGAAGAATATAAGGCAGCAGAAGATCGTGACAGGCCTCCTCTATCTTTGCAAGAGACAGATTGTGCCATTGAGGCACTAAAGGCTCTGTTTAATGTAACACTTGACAGTTGGAATGTCCACAGCAAGGTAAGACTGAGCTGAAGTGCTTTTTTCAATTGATTTTCTTTAGCCTGCAAGAACCAGTGGATAGATTCACAGGAGGCAGTTGCTGTTCCTGTTACTACTTGGGCAGAAAATCTTATCCATACATTTTCTGTGTATTGGGAGAGCTGCATGGCTTGCCTAATGCAAGTTTAAACTGTATGCTTTTTAATACAAAAATGCAGAAAACACTATTTCATAAAAGTCTTGGATTTCAAAAAGAAAATAAATGTTGTTCACTAATAATTAGCTGGCTAGGAAAAACTTCTTTATCTAAGTGTACCAGATGGTTGCATCTCTGGAGGTTGTGGACTATGGCAGTAGGGCAATGGGTAGAGCTGAGAGAACTCCCTAGTTTTTCTGTTGCATGATAAGTACATCAACTCTCATTTTTAACAAATAACTTTGATGAAAGAGTGCTACTGTTAATATCTTCGTCCCATCCTCCCAACACCAGCTTTGGACTTCAATATTATTTTTTAGATGAGATCAAGTACAAGAACAAAATACACTTTCATTGTTATGTCTTATGAATAAGGTTTTTCTTGGTTTGTTTTCATTATTATGTCAGATTTTTTTTTTTTTCTTAGCTAAATATGCTTCCTATGTGTGTCATCCTTAAATTTATAAACAGAAATTACAAGGGTAACTTTTCTGAATAATCTGAGTCTCTGCTAAAGCAGGAGAATTATATAGGGAACCTTTCTTTATAGTCCACATCATAGTCTCTAGAACAGTGTTATTTACTTTCCACTGGACATGGTAAATATGCATCATATAAAGCTGATCAAAATTCTACAGTAGTTAAAACTTGCAAATAGTCGTTCTTTTTAGTGCATTGGACTAAACAGCAAATCAGATATTAATTATAGCTTTAAGGAATGTAAAACTTGAGCAAAGTTGGAATTTTATTCTTTTCTTTAATGTCTCAAGGATATGCTGAATAAGAAGTCCTGAAATTTAAGATTAAGTGTTGGAGGGGCTAGAGAAGCTAATATTTGGGTTTCAAGGAAATAAAGAAAGTGAAGTTTCTTCTGTTTGTATTTCTGACTTAGACCCTTATTAAAAGTATCTTTAACTTTGTCAAAGTTCTTTGTATAGACAAGTGATTGTTCTGGATGTAAAAAAGCATGTAACAGTTATATGGAAAGTTGGAAAAAGAAACTGTATTACATGTTCACCTCTTGAGAGATAAGCTCTTGATATCTGGAAGTTGGTTTACTTTTACAAAATCCTGAATCTGGAGAGTTGTAAATCCCAGCTCACTGTCTTTTCCTTCTTAATATCCTGAGCATGCATGTGGCTTTTTCTTTTTTTTTTTTTTTTTTTTTTAATGAGAGTTTAAGAAACCCCAGGGAAGGAGAAGCTTATTTGCATTTTGAGATGAAGCTTAGATAATAACTCTTTACTGGAAATTCCTAAAAGCAGAGAACTTCTAAATTAAAGAACTTTTTAGTGGATGTTAGGTGTTAGCCAGATATGTTAGGTGACATTCTGCTTAGTGAATATTCCAGTGGCAATTTTAATGGTCTGGGAGAAGAGAGAAAGCAATGTTAATCAAGTGGGCTGAAGACACAGAATTTGAAGAAATTCCAAACAGCAGAACACATGGAAAATAAAAGGGGAGCAGAGAGGTTGGGTGGAAAGCTAAACAAGATCTATCCTAATGTGGAGAGAACCATTGGAAACACCAGTATTTTATGACTGGAGTTGGTTTCAAAGTAGCAAAGCCAGACAAGAGCTGCAGATGGTACGCTTGGCAGATTTTGATGTCGATGCTACAAAAGATGCATTGGGTGCTTTGTGCCAGGTCAAACACTCCAGAACATATGCCAAGAAGAGCTGTTGAAAAAGGGTGAGGACAACGATACAGAGTTAAATGGTTGCAGTTACTGGTGTACTATTGTGTGGCTGCTGTCTGGTGGGAGATTGGAAGTGGGGGGATTACTTGGAGAGAGGAAAAGTTAGGGCAAACAAGGTTGCTGAGAAGTTATTAATGGAATGGAGGAAAGGTATCAAGGGAATTAGAAAAAAGAGACAGACTGGGTGAAGGGAATGAAACTTGGCAGCAAAGGGCATAAATGAGGAGAAGACAAATTCAATGAAGAACATGCATAATCTAAATGGATGAAGAGGTGGCCTGGTGTAAATACAGGAAGTAAGAGGGTGGTGTGTTAGGAATAGTGGTATGGAATTGAGCAAACATTTGTAACTGGGTTTTCTACTAATGAAGGCTGATTTAACTGAAAAACCTCCCCAGTGAGTTTTACAAGGCCTAGTTCAAAGTCAGCTTATGAGGGTTATGCATCATTAAGCATTCAGTGAAACTAAGGTACAGTCCTTTTATTGATAGGGATGGATGCTATGATCTAATAGGTATTTTCCATCTTTAACTTTTATTATTCTAGTGACCTGAAAGCCTTACTTACAATCTTCAAAATGAAAAAATATCTTCATAATTTATATTTATATAGAATGAATCTCATCAATTTCGTTACATGGCTGCCATCCTTCGACATTGCTTATTAACCACGGGCCCTACTGAAGAAAAAACTGAAGAGTTGCACAGGTTGGTAGAATTGCAGAACCAATCTATGTTAAAAGGTTTTTGTTTGGCTGGTTTTTCTATATAGAAATTACTTTGCCTAAAATCTAAAGTAAAAATCTGAGAAACAATGAAAACTTTATTTATTTTGGGTTAATATTGTTAATCTTTTTTTGATGAAAGCTGTTTTCCTCAAACTTTAAGCATATCCAGTTTCCCAGAGAGAAGGTGGCTGGTAAGATTGTTATTTTCTAACTGATAATGAAGCTCAACTTTTTTAAATTTTGGTTTTATGTTTATGTGTGTGTATCTGAGGATGAAAATACATATAGAAGTTGTAAATGTAGTTCAAATTGAAGTGGAATGCAACTTCTGCTGTTTTGCACAGTAAAACTAATAGAAACACTACATTTTGAGATTTCTATATGTAAATTTTGTAGTTCTGAGGAATTGGGGTGGAAGTAACAAGTTGATATTTTATCCTAATAGTTCTAGTCTGCTTTATTGGAAGTACCAATAATTTTCCTTGGTAATAAATTTTTTTTTTCAAAGATGAGTGAATCACACAGTTTTAAGTGTGTGGTTTGTTTTGGTGTTTTTTGTTTTTTTTTTTTTTTTTTTTTTTGTTTTTTTTTTTTTTTTTTGTTTGGTTTGGTGTTTTTTTGTTTTTTTGTTTTTTTTTTTTTCTCAGTCCTGCACCCAACTGTTATATATTGGCAGCCAGTAATTCAATCAAAATTCAGATTATTTGTGGTGAGGTGGTGGGCCTTTGTTTAGTGTTACTGTTCTTTCTCTATGGCACCCTTTTTTTTTACCTAGTAGGTCAGCTGTTCACTGGGCCTGACAGTACAGTCGGTTCCCTTAGCACTGAAATGTTGCCATTTTCTTCTTCAGAGACATCTGCATATCTGACTGTAGGATCTCTAGGTCTTCTGAGCCAGTCTCTTGTAAGAAGGATACAGCTTTTCATACCCAGCAATCTTGAAAGTGTTAAATGACCTTGATGAAAATCTTGGAAAGCTCTTAGAGATCAGCATTCTTAGGAGGTGAACACTAAAATCCTACTTCAGAGCCCTTCTCAGTTGGTGCAGACTAGTTTGGAATAATTTAGGATACTGCTACAGTAGTTGCCATGCCTGAAGTTAGTGCTGTATCCTAAAGGGCCGTTAGTGTTTTCTCTTTGCTGCTGCTTATGGTGGGTGCTTTATGCTCTCAGCCTTCTTTAAGGGAGGGACTGGCAGGAATAAAATCCCTGCTGCTGGGAGAATTTAAAAGTTTTGGATAAAATCAACAATTAGAGAGAGTTACAAGAACTATTATACAGCTGATGCTCTTCCCAAGATCTGTTCCTTTGTCCAGAAATCTGACTAGTCTGATCACCCTGTTAAATATATCACCCTGTAAAATTTAATTGTCTTGTGCTATTGCAAAAGGATGCAAGTTATGCAGGTCCTTTAGGTTTTAGCTTTTGCTCACACTTGCATCTGAGATCCAGAAGGGGGTTTATATAAGAAGTAGGCAGCTGTGAAGATGGTGTAGTGTTGGTGTGATTTCTGTCCTTGCTTTTTTCAGTGTCAAAGGAGATTTTTTGTAGTAGTGCTGCCCACTTGGGCCTTATGGACACCAATTCAAAGCAAAGGTTCTCCATAAGAACCAATGAGAGGGAGAAGCAGAAAAGAAATGAGGACACACATCACTGCCTTGTATCGAGGCAGCTGTTCCCCCTTCTCCAGCAGAGACTCAGTATAGCACTGCATTAGTCTTTCTGCTGTGCTGAGAAAACAACTTTGTCCCTCAGTTAGCAAACTGTAGTTGGTGAAGTTAGCTGAAGAGTAAAGAATGCCAGTATAGCATTGTTGCTTATGGTATTCCATCTTGATTTGTGTGCTGCAAGAGCACCGTGCAGGATTTGACTGCTGCAATTCAAATATTTCAGTCTTTTTGCTGAACCTGAGTTGTGTCTTTGAATGCTTTCAAGGATGCAATAAAAGCTGAATAATTGGATACACTTTTCCACCAAGACTGTTCATCACAAGGCAGCTCTGGAATAGAAGAGCTATACTCAGAAGTAATGCCCCTGCAAATCCTCAAGGGGATTGGGGCCTGCATCAAAGGGGCCCCACTTCAGTCCCCTGATCTATTTGGACAAGCAAAACTCAATTCCTGATAAGAGCTGCACTAACAAATGAGTAAACTGTTGTTAGCAGTATGTAGCTAAAAGAGAGAAGCCTCTGTCATCATTTGGGCCGTTCAGCATGCTGGACTCTGACCGTGAAATCTTTATTGCTAGAGATGAGGTGTGAGTCAGAGAGCAGAGCACAACTTCCAGCTCTGCTTTCCTCCTGGAACCTGTCACTAAGGCAATTATGAAAACTGTGTTAAAAATAAAATGAAATACAAACAGTTGTGAATGCAGAATAAACTGTATGACGCATCAGGGAGATATAAATAGATTTCTTAAGATTGCTGATCATTTGCATTTCCCTAAGTTTGTAAATCTGCAGGACCTAAGATGCTTCAGTGAAAGGTTTGGTCAGCCTGTTACAGCACATCGTTTGAATGCCTGTGCTCTGAATGTGTAAGTTGGAGATTTATTTTAGGTGAACAGTGAGTGTTGGACGCATGCCCTGAGCCACGATGTACTGATTGTCATTGTGACTATTTCTAATAAAAAAGCAGAAGTTAGCCATAAAATATCCTAACTACTTTAGTACCCAGCATTGTCGTTGTGGTTCTGTTGCGGCATTGCTTAATGTTTGAATATGAACAACTTAAAGTACCACATGTTAGAGTGAGTGCCATTTTTGCCCACTAACAAGGTTTTAATCAAGGCATTCACTGGCTCTAAATAGGCCTTTGCTTCTGAATTTGCATATCAGGAGGGGGCTGGGAGCATGAGTGGGTAGATGTCATGTCCCAGTGATTAATGATCTGTAGGAAGCCAAAAAGGGGAGAGTAATATACGCAGTATTTCTACCCCCTGGAGTAGGAATGCAAACACTATTGTGCATATCTGTGCATAGTCACTGACTTCCTGGTAGCTGGAGAATTTCATACACTCCTCTGCCACAAATAAAACTGTCAGTGGAGTGACAAAGATCAGAAAGCCGGGCTTCATTTATTGAAAAGAATAGCTCAGGCACAGTGATCCAGAAAATTAATTTTGTAGGTGTTTGGGAACTTGGTTGTTTAATAAGAAACTGGTAAAAAGAGAACTTTTGATGAAAGGCCTGAAGCCATCAAATATTTGTTGAATTTCTTCTGTTTTGTTTCTGACTATTCCTGAATTATTGGAGAGGAATAACTTCCGTGATATAAAGGACATATCTTGAGCAGGATTTAGAAAGAAAACAAAGAGAACAGGCGTTCCCAAAAATAATAGTGGTCTGAATTTCAATTACTAAAAGAGCAAAAAGGAGATGGCACAGTGTGGAACAGCCACCCAGTCTGATCAAACCAGAACCAGAACATTTGTTAGAAATCCTGTTACGGTCTGATAGCCATGGTTGGCTTTCTCTTTTGCTAATTCTTTGTTAGAATTGTATTAATAACTTAGAAACAGAGGGCAGCTTCTAAGTAGATATTATTAAAAGTCTTAAATGAAGTTGTTTGAAAAGTTTTCTCCATTCTTGGAGCACTTCACCAGTCCTTGAAACATGAGTGCTCATTGGTTCATTGATGGCTTTGAGGTCTGCACGGGTGAGCCTGAATAGTTTTTGTGCTATTTCTAAATACATCCATTTATAAGTTTAGTTGGACATCAGCAAGTAAATAATGACGGAATTCTAATTTTTGCAGCCTCTGCCTAATTTCTCCCAGTGTTCAGGAACAGTACAAGCCCAAGCCTGTACAGTGAGAACAGGGTAGATAGCAAATTCAAGGCATGTGTACCCTGCAAGAGACCCTTGCAAAGTAAGTCCCACCTTACTCCATTGAAGAGGAGGGAGGGACCCTGTGGCCTAATCAAAATAATTTAATGGCTCTTTGGAAACGCTCCTCTTTGTGTCCTAGAATGAGAACACAGCCAGTTACTGAAGGGTAGTACTTGGTAAATAAACCTGAGTCTTTTTTTAATGTGTTAAATGCCTTCTGTATTTCATATATATACTGCAAGCTAAATAAAAACAAAAATATTTCAGGGAACCTAAGAAAAGGCCACTTTGCCCCCCTGTTACAGCAGGAGGAAATATTGTCCATATTGTATTTTGCCATACTAATGTTGGTAATGTGGATGTATGGTAAAATGTTTTACGTTTCAAGGAGGAAAAAACTGTGACTACTGCAAATCGATGTGAGAGTTCCCCCTGCTGTCCTGCAAGATCAGCTGCTGTAGCGTGCTGCTGGAAGCTGTGCCTTATCCATGGGATGAGATGCTGTGGGGGCTGGAAGTAATCGTGCACTGCTGCTTTTGGAACGTTTTGTCTTTCTTTTTCCTTGTTTGTTCCAAGAGTCAGCGCTCAGGCGATAATGCAGGCCACCTTCTTTAAAACCCAGAGAGGAGAAAATAAAGCATTGTTTGAGTTGTAGGGCCTCTTTTTGATTGCAGTTGTACAAGCAGTTTATGGTGAGTTGTACTCTGTTTTTAATTCTTTCTTCCAAATGAATAATGAATTTTTGAAATCTGTTTCAGCAATGCAGTCAACCTCTTAAGCAATGTTCCTGTTTCTTGCTTGGATGTTCTTATTAACCCGTCGTCCCAAGAGGAAACAGATATAAAATACAATGGTATGAATATGGGAGCTATTCAGATTTTACTGGATTTCATGGAGAAGAGAATAGACAAGGTATGGACTGCAGGGATTTTTCACAGAAGAGGCCTCTTTCACTAAGGCAAAAAGTGCACATATATCAAGTTTTTTATAAACCTTTCAGCCAGTACTTAGCACAAATATGGATGTCCTACTAAACTGTGAAACACCTCCAAATTCCTGTGAATACCTGAAGCTATTTGCTGTGTGTCTGAGGGTGAACATGTGGCTCTTGACATAAAGTTCATATTTTGGCTCTCATATAGAACTTTATTGAAGCATTCATAGAATTTGAAAAGGAAAGTTTGCTCTTAAAATGTTTTATTTGTATTTGGTTTTATTTTAGGGAAGCAGCTACAGAGAAGGTCTGACTCCAGTTCTCAGTTTATTAACTGAATGCTGCCGAACTCACAGAAATATCAGGAAGTTTATCAAAGCTCAGGTAGGTAAAATTAATCGAAATTTGCGTTTGAAGCTAGTGATGAACTTGGAGGTTTGTACATCAGTGCAGGACAGTGCTGTAGAAATAATTTTTCAGTCACATAAATCAATAGATATATATGGCCTGAGTTCCATGATACATTTTGTAGAGCTGTTAAATAATAACATCAGGGATATTGTAAAGCTGTGTGAATGTGAGTCACCATGGATCTTATGAGATGGGTAAAAAACTCAGTAAGGTCTGTTCCCTTACACTCAGCAAATACGAAACATTTCAGTGCAGTTAATTAGACTTTGCAAAGCTGTGTGGTGGCAAGTGAGAGTACAGGTCTTTTGATGGGTTCTGCTTGAGGTTTAGTTTTACCTCAGCAGGAACAAGTTGTTTGGATTAAGACTTGTGTACCAGTGTGTATCAGCTGTCCTGTCACAGTAAAAGTGTCCCTGGACAGAGGCACACTTCATCACTTTATCTCTTGTAAGAACCCTTTATTACAGTATGGACTGTGGCTTTTAACAGGGAAGAAGATTTCTGTGCCATGGTTAATGACCTGAAGGATCTGTGTAGCTTGGTGGTTGAGTGTGGTGTTTTCTGTTTGTTTTGCTGCTTTTCCTGAGGTCGAGTGGAAAGAAGTTGAAAGATGAGCACAAGAAAGAAATTGCTCCTCTGGCTTCTGCTGTCCTTATCCTAAGCTGCAGTCACTTTTGAGTTGCATCCTAGATGCTGCTCCCAGATCAAAGCTGTGCCTGAGTTCATAAATGGAATTTAAAATAAAGAAGAGCATATATTTTCTGCCTTTTTCATCTATACCAGAAAAATGGTTTTGAGGAATTTAAGAAACTTGTTCTTGTTGGTTGTTTGTTTTTGTTCACAGCAGTTAGTTTTTAGGATACTTTGCTGATCTGTTAACTTCCAAAAAAAAAAAAAAAAGTTGCAGAGCCAAGTGTACAGAAGCTAGAAAATGAAGTTGTCTGCATGTTTTTACGACATCTGGGCATCTCAATGTCAGGATATAATTGCATGCTGACTCCTGCCACAGGACCACTGCCTCATATAGTGCAGAGAATGGATGGATGTTGCTAACTGCATGACTGGATGTTTGATATTTTAAATTACTCTCATTGTTAAGTTCTGGCCTTGGGCTTTATTTATTGTGTGCTATTCAAATTGTAATCTGAAGACAGGATGATTGATTTCCTCATGGACTGTCCTATGGCACTCATCACTGTATTAGTATTAGAGTACTCTAAAAACATTAATTCATTCTTACAACACACTGGGAAATGGCAGTCATGGTACAATCCCCATTGGGGGGAGTAAGCAGGGACAAAGTAAAATGTTTTTGCTAATTGTTTGAATACTTGGTTTGAAAAAGACAGGGTCTGTTTTATCCAAAGCAGTCAGTACTGTAGCATTCATGTAAGGATCCGTTCCCAGTGAGTCCAATTTCAGCAGTAATTGTGTTGTAATTTTGCAAAGGACATGGCACTTTACGTTAGACACCTAGAAAACAAAGGACTTGCAATTTCTTGTGATAGTGACACGCCTTGTTTTATTCCCTAATAAAATATTGAAGATCCATAATTCTTATTATTAGAGTCTTCAGATCATTAAATATTTCATATTATGGCCCAGATTTATTTGCAGATCATATAATATATCCTTTGAATGTGAAAAAATTTACATAGATTTTGACTCTGAAGGCATCCACACGAGGAGGCACAAGTTAGTTTGCGTCATTCCTGCATTACCTGCGTTTCTTGAGGGTTGAAGTTAACAATATTAATGACCTCTAATGAGAAAATAGTGTATTTGAGGAAATGTTAAATAGTGATTTCTCCAAAATATTTCTGAAATTTAGCTTGAGCTTTTAAAAGTGTTATGTGGTTGAAGTATGTGTTTCCTCTCTATGTAGAGCCCATTTTTGAAATTGAGTAGTAGAATTTGCAGTGTACTTATTTTCCTGCTTATTCATTAAGCACCTCATTGCTCTGTATAAACTACAGAGTGTTTTAAGAGTGTGAGCTTCCTTAAACTCGTATTTCTGGTACTTTTACAAAATACACGAGGAAAACAAAAGAAACAGAGAGCATGAGATTGTGGCTGCCTGTTGACCAACTCTCCTGGGACACCCATTTGTGCTCATAAACTCCTAATAATTGTATTTTTAAAATCTACATTTGAGACAGCATTTTTCTGCCCAAAATGACAGACTAGAAAACTTAAATATAATAAGAAGCAACAGTCACTATTAATGCATGTGAGCATAGTTGTCTGATTTTTATTGCTTTTTTTTTTTTTTTTTTTTGAAGGAAAGAGTATTTTTTTGTTCTGTTGACTACATTTGTTTTTGCAAATATTGGTTTTGCAAGATATTTCCATGCATTTTATGCTGTTCTTCCCTTTCTTGTGTGCTGCCAGGTACTGCCCCCATTAAGAGACGTCTCAAACCGTCCTGAAGTTGGCACAACAGTGAGGAACAAGCTTGTGCGCCTTATGACACACGTTGACCTTGGAGTAAAGCAAATTGCAGCAGAATTTCTTTTTGTTCTTTGTAAAGAGAGAGGTAAAAATTACTTTTTCTTCTCCCTTTTGTATCAGGTCTTGCTGTAATTGGTATATTTGCCTCTTGCTGTAACTCCCAATTCTGGTAGCACTCTGGTGGGGTTTGTTTTGTAGCTGAGTACAATTTATACACAATGAATAATTTGTGTATCCTTTTTGCAGTCGATAGCTTGTTGAAGTACACAGGCTATGGTAATGCAGCAGGATTGTTAGCAGCCAGGGGCCTGCTAGCAGGAGGAAGAGGAGATCATTGGTACTCGGATGATGAGGATACGGACACAGAAGAATACAAATCTGCAAAGCCAAAGTATAGTATTGTTTTCAATTTCACATATCCTGTTGCATTTTGGATTCTTTTGATGTAATTCTGGGGGGTTTTTACCTTTTTCAGAGAGGCCAGTTTTGCAATGGTGTGTGCTTCTATTAACTCCTGTCTTCTGCTGGTTTCATGGTCTAGTTATTGAGAAACCAGCCTCTAATAGTGACTATCATGTAGTCATATATGGTTGCAGGGGAGAAAAAAAGTTACTACGAGAATGATGTAACATCTGAATAACTACTTAAAATTCAAGTATGGAAAGACATTTTTAAGGAAGTGATAGTAAAAAAAAAAAATTAGTGGCAAACTTAGCAAGGATGGGTCTTGTCCTGGATTTTTGAGGAACTCACATGACGTTTGCCAAGCCATTAACTATAGTTTGTGGGGTATGGGGTCAGATATGGCTAAAGGTTTTAGCCAGAGCTTTGTTAAAAAGGAGAAAACCAGTAGGTTTTGTTTTGGTTTTGACCAAGTTTCAGATTGCCTGGAATTTTTCAGATTGCCTAAAATTTTCCTGAAAAACCAAGTAGGTCACATATGTAAATATGGGAGGAGCAAAATAACTTGTATAGAAGTCATGCAGCAGGAATCCAATATATTTGTTTAAAGAATTCAGTGACCATGTAGAAGCTCTGTTGATTTTTATTAGTTGTAATTGATTGGGTACTGGAGGTTTTAATTTGTCGTGTTAAGTCTAGGATTTGATGCCATTTTAAAGATGTTCTGAAATTGTAGATAGGGGACATCTGAAGTGTTAATATTATTCTTCTGTTTTACTCTGTTTTTCTTGAATTACACAGACATGATTAGGTGTATGGTGGGTGCTTGTGGTTTATTGAAGGATTCCTATTAAGGTACATGAACAAAGGACAGGATTAAATGTATGAGACTTAGGAGTTACGTTGCTTCTATGCTAAGAAATTAGCCGTAAATCAGGAGGTTTCTCTTTATTTCTGCACTTCGGGATTTTTTTCTTGCTGTTTCCTCTCTGCTGTTCTTTCAAAAGCCTGGCATTCACTTATATACATATAAGTAAAACTATAACATCCATTTAGTTAAAAGCTAACACTTACATGAAACATTCAAGATAACTTGTCAGTTGATTTATGCATCTGATTTTCTGTATTGCTGTTAAATATCTGTGATGAAAATGTTTGAAAGGATAATGTGCCCTGAAAGTTTTCTTTAAAACTACTTTGCTGCTTTTGTTACAATTTTTGTATTACTGTTCACTTGTATTAACAGTGAAAATAAAGCTAGCTTTGTAAATGCTCAAAGTAAAGTAACTTAATCTGGTTTGAGCAAAAAATCATCATCTTGGAAGGGCAATACTTAACTAATTTAATGGAAAATTAACTGCAACCTGTCTATATTTTTAAAATTAAGCCTGTATAGAATTAGTTTCAGACATGTATCTGTCATCCAGTTCCCTATTTATGTCATTAGTACTAATGGCATTGCCGTTGTTACCATCACCATTCCCCTGGTTTCAAACTGTTCTCCTCTGGGTTCCAACAACAAAAGCTACCAGCCTGTGAATTTTTGAGCACTGACAAGACGTTGATACAGTGAATCCACACAAAGATTCAGTCACGATTCATGAGAAAATACAGTATAAATATGAATCTTGTCTATTTATAACAAAACCTTTTGTGTGCAGTTCAGACAGTTTTAGTCTTGATGGTTTCTGTGAGTTCTTCCTGTTTCCTGCTGTTAAGAAGGTAGAAAATGTACCTATTCCTGCAGAAATGTAAACTGTTATTTTTTCACCTCCAGCATTAACCTTATCACTGGTCACTTAGAAGAACCAATGCCCAATCCAATGGATGAAATGACAGAAGAGCAAAAAGAATATGAAGCTATGAAGCTTGTCAACATGTTTGATAAACTTTCCAGGTATTGTATTATAGCTGCTTTTGAGAGGCAGCTTGTATCCCGGCTCTTTACTAAGGTCTAGTGCTTCAAAATAGTGCTAGAATCGACTTCTTTGTAGGATTAGGACCACTTTAAATGCAGAGAAAATGTTTAGCACTTCAAAGAAAAGAATGATATGTTGCAGGACTTCAGAGGAAACCTCTTTTGGGGAGGATTGAACAGAATTGGGAAGATGTGGTAGTGAGTGGACCTGCCTCCTGAATAGATAGGCTGATGGTAATGAAGACAATTTCTTCCTTTAAAGTATGGGACACAATCTAAGCTCAAGGCAAGCATGGTTATTTTCCCCAAGTTAATGAGCAGCAGCATCTCATTGTAATTACTTATGCCTGCTCCTTATATGAAGAGCAAATGCAGTGTGGAAATAGTTGTTGTCAGAAACAATAAATTGTATAATGGAACAATTAAAAGGGAATTTACAGTTAAGACTTACTGTGGATTGATTAGGTTAAGTGTGGACTGGATTACAAATCAGCCTTTGTAATTTGTTTTATGTGACAAAGGTAATGCCATGAAAGAAATGGGTACTTAGTGTGACATAATGGTGTTACAGTATTGATACAGAGAGTTGATCTTCAGTTCATAACTTTCTGTGTATGAGAGAACATAGACCTGTGCTGTTATCTCTAGCCTTTTTGCTCTTTGGCTCAATATGCCTAGAATTTACTGTTTTTTTCTTTTCCCATATTTCAAGCCACGTTGGAGTGATTGCTTGTATTTTTTTTAATTCCTAAGTAAAGTTACATTCTTGAGAAACACTTACATGGTACTAATTTGCCATTGAACTGAGCCGTAGGAGGTAAATATTTAAGGGCATCCATTCTTCAAATGTGATAAAAACTCAGCAGCTAGAAATGTGCTTGTTTTGTGAGAGTCTATAGATAATCAATTAACAAGATCTATTGAGAGAAATTCAGCAAAACATGTCTTTATTCCTAATCCTTAGCAGAGATGTATAGCAAAAGATACAGGAGAATCTGGATTTTACGTTAGCTGTCAAAAACTGAATTACGGGCAGGATTGGAAGCAGGGAAGGAGCTTAGAACAACTGATCTGAGACTGTCAGTGAAGTAATTGGATATTTTTCCACATTATTTGCATGGAAGGCAATTGTACCTTGTCACAGTCTTCTTAGGAAAGAGAAGAAAATGCAATGCACATGTAATCTTAATTGAACTACTCTGTAAAAATGAATCATTGCTATGTTAAGCTAGAGAATTAAGATGCTGAGCATTAAGGGTACCACAATAAAATGACTAAATGGTCTAAAACGTTCTTTGAAAGTAAGATTGAGGCTGCAGACAAGCTGAGACTGAAGGCAGTTGCTGTCACTGCAGCAATTACACAAAAACTCCCAATGGTTACTGTGGCACAAGAGCCCTTTCAGTTTGGAGGGTCGGAGGCACCTGCTGCAGTGCCTGCCACAGGCTGACAATGACTGAGCAGCTGCTGCCCTGTGTCACCACTTATCCTCTTGGCCAGCAGCACTGCTGTCACCTTGAGCCTTCTGTGCCCCTTACATCCACCTGCAATTTCTTTTATAGCACTTACACTGCTTCAGGGCTGGCACTCTGTGGTAGGGTTTTTGTTTGTTTAGTATTGGGTTATTGTGGGACAGTGTTGTTGATGTGACCCCTTTAGGTGCTGTGATAACATCAATAAAATAATTTCACTGTTCTTCCCACACTTTCTGTTTACTTAAAATAGGGGAGGAGGAAATGCTGGCAGGAAGGAAAAAGAAAATAAGACTTGGAATGTGGAGGTTGTGGGATGTTTTTCATGAATGTAATTGAGTGCAATTGTGGGCCCTGCAGATGTTAAATAACGTGGGAAGTTGCCAGTCTTGCATACAAGGAGGAGTTAGTACCATGCTGATAGTAGTGGGAGTCCCTCCATGGTTTTGGAATAGGACATTTGTGCTGCCTCCAGCTTGAGAAGTGCTGGGAGTTTGCAGACTTAAATCTACATGGAATACACTTCTTATCCTTGGTTTGCACCCTACAGATGCAAAGCAGAGGTGGTTGCTCAGTTGGAGTTTTTGGTTGATTCTGGGGTTTGAGTCTTCCTCTGAGGCAGAGAGCTCGTGGCAGGTTTCCTGCTTCTCTCCCTTGTCATCATAGGAGGGAAATATGCCATGAACAGGTTCAGATTGATGCAGTGCTTTGCTTATAGAGGGGAGGAAGTTGAACAGGAGCAAACAACTTCTCCTGAGCAAGTTTACATAATTTAATGCAACCCGAACAGGAGCTTAGGGTAAACTTGTGTGATGTACAGCAAAACAGCTTTACTTAGTTCACTGGTATTGTCCCAGCAGTGGAAGCTAAGCTTTAAAGAGCTGCCACGCTTTTACTGAAGAAAAGTATGAAAAAAAAAAAAAAAAGTTGAAGGACTGACAAACTTGGACTTGTCAACTTCCTTCCCTGACTGATGAGAATAATTAGGCCAGTTTGTCACTGGGGCACTTCAGATTTGACTTTGACTGGCTGAGTATGAGGACTCAGAAAAACAAATTATCCAGGCAGTACTATTTCATTGGGAAATTATAGCCTTCATTAATGGCTGCTGAATGTTTGCACTGTACCCTTTGTAAAGGTTTATTGAAGCTATAAGTTCAAACGGACATCTTTTTCCTAGTTCTGTAGTATGCCAGTGGATTTTTGCTTTTTAGGTTTATTTTTATTTTCAACATTGGCCTGAAAAATAGAAACTTTTTGAGATCATGTAAAACGGATTGATGCTTTTGGTCATTTCAGGTCATACTTCCCAAGCTTTTCTACTCTTTTAGGTTATTGGTGTTTGGGCCTGTTCATGAGGTTTATCGACCATCAACAAGGCTAAATTAAAATTAATCACCCAGTTTTGATTTCTCAAAATACCTGTAGGAAAGCTAAATATTGTTATGAACCCATTTCCCCTGTGCCAATATTTTAACATACAGTTGGATTCTACAAAGGCTTTTATAGAAATTAGTATTTTGATCAAATATGGCTGAGTGAGATGACTTTTTAAAAATAAATACATACAAATTGTAAGTATAAATGAACATGAGAAATCTCGATTACTGCATTTCTTGGGAGATGTATATACAACTTAGGCTGATCCTGGATGCCTGAACTTGGCCCTGATATAACTCTGTAGGTTTTGTCTGCAGTAGTGTCTTGTTGGTTCTTTGAGAACTGTTTGATGACTGCAAGTCAGTGTCCTCTGCACATGATGCACATCTTCGAGCTTTGAAAAACTCCCCAGATCTGCAAGGATTTAGCTCAGCCTTCCTTTTTTTTTTTTTTTGCAAAACATCTAGTTAGCCACCTGAAGTCAGAGTTGTGTGATATTCTGTTCATATAATAGATTATAGGAGATACTCCGTTAATTAAAATGTCTGGAAAAAATGCTAACATTTTTTCTATTATAAATGGTAGATAGAATTGTATATTAATTGACTAATTTAGAATGTCAGGATGCTTTTTCCAAGCCAACCTTGTATTAATAGGAAGAATCCTTTTCCTGATAAAATGGTCTCCAATTATCACAGCATGGGTTTTGTTGTACATTGAACAGAAGTCAACAAAACAAGTAAGAGAACCTGTCTAAATAAGGTACCGTACTCATTAAAAACACAAAATTAATCATAGGATCAATGAAGAAGGCAATGCTACATAGTTTGTTTTTTTCTTCCCCTTTTTAATCATAGAACAAAATAATGTTCCCTGAAAGGATCGGAACTATTATGTGGCACTCAATTATAAGGAGGTGAATAGGTCCCCAAGACGCTGTTTTATCAAAGGGGCAGGCTGGTGTTTACATGATGGCTGTTTGATTACAGACACCATCATTAATTCTGTGTGGCAGTGCTGCCCTGCAGCACAGACAGCGGGCAGGAGAGAGTCACCCTTCAAAACAAGGCAATGATTTTTGAGTCGTTATCAAGCTAAATAGCAAGCAGGAAGGCTGAACTTGTATGGATATATTTGAAGGGACTCTTGGCAGATCTGCAAGTGGAAGAAGATAATGCGTTTTACCAACTGTTTAATTATGGTGTGTTCCTAAGTACACTTGAATAGAATGCTTTATTTGCATTAGAAAAATGAGTGTTACAAGATGTGTTTGAGTACGTGGAAGGTCACCTAAGGATGTTCAAACATGTATAAATACACACATTGTGTACTTGTATGGAACTTCATAGATATGGAAGAATTGCCACTGCCATCTACTGGGCTGAGGCCAGTAATGTTCTGCCCTATGGATGTGCTATAAACATCCAGTTTCTGGACAGTGACCTGTTTTCTGAGGCTCTGCTTGTCAGTTCCTGGCACTTCCTTTCCCACCTTGTCTCTCTCTCAGCTGTGGACACATCCTCAGGTGTGCGAGCACATCCTCAGGTAGCCCAGGGTGTCAAAGCACAGTTGAGGTCTAGATTGTGGTTAGAAACTAAATAGGCTGATCCTTGTTTCTCCTCCTTCTTCCTTTGGTGGCTTGGCATATTTCTGTCTTCACACAGTTCAGTTTTACTGGGTAGCACTTGCCTGAGGAAGGATGTGTGGAATTCAGCCTCCTAATGCAGAGAACAGAAAACCCCTACCAGCCCTCTCCCATCCTGCTCAGGGACTTGCAAAGCAGGAAGCTCAGGCAGGAACAGAAAGGTACTTGATAAGCATCCTTGTTACTCTGTGCAATGCGAGCTCAGCCTGGCTCCCATGGTTAAAGCCTAAAGCTAAAGCGGGATGTGAAAGTGAGGCTGGAAAAGGGAAGCCTCAGAGAAAGAGCTTTACCTTTATGATTGACTAATAATGAGATAGGACTTCTTGACAACATTTAGAGTCCTAAGAATTATTGGGAGGAGAGGGAGATCTCCACATAAAGGGACCTTGGGA
Organism: Pyrgilauda ruficollis; assembly: GCF_017590135.1. Classification (NCBI taxonomy): domain Eukaryota; kingdom Metazoa; phylum Chordata; class Aves; order Passeriformes; family Passeridae; genus Pyrgilauda; species Pyrgilauda ruficollis. The sequence goes on from NW_024527266.1 coordinate 475,172, forward strand.
CCTTGTTTTCATGTGTTTATCTTTCCTATTTAATGCACAAATTCTTTATCCTTTATTAGCCATTATAATTCATTTATTACCAAAAATAAATGGCAAATGACTAGAAAATTAAGTGATTCCTTGACTTCTGGCTCTAGTATTAAATGTTGCCACTTAAGAGTATGCTTTGGGATTTTTAAAACAAAAATCTAGGATCCTTTCAGCTTTATTAAAGGGCAAGCAATGGTGATTCTGTTCTTCATGGCTGCATTTTTACATTTTAGAGGTTATTTGTTTTGTATGATGTTTTAAGTTTGAAAACCAAAAAGACCTTAGATTTATAGGATTTTTTTCTCTGTGGGAAAAAAAGTCTTTGCTGTTAGACACAACTGTAATGCATTCCAGTTTTGCCTTTGGGGAACCCCTACAGCAGGCAGGGTTCTAGTTCTCTTTGGACACCAGATTTGCAGTCTTCATGTTTTGAGCCCATTTGAATCTGATTTCAAGGGCTCAGAGGTGTCTTTTCCACACATCCTTAAGAGATTCTCTGAGTGCTGTCACTTGGGCAGAATCTGCACATTATGGATTGCATTGCAGAAGGAAGGGGACTCACTAGCAATCCTGAAGTAATGGCAAACTCTTTCCAGTCTGTTTAAAGATGGATCCTACTCTTTCACACACACTGAGGGAGAGCCTGGCCTGTGCTCTTTGATCTGGTCTTGCAAACCTCCTTCCCTGGCCTCAGGCTTCCCACCAGACCTGGTCAGCCAAACCACAGCAATTGTTTCTCATGTGGTATTTGTGAGTTTATCACTGTAGGATCTGATTGTCACATCTGCACAAACAGCTGCATTTATCTTGCTGGTCTCTTTTTGAGATGTGATTTAACTTCATCTTGACTGTACAGTGTCTAGCATATGCATGCCATGTGACTCAGATGTTGCCTTTCTTGCTGTTCCTGTGGGTGCATCAAGGTTGGACTGATTGCCAGTTTTGTACAAGGAATTGTCCCTTTTTTCAGCCAAGGTAATAGTGCAGACCAGGCAGAGAACTGGTGAGATGGCTTTGCTTCCCCACCGAGTGATACAGTTTTATTGTCCGTGGCTTGGGAGGGTGGTAGATGTATGTTAAATTGACAGTTCTACTGGGCTGCCTTTCAACCAAGGGGTAAATTAACATCAAACCTCTGCTTCTTTATTTAAGGTGACTCCTGAATATTTAGAGGTATTTTCCCTTTTTTTTCAGCGTAAAATCAAAATGTTATCTTTGCCCTTATAGCTTTTGCCATAATCCACATATAAATGAGGTGATAAAAAGTAAGGATTAAATAAATCTTTGCTAATACTTTTTGATTGGCTTAATCAATAATTAATCATCTCTTAGATGAGGCTGTAGCTTTTGGAGTAGATATAATTGGATTAGCCGCTGAGCAGCCTTTGGAGCTTTGAAGAGATTAAAATGGCTGTAAATCCTATAATTAAACTGCCACAAACAAAAGCAATAGTATTAGAATCAGTCAGCTATTTTTAAATGAATCAGCAAGTCCTTGACACACCCCTAGTAGTGGTGTAGGCAGAGTTTGTTCTCTTAACTGATTTATTTCCCTCAACAAGATGAATATGTATCAAATCATTGTTTTAATTGCTTGGGCATATATTAGCCAGAATGGCAGGTGAAATTTTAGGAAGAGCTGGCTGTTAGAGAATTCTCAGAAGAAAAGCTAGTTTGTGTATCCAAAACAGTGAACCTGCTCCTTGTCTTGAGCCTGTTAGGCACTGACTTTTCATGGTGTCTTTAATTGGCTAAGGAGGTTTGGCCTACATGAATGAAGTCTTTATCTGTCCTGCTCTTCCCCTCCCACCTATTTGGGAAGATTTTTTGTGCCTTTTTCTTCAAAACAGAGGGCTTTAGCAGGAATAACTTCCTTTTAAAGGCTCATTATGTGCCAAAGCATATACTGTATGTGATTGCATTATACACATGGGAATTGATATGTGTGCATGTGCTAATATGGATTCTCTTTTTCAATCCCTCACAGAGATGAGCTCATAAAGCCAATGGGAGTGCGGCCGGATGGGACTATGGCTCCTTTGGAGGAAGCAGTCAGCCAGTACCATACCAGCAAGCAAGAGAGCTCAGATTCAGACTAAGGCATCACCTGCTTTACTCTCAATTCTCCTGTAATCCACACTTCTCCTTAGAGCCACATCTTTTATCCTCACATTAGCCAGCATCACTTTAACTGTTCTATTATTGGCATATTTAAATGATGGGTCCTGTGCTGTAATGTCTGAATTTTTATTATGTCTGTTTAGAGAACATATCAATTTATTAGTTTATGATCTTTATTAATTTAAAATTAAATGTATTTTAAAAGGGTAAAAAGTGAAAGCCTACAGTGTAAAATAAAGTCCACTTTCGTTTTCCAGAATCCTGTTTTCTGAACTCTGTAGGTTTTCCCATTCTTGATAACCTTTTGTATTGTCTTGCCAGTCTTCCTCTTTATATAATTGTATTCATGAAGTGTGTTTACTTAATGGCATAAGGAGCAGAGGGTGTTCAGACTTAGAAGTCTGATTGACCTTGTGAGGCTGCTTTAGCTGGCATTGAGCAGTGATTTCAAAGCTCCTGTTTTTGAAGTGCCCTGGGGTTTCTTACTGCTACAAACTTCTCCAGTTAAGCTGCTATTTACAATTTTAACAATGTGTCAGTGACAGACTGCTTCTAAAACTGCCTTTAAATTGGGAAACAAGAAGATGGATTTTGTACGTCTTCCCTCCCTCCCTGGTTAAGACCACACGAATATACCTCCTCCTCCCCTCTTTGGTTGAGTAAAAACATCCCTATTGAAACTGGTGTTCAAGAATTGCACTTGATGCCATGAATGGGAGGGGACTGGAGTGCATGTGCCAGTGTTTCACTGAATTGGGGCCTGCTTTTGGAGATTAACTGCTGTGCCTCACTTGAAGGAAAGTCAAACTAATCAACAAAGAAATATTTCCTCTTAGAGAGAACTTAGGGAGCAATGGAATAGAGAATGGGAGGGTAGAAAGGAGAAGTGTCACTTTCAATTCTGTACTCTTTAAAAACAAAGATTAAAGTTGTAGGCGTGCTGCACTGATGTTGTTGCCTCTTTGCCTGCTTGGTTTCTTTCTGTGTTTCTCCCAGCATGAATTACATGAAGAATAATCCATGCCCTAGTTTTGAATTCTGTATTTTGTGCAGCTTAAACATGCCATTCATTGGGAATGTTTCAGAAGTTGGTGTTGGTTCTCCAGTTTGTCTTTGTTTCCTATGACTTGATACCGGTTCTTTGAACTAAGGAAGATGGTGTTCAAAGACCCCGTAAAGAGGGATTTTGTATGAAATTGTGCTGTGGTTGCTTATGTGAGCAGCTTCTGCAGATGATCTTAGTCTTCCAAAAGAACTGAAAAGAAAAAAATAATGCACTGCTGTCCTCTCAGTGGTTCAGTTTGCGTTTCCAAAGGACACTGCCCAGCCACAGCAGTGTTTTACTTGGTACATATGTAATATGTCATACCTCTTCTTTATGACTCCAAAAGGGGAAGGGACCAGTTGTCCAAGAGCAAGAAATGTGCTTGGCTGCATCTAAGCTGGGTCTGAAAAATGTAACTGTGGGTTTAGCATCATGCACTGACTACTCTGAGCCCAGCACAGGCAAGTATTGTGGACCCTACAGGTACAAAGAATTTGTGATCCCTCCCCTAGGAGCAAAACTTCCCTGGAGCTGTTAATAAGGAACTGTCTTGTGTCAGCTGGGGCTGGGGAGGGAGTTGTTTCAGTCATGGGCTTCTTGCTGTTGAGCACTATGTACAGAGCATAAAAAGAGCAAAATCTCAATTGCTGCTTTAGAAGCTGTAGAATATGCTCCTACAATTAGCTGGCTAAAGAGATTAATAAAACAATAATGGCTCCAGGGATCTTGCATCAAGCAGTATAGCACGAGGCTCTTGTGCTCTGCCTCCTGTCATTTGCCACAGGGCAGCAACATTTGCAATAAATAGGTCTGTTTAGTTTATCTTGGAAAACAGATGCTTGTAGAAGGTTCTACAGACATGGATGCTGCTTCAATTAAAAAGAAAAAAGTGAAGACCTAGCATAGGCCTGAATCCTCCAGCTCAAGAGTGGCTGTCATAGCAGGTAAATGTAGATAAATTGCACTAGTGCAAGAGTAGCTCTTGTTCCAAGGGGATAGTTTGTGAAAAGGCTGCTGCAGACCTTTTGGCTTATCTTTGCAATGTAACATAGGTCCAACCTTAGCTGCACTGGCCGGAGATCTGGGAATATCTTGGGACAAAGGTCCTTCAGATCAGCAATGCCTCTGCTTCCTTTTGTGCCGGCTGGTGTTTTCAGAGTAACAGAGCACATGGTAGGATTTCTCTTGGATGGGAGTCTGGAGAAAAGTGAGGTCAAAAAAAGGAAGTGCCTGGAATTTTTAATGTCCTGTGAAATATTGCTCCTGAATTTATTTTCAAAGTTGAGTCTCCAAAACTGGAGGCTTGGGTAGCTGTGTCTTGCTTAAACTGGCAAATTGGGCAATGTCAGAAAGGGTCTCTAAGTGAAATGCCTCATTTTACTCCCTTCTGAGTGAAATGTCAGTAGGTTTTCTAGTGGTGACCATAAAGGTGTTACCCAGTGGGTTTTAAGGACATGTACGTTTCACTCCCAAAATGTCTTCCACAGTCAGTCCCAAACCCAAAATCTTTCAGTCTTTACTTTGGCATCAACAGTCCAAAGCAACACAGTTCTCATTAAAGCTCATCAATTATTTGGAAGCTTTGCTTCTTTTTGTTTCCCATTAGCGTTATGAAACAAAAGATGATGGGAAATTGCTGAAATTTGTCAGAATACTTTGTTCTTTTGTAAAATAATACAGACATATTTGTTTAGATGTTTGTGAAAACTTCCTGGCAGGTATTCCCAAATGCTATTTGAAATTTCATGTGCCCCAACAGTGGTTTTTAGGAAAAAGGGTTGTTTACAATCTGTTAAAAATGTTGTGATATAATTACCAGAAGTTTAAAGAAATTTGCCAAAGAGGAAAACCACATTAGCTTTGATGTTTTGGGTGTCCAACATTGCTGTAAATGTGTGTGATTTTTTACCCTGGATCTTGAGTTTTTCCAAGTACCTGAAAATCTGAAAAGGCTTAAAAAAAACCAAGCCCAAACAAACCAAAAACAACAACAAAACAAAACAAAAGAACAAACAAAAAGAAAAAAAAAAAAAAAAAAAAAAAAAAAAAAAAAAAAAAAAAAAAAAAAAAAAAAAAAAAAAAAAAAAAAGAAAAAAAAAAGAAAAACCAGAACAACCAGGCAATAGCCTATTTTTCTTACAGTTCTTCAAATTGTAAATTTCTCCTACCTGGGTGAAAAAATCAGTTGTCAGAGGTGGCTTTAAGGAAGAGAACATTACAATGAAGCTGTAGCATTAGTGGGTTGCTAAGCATCCTAGCCAGAAAGAGGAAAGTAAACCCCAAAGAACACAATATCCCAAATCTCCTGAAGGAGCATTCCACAACATTGTACTTCAACTTATTACCACAAAACAGCTAATAAAATCCTGTGCTTTAATAAGGCTGCCTGTAAAAAGACTCTTCCACTGTTCAAACAGTTGAGAGCCAGACTTTGCTGGTCTTTGAGCAGCAAGTTAAACAGCTGCCCAGGTCAGATCCTTTTCTGGTCAAGCATGGAAAAGTAGTGATTTAGTAGTAGTGCAAAGATGTGGCTCACTTTTAGACAGAAGAACAAAACAAAACAAAACAAAAAAAAGTTATTTAATCCTACAAATGAAAATTCTTCTTGCATTAACATCTTGGTTACTTGCATGGATCTGGCCCTTATGGAAAAAGCTTTTGCTTGTCCTGAAGTTGTTTCTCTCCAAAATACATTTCACCCTGTTGATGCAATATTTAGACCAGGAGTTTTGGGGCAAATCGATGTCCTTTTGGCTTTTCCATGTATCCTCCAGCTGTGCCTGGAAAGCAGGTCCCGGGCTGGAAGTCCTTCCCGAGCGGTGTCAGCCTGGGGGGAGCCGGGCCTGGGAGCCCATCCCGCCTCCGCTGCTGCCGGAGGGAAGCAGGGCAGGCGTGAGGCTGCCGGGAGGCCCAGATGGGTATGAGGTGAGGGAAAAGGTGGTGACTGTAGTAAAACTGAGTGTTTTTCAGGGCTCTTCCTCTTAGCACAGCAAAGCAGGTGAGTCCTGTCAATCTCCTGCTTTTTCCTGTTGCTGTGGGAGGCTGTGCCTGCCGCAGGTTGTTGCCCTCGGTTCAGGCCCCAGTGGCGCTGTGGGTGTTGCAGTCAGTCCCTCACGGGGAGCTGCCCGTGCTCTGTGCCTTGCTGTCGTCCCTGGGAGCAAGCCCCTGTTCCTGGCTCTGTGTGAGTGAGGAGGAGGAGGAGGGGGTCCCACAGGAACGGACCCAACTAATTTCTTGGGAAGGAGGTAGGAGCAGCCCTGTCTTCTCTGGGCAGCATTGCAGCCACTTTCAGTTCTGCCATGGGACAGCTCTGAGGGCCAGGCTGACCAGCAGCTGCTGCCATGCCAGTGGCCTCTGGCCAGGCTTGAGGACAGCAGATGCAGTCTGTCAGGTAGGGAAAAAAACCCAAACCCCAAATCTGACTATTGCCACAAGCAGTCCTACAGCACCATCTGACAGCACGAGGGTCAGCTCAGCTCTCTGTCCTGGCTGGGAGCAGCAGGGTCCAACAGGACCAGGTAAGTTCCTCGAGCATCCCGGCTTTCTCCAGAGCAGGCGAGAGCGCAGATCACTGAGCTGCTGATGTGCCTGGGAATCGATCCCTCCAACAGCATGCCAATCTCTGTGGGGTACCTAGGCAGGCTTTTAGAGGTTGGTGAGGAAGGAATTATTCAGACCACCCATCTTAGCTGGCTAAATTACCCGGGTAGTCTCTTCTAAGTCCTTTTCCAGTCACGGATGAGAGAGAGGACAATTCAGAGTAAGGCTCATTTGGGTGCACTGAATGACCCTCTGCAGGAGCTTTGCTTTCCCTCCCTCGACTACAGAGGGAGCCTGGGGAGACCAGCTGGTTACATTTAACTGCTAAATTGGTTGCCAAAAGATGGGTGGTGAGAATTCCTTCCAGTTTCCCCTTTGCCATGGACCACACTCTTCCCACAGCAGGATGCTCGCTTGCTCTCTCCTGCAAATTGGAGATTGCTCAGTGCAATGGGATACACGCCCCCAGGAGCCGCTGGATACAAGACAAAGGCTGTATCACATCTCTTGGCAGGTACTGTATGAGGCTGTGTGCAGGATTTCATGGGCTTCCTGCTTCAACAGGTTCTTTAAAGCAGCTTTGGTTTTGGGAGCCTGTTTAACAACTTGCCTTGGTATATGCCAAGTTTTACGCACGTTCTGAAATTTGAAAATCCACGTGAAACCTCTAGCAAAAAATGTAACTAGAGAGGGAAAGATAGCAGAAAAGACTTCTAAGTTCACTCCAGATTTAACAAATGGAGAGAAAGGTGAAGCCATACAAAACAAACCCTACTGAGACTGCCCCTTCCTCTTTGCCTGATAAACCCATTACAAATTGAAAGAAAAGCAGCCAAGATCGGCAGGCTTCAGGACATCCATTAGCCCTCTTTTACGTTTTAGAGCTTGTAACAGATGCTGACTGTGGGTGTTAGTCCTTGTCTAATCAAAAAGCCCAATTCTTCAGTCTAGAAACATAAAATACGAGTTTCTGCCGATAAGAATTCAAACCTGAACCTAAACTACCAGGATTCTCAGGCTCCATGATTATTTTATGCCCAAGAAGTGAGTTTGCCTGGTAAATCACAGTGCTGTGGCACATCACACTTCCAAAGGCATCAGAAAAAACCAGTAGTTTATTAGTGGTTTTTTTCCTTTTTGAGAAGAGACTAGTGACTGTCTGGATTCCCTCCTGTTTTCTCAGTCCCCAAATGTTCATAACACCCTGTTGGGGAGGAATAATTCCCATCCAAGTTGTAAAACACACTTACAAGTAGATGGGAAAAGCATGAACAGTGCTGTAAAGAAAACAAAACCGCCAGGAACAAGATCTTATTTTGCATGCTTCTCACTGTTGTATTTTTGTCCTAATTAGCATATTTTAAAGACAAGCCTTTTTTAAAAAAAAAATTCTGCTATCTGCCTGGACTGTTCTCAAGCTTTGAACTTTTCCATCCTTTCTATTGATTATGGCCAAGTGACCCATATTTAAAAAGCATTTACAATAAAATTATAGCACTTTCTTTTGTGCTGCCGGCTTTCCCAGTGAAAAGCTAAAATGTTTTAAAATTGTCACTTTTTGACAGAGGTAATGGCTGTAATATATTTAGTCTCTTTCCCCTTGTTGTGCTTAAAATGGCTATGCTAATAAAGGGCACAGCTGTCGATACTTTATGGCCTGCTGGGGGGAAGAGGGGGAACGAAGGCAAAAAACAGATTGACTGTGTGTCAACAAATGCAGCTGGGAAAGAAAAAAGGAAGCCCCTTGAAGGCCCCTGCAACTTAAAGTCCAAGATAAATGATGTCCCTATGCTTTAAAAAAAAAAAAAAATGTAGGTTGGAATTCAATAAAGGGGAACTGAAAAGGAAACTGCTTAAAACTGAAAGCCTTTTCTCTGCCTCTAGACAGCTTACAAGAGAAATGAGCAAAACTGACCACAGAAAGAGGGTGAGCAGCCAAGAAAGAAAACAAAAGCCTATCCTGGAAAATATATTGCATCAAAGAATTATCTGAAGCGCACTGCGGCTGGCGGGCGGAGCGCGTACAGTTTAATGGAGATGCAACAACTTTTACACGCCGCCGCCTTTGGCAGCTTTGTGCCAGGGAGGGAAAAGGGGAGCTGGGATTATTCATATCAAAGCAGTAAGAGTGGCACACAAGGGCAGCGGGGTGATGGTGGATATCCTTCCCTGGGGAGCTGGGCTGGGCTGTGCCCATGGCTTGTGCTCGGCCAGTGAGACTCACAGCTTGGGGCCGCTCCTGAGGCAAGGAGAGAGCAACAGAGGGATGGAAGGGGTGCAGGGATGGGCAGCTGGAATTAATGCAGTGAGGAAATGGCAATATTGGGTGCAAACCTGCAAGAATCAGGCGGTTTTCATTCCCCAGGTCATGAGGCAGCTGGTTTGCATGGAGGCAAAATCCTAACAAAGTAATAAGTGGCAGGGAGCCATTTGTTCATTGTCATTTCTTGGACAATTATGGAAGATGAGGACGGTTTTTCCCAGCTTAAGGCAAAACGCCTCTGTAAGTGTGGCTTGTGTTTCCCAGAGGTCCTGAGAGCATGGCCTGGCTGCACCAGTGCCACCAGAGCTGCTGTATCCACCTGCTGAGAACCAGGGTCCAGGCATTCCCACTGCCTATTCTGGGCCTGGAAAAAGGCTTCCTGGAAAATAAACCCTTGGCAACAGGCAAGGCCAGGAGGGCTGGTGACCCTGCAAATAACCTCTGCTTCTGCAGTGGGAGGAGATGTAGTCTGGGGTGGGATATCCTGCTTTGAGGAACTGTCTACTCTTCTCTTTCACTTTCCCACTTCTGTCATCCTTTACTCCCACCACTTTTTTTTATTTATTTTTCATTCAAGGCCTTTTTTTCCTGGTGTGTTGTTCTCATTCAAGAACATCTGGAAAAGGTAGTCAAATGGAAAAAAAGAGTTATCTGTTTTCTCAGTTCCTCAATTTTTGCATGTGTGTATGTATGCCCTTTAACCTCTGCAAATTCTGTAAAAATGGGAGGAAGAAAAAATAAGTAACTGAAGACAAGGCAAAATCAGGACATTTTTAAAAATCCTGAAATTAAATGGAGCAGTCATGTCAAATTTTTACTAAAGCAGCAGGACATTAAAATGGCACAGAAAGTTCTCATTTCCTTCTGTAATTGTTTGAAAGAGTTTTAAAAGGCCACAATTTTTACTATTCTTGCTAGATTTCACACAGTAAAACTCTTCCTGGGCTGTTGGGGTCCACTCCAGCTAGCTGTGGACCCTTGCCCACACGATAATTCATAGACGAAAGTAAAAGATTGAGAAGCGCTCTTCTCCACGTGGGAAATGTTGTCCTTTATTCCAAGACACACATCAGGTGGACAGACCCATGGGAGGAAAGAGGGTGTTTCCGGGCAGCAGGGAGCTTTTATACCCCCCAGGATGGGGACAGAAGGAGAGGCCCACAGCCAATGGATACCAGTGAGGAGAGGTGAGGGGAGGGGGTAACCCAGGGAAGAGACCACCAGGTGGTACCGGGATAGGTGAGGGAAAGACCATGTGATAGGGGAATGGGGTAACAAACCACATGATGTAACATAAGCTATACAGTGCAATACAAAACTATTCTGTGCAAATTCCCAATCACCCAGTGCAAGAGAACAGCTAAACTGGTGCACCACAACATTGTACCATTTAGAGATCAATACCTCCCAGTGATGCTGTGTTTCTGGGATGACCAGTTTGGCTTTGGTTTTCTCCAGAGAAGAGTGGAATTTGGTATGGCTGATGTTCTGTATCCACAGTTTTTCAATTTTTTCAGGAAAAACTGAAAGGTTGCTTGAAAGGTTGCTGTGCCCAAGAACAGAAGAGTTAAGAGATTCTCCCACCCACAACTGAGACTTACTTTGGGAAGAAAACCTTGCCTGTGACAGTGACTCATTATGTGAATCCCACTGCTTCTTTGTAGTTGACAGCTGGAAAAAAATGGAGAAAAATAAGAGAGAAATACCTGAACTCTGAGTGTGGGGTGTGTTCACTGGTGTGGGCTGGGGTGATTCCGCAGGCAAAGGTTCCCCTGCAGCTGGGCTGAAGGTGGGAGCACATGAGCTCTGCTGGACTGAGAGATCATGTTATGAGAAGTAACGCTCAGGCTGGTGTGGCACATGTAGCACGATGGTAAAGTAACTCAGCAGTGTCTGAGCTGGAGCTGCTGTTGGAGAACATTCTCCAGAGGAAAATGTCCAACACGGTTCTGTAAGACCTGTACCTATGATTTGGGAAACAAAGGGGCTGGAGATATCACAGAGCTGGTGTGTGATGGTCAAAGCCAACAAGTCCCTGCACAGGGAGTGTGTGAAGGTGCCACTTGCAACAAGGAGCCTGATCCCTCCATACAGTGCTGGAGAGACCATGGCCGTGGCCAGCTCCCTGCCCATAACCCACGGATCTGTAGAGGCCTGGAAAACCCGGGGAGATGATTTGTGACTCAGGGGAAGGCTGAGAGGAGGCTGTGTGGGAGCCAGAGCAGAGGGATTTTTGTAACTTTTTCTTTGCAGACCAGCACAATTTTCCAGGGGAGATGCAAGCCTGGGATAGTGGCTGTGGAGCTCACAGACTTGCTTTGTTTAATTATAATTTGCAGACTGTTTTATAGGGGCCTGGAGACCTCAAGAACCACCAAGAGCCAGAGGTGGACAACCACCAAATATCTCTGTAGCAAGAAGGTATGTAAAACTTTAATTTACTTAATGGAGCTGAAAAATGCTCAGAATAGTATTTCATGTGCATAATTTGGCATTGAAGTGATAGACTGTGACCTCTGGTGGGCTTTGCTGTCATCTGAAGCTCTTTGGTTGGTCAACTCACTTTTGAACCTGGGCAGCCCTGCCTGCTGCTGCCATTGGTGTTCCATGCGCTGTGAGGGGTCTGGAGACCCTCAAAATGTCTGTGCTTTTGACCAGAGTCTTCTAATGCAGATTTTCATGTTAAAGCCTTTCATATATGGTGTCTCCCACAGTCCTTCTAAATAAAAAAATCTCAGCAAGCAGCAGGTGAAACTTTATCTCTTTTTTTTAATATTTATTTATAATTTTGGGTATCTTTGGATGTTGTCCTCATTTTTGGATCTGTCAGTTTTAGTGGTTAAAGTTGTTGTCTCAGCCAGAGCCTGACCTTTGGGGCTGGTGTTAGTTCTCTTATTTTCAACACACATGGTGTGTGGGTGCCTCTGCCTCCCTCCAGGCTCTGCTGCTCTCTGCTAGTCCCCTTCCGCTGCATGTGGGCTTCTCAGAGGTGTCAAGTCACCTAAAATTTAACTAAGGGAGTCAGGGACAGGGGATGGAAGGGTTCAGGCATGCCCTTTGCCTTTGTAAAATGGGAAATAGGGTTTGGGATCAAGCTGGTAGCTTATTTGCTATCAGGATCTGGGCACAGATTTGTAGGAAATGTGTTTTGCTTATTCTTGTGTGCAGGGGCAGAGGTTCTTTTTCAACAGTTCCTTTGGTAATTGTTTCATCCTTCTAGTAACACCAGCACTGTGTGGAGGCACATGGGTGTTCCCATCCTTTCCCTGTGTACCTTCTGGTGGTTTTAAACCTGCTGGCCAGTTTAAAATGCATCTGTTAGCACAGTGAGGATGTCAGAGATACATCAGCCCCACATTTAATAAAAATCTGTGCCCTAGAAGAAAAGAGAGGTGCAAAATAGGCCCCCTCCAAGGGAAAGGCTCCAGTACATGATTGCAGTTTGCTGGAGGATTTCCCATGCAAATACCCCAGCCCAGCCAGCCCCCAGGTCCCCCATAAGACAAACATCTGCAGGAGGCCGGATGTTAACCCTTCCAATGCACCACAGTAGGTTTTCTCTACTTCCTCCCTGCTCCTTTTCATCTCCCTTCTCTCCCACAAAGACAGTCACTGGCTTTACCTTGCCAGATCATGTTTAGAGATGCTTAGAGGACATCTGGGGGATGTGCTCAGGGCTGCACCTAAGGCTGGCATCTCCTGGCTTCTTTGCTCTAGAAAGCAGGTCAGCCTACCCAGGAGACCTGCCTTGGGAGGAATCACTCATCCTCCAGGGCTTCCCATTTCTATACTGACTCCAGAGCAACCTGCAGCAGATCACGGACCAGTTTTTCTGACAATCAAACCCTCGAGTTTAATTTTAATACTGCCTCTAACTCTGGTAGTTAGATCCTGACGCCTGCTCCCAGCAGATGTTTCTCCAGGTGAACAAGGAGGGCTGTTCTGCCCCGCTGCAAACCCTGAGCTGCCTGGTGAGGTGTGAGGTGCTGCAGTCAAGGAGCCCAGAGTGACTGTGCCACCCTTGCCATGGTCACCCCATGTTTCCAGCTGGGAAGGGAGCTCCCATACACAGAAACCTGAGAGAGATACATGCATGCACACGTGGGTACCCAGGTGTATTTTTAGCTCTGCTGCCAGTCCTTCAGAGCGAGGTATGACATGGCTGAGAGGGATTTGGTCCAGACTTGTGTCTCTGCCACAAAGCCAGGCTGTGAATCAATGCTGGGCAGGCTCTTCCATCCTCAGCTTATCATTAGAAGGGGAAAGAGCAGCTGCAGGAGTTGCAGCATGCAGTTCTGAAAATACTTTCTTCTTACAGACCCTTGTATTGCCCCAAAGGAATCTGAGCAGATTGTCAAGGGAGGATGTTACAGTGCAGAATCCCAGAACAGTGAAAGGATTTAATCCAAACATTTGAAGGAGTCAGCCAGTTGGATCCTGTCAGGAGGGACATTGGTGCAAAGCCTTAGCTGGATCTCTGATGCTCAGAAATCTTCCTAACAATCCCTATGTCATGAGTGTTTTGGTGAGGAGCTATATAAAAATACTAAAAGCATGTTATGCAATAAGGTGTTTGGGGTCACAGGGGAGACCTTGCAAATCTAGCCATGAGGCAATTGTATGTAAAAACCCTCAAAATTAAAAAAAAAAAAAAAAAAATTGTAGCTTCTTTCAGCTGCAACCTAAACTTTGTGCTGAGTTAAATCTCCCCCACCCTGGGCTGATCCCTGTAGCCCCTCCAGGGTTTTCAATGCATCTAACAATGAAAGTGAAATCCAATCCCATCCAATTAGAGGAAAATGAATGGCTCATCTACAATAAATGGGCTCTGAATAACAATAAGCCAACAAGAGAGCAATGAACTGGAGACAGAGTACAATCTTCCTGAATGTTAATCGACAACTAACTCCACAAGCTTCTTAGAGGTGGAAAGAATTGGAGGAAAATAGATTAGGGAGGCTTTAGAGCACATTGCCTTTTAACTGCTTAGGCCTCACTTTTTTACCTAAATACAAGAATGTTTCTAATGCTGCCTTTTGCAGGGTGAAGGGTGTGTGTGTGTGTGTGATGGGGCTTGTTCTCAAAGTTAAATGTTTTCAATTAATTTATAATTTGACATGGTAGGTCCTACTGTATTGTTTAATTGTTTCACTTATTCAGAAGACCATTTTTAAAATGGCAAAGTAAAATGGCAGAAGCCTTGGAAAATGCTTTCTGTAGATCTGAGGAATGGAGCTGAATTAATCCAGGAGTTAGCCTGAGACTGAAAAGAGGTGAAGGGATAAGGAAAAGCCTGCAGTTCGGTGGTTGAAGTGCTTTCTGTATCCACAACTCACCCAGTGCTGCTCCTTGGTCCCCCCAGACACCTTTTCACCCTGTCAGGGCCTGAAACACCTGCAGAGCAGCTCAGCTGCTGCTTTCTACCGCCCTCAGCTCCACAAGTACTTTTTGTAAAGACAGGGAAGATGCCAGGTGTCCTGATCCATCACTGAGAAGCTCCCACAGCCACGCAGGCTCCATATCCAAGTCAACAAGGTCTCACCCAGCTGAGCTGTGTTGCCCATCCTCTCTGCTCAGCCTATTAAATCCCCTCTGGGGATTTAATAAAATCCTATTAAATAACCTCTGGGGTTTTATTACCTCCAGACAGGCAGAGAGCTTATTTGGCTTGCCCAGCACTACCATCCCCTCCTGCTTGCCCTCATCCACAGCAGGCAACTAAAAGGCCATGGAGACCAGGTCAGAGAAGACTCACCTCACTGCAGGCTGGGCAGCCAGCTCAGTTATGGGGGTAGAGGGTTGATCCACTGTTCCCCAATGCAAAGCTCCCCAGCACTGGTGCTGCCACAAAAGATGGTGTGGAGAGTTCCTTGCAGAAAACAGAACGGAGTAACTTTTAAGGTGAATGATATTTTAAGTTGTATCTTTATAATTTATCTGATTAGCAGGGTTTCATGTGTTGCCTTCTTTATCACAAAGGTCTTCCCAGAAGCAGCTCCTAATTTGCTGTCTTGTGGTCTAAAAAGCTGGCAAACAGGTCCGTAGGAAACCAAACTCTGTCCTTTCTCTGCAAGAAGGGAACAAAGAGAGGAGCCATATCCCCCTTTCCCTCTCCTGATCTGTTGTACAAGCAAAGGGTCACTTATATTCTTTCAGAGCAGTAATAATTTGATATTCATATAGATAAACTATTAAGTAATATGCATGCAGAGCTAAAGGGCATTTGGAAAGGAGAATTATTAATTTGTAAATTAAATTACAATTTTGTCTCAGCAGCATTAAAATAAATTTCCAAAGACCATTGTCTGCTTGAACAAAGAAGGAAAAGGAACTGTTAGAAGCAGTTTACACAGCTCAGATATGAGGGGTTGTGTGTGTAAATAAGACCAGTGTTGGTACTCAGCATGAGAACATATTTCCTGCAGTGTGCCAGGCATGCTCTGGCCAGCACTTGGGAATAGCAGCACACCCTGCTAAAGCTTAGCATAGAGAACAAGAGATGCCGAGGGGAATTTCAAATTTCACAAATGCATTTTTTCTAAAAACTGACTTTAACTGTGGAACAGGACGAGGCAGTGGCCAATAGAAACATCTGGGTTTGGCCCATTTTGAGCCAAAATACTGTTCCTTTCCCTTTCAGCATCCTCAAAGCACCATCATTCTTCCCCCATCTTGCCTCATTCCCTCAGCAGTAAACACAGAGCTTTTGCTGGAATCTCCCACCTTGTTTTGTTTCTTGGCTTTGGCTGCCACAACTGCAAAGGTGATTCTTTGGTTAGCTGGGGATTTTCAATGCAAGACGGTTCTTCTGCAAGTCCTGGGAAAAGTTAGGAGTGCTTTGCTCCCCAGAGAAGATGCAATATAACATTTAGACCAGACCCAGGCACCTTAGGAAGCATTAAAAACCTTAGCACTTTAGCCTTATTGTGCAAAACTGCATGACTTTATGCTCATTGTATGACAAAAAGGGAATGGCACCAACAGGTTAAATTGTTGTTCTATAAAACCAGATTAAGGTAACTCAGTTTACCCCAAAGAGCGGCATCTGTTGCTCATGGTTGTGCCTTGGGACAGGGGTACTACTTCTGTAACAACTGCTGCTCATTGTGGGGTGTCACACTGAAGCTACAAGGTAAGGACTACTCTGATGAAAAAAACCAATAATCTGCGAGAGCTTCAGATCAGTCATTATCATGTAGAAGAGCAATATCCTGTGAAAACAAATTCCCTTTTCATAGGTGCTCATCACATTTTCATTTTTTGGCAGAACCAGCTCCACTTGCTCCTGTGACTGTAACACCTCCAAAGCAGCGGCCCAAGGGCTGATGTCCATTTTCTTTTGGCACTGGACTGCTTCTCCCATGCAGATCGGTACCAGGAGCTCAGAGGAGGCTCCTGCCCCTGCTTCACACAATGGGCAGCTGAGATGCCCAGTGGACGGACAACCTTCTCTCAGCCTGGAGTGGTTCCCCACTGGTGACTCCAACATCAGCCCTGGGGTAAGGTTGGCTGTGGTTTGGAGGCTTAGAGCTGTCCCCATCTCCCTGTGACCTCTGAGTGTCATCTTGGCCTGCAGCAAGCTGGCTGTGACGTTGGCAGAAAAGCGCTTAGCACTCGCTTATAGCACAAAGCTTAGCCTTGCTGGGATACAGAGAGAGCTCTCTGCTGAGATCTGTGCTTATGGGATTGATGTTTCCTGTCATATTTGTATTCCCAGCCTGTTGAAGAGGCTGATGCCCAGAGCAGAGAGTAAGGCCAGCATTGCCCTGGCACTCTCACAGGCGCTGCTCCCCCTGGAACAAAGCTCTGTTTGAGACCGGCTTGGGTGGCCCATGGCTCCCTGTGGGGATCTTGTCCATTTCAGAGAAAAATCTGGCAAATTTTTGCCTTTTATGTCTTGACATTTGTGACTGTTCCCACGTTGGGAGGGGTAAGTCAGGGACAGAATGAGTCAGGTCCTGCAGCTCCCAGCACAGTGCTAAGGCCAGACACCTTTTTCTTGATAAGATTTATGGGTGTTGCATAATTTGTGGATTAATAATTAATAACAAACTCCTCCTTTGTGAACCTGCTTTTGCTTTCCTCTGTTGTTGACTGGGAAATCAAGCTGGGTGAAAAAGCATTATAAATAAGGTAAAAATTGTGCTTGGGTAGCTCTTGGAAGAGATGGATGCTCAGATAATTTTTCTAATACTGACATGAACACTTTTACTGACACCAGGAATATCAGTAGTCTGAAAGGGAGTGCTTACTGAGAAGCATATTTCTTGCTATGTAATACTTAGAAAAGGGTCTGTTTTAGAACAGCACCGATCTGGATGGAGGCTTTCTGTGCTGAACTGTGTTGTACACATGGAAACAAAAGAGGCCTTATGAGGGTGGGAGATACTGCTCTACCATAAGAGCAGTTGTATTTGCCATGGCATCAATATGCAGGAAAGGGTAGGGTTTAACATTTCTCACCTGAGTTACCCCTCTGAAAAAATGGAAGCAAATTTCTGTCTTTGATTCCCAGAGGGCTTTACAAAAGGAGCCAAGGCTCAGGCCAGAGATGTCCCTTTAGGCTGTGGTGTAAAACAGTCCTTGCAGTGCCCAGCTCCTTTTTTAACTTCAGGCATTCACCATCTCCCACATTTATCCTATAAACCCATGTTGTTCAGATTCAGATTTATTGCTGATACTGTCTTTCAATGTCTCTTGGTAAACCTATCTGCAATCAGCTCACTTTTATTTGCGTGACTGACTCTCTCAACAGTGGCAGACACTTGTTCCCTTGGATCTCGTAGGGGAGTTCAGCATCTATATCCAGTGTGTCCATTCCCCTCCCAAAATTCAGGAACTACCATAATGCTGTAACACTCCTACAGCACCACCGTCAGCAGGAAGTTCAAACTCAGCTTTTCTAACATGTAGCTCTCTGCTGTAGCACTGAAGGAAGGAACATCTCAGATCTTCATGTGCACCTTTTCTCTACTCAGTTTGCCTGAAAAGAGAGATTTTAGAATATCTTTGTTCTGGGGCAGACAGAATTTAATCTGCAAGCTGCTGCTGCCCTCTCCACGTTCTGAGGTGTTGCAGGCCTGCCACATCCTTAGAGGCTGCCAGAGCATAGCACAGTTCATTTGAATTTGAATGAAGTACTGAACTTTATTTTGAGGCCTAAAATTCAAATCAGAATGCGATGAGCGCACGCCTGGAGGATGTGCATTTTAAAAAGTGCCTCTGAGCTCTTTTTTAGAGCAGTCTGTGTTTCCCATCTCTCTGGTTTTATCATGTGGAGAGCAAATACTGAAAAAGCCTCCAAACTCTGCATTAAAACAATTTCCAAAACACGGACCTAACTGAGAAATTTTCACTGGTATTTTCCTCTGACAGGGAAAAAGTGACTCCTTATACAATATATCCTTGTTTCTTTTTCATTAGAATAAAATTTTGGTTAACTCAGAGAGGGTACCCTAAATATCTTAGGTTTAAGAAAAAAAAGAAAAATAAAGCGGGAACCCTCCTCCACCCTCTCAAACCAGTAAAGTTTAATCCCAACTAAGATTTTGACAATTTGGGCAGAGCTATGTTATTTTAGAAACACAGTCAAAACTGAAAATTTTCTCAAAGTTTACTATAGGAAAATGGCTGCCAATTTAGTGGGTGCCACAAAAAATCCTCAATAGCTCATTAGAGAGAGAGAAAAACAACCAGTCTGTCCCTGGAGTTATCCAGGGCTCCAAACTGGCAAGACTTACCAGGTAATCCTTTTTCAGCAGAGGTATGCAGAGAAACTATCAAGACAATCCAAGAATAATAAAAACATTAATTATAGGCTTTGTCTCCCTACAGAACACATGGACCTTAATGCCTCTTGCAGGGATTTATCACATGTGAGAATGTAGTATATTTTTACTGCTCCTTCTTGCTCTTTTACTCATCAAATACTGGAGTTTTTCAAACACGATGCTCTCAAAGACTAAATCCTTAGCTGGTAGAAAATGGGATCATGCAGCTTATTCCCTCTGCAGCTATACTGATTCGCACTGGCTGCAGATCAGTCCTGGTGTATTACCTAGGCACAGAGTAGAGTTGCTTTAATTCTTTATTCTTGTTTGATTTCAATTTCAAAAATAAAACTGCGTTACAAAGTACACGTTTACAAGTGAGTCAAAACCCATTACATGGAAACTATTTAATTGTAAGAAGGTTAGACCAGCTTTCCTATGATAACATCTTCTGATATTGTTGTCTCTTTCTTGTTCAGGCTAAAAACTTTGCTTGCAAAATCTCCTTGTATTCCTTTGAATTCCCCTGGGAGATTAAAAAAAACAAAAAACCCTCCAGTTAACACTCCCTCATTTCATTTTTAAAGGTCATGCTTAGAGCTGGCAGTTGTTATAGGAGCTGTCCTCTGTAAAGAAAAGTCTTAACTAGCCAGGCACAGACTTAACCTCAACATGGAAAAACTAACATTGTCACTAGGATATGGAGAAACCATGGTGAAGAGCTAGCAACAGCCAGACCACGGCAGAATGAGCAGTCGGCATCTGCTCGGTGGGCCTTTATCATGCAGTGTTGTATGTACGATTCAAAATGCACAGGACGATTGTTGAAATGATGTAGACAAATTGACTCAAATTAGTTTAGCATGGGCCATGCAAAGTTTAAGCTTGTTGAGCCCAGACACATAGCAACAGCTCTGCGAGGCCTCGCGCTCTCGGCGCAGGCACACAACGGGCACCGCAGCCCGCATTCGCGGCACTTGCTTTTGTGCCTGCCTGCCTCTTTTCTTTCCATTTTGCCTGGCTCTAGACAATCTTGGCAGAAGCAAACCCTGCTGAAGACTACGCTAGCACTGATAATTTTATAGAAGTACTTGTGAGCTTTAATGTCATTTTATACTTCCTTAATCTTTTGACTGTTACTTAATGACAAACAAATCCCCAAAGAACTGGGGAGGTGGGGGGAAGATTAAAAGGATTTTGAGATTGTATTCTCTGCTTTCAGTCAAACTGTCCCAAATCCTGCCAACACAATTCTCCAGTGCCCTATGGCACTCCTCCCCAGACCACCAGGAGTGAGTTTCTTATTGTATTTACAGTAATCTAATTACAACAGTTCTTCAATTCAAAGCCAGCTTTGGTATACAGACTTTAGCAAGAACTCTCCTCTAGTGCAGATTGCAAACTTTAATCTTTTAAACTAACACAGAACACCCCCTTCCCCCCCAAAAAATTTCTGAAATGCCTGTGTGAGCTACTAAGATGTATTCCCCCTCCCACACCCGCCAACACTTTGCTCATCTTTTTGTTAAGTTTCTTTTGTGCCAATTTACTGCCTAAAGTAATAATAGAGTTCCTGAGAGATAATATTCTGCAAGGTTATAAAATGATGATAAAAGCAGGTTGCCTGCCAGAAAATTCCTTTTAAAAAAACTATTTTTCTAAATATGTGTAGTTACCTCAATTTTTTTTAAACTTCTCTCTGTTCTTTGTAGTTAAAGAAGTAGCTGTGTAGAAAAAACATAGACTGAACATTTTACTTTAAAATTAAATAGTCTCAGCTTCAAATTGTCATTACTCAAAGCCACTTGATGCAAATCTTAAAGCTGATTAACTTTATTTAGAAGAAACAGAGGACAAAAGTAGATGGAATTTGTACATAATAAAAATGTCAAGAAATGAAGACAGAAAAGATTGTTTTACATGAAGCAAAATACAAAACAAAAGTACATCCACAATGAATTAGCAAATCTGGGCATTCTTAGTGTGCCACTGCAGCCACCTAGCTCTATACACAAGTACTGCACTGTTCACTTTCAGTTCCATCACAGGTTTTCCACTTAAGGCTTTTACAGTAACACTGGGTTTACCAAGACACATCTTTGGGAAGTTCGAGACAGCTTTTCTCTTTTTCCTGCCTGGCATTTGACTTTGTGAGTTGTGCTTGCATACAGTCTAACCTGGAGCTCGCTAAAGTTAATGAAATCTTCACTCCCCAAAAGATTAGAAAGAATTTAGATCTCCCTTGTTACTGTGTTCTTTTGAAGATATATGGAGGGCAGAAATAACATATTCTCATATTACATTTATGAGTGTTTCAAATACTCAGTTTGTCCTTTGGAATCTGGCTGGTTTCTGCGAGATCCATCAATCATTTTGCTTTCTAGTATATTATCAGCAGGCCTTTTCATATAAAAATTGTTTTAATATTTAATTCCTCTTGTTGAGATTCATTGCTCTGCAAGTGGAAATCAGCTGGCCAGTCAAACCTCAGCTATTTCCTACTGTTTTCTGTGAATCTTGAAAAACTAGAAACACAATAGTATCTGTTCTAGTCTCACATTCACTCTTGAAAAACTACTTCTAAAGCATCCTTGTGCTGTTTTCCTCCAAGTAAACTGTTTATGGCAATGCTTGATAAATGATGCAATTATTTAGCTTGTAAAATCTTTGGATTTCTAGATACTCTGCTTAATCCAAAGAACTCAGAACAATGAAATACCTTAGAAAAGTTCATATGAAAGAGCAAGAAAGAGCAGCTGCATGAAAACCTCCCAAATTCCATCAAAGTGTCTTGCCAATGACAGATTGTATGTAGTAGTTAATTTCTGTGAGATCTAACTTCAATTTCAATCTCCAAGATAATAGATCTAATCCTCACAGTCCACTAATTTATCAGGTTGAACAATGCACAGGAACTATTCTGACCCTTATAAAAACAAAGTTCCTTACCAGTTTGGGAGATATTCTCGTGTGAGAGACTCGGGCTCCTCCAATGAAAGGAAAATGTTGCGTTGCTGCAGTGGGAAGTGTGAAGCAGCGATCCCAAAGTGTATGGATGCCATCTGCTGGCACTAAAGAATATGACCCTCCATCCACCTTGAAGATGGGTGTGGAGGCTCAGATTTCATTTTTCATATTGGCCTGAACCACTCACGTTATTCCATATCTAAACTCACGTCAACAGAAGAAGAATTAAATTGAGATTATATAAGCTCTCCTTTAATGGGTATCTCTGTGCTTCAGCATTAGATTTTTCGAATGTTTTACGTCATTGGGACTTGGTGATTTAGGAATAAAAAGCATCTCTCCTTGCAGTTTTGCTGAATATCATGTTTAGAAGTACTAGTCCTCATGTAAGTTTATTAAACCATTGTTTCACATGTAGTGCTGCATGGAAAGGGTTCTGCCAGCAAAGCCAGGTTTAGCCCAGGGGAGTTCATCTCAGCGTTTGTGACCTTTATTGCAGCAGTGCAAGGCACAACCCTTCCAAATTTGACAGAGACCTCCAAATTCACAGGACCTGAAAAATACCAAATACCAAATGAGTTTAGCTTGCCCTTGTATGCCTTCTGCCTCCTGAGCTGTTAATATTTACAGGCAACTCATTTTCTCTTTCCGTAGTAATACTCCAAACACTGTAAGATGTCAGTGTGGATGGAACAGTTGGCATGGGAACCTTCCTAAAGAGGAAGGTGTGTGACCACGGTGTGTGAATTAATCTGTAAGAAATGGGACTGATTTAGGTGGTTTTGCCTAGAAATGCTAGGGTGAGTTTACAGAGTGTGGTTGTAGTTTACTATCACAATTACCATGTTGTCATTTCATAATCAACAAGTAGTCAGAACATTCCTTTCTACATGCTTGATTAATTTTCTTGGGTCTATGCATGAAGAAGGGGCATCAGCTCCATCAAAACTCCCCATAGTGCACAGTGGATATGATAAACTATATTTTTTCCAAGGATTATCCATTCTTGTGAGCGTTTCCCCATTCCACAGTTCTTAGAAAGATGTTTTCTCTTTCTTTCTTTTTTACTCTAGGCACTTCATGTTGTTAGAGAGGACCAAGCAAGCTTAGACAGCTGCCATTACTTAGTGCCCGAACTCTAAATCAGGGTCAGAGCCAACAATGTAGGTAAAGATGGGAAGTGGTTAATGAGGGGTCAGCAAAGGGATATGACTAATGAAGGGAAAAGATTGCAGAACTGCAAAGTCACTGAGTGCAGCACATGGCAGATAAAAACTCTCTAAGTCCTTGTAACCTCAAGCCCACAGTTATGTTTTCTCCCTCCCACTCCTCATCCTCCTAGTACAGCAAGAATTTCCAAATCACCCATGGCAGACCTGGCAAAGCTGTAGCTCCCACTGTTGGAGTTCAGGCTGACCGCACACACATACCTCTGACACCCAGCCTCTCCCTGCACCACAGGGAGCTCAACAGAGAGTTGTACTGGAAAGTCCCCTAAGCAAGGACAGCAATCCCATCAATTCTTTCCCCCTAAAAAAGGTGTTCTGTGTCTCCTACAGACTGTCAACTGCATTACAGGAGTGAGTACAGTACAGTGCTTTAAAATGTAAGTAATTCATTCTGCTGCCATCACCATTACTGGCATTATTTTTATTATTTTCTTAAATAGGAAAAAGAATTAAAGGAAATACAGGGTTTGATTTGGAAAATCAGGAGAAAGAAGAAAACTGTACTCCACATAGAGAAGAAGGGTTCAAAACTATTGTGCAGAATTTAGATGTAGTTGTGTATAGGATTGTATTTGATGAAGTTCAGAGGCTTGAGTCTGGGATTTGTGAAATCACATGGTTTCCTTTATTTTTGAATGTTCCTTTCATCCACTCAATATGCCAACTGTCAGTATGGTGTGGTCAGGCAGAGATCAGGCACAGCATTAGAAAGCTGTATCATCAAGTATTCACTCCTTAGCAGTATCAACAGGATCTTACTTTGTATTTGAAGTAGGTGACTTGTGGTTCAAAATAGACTTGAAGGTACTTCTTATGAGTGTTCCCACACCTGTTTTACAATTCTCTGTTTTGTATTTGTCTTTTCACTTGTAGGAATAAACACAGTAATGGCAAAAAGAGTTTCTGGTATGCCACTACTGTGATATGCCTGACTTGAGAGCCAGTGGCAAGCTGTTGGCTCTCCTGATTATGAGCTGGCAGTGATCAGACCATTTACTGGACCTTAAGACATCACGGAGTGGTTTATTCTTACACTCCCATCTCAAAGGTACCAAGAGTACCTGAAAGCAGTTGCTCATCTCTAACCCGAAAATTAAATAGCTGTAACAAAGTCTGGAGGTCCCTCCTGATTTCCCAAATGCTTGTGTGTTTCATCAGTCCGCTGCAAAGAACAAGGAAGCAGAGCAGGGAGTTGAATATCTAATTAAACGGGTGGAAGGCACCCACTCAGCTCTGCAAAGACCTCTTGGGAGAGAAAAGCAAGGAAAGAGGAGCTCAGTGCCTTCACATGCCTGGGTTTTATCTTTGCTTTGTTTGTAACCTCAAAAACGTGGAAGGACTTCTTGCTGTGTAGATCTGTAAACCTGATAATGTTTTATTTCATAACAAAAATGGAAGCATGGTAGAGATAAACCTGAGGAGTGACTTCATGCTAAGCACAGCGTGTTATTTTAAATGTCAACCTCTTGGGGAAGTTTCCCATGCCAACTATTTTCTTTGGAGGCTATACTATGAAAGGGGGTGAACACACACCCAACTCATAACTCACTCAACCTTCCACCTGCACAAAACAGAGCAAAAAAGCTTATGAGAACACATTAGCAAGAAGCGACACAGTTGGAAAACAGCAAGAAGGACATTTTATTTAAAATTTAGTAAAAACCGAAAATGTCACAAGAATTGCTGCATTTCTATGCAGCACACCACACCTAAGAGATTAAACAGCAATATTGTCATTTGTACCTATTTATTCAAGGCAGGGATCTGACCTTTCCAGGCTCATTTGTTTCAGCAAACTTTGCTCATGCTACTCATGACTGCTCATATTCATAAGGCTTGCAAGATTAGAACATTAAATAATTGCTGATAATATGAAGACAGTGTGACAGAAGGAACAATACTGTTTCTTATTATGTGATTATCTTTCTTTTTTCTTTAAAGCTCTGAGAAACCACTTCAATTACTTTGATCATTTTCCTGTCAAAGGTAAATTTTTTAATTGGCCACTGCTCTTCTACAGATATTTAGCTTTTTTGTGATCTCTGCAAATCTCAATTAATACATCAAACCAGGTACTGTAGTTCTACTAAATAATATTATTGTAATTGTTTTGTTCAGGGTTTGTCAATGTCTACCTAATCATTTTCTCGGTCTATAGAAAAAATGCCACCCTGCAGGCTGAGCAACAGATCTAGACTGCTTCAGGAGGTGGGTGGCTTCAGTCTTGTCCCTTGACCCCAAAATGACACAGTGGCCTGACCTATAAAATGAGGACAATTAAATCTATTCATTTTTATAAACACTAGTGCAACACACAGTTGAATAGCACAGTGTAAATTTAAAATCTTGATTAAACTGAGGAGAGTGCCAAGTAATCACAATGCACACACACTACTTGAAACCAACTCATTAATGGTTCTGCTGCTGGAACCAGTTTCCTAATGGCTCAGTAATGAGCTGACTACAATCACAAAACCATGCTTCTTGATAATTTTTTTTAAAATACGTAATTATAATGTGATAATGTCTCGAACTTGTGTGTGCACAGGTAACAAAAAAGATACCTCCAAACGCTTAATGGCCCAAGACTTAAAATCTGTTATTTTTTATTCACAATTTGTATTAGTATAACTCTGTTACAGAAAGGAAGGAGGATACTCTGGCTTTTTTGTTG
This sequence comes from Pyrgilauda ruficollis, assembly GCF_017590135.1. Classification (NCBI taxonomy): domain Eukaryota; kingdom Metazoa; phylum Chordata; class Aves; order Passeriformes; family Passeridae; genus Pyrgilauda; species Pyrgilauda ruficollis. The sequence goes on from NW_024527266.1 coordinate 500,811, forward strand.
GTAGCTGGCAGTGTTGGGGTACTTCAGCAGACTGTTGGATCTCTGTTACTGCCTGACCCCTCAGCCAAAAATAGTGTGCAACCAGCTCACTTCTCCGAGTTTCTTCCCTTGCATGCTATGGTCACCCAGAACTAGCAGACAGTTTCCTTTCCTATGAGACAAGATGCATCTGCAGGTGAGGCATCACGCTTAACCAAGCACATCTCTTCATGTGCAATGAAGGCATTATATATGTTTGAGTGGGGTATGCTGCTCTTTCATCCCTGCCTGGTTTTGTCAGTAGTAAATCATCCAACTGCCTCACTACCAACAAATGTTGGATATTAACCTCCCTCCTTCCTTCCAGCATGCTAGTAACCTAGGTTAGCTACTCAGGGAATACATTTTTAAGCCCCATGGTAGATTTATATTTGGAATTTGCAAAAGTACAGTCCTTGTCTATTCCCTCTCCATTATACCACTGGCATGGATCTGCAATGGGGAGGTATCCATGGCATACAAGTTAGGAGATGGCATCCTGTAAGGTAGATCTCTGGCCTTGCTGCTCCACTTCAGAATCTTTAGAAACTGATCAAATATAACAGCACATCTCATAAGCTTTCCTGTTGCCTTCCCTGTTCAAGCCTGCTGCTGAGCAAACAGTTCAGCTCGAGTTTGTTGTCAGCCACATGCCTAGAGACTTCACCAGACAAAGACCCCACAGCTCTGTCTTTTCACATCAGCTACCTATAACAGGAAAATGGAACTGCAAGGCTGAGGAATTCAGGAGACACTCATCACATTTTAAATTAAGTTCTGTATTGAGACAGAGGGACTTCTTTTAAGGCTCTTTCCTACGTCTACATCGAATCCAACACAGTAAAACTCCAACTCTGGCTGTAGTTCCCCACAGCTACTGCAGCAGAAGCAATCACAATCCTTACAAAAGAATACAAAATGTATGTATTTTGACCTTCCTTCAATTATTTTCTGCATCTATAATCATAGTGCAATCACAGACAAAATGTAAAAACATATAATCTAAATGAAGGAACCACTCCTCCACAGGGGAAGACAGAGAATGTTATAATTTTTCCATTTTAAAATTGTTAAGAAGGTAATTACATGTTATTTCCAGTGAAAGCATGTTATTTATTTCTCAGAAAGATTCAATAATACTTAAGAAGTCTTTTCTGAATATATCAACAGTAGAACATTTTTGAGCTTGTTTATAAATGACATATTAAATGAGACCAAAAATAGTCACGATGACAACACCTCTGCAACCAAAACCTTTCTCTCAGCTTCAATGTTGGTTTAGCAAAGTAACAGGCACGCTGCTCATTTGTTTTCTGTTGTCTGCAGAGATGTCAGCCTGAAGTTAATCAGTTATTACACCTGTCAGTGAGGCTCTTCTCCCTGTAGCTGTGGCTTTACAAGGAAGGTGGCTCTTTCTGTTGGCTCAGCAAAACATTTGATTGACCCAAGTCCTGTGCTATCCTGATTCTTCCAGTGTTTGAAAAGAAGAGATGTTAATCCCTGTGATGCCTTTCATTTTCAGTTAGGAGGCAAAACAATTCTTCGATGCCTGGTGCTGTAAAGTTTATGGGTGATTACCACTGTTGCAAAAAAAAAAAAAAATACTCAAGCAGCAACTCTTTCTGCTGCCATGAGAAGTTTCAGGCCTTGCAGAGCATCACATGTACAGAGAGCACTGTGTACAGCTGGGCCTTAGGGCAAGGGATGAATAGCAACTATAAGAAAATATCCTTATCTCAAAGACCAAAAAGATGTCAACAGTTGCAGGTGTCATCTGTTAGAACCAGGAAGGTAAACACTAAATAGTAAACACTCTCTCCAAACACTGAGCTCAGAGAGTTGCAGCCTCCCAGAAGGAAATCAAGATCCCAGAGTAGAACTCCTGCGTGTCTGTGTAGTATTATTTCCAAAGACCAAGACTGATCCATGCACTCTGTCTCCCATATCCTGACAGAACCCACGGTGTGCTCCCTACCAGACACCACCCTCAGCTTTTCACTTGGTTTCTCCCACACTGATGCTTTCACCCATTCAGATCCAAAACAGAGAATATGGATGTTATTCATTAAGCAGGTCAGGAATGCCAAATCCCTGTGATCAGCAAACCCCTCTGAGCCCATGCAGCATTGCTCTGATAGATCACATTGATGCAGAAATGAAGGAGGAAGCAGAGGTGGTATTTAGTCTATGTAACTTTTCTAAACTCACAAATCATTCAATAAGGTATTTAGTATTCCTGTGCTGCTGAAAACAATTCTGTTTCTAAACTCAAAATACCTGTGACTTTCCTCTCTCCCTTGGCCATCTGGCACTTCCTTGTCTTGAAAGTCACTGTTCATCCCCAGGGATCCTTAGAGATGTACATGGAGAGGTCCCAAAGAAGGGGGTGAGCATCAGAAAACCCATATTTTCCCAGCTATCCTCATTACTGCAGTTACCTATAAAGCCATGCCCTTAGACCATGATTACCACAAATTTATTCTCTACGGGTGCCATGTGAGGCTCAGCTCGCTCAAACAGTAGCCGGGATGAAGGGTACAATGTAAATATTGCTTAATATAAACCTGGACCCTTAGGATTAGTGTCGTGGCTCCACAAGATGCCGCTGGCACTGGACTGGGTGCAGCTCCGTGTCGGACTGTGCTGCAGTGAGCTTCTGCAGCCTCCCCGTAGTGCCAACAGCACGGGCAGGGTGCCCCAAGGGGTCATCTCTTCACCGGGACCGCTCGGCCGAGACGCTCCCCAGCCCACTGAGCCCCACTAGCCAATCTCCTGCACCCCGAAGCATCTCGTTCAGCTACAGCAACGCCGGCACCCCTTCCCTCCTCCCCTCAGCCCTGCCCCAGCATCTTCCTCCACCTCGGTGCGCGGCCCCGGGGCAAAAAGGTGCCCCCGACCCCGTGGCGTCCGCGGGCGTCGGGCCGGGCCTGCGCAGGCCCTCGGGGGGCGCGGCCCCTCTGAGGGAGGGCACGGGCGGCGGCGCAGCAGGAGGCGGGGGCCGGCGGGTTCCGGCGCCCCCGGGGCGGGCAGGGGGCGGGAGCGGCGGCGCCCCCCGGCCGCCGAGGGGCCGCGCCGGGCGCTGGGGCGGGGTCTGCGGGCGCCGGCAGGGCGGGCGGCGGAGGGCGCCACGTCGACAGCGGGGACGGGCGGAGGAGTAAAGTCTGAGCGGAGCCCGGGCGGACCGAGGAGCGGTGAGCGCTGTACGGTGAGCGAGCGAGCGAGCGAGCGAGGGAGGGAGGGATGAGTGGCCGCTACCCCCCGGCCCTGCCGCCAGCCGGCCAGCCCCCGAGCGCCCTCCCTGCCTCCCCGCGGATGAAGGGGAAGTTCCAGGGGAGGAGGCGGGAGAGCACCCGGCGCGCCCCGGCGGAGTCGCTGGCGGGAGAGGCGAGTCAGGGATGGGGAGCCGCCGCCACCTGCCCCCGGCGCGGGCACAGCCCGGCCGCCTTTGTGCTTCCTGCCGCGGCTCCGCGGGGCAGGAGGGCCGGGCCGAGCCGGGCGTAGCGGCTCCGCCGCGGCCTTGGCTGCCACGTCAGTGCCGCCGCCCTGCGTCGAGATGCCGGCGGTGCCCGCGCCGGCCCGGCCGGGGTCATGGGCGGGGGTCGCTGCCGGGCCGCCTCCGCAGCTCCGCCGGGCACGCAGGTAGCTGCGAGGGCAGGACGCGGCGGGGACTGCGGGGCTTCGGCCGCCCGAGGGTAAGGGGCGGGGCGGGAGGCTCCTCGCCTGCGGGACCGAGGGCAGGGGGCTGCTCTGCCCTGCCGCTACCGCCCTCTCTGGGCCGGGCGCCCGTGGAGGAGCGGTCTCCGCACCTGGGAGGGAGCCGTGCTCGCCTCGGCTTGGCTCCTGGATGGTCTTCTTCTCCCTCGAGAGTTTTTCCGACCTAGTAGAAGCTTTCTTTCGGGTTTTCTTCTTTTTAAACTTTGCAGTGTTCGGATGTTTGCTGTAGTAACGTGCTCTTTGTTTCATCCATGTCTCTCGAGTCCAGCTTGATGGAGTAGCGTATGAAGAGGTTTTTTGTGAACTGTTTGGGACTGGCTTAGCTTTTCACATTCACATAGCCTAGGCGTTTATTTGGTGTGGCCTGGAGATCAAGGCAAGTTGATTTAGCTGTATGCCTGGTTCTGGTCATTGTATGAACTGCAGAGACAGCCTCTGTGGATGCTATTGAATGCTTCCTTCTGCTCATTGAATTGGGGTGAAAATGAGAACTCTGAATCAGGATGTGCCTCCATAAGGAATGTAAATATCAAGTGCATGTAGCTTGTTTAAGTGTGTCCACTGTGTTGCTCCGGGCAGAATGCCTCTGTATAACTGGAGGGGTACATACAAGATTGCTTAATTTAATATGTAGGTACTGGTTTGTATGACAACAGTTTTAAGACTGCTCAGTAAATATTATCCAGCATATCATGTAAAGCTTTCTGTTAAACTGTGGTTAAATATTCAGAAAAGTTAGTATTGCCTCCTCAGTGTAGAAATGGACAGCGTTGTGAACTGAAAAGTGGTCCTTGTCCAGCAAGTGACCAGGTCTAAATGTCACGTAGGAGCCAACAAACAGGTGGTGGATGCTAGGGAAAAGACTATTTCATTAGCAGAGGTAGCAAGGAAGTTCAGAAGCTGCTTTACCGCTGGCTGTTAGGCACAGTCAGGTTTTGTCTTTGAGGGTCTTCTGGAAAAGTTGATCCAAGACTGATCTGGAGCTCAGGCTTTAGAAAAGTGTTAAAAGAAATGGGGAAGGCTCTTCTGAAAACTGAGCTAGGAGGAGGCAGAGGATGACAAAACTGGTAAGATGGAGTTTTCCTGGTCTTTTTGAAGCTGTGCTGTGCACCTTACTGGAATTTACCATGTACTTCTTAGGAACCAGTTTTGGAGAACTAGAAAAGGAGAATTCTGGTTCATGCCACCTTTGATTTTATATCTCGTAAATCATTGCATCAGAGAAAACACATCAGGTGTTCCATAGATCCTCTTCTGGACCCTGATCTGTATTTTGGTTGACAGTGATGGAGAAATGGTGCATTCTCCATCCAGGGTAGATATGATATAGTAATGTACTGGGCAGAGTTAAGGGGTTTTTTTTCAGGAGATATTATACCTCTCTTTTGCTTTTAATCATGGTGTGTGTTTTTAATACAGATATGTTGCATTACCTTCCCAGCTGTGTTCAGTTCCCTGCATACTGTGAGCCTGTTATGTACATTACTTTCAGCAACTTCTTTTGGAGGAAGTTGTAGCCCATCCTGCTGTAGGCTTGGAAGTAAGTTGTGGTTCACACCTGGAAACTGCTGATCACCTTCTTGTGGTCTTTACTTGAAAATGCAGTCTCTTTTTCACAGCACTCTTGCTTCCAAGCCAGTCTTGCTTTGTATATAAATCTGAATTTTGAAACTTGAGTTTTAAACTGACGGCTTCTTGAAATACTAGCTGTGCTCTTGGTTTTTACCTACATGCTTTCTACATGCCCGGATTTGTTTTTGTACTTTAGTGCTGCTAGCACTGACTCAGTCAACTCTCTCCCTTGCAGTAACAGACGACTGAAACAGACATTTCTGTGTTGGCCGTGCTCTGGGGATTATGTGTGAGAGAACTAAGAGCACTGAGCACAATTGCCTGTGACACGTTACAAGTCCTAATCCAAGGAGTAAGGCAGTGAAGCTGATAGTGAGGGGTTGCTTGTGCAGCTTGGAGCAGTACCCTGAAGAGCAGCCATAGGTGGGATTATCTTTTTTGGCTTCATGATTACTTCCTTGTTTAATTTGGAGAGTAGAGACTGTTGTTCTTGCAAAAATTTAATTCTTAAACTATCATACCTAAAAATATATTTTTTTTTCCCTGTACGTGAAATACATCAGGTTCATTCAGAAATCTGCTGCAGCTGCTGAAAGAGGTAAAAGAAGAGCTGTTCATGTGGCAAGGGTTGTTTGTTTTCCGTCAGCTCTGTAGCCAGGCTTTCTACCTGCATAGCTGGTAGCCAGAAGGATGATAACTTCTTTTGTGATGGGTTTGTTTGCAGCTCTGTCAGATGGAAGTTCCAGCACTGGCTGCTGCTGCTGCAGCTGTCTGGAGCAGCATTAAGCTGCCAGCTGAAATTGGCCCCATCCTTGGGTTGTTTCATTGCTACCCACAAATATCTGAGTAGTGGCATTGAAACAAGCCAGTTTTCACTGGCTGCTGCTTGGGCCAGGTTTGCTGTGCTGAGACAGAAGGGCTTTTTGTCTCTAAAGTCAGAAAGACACCAAGAGCATCCTCTGAAACTTGGGATATTACACACATCCGTAATGGTTAGAGCCCACTTCTCAATGGAAGGCTAAAATTTTACACAAATTACTATCCAAGAACTGCAGGCTCATTAAGGAGCATTTGTGTCTTAACATGGATTATTGTGCCTCGTAGCAATCCTCATGGCAGCACATGGAGCAAGTAATTGCTCCTCATTGCCCGGGAGGAATTGGCGTCTTGGTGACAAATCTCTAAAAAATATGGCATCTTAAGGCTGTATCAAGTGTGCTTCTTCCATACTGTGGGGATTTGTATTCCTGATTCCCACTGTACACCCATGGCAGGTATGTGACAGTCACTGTTCCGTAAGATCTCATTAATGTTCTGCCTTTCTTATAGGTGTATGCAGAATACTTTTGTGGAAACAACTAACTAGAAATCCTCACAAAGGAATATATTTGGTGAGTAAGTTTTATTTCAGTCAGCCTTGATGTGAATGTGCATGTGGCTATGCCATTACTTCTGGAGCTTCTTGGCACTTTCGTTTAGGATCTTAAGCACTGTTAATGTTACAAATAGGTCTTGAATTAAAAACCCTCTTCTAAACAATTTCCTTTTTTTTTTTTTTTTTTTTAGCTACAGTGTAAAACATTTAAGCTTTCTATGTATTTCATATTCTGACAATATGGAAGTGTGTTTCCTTTCAAACCAGTTGAGTGACTTCCATCTTTATTTTTTAATTTTTTTTTGTATGAAAGCTACAATTTATTTTAATTAAGAAAGATGAGAAGTTATCCCATATCTCTTGAATGAATAGACAATAAACAAAATCTTCATAAGCACACAGGGAAAAAAAAACAGAAGTAGTTTACTTTTATCCCTGTTCTAAGATCTGGGTTTGCTTCCACTTCTTGATATGAGAAAACACAGGTGAAGAAGGGAACTGGAGTGTGATACGATAGATTCCTGCTTCATCAATGTCCCTATGAGTTTTTCTGGGCCTCATAGAGATCCTGCCTCATTCCATGTCATCATTCAATGAACATGTTAAATGAAGCTGGAGGCTTTTCTGCAGTGACACAAGTGAATTTGGCATCACAGGATGAAAATGCAGAAGATCTCTTTGCTTGCTTTCTTCTTCTCTTTTTCTTTGGCCAGTCTTAGTGTACTTTGAAGAAGATTCTGAAAACTTATGAGAAGAGTTCCAAAGTTCGGGTTTCTGATAAATCTTTGCCTTGTTGCATACGTCTGCAGTGCTGGTAATCGTTGTAACTAATGATTCAGTGCATAGTGGGGACTTTGAATCGGCAGCTTCCAAGTTTGCAAGGTTCCTTAACCTGTAGCATGTCTGAATGACTTAACTCTGCACAAAAGCCTTACACTTGCATCTCTAGGTCACTGCCTTCAGTTTCAGCTGAATCTCTGTTGGATCTCATGAACTTTGCTTTGTCTTCTTCCTGGGGACGCATCTTTGGGGGAAAGCTTGAACAGGACCCTCCCTTAGGATACACTGCAGTCTGGTAACTGGGGGACTTTGATGCAAAGCAGGCCATACAAGCCTAGATCTTAATAGATAAAGGAGGCATTGAGTGCTTTTAGCTCCATGGTATTATGTAAAATGCAGTGAGTGATTTCTGTTTTTCTATCTCCAGTTTTTGAAGAAAAAAGTTATGCTCCTGTCCTTTTGCTCTGAAGACTGGATGAAGTAATCTGCCACCAAGCGGTTATTCCAGGTCTTTGACCTCCAGTCAATAGAAATACTCACCTTAAGTCTCTGGAAGGGAGCCAGGTTTAAAACATGCTGTTTTAAACATATCCTGTGCATATCCTGTTCACCAGATATGCTGCACCCTGTTTAGTAGACAGCATTTTTGCATCACTTTTCAGAATCTTTCAAGTCTCCTGAGGTATTAAATTGGATACAGGGATGCATAATGCAAACTGTAAAGTAGATATTTGAAAATTTTCCATAGAAGTCCTCTGTTGGATCTTGGTTTTGATTCTGGAATTCCCTGGAGAGCTTCTACAGAAAAACAAAAGGATGTGAATTGTGCTTTGCGAGATCTTGTGTGCCAAGTTGTGTTTTGGGTCAGGCTCTGAGACTTTTCTGAGAGTGATGTGATTCTGTTTTCACTTGCCCTGATATCATAGAACTGTGAGTAAAACTTAGTACAGGCTGGTTGGGCACATCTCTTGCAGCATCATAGAATCACCAAAGTTGTAAGTGATTTTCAAGATCATCCTGTTCAACCATACACCTAGCACCCCTGGAGTGCTTCCGGGCACCTGTAGGACCGCCCATCGTACAGTAGTAGTCAACTTTCTGCTCTGCAAACCCCTGAAGGCTCTCTTCTGTGTAGAACAAATTCAGTCCTACTAACAGTGACTTACTTGCCTTGGCTGCTGTTCTCAGGTGTGCGTAGTTCTCCGTTGACTTCCGGGGCCTGATAGCAGCAGGTTGCCAGTGCCTGAAGAAAGACCGCTGGGGTCTGTCTAGATGCAAGTGAGTGATGCATTTCTATTTAACTTTTAAGGAAAGGCTTGGGATCAACAATCATGTGACCTCAAGGTTCTAGGACAGGTAATGGGCAGGAATGCCTAATCTGAACCGCATTTTGTATGTAGTGCTGTGATTTTATATGTGCTGCTATTTTTTTTTCTACTGTACTTTTAAACTAGACTAGAAACTCTGCTGTGAAATTCCGCTGCCAACACACTGCTTTGCTCATTTAGTTTTGCAGGAACTGAAACTAAATCTGACAGTCTAAACCAGACTGTGGAGAGTTTTGAAAGCATCCCTTACCTGTTTAGTCTGCCAGTCTTACTCTAACTCTTCCTATTGGACAAATCTTATCTTAATTAAATACTGGTATTATGGCATGTAAAACAGATTCTAGGGGCTTCATCTGGGCTGTATCTGATGTTAGTGTTGCTATGCTCAGTACATTCTTAATAGCAGAAAATACTAAACCTTGTGTGAAGTCTTGTGATGGCTTCTAGTGTTCTACCTATGTCTGAAACTGGTAACCTACTCTAAACTTTTTGATAATCCCTGACAGTTTTCTCTGTCCTCTTAAGATTAAATAACTTTTCTGAATCTCTTATGTGGGATTGTTGACATAAACATTTTGGAAGCTCAAACAAGCAATTTCATCTGGTGTTCTTTTAGCAGTTACATGCTGTCTAGATACAAATAAATTTATGGAGGTAGTTCTTTATAAAAAATAATTTACCTCTGGCTTTACTCATTTGTCTTGAGTCTGCTTTAAAACTGTTTTGATCACTTTTTCATTCCTTTGTTTGAATTAAGACTTGCTAGGTTCTGACTTTTATTTTACTCTTTTTAGGACTTTCCCTAAGGCAGCGGTTAAACTCCTTCTACATTCCTGGTAATCATCTTCATGACCAAAATGGCCAGACATTAATTAGGAACATAGTTGCTTCATCTTGATACAGATATTTTGATTGAATAATATCAGGCCTGTCAGTTTCTTCTGTCTACCCTTTCTTACAGTGCTTTATATTATTTCAAGTTGGAAAAAAGCAACAAATCTACATGGAACTTTACATAGTGAGGATGAATATTGTATTTCTTTCAGCTTGCATTAGATGAATGCGAAGAAGTCACGCAGTATCTGAATCAGGTCTTTTCCCAGAACCTGATTGTCCTCAGTTGCTCCCTGTGATTGGTCAGGTTATTTTTTTTTTAATTTTCTTCCTCTTATTTGTGATTAAATAAAATAACAAGGAGTTCTATAATTGATACTTTTTAAAATTGTCTTATAGCCCTCATGTGTTTTAGTCTTCCATCTTGATGTGTTGTTACTCTACAACTTCCTCATGAGTGGAAGTAGGGGGGCAGACACTGATCTCTTTCCTCTGGTGATCAGTGACAGGACCCAAGGGAATGGCATAAAGCCGTTTAAGGGAAGTTTAGGGTGCATATTAGGAAAAGACTCCCTCAGAGTATGGTTGGGTACTGGAACAGCTCTCCAGGGAAGAGGTCACAGCACCAGCCTGACAAAGCTTATGAAGTGTTTGGACAATGCTCTCAGGTACATGGTGTGGTTCTTGAGGCTGTCCTGTGCAGCCTTCAGTGTTCCCTGTGGTTTCCTCTCAGCTTGGCATATCACATGATCCTTTCCTATTTCTTAGCTGACATGTTTGCATTTCTGGTTTTTGAGTGGCACTTGTTCAGTATTTCCATCAAACTGGCCATCCTGGTAGTAGGTATTTTTGCTTGCTTTCTTGTTAGCTTCTTGTGTTTTCTGAGCCCTGAACTGATACCCTTAGTGCTGACTGGGAGGACTCTAACATTCAGTTTAGGCTTGCTTCTCATCCAAATGTCTATGATTTAGTATGTGGGTGCCAGTTTTTAGTGTGTTGTTTTAACTTCATAACAATACTGTGAGGGTTTTAGCTCTTGTTTTCCAGATGAGTCTTCCCACCTGCTTGTGCCTCCACATTCCTTCTTCAGATCCCAGCCACTGCTTTCTCACCCAGAGCATGTACAAAGAGATCTGGGCATGGCAAGAGAAGCAGGAATTATTTTTGTGGTGCTTGTTGTCTCCTGGAAGAAATGAAATTATTTAAAGACTTGTGCAGAGGGAAGGGAACTAAGAGGTCACTGGCAAAAAGAGAGAAGCATGCTGACTGGTGTAATGCGACTTGCTTTTCCTTTTTCTGACCTTGGTGCTTGCTGAAGAGGGAAAGCAAGATTAGCAGGAGGACTCAGGGGAGGAGGCAGGACTTAATATCAAGGCATGCTTTGGTGGGGGAGGAAAGCAGGAAGGAAACCTGGACTGGTTGTTACTTTCTTCCCTTTCAGAGAAAAAAATCTATAAGCAGAGCTGCTGATTGAGCTTTCTTTTATGCTTCCCCTGTCAGGGACTGCTTGTCTGGAACTGCTCTAGGAAACAGCTTATGTGAAGAAATCTTCCCTGAAATGTTTCCATTGGAGAGTTTGTATAGAGTTAAAACAGTTTAGGTCTGCTCCTATCACCACACCATTTATGCAGTTCTGTGTCAAGATAAATCGTGTGTTTCTGTCACTGTTCATCCATCTTGTTTTCGTGGCATTTGTTCAAATTATGCTGCAAGGACTTAGTGTTTTTAAACAGCTTTCCAAGCACTAGCAGATCTCACAGGCATGCTACTGTTGTTTCTCTAGTGGCCATCACCTCTATGATCACTAGGCTTTTTTTTTTTTTCAGTACTTAAACATAAGCTCTTGTATGGCAGTAGCTGTTTGTTTTCCTACTTGTTGTCTTCCTGATTGCTTTTTGAGATGCACTTGGTGTGGTGTGGTAGCTCTCACCAAGCCTGCTGACGTGGTGGAGAGCTTCTTTTTTAAGTATTGAGTCTGGTTGAAGAATGCAAAAGCACAGTCTGATAATAAAAATATGAGCAATTTGACAGGACCTGCTGGCTTGTCTAATAATGAAAAAGAAGTTCTCTTTGTGGAACTTAATCTACTTGAGTTTTGGATTAATGAATTACATTTATGCTTTGCCAGAAAAGATGAATAGCACCTATGAATTTCTTTTTTTTAGGCAATAATGAATCAAACGGACAAAAATCAGCAGGAAGTCCCATCATACGTTCGTGATGAACCACCAGAAGGTATGTATTAGCTTTCATGATAGGAAGTAAATGAATCAGTTCTGTCTAAAAATGGATCTGCAAACTGAACACTTCAACTTTCTTTTACATGACAGTAAACAAACCAACCCTGGGATGAGATGGGCGTGGATTATTGTTCACTTCTGCATTATCCTGATTACAAAAAGGCCATTGAGTATAACTGAGTAAACAACTGTACCTATAAATTATAGAGAAGATGGGCAGTTACTGAAGGACTTAATTTGCAGATTAGTTTGCAGAGGTATGAATTGATCTAATGGGCATTTATTTCTGCTATTTACTATGTGAGATGTAAAGAGCCCGGCTTCATTTTTGGACACGTTGCTGTGTTCATAGTGCATGTGACTTTTATGCAAGATGCATTAAAAAATACATAGAACTTCATTACTGCTTCTGGAGACTGTTTTCCATCATACAATTAACAACTGTTCACAATCTCATGGTTTCATAAAATCAAGCACACACTTGACGTCGTTAATGCAGCGTCATTATGGTCTCCTCAACCAACTGAATATTAAATTGGTTATTAGATCTGCAGAGGAAATGCAGTTGCAAATGAGTAGAGTTTCTTCTAAGCTGTGGACTGGCAGGATTGAGCAGAGTCCTGTTTGCATAATGTGACTGGAAATATACTAAATCAAAAGCCATTCTTGGCATGTAAAAAAACACATTCTTATGTGTGTTCTGTCTGCTCTCGCTTTAAAACCAAATGTGTTGGATGTAGAGGTCGGTGAGTCATGATTCCTTGCAGTTCATTGCTCTTCAGTTTATAATGGCCCTTTAAAGTTCTCTTTGTTGGTCTAGGTTTTTTTTTACGTCAGCTTTTTTATGTTGTATAACTGAACAATTTCCTTCATTTGAACAACAGTATTATCCACTAACTGTAGCAGAAAGGATTGAAGTCGAGTAGCTCACTCTATTCTTAACAACTGTTAGGCAAGAAACACAAGTAGAAGATGATGAGAGGAAAGGGAAAAATAGGTTTTCATGGCACAGTAATTCTTCAGCTCTGTTATACTTGTTATAGTAGCATAGCGTGAGGACAAAAAAGTCTTGTGCTTTTGATATTATGATCCCAGAAGCATTTCTGATAGCAAATGCCTGATTGGAAACTACACCTAAATGTGTTATCTTCAAGTCTGATTTTTAAGGCTGGGCTTTGCTTGCTTAGTTGTTAGGGGCTTTTTTTGCCTTAGAGGTTTAATTATGTTTGATACATGTTAAACATCATGTATAGACAGTGAACAGTAGTCTGAAACTAGAACCAATTCTTTATTGAGTAGGGCAGTGAAACAAATGGGCATTTTTTATCTTCCTAGAATATTCACTAGGTTTTCCAGATTCAGAGCACAACAGCAGAATTTGATCATCACTGGTTATTCCAAAGTTTTATTTAAAATCTGTGAGCAGCTAAGACTTATTTTCTTCTGCACATTGTTTTCTTTCAGTATGACAATAACTAGTTTGAATATGAAGCCTAAAGAGATGGAGAAAATGGGTGTAGTTAGAGGGAATAGAATGAAGCACAGCTCATCTTAATGTAAACTCCATCCTTGAAGAGGCTTTTTCCTTTTGGTTCTGATTCATGTGCACTCTTCAAGCCTTACGAGTTTAGTTAAAAAATTGGAATACCCTTGGAAAACAACCCCATTTTGAATGTTGTACAAGGCCTTATACGTGATACACTAACACCATCATAGAAAGATAGCCAAATGTGGATAGAAGGATACCAGTTCAATGCTGGCAAAATCATCTCTCTGAACAGGCTGCCAAAATACTCCTTAGAGGAAAGTCTCAATTCCAAAACATATTTGCAATTTTTCCTAAAGACAGAAATAGTTCTGATTTGTTTGAATCATGCTCAACAAGCTTGGTGCCCAAAGGCTTTAAAGAATGTGTAGAAGAAGCTTTTGTGCTCCTGCTTTTTATGAGTAGTGCTATTGTAATGCTGTATTTTCTGCCTTGCGAGCGGCAACAGCCTTTGCAACCTACGTTCATTCAAACTCCTGTTCATTCTTGGATTCCTTTCAGTGGGAAGCTGGCTGCAAAATGGCCTGGTAGAGCCAACTCCTGGATGGGGAACTTGTGTCATTTTCTCAGTGCTCCATAAATCACAGAATATTCTGGGTTGGAAAGCACCCACAAGGATCATCGAGCCCAACTTTTAATGGAGGGCCCATGGTGGGGTCAGCCCACAACCTTTGTGTTATCAGCACCATGTCTGTGTGACTGAGCCAGTCTCCTTAGATTTAGGCATGATCTGGTATTCTTTGGAAACACACTTTAGAAAAAAGGAGACCAGGCACGTGTGTCCTAGAGCAGAAATCACTGGGAATTAAACTGCAGTGCTGGGTGTTTGCTAGAGCCCATGGACAGTGTAAATAGGATGGAAATGGAATGTGCCAGCTGTTACCAGAAATTACTTGCACACCATCACATTCTGTATTTACACCTGTGAAATAGAGTAGATGTCAATGGACTGGCTACCTCTGAAGTAAAGTAAAGATAAATACATAGAGATTACATTTGTTTGTTTCTCTTATTATTTTTAATGTTATTATGATGGATCATTTCTTGCTTACATTAGTTCTGATTTGGTGAAATCAGCTCTTAAAATTCAGTGGGATGAAACTTTATGCCTATTTCACCCTGATGATAGTGAACCAGTTAAGTGGAAGTGAAACAGTTTCTGACCAAATTTGTTACAAATTCTATTAGTCTGGTCACAAGAATCCTCTAGTGAATAAGCCCTAGACATTGGATTTTATGGCAGACTCTGCATACTTCCTTCTGTGATGCTTTAAAGACTTTCTGTATGTAAATAGAAATTCTGATCTCTGTGTGTTTGTGTTGGCAATGCATTTTTGCTGGAGATGTCCATATTGAAAGCTGCTGGCCTAAATGAACCAGCAGGAGTATTACATGACTTTAAGTAAAAGGCTGTCATTTATGTTTTCAGTTTCCATTATCCTTTCTATAATCTATATCAATTTGTTAATTAGGATACTAGTGTGAGCTGGAAGGACTTCCAATATCTTCAACTCCTTTGGGCTTCACTATTCTGTATACTTGTTTTCCTTTTTTGTCAACTTTGTAGAAAATTCTCTCATTTAGGTGGCATCTTTTGCTTGAGTTATTCCAGGTATGCACATTGGAACTCTGACCTTTACAGTTTTTTAATGAATTCTGAGTCCTAGGTCAGTCCTGGCATTATCACAAACGTACTGGCAGTGCATGGAAAGTTGCTCACCCGAGTTTTCATCTTGTAGCAGACGAGTGCTGGGACATGACTCTTGGAATCTGTGCTCTGGATGCAAGCTGTGGGCATTGAGGGCTCTGGGGACAGACCTGTTCTGCTGGTTCTCCTAAGGCGTGTTGCAGTGGAAAGTCAGTTTGTTGGCAGGGCTGGACAGAGGTCTCCCATGCATCCAGAGCTGTTTTTTTCTTTCCTGCTGCCTCCTACAGTAGTTGTCCTCCTCCAAGCATGTTATTTCTGCTCCTGACTCCCTCACCTCTTTATTTCATGTCTGTTTATTCCCTAGCTCTGCCCACTGTGGTTCCACTTGCTCTTTTCTTGGTTTCCCTGTTGTTTGTTATTTGGAACTAGGTGTATGAGCATCCAAGAAAAGCAGCCTGCAAGGTAAGTATAGACTGTGTGCAATGGCTGTTAGGCTAGAAAAGGAAATACTTTTGAGTAACACTTTTTTGAAAATGCATAAATCCTGGTGGTGAGATTGATTTGCTTGCTGTTTCTTCCCTTAGGATCACTCAAAGACCACCCGCAACAGCAGGCTGGCATGCTTTCTCGTGTGACTGGTGGCCTCTTCAGTGTCACAAAGGGAGCTGTTGGTGCCACGATTGGAGGTGTTGCTTGGATTGGAGGGAAGAGCTTGGAAATTACCAAAACAGCGGTCACATCTGTGCCTTCCGTGGGAGTGGGTCTAGTCAAAGGAAGTGTTTCTGCTGTAGCTGGAGGTGTTACAGCTGTAGGATCTGCTGTTGCAAGTAAAGTGCCTTTAACAGGAAAGAAAAAGGACAAGTCTGACTAAAACCAAAACTGAGACATACTCAATTCTCCAGAATATTGCATCAGTGACATTAAAATCTGCTAAGATTGGGACCATGAGAAGCCATGTGTCTTAGACACTTTATCTTCTAACAAGTTGTGCAAGTAACTCAATTTCATCTGAAAAGGACAGAAGAAGCTTGGCTAGCACAGCATATGAGGATTTAATAGAGCCTAGATTGAAGCTTTGTATCTGGTGAAATGTTACACTTGATAACTATAGAAGTGAGTGTATCTGAAGGAATAATACATATTTGAATAGTCATTTACTGTACATCTTCTGCAGTTTTGGACTAAAATGTGAATGTAGAAACTTGGTAGTCTCTGTGATGCCATTGATACGAGATGACAATTATTGTTCTCAGTGGTTTCCACATCCTCCTGCTAAGTATCCTTCAGCTGTGTGAAAGCACTGTTGGATGTACCCAGTCTTGGTTATGAACCTGTACTTGCAAGCAGCCTGTAAACTATCCCTGACTGCATTCTGCCAGTGAAGACTGGAGCAAAGAGCCTGGAGATGTGCAGAAATTGGAAATGAGAATGGGAGATAGAAGTGAAAAAGTTTAACAATGTGGTAGAAAGGATCATAAAGAGTAAAATAACTTAATGCCTTATTAGAAGAAAATCTCTCTTTACTAGGTGAAGCTGTGTAAAGAACCGTCCTGTTGTTTCAGTGCAGTTTACAGAATGAGCTTTAGGCTCTTCATAAATCCTGATATCTGAAACTTTCTCAGTTTTTACTGAAAACATGATTGCTTCATCTCAGGTGTATTTAATAATATGCATCTATCTCCTGCAAGTGAGAACTTGCTTCGAATAAACTTCTTATAGACACTAGAAAAAATGACAGCCTGTAGGAAATGGGCTGATGTTTGTGGTCATCTAGCACAGCTGTCTAACTTGCTAGGAATTCTTGTGTAGCTGGAAACCACTGAAGAACTAGCAAAGCCGTTCTCTCAACTCCGTGATACACCAGGTTAGCTTTTTGCTCTGTATAAGTAAATGCAAGGAAATTTTCACTACATTTCTTGTACTTTTCACCTTGATTTTTGAGTGAAATGCAATACTTTTATTTAAAACAAACCAAAAACATTAGATGAGGCCTTAAAAAAAAAAAAGGCAACTTGATTCAAGTGATTTGTGTACTGACAGATTCCAAATGTTAACACCTCAAATGGGAACACCTGTACTTCCTCTGCAGCGTGTGAGGCAAAATGCACTTGTAATGACACAGCGTGAGGTTGCCTTAAAATAGAAACCATTTGTGATCTTTTATTTGTGTACTGATTTTGAAAATAAGTAACCTCTTTTGAAGCCCATGGGAGGCATCTGTTCATGGTGTGTATGCAGTATTTTCTAAAAACTTTTGTTTCTATGGAGAACTTGTATGCTTATTTTTTCAGTGGTTGTGGTTGCACTAGGTGGTTATATGGGGGGGACTTTTTAAAAAATGAAAAAAACTGAAAACATATCACTTGTCAAACTTATTCCTCTGTTCATTGGTGTTGGAAGTACATCTTGTCTCAATTATGGTACTACAGTCATGCAATCTCTCTGAGCCGTTGGTACTTCAACTGCACTCTGTGACACCTTTATTTTATATCAGAAATCGTATATGTTGGAAGCATGATACTTGTAAGCATGGAACTTGGGGCGGTGGGGAGAGCAAAAACCCAAGAAATTGCATCTGCTCCTTCTGTTAGATACACCAGCTGCTTGGTTCTGATCTGCTGCAAGGGTGTAATGAGGTAAGTTGATGCAACAAATGGAAGGCTTAAACTATTTTTTTTATAGTCAAAAGCAAATTGCATAGAATGTAGCATTGTTTAGAGGTATCAGTTAGCTCTAGAAATGAGCTAGCCTGGATATCAGAGGCAATTTTGCTGCAGCATGTAATTTAGTATGGTCTGCTCCCCTGCAATTTCCAGTGTAGCAATATTCCCCAAGTGCTGCCACTGAACTCTTTAGGAGTCACCTGTTTGGAGCACAGTGATAATTTGTGACACTCCACCAAACTCTTCCTATTAGTTTTTCTGTAAGTGGGAATGTTGAACTGGTCATACCCATTTTTTTATTAATTTCTTTAATTTTAAACTATGAAACTTGCAGCAAAATAAGTGTGGTCTGAGATAAGCAATGTTAGTTATGTAAGGAGTTGCCAACACTCCATTAGGTTTTCTTCTTAACATATCCTGTAGCTATTATTTTGAGTCTTGTAAACTTAAACTTTTACATGGCATATGGGTTTAGTTTTCAAAGAGCTTTGTCCTGTATCCTGTGTGTTTTCTATTCACTTATGAAATTTGCTTCATCTTAAAAACTTGTTCCAATTCTGTCCTGGCACCTGTGAAACATTAAATTGTTGCTGTTTCAGACATTTGAAAGCTTCCTTAGTTTTGTGGAGAAAGGCATACTTAGGTATAAATCTTCCCACAGTACCATGCTCCAGAGTGTCTTTGTGTCTACTTAGCACCAAGCACCAACCAGCTCTTAACAAAAGCTGCAACTTCAGCGTGTAAGCTATGCACAGACCGCACACAAAATCCTTTGCACTATTTTTCTTTTGCCCTGGTCAAAGATGCTTGGGAATGTCCAGTTTTAAGATCATAGTAAGTTGAGCGGAATATGGAACTGAAATCTGGGGGAGTGAGGTTGTTCTTTTGTCTTGGGATTGTTTTTGTGGTAGCTTTATTTCACTTTGCTTTTCCCAGTCCCCGTTCCAAAAGGGGAAATGTTTCTGAAGGCAGCTTGTATGCCTGACTGCTCTCTAGGTAGTGAAAGGCTTACTCACAGGCTGGTCCACAGTCACTCTGAGTAACAAAAGATGAGGATTTCAGCAATACAGTGTTTTGGTGACTGGGAACTTTCCTGAGGTTTTATTGTAAATGAATCCTGTGAAGAATAGAGAAACAGGTCCCAGGATAGAGTCAGGAATGAAGGATTGACTGAATTGTCATCTGGTAGTAGAGAAGAAGAGCATTTCTGCAAATGCTTTTATTTTGAAAGGGGAAAAGAAATTGAAACATTCAGAATGCAAAATGAATTTGTGGTAACTCAGGCTGTGACTTAGTTAAGGAAATACATCCTTTTCCTGTTCTGTTGCCACGGGAAATAATTTAAATGATGGGAATAAGTTGTTTCAAGAACTTTGTAAAAACAGGTACCTGTAGAAATGCTAGAACTAAATATTAACGGAAAACACTGCTGTATGTCTTGGTTTCCTTTTCCTCCTAAGCTACCAATCGGGTCTCTGGCTCAGTTACACGTTGTGTTAGAAGAGCTTTGGAGAGCTGAAATGCCCCTTTGTGTCTGAGGGAAAGGAGGCTTTTAAATTCAGATAAAATTGTGGTCTGCTTAATGGCTGAGCAGGGAAAGACAGTCAGAAAGTGACAAAGGCAAGTTCCTGTGAATTTTTAATACAGCTGTCTTCCCAGTTTCCTCTTAAAAAACAACGAATTTTGAAAGAGTCAGCACAGACACAGCCTGGCACCACAGCCTGACTTTCTTCATGCTGTGATATGTCCCCTTCTTGAACTCCTGCCAGTGTCGCACGCGCTCCTGCAGGAGTGGCATTTACCCCCAGAAATGCCTGCCACGCCTGCACTTGCCTGCAGAGTGCTCCGTGTAAGACCTTCAGCTGTTGGGATCCTTGCACTGCTCCTACCAGGCGTTCCCAGCCCCTCCCCAGTGCACAGCAGATAGCAGATAATGTGGCAGACTATAAAAGAGCATCATCTTGCAGCCCACCCTCTGGACCAGTAATTCAATACCAGCTTTCTTCAGCAACTACAAACCACATTTTAAGAAATGGAGGCCTGGACTTGCTGCCAAAACGTGTGATAAAAATGACCTTGAAGAATGCCTGTTGTGAGGGTGGTGTGTAGCTGGCTTTCATTCTGCTGTCAAGAGGGAATGTGTGTGGAACAGCTACTTAGGAAAGTCTGCAAAACAAAATCATGGATCCTAATCCTATTGAGATGATTGTCAGTGATGCTACTGTTTTATATTATCATTCACAGCCCATAAATGAGAAGAAATCAAATCCCCTGAGAACTTAAACGCTGTCTGATAGTTACTATTTTGAAAGCCAGCACTTGTCGCCAATTGTCATATGGTGTTATCTTAGAAGCAGTGTCACCCATATATTTAGAAACTGTTGCAGCTGTTTGCAAATCTGGTAGTCATGTTCAACCACCAGTAGTTTACAGACTAGAGTTTTGTTGCACCTAGTAGAAAAGCATGACTTTCTCTTTTCTCCTACCATCATTTGAGACTTGAGTCTCTCCCTAATCTTTCTTGTTGCCAAACCTTGCTAGAAGAGATTAAGAACTATACAATAGCAACAAATATAGTTCTTCCTCTCCCAAACGATTTGAAAAAATAAGTAAATTTTGAAGTCTCAGAAGTATAAAGGTTATCATCTTGTAGTTTCTTTGCATTATGGTTTGTACACAGATACTAGGGTTTCAATGAATAAAAAAATATTATGTCCAGCCCCTGTTGTCAGGACAGGGCTTAGCTGTCCCAGAAATCGAGTTTGTTGCAGGTCAGGATCCAGGAGCTAGAGCTACTTCAGCAATAAGGAAAAGAACTCCAAGGGTGTTTCCTGAAGACAGTGAACCAGCCAACTGATGACCAGTGCTGGAAAAATAACCCTCCTTTTGTCTTCCTCAGATAAAAAATTGTGCTAATCACTACCACAGGCTGGACTGTGCAGTGACAGAACTGATAATTTAAGGCAGTTAATGCCCTGTCAGGTAAGAAAATGTCACATCTGAGGTGCTCTTAGAAAAAGGCAACCTTTATCATAACTGTAACTTCTATGATGATATTTTAAAGTATTACAATACTATGATTGTATAATGAAGTTGTACCTAAGACCCCCTCCTGAACAAAGTACAGTGTAAGACTACAGTTTTGATAAGATTGCTTTTGCTCCATCTCTCCTCAAAGAATTAACTTCCCTTTTAATTTGCTGTTGCATAACTTGAAGTACAGCCTTCAAATTAATCTTCAATGTGTAGAGGGGCAACAGGATTAAAAATTGGTCTCTCCTTCTTTGATTGTATCTTACCATAAGTGACTTCAAAATCTTTTTTAGTACCATTCAAGCTTTCTAGATTTCCACTCTTTATATCATACCCTAACGCAGAGAGCTTTTTAATTCGGTACTGAACGATTTGTGTTGTCAATTCCAGCACCACTGGCGTCTCTCTTATCTGTGCTACAGAAATTCCTTCCTTCAGTAGTCCTTCAAGTCTTTCTTCCAAAACTGGAACAGAATAGTAGAGAAGGGCTGGGCATTTCAGCACTAGTTGTTTTAGTTCTTGATCACTGCACTTGAAAATGTTTTTGGAGAAAAGCATACTCTTCTGCATAGTGGTAGAATTAAGTTGAAAAATGAAGCCTTTAAGTTTGGACAGCAGCTGTAGAACTTCCTGGTCAGTGAAATCATTCTTTTGGAGAAATTCCAAGTTCTCCTGGATTGCAGTGGAAGTATTTAATAAAATAAATGGATTTTGGCTCAATAGCTTCAGTATCCAGATCTTCATATTTGCTTCAGAACCCCCCAAATTTAAGTAATTTCTTTGTAATGTCTCTATCACATTTTTGTTTTTCTCAACAGGATTATAGAAAATATTGGGTGCACTTGTCAAGAACCTGGTGATTATATTATTCTTAAGTCCCAGCTCTTGAAAAAACAGTATGTTTGCCTTCTGGTTCTGCTGATTCTCAGTAGTAAAAAAAGACTCTGGAAATTGCTCTATTAATTTAATCAGCTGTTTTTCATTCTGGCATACTAATTGCCATAAAGCTCTTTGAGAATTTATCTCTGCTGGGGTGTGGAGAATTGCCTCAGGGCAGCGTTCTATAATGCTGGCTACAGTGGTCTCATCTGCTCCCATTTCCTGTAAGATACCAGCAATTTCTTTAACATAGGCCACATCCTGGAGAAGGACCCATTCCTTCAGTCTGCGTATCTTCGTGATGTCAACTGACAAACTGTAGAGATTCTCGAGGGTTTTTTTATTTTCCTCTCTTGACTTGGTATCAGTTGTGTAACTGGAATGTATCAGGAAGCTTCTTTTTGCTGTGTCAGGCCATGCTGATGAAAACTTCAGTCCTGGGTTACAGCTCGGAGATCTTGTCAACAGAAGAGTGAATGTGTCTTTTGCACCGTGAGCAACTCCTCTCAGCATCATGGAAGTCAGTCCTATGGAGACACAACAACTGTAAGAAAACACATTTAAGGAATGAGTTCATGATCAGAATCATTGATGTTTAGACAGAACTGATGTAAGAAATTGCTCTCCAGAGTGGTTTTTGCTATTAGTACAAAATCCAAAATTCACATGAAAGCAGAGGGAAAGACTATTTTTGAAAGGTTAACATTCTGATGGATACATCACTGGATGCAACAGACCTGATGTGGGGTGGTGGTCTGCCCATATCAATGTTTGCAGTCATACAAGCTCCAAACTGTCAGCCATTTCTTGCCGCTAACATTGTGACTGCATTACAGATCACTCACACCGTATGAGGAAAATGATTCATGCAATTGCATTTGACAGCAATCCCACTAAATAGACAAAAATGGCAGCTTAAATCTCTTAGTTAGTTCTTATGAATGTATTTGCTTTAACTTCTCAAGCATTATTTGGAGTTGAGTTGTTCTTTCATGTGTCAGAGACCTACCACGCAGTGCTGCTTCAGCAGAAGTTTGCAGCATAATTTCATTTTGAAATCATTCTTTATATAATTAAGGGAGGAAGAAAAATCATATGAACTTTTATGTAAGTGTTTTTCTCCAGCTGAGTGTGTCAATTGAGTTTGAATAAGCACCCTGGTATTTTGGGGGAGGAAGCAAGTACACAGTAACATTTCCAGGCCTTCACCTACCTCTTCCAACACCTACTTTGCTACAGCTGCTGCTTGCACCAGTGCCTTATCTCTGCCTTCAGGTCTCTTCTGCAGGCAGAGTCCTTGTGGAATAGGTGTGTGGCTGTGCTGGAGTCCACAGGGCCAACCCCACACCTCACCTTTGCTCAAACTGGTTGCCCAGTTATCACCAATACCGCATGCGCTGTCACCCGCTCTGCAGGGGCAAAGGAGCCGCAGCAGTCAAACAAAGATGTCATTAAGTGTATCTTTAACTTCCTGGGGGGTGTTTTCAGAACAACCATTTGGAAGTACCACTGTGGAAGGGAGAACTGCTGATCTCTGTAATACTCCTGCAAACAGCTGCTGGTAACATGCTTAAAACTGCTCAAACTGAAAATGAGAACATTTGGACAGCTGCTTTCACCTCTTCCTAAGTATAGGATGCTTCAAAAAGTACCTACATGAGCATGGTTAAATTACTTTCTTTTGGTTGTTTTTTTGGCTTTTTTTTGGGGGGGCGGGAGGGTTTTTTGGGTGTTTTTTTGTTTTGTTTTGTTTTTGTTTTTTTTCCGGAGAGAAAATACTGTTATGATCATGCAATCCAATCTCCTACATAACAGACCAACACAGCTATTGTACAGCTGTACGAGAGCCCTTCCTTACAGCCCACTGTTTAAGAAAATATATGGTTTGTTTAGAAAACTTTAGTGGTAGATTCTCTTTCTAGCTGCCACGTAAGGTTGAATATTTTCCAGAGGTAAATCCTTTGTCTCAAGAGAGTGTACCCTTGCTTTGAGATAGTTTATGATGTAATAACAATAGTTCATCTCAGGAGCAGGAAAAAAAACAAAGAGAATATGATGTCATTTCCTATATGCACACTTATGCTATTTAACAGAACCTGTTTATTGATAACTTGCTCTTTAGTGTTATTTCACACATCTAAGGCAAAACCAACTGCCTAATGTGCTGCTTGTACCAGAATCCCAAGGCTGATGATTTTGTCTTCATACACCTTGTGACTTCAGAAAAGCTGTCTCAAGCCCCACAACAGAACAAGTGATTTTTCACAGTAACCCTAAAAGCACTGGAAGTGTAGGTAAGTCACAGATGTTTTGTGTGCTGACCTTTCCATGTCCTGAAAACGTGACTGCAAACTAAACCTCTCCTCCACAGGAGTGACACAACTGCCTGTGTCTGTGCACTCTGAGTAGTTTTACTGAGTTTAGTGGGTCCAGTCAGAATAAGCCAATCTCTGAAGGATCAGGGTTTTCTTCATTAATGCTTCAGCTTAGCTAGAAGCAGCAAGCAAAGTGAAGTGTTATTAAAATTGTTTGGGATGTCAAATAATATTTCCAAAGTACAAACTGGAAAAATAACTATGACTTACTTTTACTTAAATGCATAATCCTGCTGTTAAATAAAATTGCCTTGTGAGTAATGCAGTCCCTTAAAATACTGTAATTTTTACTATTACAGAACTTTAAAAATATTCTGAGATAGTAAATTGTGCTCTTCTAAAATCTGACACAGGAATGGTTGTTACATTCACATAAAAGAAACTTTGCATTTTCTAAAAATGCCTGGGATCATAGTCAGTTTTTCCCTGTTTTAGTGAGGATCACCAGAAACAGAACAGTGTAAAAGAAAGGAAAAGTTTATGTGCCAAAACTCAGTTAACAGGGGTATTTAAGAGCCCTTGTGAAAAAGCCCTATGCAAAATAAAACATACGAAATAACATGAATGAATTTGAATGTCATGGTGTTCTGTAGAAACCAAGAAGATCTGAGTTATGACTTGATGGATTTCCAAGTCCATAGGTGACAGTATTTACATTTCAGGTATGTAACTGCTTTCAAGAATTCCGAGTTCTCTCAATGCTCTTGTTGGATCTAATGCATGTTCTAATGTGCAAGACCCCACTGTAACTTTTCACATAACCAGATTGCTGTGGGGATTGTAAAGCAGTTGGGAGATTAAGGAAAAAAAGAGCCCAGCCAGCTCAGAGAAGACGCTTGCTCTCACTGCCAGCAGCACCCTCTCACACCAAGTGTTAGAACAGCAATAAGGAAGTGACCTAATGTCAAAGTTACCTGTGATCCTGCTTGCTAGCACACTTGCAGACCTGAACATACAGAGTAAAGGGGTGCTGTAAGTTTCATTGCTGAATGAGACTTCTATGTAAATCTTCTATAGGAAATAGATACAAGGGTCAACTGGTTGATTTATCCCTCGTGAATTTCTGAATGTGTGTTTTGAGACTCAAATATCACTTTTTGAAAATTGGCAAACTCAAACTTTTACTCATGCTGGATTGTTCACAAAATCTTTCAGTAAAGAGGGCAACAGTATGACTGCTGACCACTACCTTTCTCATAACAGGATACTTAATAGGCTATAAAGAATTATATATGCTGAATATATATATGTATACACTGAATGCCTAGCTTGAACTTAGAGTGAACCAAGAAGAGTAGGTATCTGTCTAGAAGAGAGCAGTGTAGACAGGCTTTAAATGGTTTGTGAAGGAATCTGGGGTGGTGACAGGTTGCAGTTTTGTAGATTAATGCACAGTAAATGTTCACACTTATGCACTTACAAAAAATGAATCCGTGCTTTGCATTAGTGGTGGAAATTAGGTAAATTATTATAAAATACATGCTAGATCAACATAAAGCTTTCTAGAAAAAAAAAAAAATATAGAGGATCCTAGAGTAATCCAGGTTTGAAGGGACCTCAAGAGCTCAAAGCAGGGTCTGCAGGATCCGGGCTGCTTTGTCCAGTCAGGTCTTTAAAACCTCCATGGATAGAGCCCGGCGACCTCTGTGAGTTACCTGTTCCACTGCTCAACCTCCTGATGGGGACAAAGCTTCTTCTTACATCCAGGAAAGGAAAGACATTTGGAAAGGGCTTAAGGACGCAGCACTATTTAAACCACGGGTCATTAAGCGGTGGTGCTTTCAGCACAGACAAAACAAGGGTCTCCAGCACAGCCCGCTCCCACAGCCCGGCCACCGGGGCCGTCCCTTTCCCACCCTTTGGACCCCGCTTGGGGGCGGAGAGGCGGGAGGCGGATGTTCTCCTGCAGCCAGCGCGGGACCAGCGGCTGCAGGCCCATCCCGCCCCGCGTGCCGCTCCTGCCGCAGACACCGGCGGCCGACGCGGGGTCCCGCCCCCGCCGCGCTTCCCTCGGAACCGCGGCCTTCTCTCCCTGCCCGCCGCCCGCCCCACCCTCAGCGCCGCGGCGGCGCTCGGAGCGGGCCGAGCGAATGCCAGCTGGCCTCTCCGTGCCCCGTGCCCCGGGGCCGGGCCCGCCGCCCCCGGCCGCGCTCACCGGCCTCGCTCACACGTACCAGGTGCCGCAGGGGAGGGGCCGGGCGGAGCCGCGGGAGCCGGCCCGGGCCCGGCCGGTGCGGAACCGGCCGAGCCTCCGCCGCTTGCCAAAGCAGGCTTGGCCGGCGCTAGGAAAGTGAAAGGCCCTTGGATTAAAGCAGCTTGCAGAGAGAAGTGGTGGGGTGAATAGAAAAAAATATTTTTATAATAATTTCTAAGTAATATAATAGCAAAGAACGGAATATTTAAAAGTCAGACTACTTGAGTGCCTTTGCTCTGACGGGAAGCAGATGATCCTTTTGATTCGGTAACGCTGACATCCTGATGGGAGGCTTGCCTTACACCAGTGTATTTTCCTTATATGACCACTGCCTTATTACATAATTAAATTCACATCTAGTCATTGGGCTTATATTGTTTTGCTGGTGGCTTTTCAGAAGTTCATTGAGCTGTGATGGTGAGAACCTCTATCTTATGTTTTTTTAGTTACATCTGCTTACCTTTCTCAACTAGAATAGAAATCAATAGTCACATAAATGATTTCTAGACTAGAAACACTGGGCTTTTTTAACTGACTCCAAGTCTGTACAATCACATCTTTCAAAGAGTGAAAATCACAGCTGTTGTCTCTGTGAACCCTTCTTTCGTCAGAAACATGTTCAGTAGTCTCTGTTGGCTCTGTGAAAAAGAGCTAATGAAGGAAGAAGAGAAATGCTATAAAAGAAACTTTGCTGTAGGAGCAGGGTTCAGGCCTGGTCTCCTAAATAACAGCTCTTCCTAGAACAGTTAACAAAGTCTGTGAATGTAATGCATACACTAATGTTAAAAACATGCATCTAAAAAATAGCTTCTAATTTGTGACACAAAATGTACTGTACACTTGCTTCTTCGTGTTTTTTTCACTTCATGCCTTCACATTATCTTTTTTCCCTTCTGTCTTCTCCCCAGTCTCTTAATTTTTGCAACCACCGTCTGGGCTAAATTAGCAATATTGTTTAAAAAAGTTATTCACATGAGAACACTGTAGAGAGGTTTACTTGTGTGAGTTCCTTGATTAACTGTCATTCTATTTTCTATTTCAACTAAGTTGGACTGGCTCTTCCCTTGAGAGCTGACATTTTAATTAATATAGTCTGCATCTATTATATATTAATATATCCTAATACAATATTAATTATACGTTAATATGTTCTTTCTCTCACTTCTGAGTGAGGAACAAACTGTCTCACAGAGAAGGCATGGCCAGATAGACCCAAAGAGTGTTTTGACATAACTATATGCTAATGATATACTGCAATTGTTATTTAGCCTGTAGCAACAAACAGCTTAGAGACTGATGGTTTTCATGACTGCAATTTGTTTATGAAACCATAATGTCTAGTGAGGAAGGGCTGTTTCCACCTCAGTATTCCCAAGAAGGCAGATTTGTTGATGCTGGACTTTATTCAGGGCTATCTTCAGTGTAGCAGCCTTGTGGGGAGCTAGCAGGACACATGAGTATGAAAAAGCAATTTAAATGTTTGAAATAAAAACTGTTGTGAAGTGACTTTCCTTGAAAATAAGGAATCTACTTCTTCAGTGTGTTCAAAAATTATAGAATTCAAATGAGTTTGATGGACAGTGGTCATTAACTACTGAATTCCTTTTTTTTTATTTATTTCAAAATTAATTACCGAATATTTGGCATATAATGATAATAATAAAAAACTACCAGGCAAATAAGAACGTACTTTGTATTAATTGAGAAAGCAATGTTTGACTTTACAATGACCCCACTACTCCAGCTCTGACTTGCAGCAAGGATCCCATATGTTCTTCTTGGGTCAGTATGACGAGCTGTGGAATATTATTTTCTACAATCAAGTGATAATTGAGAAACTCATCATAATTTATGCTATTGTTAAAATCAGTGCTCAAAAACTGTTCGGTCTCCACGTGCTACACCTTTTAAAAAGAAATTTTGTGTAAGACCAAGCAGAAAGTGATTCTAATCATGGCTGGGGCCTTGGCATACCTTGATCGTCAATCACAGGTGGGGCCTCATCTGGCAGGCAAGCTGTGACAGGACGAGAGAACAGAGCCTCAAGCTGCACAAGGGGAGGTTCAGGTTGGGTATCAGGAGGAATTTTTTCACCAACAGGGTTGTTAAACATTGGACTGAGCTGTCCAGGGAGGTGATGGAGTCACCGTCCCTGGAGGTGTTGAAGAACCAGCTGGATGTGGCACTCAGTGCCATGGCCTAGCTGAGATGGTGGTGGTCAGTCAAAAGTTGGCCTCGGAGGTCTTTTGCAACCTAAATGATTCTGTGATTCTATTACTGTGTTTATTAGGTCATTCAAAGCGAGGAAAGAAAGGCACGAAGAGAAAC
The DNA here is from genome assembly GCF_017590135.1 of Pyrgilauda ruficollis. Classification (NCBI taxonomy): domain Eukaryota; kingdom Metazoa; phylum Chordata; class Aves; order Passeriformes; family Passeridae; genus Pyrgilauda; species Pyrgilauda ruficollis. Next base: position 529,338 of record NW_024527266.1, read on the forward strand.
ATACGATGCATGTGTCTCTTCTTGTTGATTTTACTTTCTGTGGATCTTAGCAGAAGAAATATTTTAGGAGAAAGAAAAATGACTCTTAAAGTACTGTCTGGAATTCTTGAAGTTAAAGAGCCGTACTGCTGATTTGGGTACTCTTTTACTTGAGACAGTAATTCGATTGAGACCACTCTTGCTGTTGCTATGCTCTTGTCCGTGAAGCTGTGGATTTGAGCTGCAATCCACAGGTGGAGGTTTATTTTCAGATCTGTAGCTAGAGCTGCCCTGCTAAGGCTCCAAAGGGTTCTACCGAGTCCGGTCAGTGCGGTGCCTCCGTCGGCTGTTGGCCGTGCCCAAGGAGCAGGTCCAGGGAAACCCGCTGTGTTGGCAGCACACAGACGGTGCTGTGAGCTCTGTAATTAACAGGCGTGAGAAATTCACCACCTAGTAATGACTTTACTAACGGTGCTCCAAGAGGGACCATTTTAACTCGTTCTGCTGCTTGAAAGCCTGCTTGGGTGCGGCAGCGCCACACGGCCCAGCCGCTCTCTCTTGCGCGGGGGTGCCTTTCGACCGACGCGTCCCGGCGGCACCGGGCAGCAACGAGCCCTGGGCCCGCGTCACACGACCGTCAGGGTGGCCGTTCATGGCCCTCCGCCGCCCGGCCAGCCCAGCGGGCGCTCCCTGCGCACACGCTTACATAAGGGCCCCGCCCGTTTCCGCCGCTGGGCCCGTGCGCGGTGGGACCGGCGGGCACGGCCCGGGCGCGCGCGGGCCGCGATACATAACAGCCTCGGGGGCGCGCGCGCCTGCGCCTCCCGGCGGAAGCGGCGCCGCCAAGAGCCGCCTCGCGGCCCCGTGCGGTATCAGGAGGAATTTTTTCACCAACAGGGTTGTTAAACATTGGACTGAGCTGTCCAGGGAGGTGATGGAGTCACCGTCCCTGGAGGTGTTGAAGAACCAGCTGGATGTGGCACTCAGTGCCATGGCCTAGCTGAGATGGTGGTGGTCAGTCAAAAGTTGGCCTCGGAGGTCTTTTGCAACCTAAATGATTCTGTGATTCTATTAATTCCCGCCGGGGTCGCGGGTCCCCCTGACGCCCCCTCTCCGCCACGGCCACCCGGCCGGCCTCCCCTCCCCCGCGCGCCGCCGGTAGCGAACACACCTCAGAAACGTGAGGGCCCGCGGTCACGTGGGAACGGCGCCGGCCAATGGGGGGCGGGGGGCGGGGCGGAGCGGCCGGCGCAGCCCCGCGCAGTCACAGGGCGAGCGGCGAGGAGGCGGCAGCGGCACGGACGGCGCTTTCCGCGGGCAGGGCGCCGTCACCGCCCCGCAGTCACCGCCCCGCAGTCTGTAAATTCTCCAGCGGCACACTTTTCGTCCCTGCTCTCCCCGGCGCGGGGGCTCCGCGGGGTGATGCGTCCCCGCCGGGCGGCCGCTCCCGCCGAGTCCGCCGGGTCCTAGAGCCGTCCGCAGCGAGGCCCCGCGGGCCGCCCCGCCGCCCGTCCGTGCTCGCCCGGCGGCGCCGGGCCATGAACGGCCCCGCGGGCGGCGGCGGTTCCCGCTGAGCGCCCGCACCCGGCATGGGGGTGAACGCCGTACACTGGTTCCGCAAGGGGCTGCGGCTCCACGACAACCCGGCGCTGCGGGAATGCATCCAGGGCGCCGACACGGTGCGCTGCGTCTACATCCTGGACCCCTGGTTCGCCGGCTCCTCCAACGTGGGCATCAACAGGTGGCGGTGAGTGCGGGGCGCTGCGGGGGCCCTAATCCCCGCGTTATGTATTCGGTCACGCTGCCTCTCCGCCATCCCCTCCCCTCCGCGCCCGATTGGGCCGTCGCCAGCGCCGGCTTCCCTCGGCTGCTCGCCCTCCCCGCGGGCCGGCGGTGTTACATATCCAGCCCAGCGCCGGCCCGGGCTGCGGCTCCCGCGGCGCACGTGGGAGGGACGGGGAAAAAGGAACCGGGAAGCCCGTGGCGGAGTGCGGACCGGCGGACTGTGGCTTCCCGGTGCGGGGAGCGCTTATTCTCGCTCCCGAGGGCGGCGGTTCAGTGCCCGAGCGCTGGAGCTCAGAGCGGGGTTGCTGCCGGGCGGAAAACCCTGTGCGGAGCAGCCCGGAGGGCTTGCACCATCTCAGGAACTCTGGGCAGCCGGGAACCCCGGGGCGACTCCGTCCTGGAGAAACTCTGAAGCTGCTCGCTTAGCTCAGAAGTACTTTTTCAGAGTAGCGTTCCTGCACGGAAGGGTGTCACAAAATATCCTGAGTTGGAAGTGCTCCACGAGAATCCTGGAGTCCAGTAGCTGGCCCTACATAGAACAGCCCCAGGAAACCCACTGTGTGCCTGAGAGCGTTGTCTAAATGCTTCTTGAACTCAGGCTGGCTCGGTGTGCAGTGTCCCTTTCTGGAAAGTGCAGATTTGTTCCTGCACTGTCAAGCCAGTTGTAATTCTCCTACCCGATATAAAAATGAACTTTACTGTGGAGCTGTAGCTGACGCTTGCATGCTAAATGTGTGCCATAAGGCAGAGGTTAATAGAACTTCTGTGCATGTTTGTCATGTGAGATTAGTTAAAACATCACTAGGAATCTGAAAATTGTTACCCTTGTAAAATGGTTAATAATGCGGTAAAGTTTGTGTATCATCTGTCCCTCCAATGTCAGGAACTTTAAATGCCAGTGAACTTAGCCTGCCCAGACCACAATGCTGAGAAGTTGCCTAATTATGGAACAAGCACAATGAAACTTATCTTAACACTGCGTCATAGAAGAATGACAAAGTTTAGAAACTTAATGTTTCAATTGTGTTTTCTTGAAGGATTGCTCCTTTCAGATTTAATAATTTGTATCCTAGCTTATACTTTACCAGCAAGGTAACTTATATTTGGAGATTCTGAGTTTCTAGAATTTTTCAGATTTTGAGAGGTTTTCCTTACAATCTTCTTGTTTTCAAGAGATAGAAATACTAAAGATGCTTTTTGTAAACTTTAACTTGATGGTTATTTCATTTTCACTGACAAAAATAACTTATTAATAACTGTTAGATACTTCCCTTATCTGAGATTCATGATGTTCATTTATTTTATAAGAGACTTTTAAATTGCTTTTGTTTTGAAGGGATAAGTTTTTTTTTAATAACATTTTGACTTACTGAATAAGCTCAGAGATCGTAATTTTGTGGGTGAAACATGAACAGCTACTTAAGTTTTAAAAGATTGTGGACAACTGGCACAGGTCTAAGTGTTAAGAAAATCACGTCTTAAGAATACTTCATAGGTCTCTAATGTGCCCTGCAATTGAAGTGCTGAACAGTTTTTGGTTGTATTGTCTGAGCTAGTGAATGATAGACAAATGTGAACTTTGATTCTAGCAGAAGGAAGTTCATGTCTTCAGTGCTGTTGCCCTGGTTCTTCAATGACTGTGTAATATGATCATTTGCTAATAGAGTCCTTGAGCACATCTGTGTGTGATGCATTGCTGGTTGGTTTGCTTGAACAGTGTTTTCAGTGTTTTAGAAGGCAGCTAGTCCTTCCACTGCATTTTGCATTTGAAGAAAAATGCCTGGTTTTAGTTGCTGGTCAGAGGGACTGAGTTTGGGGTAGATTACAACTCTCCTGTCCAAAGCACTTCAAGCAGTCTCCTGGTACTCAAATACCCTCGAGGCACATGCTGCACATGGATTTGAGTAGGAAATCTTGCTGCCTGGTTTTGTGAAATCATCAGGTTTTTTTTCAAGTCTAAAAGTAAAGTAGCTTTATAAAATAACTGGCTGCTAAAGCTGTATGTTTATTAAGGTCCTTCTCAATAATTTTTTATTTAAATGAACAGTTACTAGTTTGGTATGAATCCACTTTAGGTTCCAGTGGTTTTAATGAGATGCTTTTAACCACTGCAGACACATACATTCCCAGTAAGTATACACAAGATATATGATGCAGTTTTTTGGTTTGCCAATCTCATTTGCATTTATAATTAATGAAAAAACATTTTATGTTCTTTTTCACTTGATGACTATGATCAAAATTTTCTTACATGCCTGTTGAGTAGGGTGTTGTAGTCAGAAACATTTTATTTGAGACTAGAAGCAGAAGCCCTTCAGCATTCGGAAGGTGAGTCAAATTTAACCTCCTGGTGTGAATTTACAGTGGTCCTTTCTTAATTTGAGTTGATTGATGCCAAGTGTTTGTTGTCCTGGTGCCCTGGGCAAAACTATTCTCTGTCAAACTGTGACTAACACAACCTACATGAGGAAAAATGGTGAAAGAATACAAGAAACCAGGAGGTTTAGTTTCTCCTTAGAATATTGTCATTCTGCAGGGTCACCACATATGGTTTATATTAACAAATGTGTGTTAAATCTGGTAAATAGCAACCTTTAACACATAGGTGCTTTCTAATTAACTTTTTTCTTTAAACAGTCATGTAACAATCAGGGACTAATATTTTTGTGTAATTGCACTATTGAGCAAGTCTAATTACTAAGCAGTCACATGGTCTTACTGACCTCCTTTCTCCTGGCATTCAGCCTACCTGTTCTAAATTCGTGAATGCTACATAACAAATGCCAGGACCTCCCTCACCTCACTTCTTTTTTTTTCTGGGTCTGTTCTGTTTCTTCTTATTGTTCCTTTTTTTCAAGCTGTCAAATAAATCAAGATGTGCTTTCATTGAAACATGCTTTTTCTATGGGAGGAGTTCACAGTGTTGTTCACAGATCAACACTTGAGAGAGAGAGAAGTTACTTGGTGCAGGAAAAGGCGATGTAGAAATGGTGAAGGGAGATGCCAAATGTTAAAATCACACTAAGGCTCTCTTAAAATTTTGTCAGTTGCCCTTAAATGTTAGGAACCAGAATTAGCTTGTATCTAATTATGTCAACAAAGCAGGCAAAGAATGTAACTTGCATATTCCAACAAGTAACCATTACCTACTTCAGAAAAAATGTGTTCCTATGTGGTCACAGACTTTTCCATATTAAAGAGAATGGGATCTCATGCTTAACAACCTCACCTAGGGGAGAGCTTCATTTAGCCCTGGTTTTAGTACAGAGTCACAGTTGATCACAATACCTGAAAAGAAATGCAAACATTGTTAGTTGCTGCATAAGGATTTACTTTGGGTAATAATTTACCTCTTCTGGTTTGTCTTTTTGGGTATGTATGTCTGTCTTTGATATGCTAGTTAAAACACTTCTTTTTTTTTAACCATTCTTGAAGAGAACAGATTTTACTTTTAAAATAAGAGTAATTGAATTTGCTTTGTATATCTCTTAGATTTTTTGAGAATATTGATGTGTTCAACATCCTTCAAAGTTAGCTGCTGCTATTATGGCAGATACTGGTATTGACTTTGGAGAGAGAAGAAAGGTGATTTTTTTTTCCACATTCAGATTTCAAGCAAATAAAAAAAAACCTGAGGAAAAGAAAAGTTTCATTTCCAGGACAATCACTGCAATTCATGGAAAAGGGAAGTTGTTTAAAAAATAATGCTTAGACATCTTTCTGTAGTATCTATTAAATTTTGCTATTCTGTGCATCTGGTTTTGAAAATATACTTACAATTTCAGCTTACATAGTTATGGTTTGTCCAATAGAGATGTGTTTGTTGGATGGGGGATTGGTGGAAAAAGTTTGTTAATATAATTAATTTATGAGTGATTTGAATTTTATATGTGTAATTCAGGCAGGCAAAGTTTGTGTGTTCATTAATTTTTGGTGACATGCTTAATATATGAAAAGGAATGCACAGAAATATTTATGACTTCCCTGATGAAAATACCCCTTTAAGTTTGCTTTTATTGTGTAGCACTTAGAATGAAAATCTATTTGATTTATGAAGTATTTAGCATGAATCCCACCAAAGGCACTCTGTCATTCCCCTTGATTAGGCAGGGAGTAGAAAATACAACAAAAAGCTTGTGAGTCAAGATAGGGACAGGGAGAGATCACTTAGCCATTACCATCATGAGGAAAAGGAATTAATTTATTACCAACCAAATCAGAATAGGGTAACTGAAAATAAACTAAATTCTTAAAGCACCTTCTTCCCACTCCTCCCTTCTTTCTGGGCTCAACTTCACTCCCATTTTCTCAACCTCCTGTCTCTGAAGAACACAGAGGGATGAGGAATGGAGGTTTTGTTCAGTTCATCAAATGTTGTCTCTACTGCTTTTTCCTCAGGGAAGGATTCTTCACACTCATATTTTCTCCACCACGGTCTTTCATGGGCTGTAGGTGGACAGCCTTCCTCTCAGTGTTCTTCACCACAGGCTGCAGTGACATCTCTGCTCTGGTGCCTGGAGCATGTCCTCCCCCTCCTCCTTCCCTGATTTAGGAGTGTGCAGAGTGTTTCTCACTCACATTCTCATGCCTCTCTGGCTTCAATGGCTCCTGAGCAGTAATGTTTAACTCCTGTCAGATATGTTGTCCCAGAGGCACTACCTTGGCCAGCGAGTGGCAGGTCTGTGTTGGAGCTGTCTGGCATTGGCCTGGAAAGACAGACAGAAAGCTTCCAGCAGCTTCTCACAGGAATCCATCCATGTAGCCCCTGGTGCCTTGACTTGTGGCCATGCAAACCCAGTGCAACCCAGCATACCCTCTAATGAGTGGCTTCAACTCTAGAGTGGTGTGTGCCACTTGGAGCACTTCTGTTTGCCCAGCCCACTAAATTGAGGGTGATTAATCTGTGAGAAGTCTAGCTTCCTTCTAGAAGTTGCATTTTCAGATGGGAGCTCTGTATTAGATTGGAGAAACCCCCCAGTGCCACACCCCTAGGCGGTTCACCTATTCTCTTCCACAAAAAATATTTTTTACCCCAAAAGTGCCTGCAATTCAGCAACTCCCTCTATAATTTGTGTTATAAAATCTAGCCCTATGATTTACCAAGTACGTCACTGAAGCACACTGACGTACGTCCTCATGGGTTTAATCCTGCACTGTTGATGAAAGGGTTGGTTCCACCCTTTTATGATAGCACACAACCCTGTGGTGAGCCAGTTTAGCTCATCAATCTGTCCAAAAGAGATTAATTACCAGTTTTGGTGGGATTAGCTCTGTGGTAGATTGTGCCAGCAAAAAGGTCACCATAGTAGTAGTGAAGAGACAAAGAGTGAGAAGGGCAGGTACTATTTCTTTCAGTGGCAATATAGATTTGAGTCACATTACAATGGTCATATCACTCTTGGCCTACATTGCTCATGTCTGCAGTAACCACCAGGTGTTTTTGGAAAGGGGATTATTGGTTTCTTCTGTGGCTTGCCATTTTTTGACAGTCTTTGAAATGATATTGCTGAAAATAAGTATTGTGCCGGGAAAAGATGCAATTTCTTTTTTGTCCAACTGTCAGAATGTGAGAAATAAGACTGCTAGCTGAGAAATTACACTGTGCTTGTTTCCTTATTTTGGTGAATGATCTTGGATCACCAGATTCCATAAAGTAACTGTTATTCAATGGGACAAGAAGTCTGCACTGGTGGGTGTGCAGGGAGCAGGCAATACTGCAAATTGAATTGTGCTCAGTAAGTTGGTTTTTCCAAAACAGCAGTTACTATAGGCCAGAAAAATTATGGTGAGCACCTGTACAATCTGGACTCCAAGGTTTATCTTGAAGGAGTGTTAATTCCTCAGGTTAAGAAATTTTGAGGTTTTAGACACCTGGTTTTACATCGCTAATCTCCAGGTTTGAGGATGTCCACAGAAGATCTGGGTCAAGAGTTCTTGATATGTAATAGTATGTGGACTTCGAGTATTAAGGGAGAAATGTGATTTTGAAACAAGTCCACAGGAGTTTTTTAGTCTTCCTTCTCTTGGGACCAGTAGTCTATTTTTGTTTTATTCTACGAAAGTATCAATAGATCACATTCTTTATTTGAGTAGGGCAAGGTAATCTGTTCACACCTCATAGTGTTTCCTGCTCTGGTCACAAACAGATAGGGTGATAACCCCCAGCAAACACCATCTGTGGTGAATGTGAAAGCAGCTTTTTTAAGGCAATCAAGAATTCACAATTTTTTTTTCCCTTTACTGATCAGTATGTGGCAGTGTCAATGAATTCTGCATCTGCTCTTCAAAGCAATTCTATATTATCATTTTGTTTTTGGACATTTTAATACAATAAAATATATTTTCCTCCAGTTTGGGAAAATGTCTTTATCCCAACAAATGGAAGCTACTCTTTAAATATATTATGCAAATATTATAGAAAAGCCTGTTTATCATTGTGCACTGCCTGAACTTTTCAGTTTCTAGCAGTTTATCTACAGCATGGAAGCCTTTCTTTTCAGAACTGGTTCTTTTCCATACTGTGTCTCAGTGCCTGGCAGGTTTTCAGGTTAGTTATATAACCTGTGATAGGAGGAAGGTCAAGCTGCCAGCAAAGTCGGCCATTTTTTCAGTGTAGAAGTCACTCTAAATTCTGTGATGTTATGAATTTGCATACTGAAAGAAACCTTTTGCTTTTGGGAGTTTTGTGACCTCCCCATAGTGACCTAAAAAGGCAGAAGTCAGCTTGAGCATGAGTGGGTTGTGTAAATAGTGTAAGAGTATGTAACTTTGTGTTCCATGGGCTTAGTAATTTGCTTATCACGTTTTAGCAGGTTTAATAGCCATACCTTTGGTTACCCCTAGGAAAAGACTGGATTTGATTACCAGGGTAAGAACTTAATAGTATTTTGGTGCAGTACATTTCACTTAGATTTCTCAGAACTCTTAATTTAACATGGAGCAAGGTTAGTTTCTGTGCTTCTGTGTACTTTTGGCTTTCACGTTCTTTGCAATCTAGGTCAAGAGGTGAGTTATAATTGCAGTGTTCTTCTAACCCTGAAGCCTCCATTTGTTTTTCAGGTCACCATAAAGCATTTGCTTTCACTGCTTTGGAGTTTTGTGAGTGTAAATGTTTTTTTATAAGGGAGCAAAGCTTCAGTGGAGGTGAAGGATAGATTGGAAAGGACAGGTCAATATTTCAGTGTTCTGTTTCAAGTGTGTAAGCGGAGATGGCTGTGGCAAAAGTCTGCATGGCTGTCTATGCTTTTCAAACAGTTAAAAATCAGAGTGCATTCCAGTTACCAGTGGAGATAATAAAAACCAATACGTGAGCTTTGTTAGCATTAGGTTAGACAGTAGGTGAGCTGCAGTGAACAGAACTTGCTAAAGTATGCGCTTTTTTTTTTTTTTGTAAATTCTGTACTTTGATTTTTTTTAACTATTTATTTTAAAATTGCATTAGTATTTGAAAGGTCTAAAATTCAACATTGGTAAACCTGGGTAGGAAATAAGAATTTTATAATACAGGGTTTTGGAAGTAAACTAGTAAATTCAGGTGTCAAAGTGTTGCTTAAAATCTCTTTGAAAAGTACTAGTGCAAGAACTTTTTTGCAGTAAGAAAAACCTCTTCAGTTTTATCAGAGATGGAGGGGATTTCTTCCACTGAACATTGGTTAGGATGTGTCCTGTGTATCAAATTTCTGTAGCAACAAATGTGTGATGTACACCTGAGCTTTTGTGTTATGCATTGCTTCCTCCTACAACTAAACTAGAGGAATTTTCTGGACCTGTTTTAGAAGTTTACTTTACCTCAGTGTTTCTTAATTTATAGAAAAGCATTTCCCTTCTTATTCATTCTCATGCCTTTCTTCTTTAACATCTGTATGTTTGTGGCTCTTTCATAGACATGAAAAGTAAAGGCTATAAAATTCTTGCGCTGAAAGTTTGTACCCTTTCAGAATGCAAACCTCTATCCCTTCAGAATTAAAACCAGAAACGTTGGAAAAGTTCTATTTAAGCTCATATGGAGATGTTGTGAAGTATGAATATATGTTGTTAATTCTTCAGTGATGGAGATTAAATATCTACAGTACAGGTTACTTAGGAGCAATTCCTGTAAGGAAAACTTGGATTTTTCTCTCTGTTATCCATCCAGTTTATGAAATCCATGACCTAGGAAATGCTTTATTTTTTATAGTAAGGAACTTGTGGAGTTTAGTGCTTGCAGTTTTTTTTTTGGTTTTTTTTGGTTTCTCAATGCCAGTGTTCTACTGACCTTGTCGGTGAGGGGTAAACTGTGCTGCAATTGAGAGAGAGAGAAAAAATGATTGAAAAAAACAGAAATAAGAGGGGAATTTGCATCAGACAAAGAAATAAATAAATAGGCAACTTGTTCATGTAGGCTGCTTGCTGCTTCATGCCTTGTATAGTTCATAAAACATGATCATGGTCTGAATGGTTGCAGTTATTGCTGTGCACTAAAGATAGAGAACATCATGGCAAACATCTCAATTTCACAATCTGTGCAGTTCTGAAGTACTGGGGGAGTATCCAGAGAATTGCGAGACTGGATTTTATAGAGCAGCTGGCATTGAAAATGGCTTTGGTTTCTAATATATTGGATTCATTGAAGAATGGACTAAATACTGTCTTGCTATGTTCTCTATAGAGTTTCCTCTGCATTTAAATTTTCTGTCTGTAAATCCTGTGACGTCAAGTGATTTTCTTTTAATTCTTTCTCCTTTATACTTTATGTTCTAGAGACTAAACAAGCTAATTTTTTTTTTTTTCTAGAAGTCTTAAAGCTGAAGAAAACATTGTGGCTTTTAGCAGAGATTACCTAATATTTTTTCCATTTTTCCTGTCTCATGGGAGAAGCATGACTACATTGGCAAACCTCAGACATGCATTTAAAAGGAAATATTCTACACCGTAATTTTTGCCATCCAGATTTCGGAAGGGTCTTTGGGGGAAGAGGTTGCATTTCAATTTTGTTCTTTGTAAGTCTTGCTGTTAGTGAATTCAAAAAGTTGAAACCATGCAAGGCTTAATGGGAGTCATCAAACCTAGGATGGCATCTGAATTATTTGTTTTATTTGTGTTGCCTAGGGATAATTCCTGTGACTTTCCATCATTGCTTTTCAGTAGATGACAGGCCGGTCTAGTTTACTATGCTTTATCCATGTTTCTTTTTAGAGAGTGTAGCTGTTTACTGTTTACAGCTCTTGCACAGTAATCTCCCAGATCCTGTGAATGTTTCCTTAAAGGTCTGTATGTGTAAAATTAATTTTCATCATATAGTCATGGTGCTTTTCAGTGAGTAGGGTTCTTTTGCTGGTTGAAATTTCCTTTCCGTAAGCTAGTTGCCAGTAAATTTACTCTTGAGGAGTACTTTATTTCAGCAGTAGTGTGTTTTTCTTCTAAACCATGAAGAGAATAATGAGTTTGTGGGGGATAATATGGATGTTTCTATTTTTACAATTTATTTGCATTCTTTTGAATATAATTCCACCAATCTCTCTTTTTTAGTCCCAGCATTGAAACATTGTGTTTGTTAAAGCAAAATTCTTCAATGCTGCATTTGAAGAAATTCTTACTCCAATTCTTTACTGCTTCCACAGGAGATAGCACAATGAAGCTTACATTTTTGGCATTGGAGGTCACACTTTGAAACAGAAAAGTGTTACTAGTAATCGTGTGCTGCTCTTTCAGCAGCAGCCTCTCCTATTTCTTTTCATAATCCTGCACTTTTCCCCCTTCTATTAGTCTGTCTTTATTCCAGAATCCTGCCTTTGCAGTTGTTGCTCTATGGCTTGTCAAGTGCAGTGGTGAAGTAAAAATAATTTTTAGGCTTTTGGGGTGTTTTTTTTACTGTCTTGTTTGTTGAGTATGGGATCTTCAGGAACAGTTATGTCATTGTAAGTGGCTTGTTACCAAATGAAACGGTGCGGGAAATACCAAAAATTTTTCCACTTGCAGTACTATATTGTCACCAGTTGCAGTATTTTTCCTGCTGAACTTAGAAATTTTAAGAATACCTGAGGTAAAGTAAGCTTTGGAGAGCCTTTTTGTGTGTTCTGTGTTTTTCTGCTTTCATCATATGAGCTGTAGTATCTGTCAGAAGCCTTTTGTTGGCTGGAGTTTTAATTATGGTGTACTACATGGTAATGCCTATCTTGCCTTTTCTTGGAATGAGTTTTCTTTTGCTTGGAAATGTTTGTCTCTTGTGCTTGTCTCTTTAATTTTACCTTGAATGAAAGCTTTTGAACTTGATTGAACACATTGATCAAAAAGTGTACCTAAGTACAAGTCAGTGTGATTGATGTTTGAAGTCTTGTAGTCTTATTTCTACAGAGATAATTATTTCCTTCATTAGTTTAAGAGATGATATTTTTTCCTTTGTCGTAAGGAAAAATGCTGGTTTTACCAGCAACAGTAAACAGGGAATTTTGTAATTGTCAACATTTCTTCCTTCGTGGTACCTTTGTGTCTCCCCTCTCCAGTGCATGCAGGGTTAAATAGGGTTTAAAAACATGTGAGCTTTACCTGCCATTCACCAGGGATTTTCTTTTATGAAGATTTAATGTTATTTAGACCTGTAATAAAGGATGGTGTCCATTAGCTTGTGCTTGGCTGGTGGTACAGGAACAGCCTGTTTGTGCCGAAGTTTGGTGCCAGCTGTTGAGTCTGGCAGGGGACACGCTGTTCACGAGCGCCTGTTCCTTTTCACACCTTCCCCTTCCATTCTTTATCGGCTCCTCGCCTCTGAGCGCTGCCGTGGCACTTTGAGCTCCGAGCACATATTGGGTTTCATGTAACCTTTAGCCACCGACACTTCTGAGTACGACACGGAGGAAGAGCAAAACCGACCCGCTGCTTGTACCTGCTCAAATGAAGCCTTTCTCTGTCCCTGTTAGGAATAAAGTTCAGCTGTGGTACAGGAATCCTCTCGGAGCGGCTCCGTAGGGAAGGAATATTCGGATCTTGCTACAGCGGTTACATATAACTGGAAAAGTAGGTCATTGTGGCAGGGAGTAGTCCAAACAGCCGCCCGGTTGCTGCAGCAACGACCTACTTTACGAAACTATTTTTGTTGATTCATATTGAAATGTTCTTCTTGAAAGTGCTATAAGGAAATGATCAGGTTAGGAGATATGTAACAGTGGAAGCTGCAGGTTTTGTGGACTCCTCCTGCCCTCCTCCTTCCCCTCCGCCCCCCGCCCCCGTCTTGTCCCCTGATGTTGAATATAGGAGGATTAAAGCAAATAAGGTTTGTTTCTGTTCGGGGTGACCTCTAATGGAGGACAGCTTTCTTTTGCCTGAAGGTTCTGCATAACAATAATGCCTATCATTGGTGATTACGTTTACAGAGTTCAGAGCCTACAAATCTTCCCTTATAAATATTGTCTATCGAAATAACTTTAGAGTTAAAACAAAGTAAACAAACTAGAGAACCACCTTTTTCTTGGAAAAGATAAAATCTTGCTTGAACAGTGGAACAGGCTTCCCAGGGAAGTGGTCACAGCACCAAGCCTGGCAGGGTTCAAGAAGTATTTGGACAGCACTGTCAGACACATGGTGTGATTCTTGGGGTTGTCCTGTGCAGGGCCAGGAGTTGGACTCATTGGTCCTTCGGCCAGGAGTTGGACTCATTGGTCCTTCTGGGCTCCTTCCAACTCAGGATATTCTGTAATTCTGTATCACTCTTCTGGAATGTTCATAGTTTCTCTTGATATTCAACCGCATTTATACAAACCACTTTTCTCCAATAAAGTATCCACGTTCAGGAAGGTGGGTTTGGTGCCTGCCTCTTTTTCTTTATTTTCCCTTTTTTTTTTTTTTTTAATTGGCAATGTTGTCTAAGTCTACTCTTTTGCTATTAATTCTAATCCTCACACAAGCAAACTGGAAAAAAAGTACAGTGATTCTGTATAAAAGGATGTTCTCCTTTTGTCTACCTTTATTCTTTCAACAAAGTAATAAAAAAAGCTGTCTCTGGTGTTTAGGAAGTGAATTTTGGAAATCCACTCCTGTCTTCTAAAAAGAATGGGTAGATGGGGAAAATGTAAAAGTTGTTACAGTAAAAGTTTCATTCTTCCTAAAATCTTTATCTAAACTACTATGACTTGGGCAGAGATGACTGAGTATGATTCCTTAGTTATCCGACTCTTCTACTTAACTGTCCTATGTAACTTTTTAAGATCAGTTTAGTTACTTCAAGTGATGTACCTTCTGTTGGTCCTGACCTTCAGTGTTGCAGAGAGCTGCTGAAATTGTGGCAGATGAAGAGAGCACATTTATCTAGAGGTTATTTGGATTATTTAATCTGTTGTGTCTTGAGCTGTACTTAGTTCTGTTTTCTAGGACTTACGTGACTGAGCTCTTTGCATCTCCTCCATCAGACTCTGCAGCATGAGTTGAAGAGTTACCTCCACTAGTCTGCCCACATGCTGAGATAGTTGAGGACAAAGTGGAGGTTTTCAGGATTTATGCATCTTGATAAACAAATCTGTGCTTCAGTTATTGGGGGTGGGGAGGGAATTTTTGGGGTTTTTTTCCCTACATCATCATTACTCAAAACCCTGAATACATCCTCATCAAGTTAACTTTGTATTCAGCTATAAATGACTAATTTCAGCTTTGAAAGACTGGTTCAGAAAATTTTGGCATTTTGATTCATAACAGTAGCAATCGGAAGTTAAGATAATGCTGAGTATCTGACCACCGTAAGGTGAGCACCAGTCAATTTTAATTAAGATTTCCAGGAATAGCTTCAGGATATTTTTTTTCCATTTTCCAAACTTTCTACCAATTTCTGTGCTTGCTAAAGGATTTCAGCTCTATCCTTAATTCTTTTCTATTAGTTTAATAGATTTTTGAGATATGGGAAGCCAGAGATGATAGAATTCTACATTAAGGACTTGAAATTTATCCAGTGTAGTTGAGAAATATATTTATTTAAGCCATTGTTTTATTTCTAGGAAATGTAAAACTGCAAAATTTTACTAGCAGTAATTGTAACCTTAAAGAGGTCACTTTAATTTAAGGAGAGGAAGAAGGTTTTATTAAAGTAAATGAAGGGCAGTATAAAATCTGTCCTTTAGAATCAGATTGCAAGACTATCTTGTTGGAGTGCTCTTATCGTGCTTGTTCTTTTTAAATGAGCCTTAGCTGTCATGGACAGCTTAGATTGCTGAAAATAATGTGGCTGAAATATTTTGTAAAGCAGGCCAGCTCTTGTTTAATTAAATCAAGCCTTAAGAGCTGCTAATTTAAATAAGAGAACTTGGATACATGAGAATAAGTTGATTTAAATTTATGTATGACCATGTCTGTACTCTCAAGTAACTCTAATTTTGTAATTTGCTTCTAGGTGATATTTCCCCAGTTGTCTCCAGTACAATTTGTTTGCTCTTGGTTTTCCTTTATGGATCCAACTTGTTTTTCTCTGGAGAGAACAGACATAAACAATTAAAGTCAAATATTAAGTACTTTGATTTATCAGATTGGAATTAGGGGGTTAGAAAAAAAATAAACACAGAATATGTACATTAAAGAACAGAAGACCCTAAGAGAAAGGTTTAGGAAGCTGTGAGCCTGTTAGTCTTGTATCATCAGCAGACTGACCTTTGTAACATGAAGTAATTTGAGATGTTCGTTTCCAGTTATATGGGAATAATTTAGGTGAGTAATGGGTGCCCTTTGAATGTGAATTTAAGATCCAGACTTCATAGAAGCTAAATACACCATTTGCTGTGATGTATGGCTCACAAAATAGGAACGAACTTCATAGTGCTATTTCATGGCATCACAAAGTGGTTGGGCTAGGAAGGGACTTGGGAGATCATCAAGTCCAAGCCCCCCTGCTAAGGCAGATTCACCCAGAGGAGGTTGCACAGGATGTGTCCAAGTGGCTTTTGAGTATCTCCAGGGAAAGGGACTGCAACCGCTCTGGGGCCTGTTCTAGTGATCTGTCACTCCCACAATAAAGATGTTTTTCTTCATATTCATATGGCTTCCTGTGTTCTAGTTTGTGCCCATCATCCCTTATTCTGCCACTGGCTGAAAAGAGTCTGGCCCTGTCCTCTTGACACCATCCTTAAGATATTTGTATGCATTGATAAGAGTCTCTCTCAGTCATCTCTTCTCCAGACTACACAGGCTGGGCTCTCTCAGCCTTTGCTCATTAGAGAGATGCTCTAGTCCCCTTATCTGCTTTGTAGCCCTCTCCTGGACCTTCTCAAAGAGCTCCTTGTCTTTCTTGAACTGTGCAGCCCAGCATACCCACCCACAGCCCTGGACACATTGCTCCGGATGTGGCCTCACCAGTGCAGATCATCTCCCCTGACCTGCTGGCAGTGCTCTTCCTAATGCATCCAGGGTACCATTGGCCTTCTTGGCCAGAAAGGCACACTGCAAGCTCCTGGTTTAACCTGTTGTCCACCAGGAATCACAGGCCCTTCTCTGCAGAGCTACTTTCCAGCAGGACAGTATTTAACCTGTACTGGTACTTTCATGCACTTCTGTTCTCCATGACCTTTCAAAGATGATGGAGAGGGGATGATGGTTTAACAACAATATCTGCCAGCTTTCTCAACACTCATGGGTGTATCTCATTGGGATCTATGGATTTCTGAATGTCAAGCTTGGTTGAAGGATATCTAATCTGATCCTCCTTGACCAAAGGAAAATCTTCCTTTTCCCGGACTTTCAGTCTTGCCTCCATGCTCAGGGATTCCTGGAGTCTGGCTTTAACAATAAAGACTGAGCAAAGAAAGCATTCAGTGACTGTGCCTTCTCTGCATGCTTTGTCACCAGGGCACCCACTTGATTCAGCAGTGAGCCCATGTTTCCCTAGTCTTCCTTTTGCTACTTGTAGCAAAAGGTAGGAAAGAAGAAGCCCTTCTTGTCCTACTTAACATCCCTTGCTAGATTCCATTCCAAATGGACCTTAGCATTCTTGGTCATATCCCGCCTTTATTTCTCCCAAGTGGCCTGTTCTGTTTTCCATATTCTATAAACGTTCTTCTTGTGTTTCAGTTTGGTCAGAAGCTCCTTGATTACCCGTACAGGTCTTCTGATGCTTTTAATTGATTTCTTACTAATATGGATGCACTGGTCCTTGCCTTGGGAGAAATGATGCTTGAGTATTAACCAGCACCTTTGGACCCCTCTACCTTCTGGAGAACTAACCCATGGGATTCTTCCAAGTAGGTCCTTGAAGCAGTCAAAAGTATATCTCCAAAAGTCCAGGGTTGTAATCCTGCCTATTACCTTGCTTCCTTCATCTTTGGGGGATTATGGATGTCTTTTGAAGAGCAGAAGTTATAAATCTCCTTCTGAAGAGGAGAAAAAAAAATTGTGTGTTTCCTTCCTTTGGGGAATGCTAACCTTGAAAAGTTTGTTCAGTTGAAAAGAAATTAATGAGGGATGGTATGTAAGGAAATGCCAGCTTTTTGCCCAATGTGAGATAGGTTTGATTCAAATGAGTTTGTTGTTCCTAATCAAGCAGTACTGCTTGGTGTAGTTGATGTTCTATTCTCACTCCATATCTGAAGTAGTCTTTTTTCCTCAGTGTCAAAGAAGACGCACCCAAAAGGACTCAGCTTGGAGAGATTAAATTTTAAACGTGGTTTTCTCTTGATTATTGTTCAAAACCCTTTCTTTCATCTGTTTTCAAAGAATTGCCTTTTTCTCCCTGAAAACCTCTTTTACAGCTGTGCCTGGGCTTGGATGTATCTTGCATTTGTCATCCGTCACAGCCCTGCTTTGGCTTAAAGATTATAACAGTAGTAAATATTAGGGGGAAAAAAGCCAAGTGACACACATCATGGTCAGTGTTGGGTATTGTTTTTGCAAGTGGATCAGCTGTACTAAGTTACGAAAGATGCTGTAGTCCTGAATTGCTCTCTAAAGGAGCTGTTTTTTCCTTGCTGACTGTAGAGCAGCCCTTCAGGAGATTAGTTAACTCCCACAGCTACTTCACTTGAGTATCTAGAGTTCAATAACATAAACTTTTTCCTTCTCTTGTGTGTAAGCTCAAAAGATAATACCTTTATGAAATGCATTATTGTATACCACTTTGGGATGTGGAAGTTGGATGTGGGATTTGTTGAAACAATGTGGTACAATAAGGGATGCCTCTGTGACCTTGATTTGGTAACAGGAAAATACTACTGCGGCTGGCTGCCAAAGGATGCTGTGGAGTGTACATAACACTTAAATCCTGTCTGAGCTTAATCTTCTTACAGTTTCGTAAGAATATACTGCTTGCACTAAGACATGTTAGTTGGTGACAGTCCAACAGGAAAATATCTTGGTAAAATACTAAATATTTATATAAAGGGACATCAAGTTTGAGATACTTTTCAGTGCCTCATACTCAGTTTTGGTTTTTGATTTGGTATTCGCATTGTGATTCCTGTTGAAATTAGTATGAGGTGTATATTTGACTTATACTGAAATCTCCTTTTAACCTGATCAAACATATGGCAAAGTATGTGTGAAAGAAAAGTGCTCTTGCTCTCTCTCTGAAGAGAAATAAAGGGTACATGATTTGTGTGATTAATACACTAAGTTCTAATGCTGTAAATGATATTCTCTCTAATAAAATGTGGTTGGTATTAAACAGTGTGCAATATTCTTTTTTGTTGAATCCAGCTCTACAAAACTCTGAAAGATAAAGGAGTATCTGATAACATTGTTGGAAAAAACAATTGAACAGGGTAGTAAAGCTAGCAGATACTAGGCTGCCTAAGGTAATTCTGATAGACAAAGTCTGGGTGACAATCAAATACCCGTAACAACATGTCTCTTGTTTGACAGAGCTTTTCTATTGATGAAAATCAATGGCTTGGTGTGAGGACTAGTGGATAGATAAAAGGTATTTAAAAAGAGAGATTAAACACAAGTTTGGATGAGTTGCTGGAAGTTGATCAGTCATAGGTAAAAAGTATTAAACTTAGGAACAGAACAAGTTTTAGCACTGTTCCTTTTCACTCAAATTCTTAAACTTCCTCTCAGAATGAGAAAGGCTAGCTAAATTCCTATATTTTTTGTGTCTGTGCAGTCTAACGCTCCTGCTAATGGTCAAATTCAGAATCTGGATTAGTTCAGAAAACTTATTCCTAATGGTTTAGCCCACTAGCATTTTCAGATGTGAATAGCACCTGCAAGAGAAGCCACTGCATTTTAAGTCCCCTCAGTTCCCAGCAACTGCCCTCATTTTGTACTGGCAAGGATGGTTATATCTGATTGTGGTTTTGGGTGTTTATTACTCCTAAAAATAACCCCAAACAAGACTTAAGGGTAGCCTTAAATAGCATGTCTATAGGTATCCTTCTTGCAGGTCTCCTCCCTAAATAAAATTCTTACCTTTCTAACAGGCTGCTCCTGACTTCTTCCCTGTATAGTCTTTAATCATGTTAATAGTGCAGGAATATAGACAGTAGAGGCAGGAACATTGTGTGAAGTAATGCTTGCTTTAGGTCTTTTTGTTAATGGTTAACTGTGTTAACAATTACTTATTGAAGTTTTTGAATAGCTACTTTGATGGTATCAGTTTCTTTCAGTTGCATGGTAGCTGAAATTATGAGCTGTATTATGCAATTATTGCCAGTTTCTGGCAATTAATTTATATTTTAGACCCCGAGCATACCTTGTATGATTGACAGCAAGGAAGGTTTATGGAGTTTCTTGGAGTCAACCGCTAAGATTTTATGTGCATGTCTTTTAAAGAATGAAGTCTTCAGCAGCTTTCATGAAAGTTCTGAATATCATAATTAGATATTTCTTGCAAAATGTGAGTAATGCTCTCTAAGAATGTTGCTTGCAGACAGGGATGCTTTGCATCAGCATCTTCCCCATGTTAAAATACGAAGTCTTTTCTGCCTCTCTCTATCATCATGTCAGTCATACATGTGCCTCACTCACATCGTTTGCTAGTGTGAAATTATTAGTGAACATTTCGTCCTGGTTTGCCTAAGGGATGTTTGAGACTAGATACAGAAAACCAGGCAGATGCTCTAATCTGATAAAAATTATCTGGGCATCCTTTTTGTGTCTTAATAAAGTTTTTAGCTCATATAATTCATTCAAAGTGCAAAAGAAAGTGCTTTCCCATTGACCGGTAGGTTGAGGGAAAAAAAGTTAATTTAGATTGCAGACTCAGAAACATGACCTGTTATTGTAGGGAGAGATTTAAATATCTTCTCATTGCTAGAGTCTGGTTTAAAGTATAGTAGAGTTTAAGCCTAGTAGCTCTTCATAGCATAGCTGCTATGAAGAAACTTTGCCTCTAGAGCTCATTTACTGAAAAGAAATACTTTTCATGAGATGGAGGTTTCATAATCATTTTCAATTCATAGACTAATTTACCATTCCTGTGAAAGGAATGTGTTTGTGAGCATTTTGGTGGATCTTTTCAGAGAAAAAGGTCAAGTAATTTTGCATTCAGTTAAAGATGCTGTGCTGCTTCTCTAAGTTTTAGGGGTACTAATGAGATAAAGAGGAGGTAAAAACTTTATGACAAGTAGTTGATTTGATTATTATGTTTCTTGGTATGTTTTTATAAGTGATTATTTAAGAAGGTTCATATTTGATTGAGTAAGGCTCTTTGCAGGGGAGATTGGACTAGATGGCCTTCAAAAGTCCCTTCCTACCCAAACTATTTTGTGATTCTATAAATCTGTGTAAAGGCTTTTATGTTAGATGACTTCTGTTAGCACTTTAATAAAAAAATGCTTTTAGATGTAGTATAGCATAAATACAGTGGATGAAAACAAAATAAGTGATTAATTATTTACATCACATTTTGTTAAAACACATTTGATTCCACTGAAAGAATGAAATATGCTTAATAAATGGCATGCTTCTTCTGAGTAACTGTGAGCTGAGTGTGTGTTCTGGAAGTCAAAAGCAACATTCTTTTGCATTGCTGTTACTCTAGATATTATAAGGTCACTAGAGTTTGATTTGGTCTGTTATTTTTGAACAATGTGATTTCTGTGAGTCTTGCAACACAAGTTGTGGTTGGGCTGTTTTTAATTTGTTCTGGTTTTTGTTGAGGTAAGGGAGAGTGTGTGTGTCCCCTGGCCACCCTCCTGCTCTCTTCCTAAATATATTTAACAGTTTGAGTCTACACTGTTATTTTTGTTAAGTACCTGAAAGAGTTTTATGGAGATTGAAATGCTGGAGTGTGGTGAGAGATAAGAGAGATAATAGAGGGGATTTGGGGAATCAACAAATAGAGATTAAACAGTATTAAGGGCAAGTTTAGGGATCTTGGATGTGAGTTGGAGACTGGGTCAGTGCGTGTTATCATCTAGAATAGGATTTTGTTCCCAGCCCAGACTAGCAGTTATATATTGTGATCAGTCAGGTAGGAAGAGAAGAGACTGAGAAGATAGAGGGAACTGAAATGCCAATAGGAAAAAATCAATTTTCCTGAAATGCAGGAATAGTTAGGACTATTTTATATCACCAGTTTCTTTCTATAACCTTTCCCTCTACTCTGTCAGATGAGTTTAGACAACAGACAAAGAAGCCAGTGTAACAACAACAAAACTCCATACAACCAAACCACAAAAAAGAAACCAACCAAAAAACCTGACTCCCTGGATTATTCTAAAGGTATCCAGAACAGTATTGCAGTCTGTCTTCCTAGTGATTTGTGAAGTATATGTGAATGCACATGCTCCTTGAAAATGAGATTCACATGGATAAGACTAATTATCATTCCAAGTTTAAAAAAACACAAGAAAATGAAGCTGTAATTTTCAGAGTCCAAATAGAATTGACTTTGTCCTGGGGACATGGGGCTCAAGTTCTCTCTGATAGAAGCATATGCAACTCTCATCTGATTCTTAAAATAACTCCTGCATGGTTTCTAATTAAATGTGTATAGAGAAGTTTCTTCTTCTTCTTCTTTCCTAACTACCACAGAGTTTTTTCAAAACAAAACTGAGGAAGATGAGAAAAATTAGGCTTTCTGGTTTGTTCCAGTCATTAAACATCTAAACGTGGTTTGCCAGCAAGAAGCCATTGTATTCTTTTATGCTGGCTGCCAAGAGGCCTGTTCTTACTCTTTCAGGTCAAGTGAGCCACACATTGTAGGTATTTAATAGCAGCCAGGGGAGGTTCATCCCAGCCTTTTAGATTACTATTTTTGATAAGCTTTTTCCCTATGTAAAGGTGGAAGCAATGTGTGTTAGGTAGGCATCACTTACATATTGCTAAATACTTAGAAAATGGATATTAGCAGGTTTACAGCAATCATGTATGCTATATCCCTCCTAGAAGGTGCAGCATTTTCCTTGAATTTGGTTAGCTTTTAGGATTTGTCTTCAAAATCTAGGTGCTAAAATCAGGTTTACTCCTGATTTAAAATCAGGAACTCCTGGTTTTAGTAAACCAGTTGCTCAGTGCCTTTGTCCTCATAACATGGTGGGCACTTGCAGAGCTGCTCCTGCCCTTCTGTGGTAGCTGTGCCCCTTCTCAGCAGGCGCAGTCTCCAGCTGTCGTGGCTCTGCTTCTCCTGCCTTGCTCCAGGCAGTTGCTCCGGAGGTGTTATCGCTGTGGCCTTGCACCTGCACAGTGTCATTACAGCAGGGTTTCTCAGGAGTAACAGACTGCAGTGTGGGAATTGCCCCTTTTTTCCCCTCCCTTTGGGTGTAGCTTGGGGTTTATGGCAGGAGATGCAATAATGTGTGAGCACAGAAATTAATGACCAGCAGGCACTGACTCAGCAGTTGCCCCGATCAGCATGTGCTCTGCTGAGTGCCAGCAGCACTGCAAGAAGGAATGGCTGAGAGGGCATGAGCAGCTCCTGGTGAAATGTATATTGTTAGTACAGAATTACAGAATCCTTGGGGTAGGAGGGGACCTCTGGAGATCACCTAGTCCAACTGTCCCTGCTAAAGCACGTTCACCTGGAGCAGATTGCACAGGATCATGTCCAGATGGGCTTTGAATATATCCAGGAAAGAAGACTGCAACCTCTCTGGACAGCTTGTTTCAGTCTTCTGTTACCCTCAAAAATGTTGTTCCTTATATTCAGATGCAGTTTCCTGTTTAATTTTGTGCCTGTTGCCCTTTGTCTTATTGAGCATTGCTAAAAAGAGTCTGGCCCCATCCTCTTGACACTGCGTTTAAGATATCTGTATGAATTGAGAAGATCCCCTCTCAGTAATCTCCTTTAGACTACACAGGCCCAACTCTCTTAGCCTTTCCTTGTAAGAAGGATGCTGTAGTCCCCTCACCATCTTTGTAGTCCTCCACCAGACCCCTCCCCAGTAGTTTCTGGTCTTTCTTGGGCTAGGGAGCACAGAACTGAACTCAGCACTCCAGATGTGGCCTCACCAGGGCAAAGTAAAGGGAGAGGATGACCTCCCTCAACCTGCTGACCAAGAGAAAAATATTACGGAGGAGGCCACTTGTTAGACTGGAGAGAGTCCAGGGGAAGGGCACTGATCTGGGGACCTCCAGCACTTCTCTTTCTAGCTGGATGCAAGGTAGATTTTTTTTTCCCTCTTTCCTTTTGTATTTATTTCTTCCCCAAACCACTTTCACCATTGGAGATATTATAGCTACTAATAAATTTTTGCGCATGTGAACCTGTCTCAACATTCTTTGTGTAACTACCTGTTTCCCTTGAACACTTGCAGGTTTGCGGCGCCCCATTCTCCCCCCCCTTTTTTTTTTTCCTGATGTGCTAATTTGCTTATTGAATAATTCTGGTGAAGTTACAGCCAAGATGCATATGTTATATAGAGGGCTGTTTCTATAAATGAAGGGCAGAGGGATAGTCATGACTGTGTAGTCATGGTATGCTGTTTTTAGTAACAGTTCAGTGTTGTAAGAAGGGCTTGGGTTAGTTTAGTAGCAGTGTGCCAACAGCTGATTATCTCTTTGTTCGTTGGGGTTTTTTGTGTAGTGTAGGAGTTTTTCTGTCTTTAGAATGACAAGAGACTTGTAGTTTTAGTTGAGACTAAGAGCATGTTTTAGTCCATTCCACAGCTGAATAACGTTGAGGGGAAAACTGAAATGACAATGTGGTTTGGTTTTATGAATTATGTATTGTGGAAGATATTACGGGGTGTCATATCGCTGTAAGCCAAGTGTAATTAGGATATGAACATGCATGCAACACTAAATAAAGTTTGCAGAAAGTGCTCAAGGTCTGATAATTGTTGTTGATTATTCTTATCGGTTACCGTTTTCTGTTGTAAAATTGTCTGGTTTGCCTCAGAAAACAAATGTTCTTCCAAATTCTTGCAGATTCCTGCTTCAATGTCTTGAGGATCTTGATGCCAATCTGCGGAAACTGAATTCACGTTTGTTTGTTATCCGTGGACAGCCAGCAGATGTTTTCCCCAGGCTTTTTAAGGTAAATACCACCTTGCAGTTGTTGTTTCTATCCACAAATATGACCAACAAACTAATTACAGCGAGGAATAGTTCTTGTACTGTTTCATTCAGTGCAAGTTATTAATGCAAATACTGATCTATTCTTTTTCAGTTTCTCATTAAAGTTATTTGTGTTAGTTTTTATTTTTTCCTCTCTATTGTGCTTATCGCCAACTGAGCGAAGTTGCTTTTAGACTTTACTGGTTTTTGCTTCTTTCTCTCCAGAAACAGAATTGATTTCAAATGTTTTGCTACGTGTAGGTACTGTGTATTACTACATTTTCCTTTACAGGTTCCCTTTGTAGTACTGAAATAAAATTTTGTGCACATGAATTTTGTGCACATGTTCAAAGCCTGACCTGCAAAAACAATGTTTTATTTAGGCCAAACATCTGCTGTGATTGCTTTTTGGCCATAAAAGGTGATTTAATAAGCTTTTTTCTAGTAGTAAGATTGTTAAAAGCACAGTGTAACTAAAAAGCAATTTCTAGTGAAAGAAATTTAAGGCTCTTGTGGGAAGGGGTCTTACTGAAAGAATTAAAGCTGTGAGTGATTGCTACTGATAGTAATATGTTGTCTGTGGATAGTAGTGTATTTAAGGCAGTAATACTATAATAGTATTGTAAAAATGACCACTGGGCAAATTGAAGAGTTTTTTCAGAATGATTGAATTGAGGTGACTGAAACAAGTGAAGCTTGGTGGGGGGGGATTGGGGGGCAAAAGGAAATGCCCATTTTTCCAAAGAGGTTGTATGTTCATTGTTTTTATTCCCAGGTCTTCAACATCAAGCTGAAAACTCAAACCACATTTCCATCTTCATTGTTGTGATTTTGTTGTGAAATGCTAACTGGATGATACTTCTACTGATCTTTCCTTGATTTCCCCTCAGTGAAGAATTTCCTGGAGCTCATGCTGTGGCATGAGCTGCTGCTTGCAACCCCTCAGATATTCAAGCTTATTGTATTTGTCTGCCAAACTTAGTATGGTTGCATTTAAGTCGGAGCAAAGGTCTTCCCTTTGTGTGTTGCCTTCTGGATTTGAGCAACCTGTGGCAAGTCTTCTTAAATACTTTAATGGCTACTTTGACAGCTCCTGTTTCAGATTTTGCTGCTAGGCTGATCTTTCTATGCCTGGCAGCATTGGATTTCCACAATTTTAGAATATTAATTTTAGCGCTGAGAAGAAAATTAAAATAACTTGTAAGATAGATACAAGCAAAAAAGAACATTCACAACTGTCTGTGTCTTCTGGTTCCTCAAGTTAGTGTCTTTATCATATATTGGTTCACTAAGGGGCTTTTCAGGACATCCTCTATGCTCAAACAATTTACTGAAGCTCTTGAGGATTTCTTCACTTTTGAGTGAAGTTGACCTGGAACATGCATCTGTCTTGTAATTATATCTCACAACTTATTTTGCCAGAGCAGTAGCTATACATCAGACACTTGCAGTGCAGTGAAGGGCTTGTAACACTGAACAAGGCTTTTTAGATCATCCCTATTAAATGTCTCAAAGGTGAGCAATGATCCTGACCCTGGAGAACGAACACAAGTGGAAAAAATAAGTTCAGTTAAGTTTGGAAAAATAACTTTAGTTAAGTCATTAATTTAGGGTAGGAGATAGTGGAACTTCTGTAGAGCCCTATCACAGGTGCCAACATCTGTGAATTTCCTGGGAATGAGCTGTTTCTTGGTGAGGCTTTGCTTTTCACAGTCTGAACAATTCCTTCAAAAGGCAGAACACTGATCTATCTTTATCTTTACAAAAGACCTCAAACACCTTTAGGTTCTTTCATTTAATTTAAGTTTTGGCCTGTTCTTGCCCCATTCTCTTCAATTTGTCCTGGTCTGCTTTCTATCTTTAGGTCTTTGGGCTTGGCTCAGTAAAGAAAATAGAATTGAAACAATCAGTGATTTTTTTAATGCATCACTGTTGCTAAAACCATTCAGCAGTATGACTATGTGCAAAATTATCTGTGTCTCTAATTCTTCTAGTTGTCTAGCTCATGCTGATGTGATCTGGGTGTATTCACATTACACAGCAGTTGTCTCAGAGTTTCTTGACTTCTGTAGGGACTTGACTCTGTGTCTTGGACACCCTTTTTTACGGTTTTTGCAAAACGTGAGAGGAAAGAAGGGTTTAGAGAAGTATCTGCTGCAGCTTGTCAGACAGTGGTTTTATGTTATGGAGTATTATGAAATGGGAAGTAAATGTTACGTGATGGTGTAGGAAGTTCCTTGAGGATTTAAGGCCTGCTGGGTTAGTCTTGGCAGACTTAAGGATGGCGGGACAGCCTTGTTTCAAAGAGCAAGCACTCCTTGGAATCATCTGTTCTCAGGGCTGGGCTTCATCTAGGAGAGAGCTGGAGTTCGGTAGTGAAATTGCACCTAGGTGATTAGCATTGGGTGCCCTTGTTTCTGGGGTAAATCCAATTCTCTGAAATACTATGGTGTATTAAATCAAGTCATTAAGATTCTGAGGGATTAGAAAGGTATTTGATTGGAGTGATGGCTTTCTAGGATCATCTTGTGCATACTTCACCTGTCCAATTTCTTACTGTTGCAGAAGCAGCCTTAGCTGTTATTGATCCCTTTGTTTCCTTCTTTTTCCTCACCTGTGACTGTTTGCCTTGGTAACAGCATCTGTGACATAAAGAATATTAGACTTTAAGGCACAAGGCATTCTCTTTGTAGAAAACAGACTTTTTTCTTTTTTTAAATTTAAGAATTTGAACATTGAGTGAGGAGAAGTGATTTGGAAAAGATAAAGAAAATGTTGGGTGATAGGGCAGGGCAGTATTTCCACCCCCTCCCATCAAACTTTGGTTCTGCTGCTAAAGCTGACAGACATGTAAAAAGCTTTTGTGTAGAGCAAGGTACTGCTGTTGATCCATGTTCAGAAGACAGCCTTTGTCATCTTCCTCTTCTCTTGAGTCTCTTAAGGTATGTGGATCCTAGAGTTAGAGATGAGTTTTCAGAATTTACATGGAAATTGTTCATTACACATTGTATTACTGAGCACCCATGGTAATAGGACAGATGGAGGCTCTTTGTGCCTGATAGCTCCTTAGATGCCAAAAAGTTGGACTTTATTTTTGTTATTCTGGGTGCCTAATATATTTTGGATCTTTCTGTATCTCTGATAACTATCCACAGGTAATAGCTGACATTCCATTCTGCCACTGTCCTTCCAGTTCTCCTTTCCCTGACCCTCCGTCATGCAGCTGAATTGCTAAAGGACCACACTTTTGGTTTGTGTTGCAGGAATGGAACATTGCAAAACTTTCTATTGAATATGATTCTGAACCATTTGGGAAGGAAAGAGATGCAGCTATCAAGAAGCTGGCTAGTGAAGCGGGAGTGGAGGTCATTGTTCGGATTTCGCATACATTGTATGACCTGGACAAGTAAGTTACCATTTTCCTTGAATTTTAAAAAAGGAGGGGAAAAAACCCTTGGAATTTTATGTAGTATTTATTTATATATTGTGGGCTACTTCCTGCACCAGACAGTTCATAGTTAGGAAAACTACACATTTATTTTATGTTTCACTTTTATCCATCCATCCAAATTTTATTACATACTGAGTAGAACTTTGAAACTCCTAAAAAAGATATGTAACTGAATCTGAAATGCAGTTTTAATTTGGAGTTCTTTTGAAAATAGTGTTTATGTTAATTAGCTGTCATTTATAATTAAGTTCCTCAAACAAGCCTGTAGGTTCTCCCAAATAATATCTGGTTTTGTTTAGTTGCTTTGTTTGTTTTGTCTTTATTTCACTTTTTGTACACAAGTTATGAGAAAGTCCTTTAAGATTTTTTAAGAACTGTTTCCTACCAATTATCTATTCAATAAGTAATTGGGGATTGTTTGCTATTCCTTAATGTCTTGTTATATTTTTCCACAGATCTATTTAATGGATTGGTGTTAATTCCCTAGAAACATAATCCACAAACTTGTTACAAATATAACTTGTCTTCTCTTAACATTAGGTGATTTATTGTGGTAGCTGCCCATTTTATTCTTTATAAGCTGATCTATAAGAAACTTTTAGACATATGGGAGCGCAGGGAAATTGGAAGTATTTACTTTTTGAAACCAATAGATGACTTTTTTTAATCCTAAAT
The DNA here is from genome assembly GCF_017590135.1 of Pyrgilauda ruficollis. Taxonomy (NCBI): domain Eukaryota; kingdom Metazoa; phylum Chordata; class Aves; order Passeriformes; family Passeridae; genus Pyrgilauda; species Pyrgilauda ruficollis. The sequence continues at coordinate 557,611 of NW_024527266.1, forward strand.
TGGAAAATTTTTTTCCCCTCCCACCCAAACACCCTGCTAAATAAGCATTTGGTTCCATCTATCAGTTTGTAAATTTTTCTTCAAAGTTTTCCTTGTTTCCAAGACTGCAGATATATTTAAAATGGCAATGCAAAACACAAAACTGTGTTTTTTTAGGCAGTCAGTGTGTAAAAGCTACATGTTAATTTCCCCCTGTATTAAGACAGTTTTAATATTGACTACTGTTCTCAATACCAGAAGGGGAAAGTGAATTTCTTTGAACGTAAATACTGTGGCCTTCTACGTGACTTGGACACTTCTGCATGTAGCTAGGATCTCTATCTGCTTCTGATCTGTTCTTTTCTTTGCCTTGAGCTGTCCATGTTCATTATATCCTTCTTCATGAGGGAATTTCTATAACTCAGGAATGAAGAAAATTGACTTGGTTATAAACAGTTAGTTTATATGTCTCCCTCATGGGGAAAGAAAGATGGTATATTTAAAGTTCTAAGTGTCTGGGTTACCCTGTGTATTTGGGATTCTATGTAAGCTGGAGGGAGGTAAGAAGGTATTTCTGTGTATGTATAGGTGTGTATATTTTATAAGAAAAACTGTTAAATACTATTGCCTGACATGCTTTTCTGTTTTTTTTTTTTTTAATATAGAATAATAGAATTAAATGGAGGACAGCCTCCGCTTACTTACAAGCGATTTCAGACCCTAATTAGTAGAATGGAACCCCTGGAGATGCCTGTGGAGACTATAACCCCAGAAGTAATGAAAAAATGCACTACTCCAGTTTCTGATGACCACGATGAGAAATATGGTGTGCCATCACTTGAAGAGCTGGGTATGTTGTGAGATTGCTTTGACATTTTGAAACAAGATCTAATCTACCACTGAAAGCACAATACTTAAAACAACAAGTGAGGTCCTGCTAGTGGGTAATTGTTAACCTGATGCAATAATGGCATACAAAAGGAACAAAAAAAGATAATCAACTCTGTAAATTTTGGTTGTTTTCTGGTAAATGACAGGTCAGGTCGAACTATACTAAGTACTGTTTGGCTTCTTGTAATACAGCATAGCCAATTTCCCAGGGTACCAAATAATCATTAAGCTACTAATTAATAGTCTTTAATGCTTCATTTTGTATTAAATACACTTCGTATCTTTGTGCTTCGGGTCATTTATCTGTCATTTAACAAACTTCTTTAAAAAAACCTGCCCTCTTTTCTTGATATACTGAAAAAATATATTAATAACACAGTTAATTACTTTAGAAGGTTCTAAAGGGAGAAAAAAAAGGTTCTGGGAGAAAAAAAGTCTTACGGTTCTATAAATGTAATTTTAAGGAATAGTATCAGCTGTTGTCCTGTGAAGCTCCTCATCTCTTTCCTGTTTCCCCACACATCCCAAAATACAGGCAAATGTGCTATGACCTCCAAATTGCTAACAAAAGGGTCTGGACAGATTTTGGTTAACCTGTTACTTCCCTGTCTAGTCCATTCAAACTCTTACAAAACAGTCCTTGGTTTTTAAAGCCTTTATAAGAAGCAATGAACTCACTATGCAGTGGTTAAACTATAGGCAGACATGTTCTCCCACACATCTGGTGAGCAATGTTGGGGCAGGTGGGAGGATGTGGAAAAAATCTGATTACCTTCTTTTTATCTTTCTTTTGTAGCTCAAATACATGTTTATCATCAGATTTACAATCTCTGTTATTTGAGGTCAGCGATATCTAGGAATGTTCTGAAGATGGCACTCATACCTTGGTGGAAAAGTTTTTAGACATTCTGTAAATGACAAAAGCAATTGTTGCTTCTTAATAGCAATTAAAAAAAAAAAAGTTATGGTTTTAGGATAGCCCGATAGCCTGCATATTGCAGATGTGGAAAATCTGAGGGGTCACTTCATGTAAAAAACCAAACCAGAAGGGTTGGGACTGAAGTAAGACAATACAGCATCTAAAATTTGTGATGTACATTAATGTAAATGTAAAAGGAAAAATTTGAGTTTTGCTGCAAGTTAGAGGTATTGGATGTTCTTCAAGAAGACTTGGTTGTGTTCTGTTGTAAAACAGGTTTTTTCAGATGTCCAGCTTATGGTTTTAATAAGAATGCAGTAGTCATGTATCAACATGCTATAATTCTGTTGCCTTACAGTATAAACAAACAAGCAATTTCCTTGTTTCAATTTGTCTTTCAGGTTTTGACACAGATGGTTTGCCTTCTGCAGTATGGCCAGGGGGAGAAACTGAAGCTCTCACACGCTTAGAAAGACATTTAGAACGAAAGGTGTGTTTCAGATCACTGCAAGTCTGACATATCTGGGAAACATAGTTACTCTTTACTGTGAAACCTAAAGGGACTTGGGCAAGTTGTGTTAAAGAAAAAATCAAGCCCACACACCTGAACTCAAAGCCTCAATGATATAAATCAATAGTTTGTTTTTTAAAGATAAAATTCATGTCTTTGATATGAATTTTAGAGACCATCTGTTTTACTCTTCTATACTATAAATTTAATTTTATTTTGGAAGTAATTTTATTTAAAAAAAATACATTTTGTAATTTTGAAGGGAAAGTCTTCTGACATTGTATTGCTAGTTGTCTGGGTTTCCAGTGTATTTAAAAGAAAGGCACAGATAGCTCTGGAAGACAGTCCATGCCTTCTGCATTGAGTTGAATTTACCTTCTAGAGGTTCTGCTGATTCAAAATGAGCACCTGTGTATCGTAGGTGACCTGACCATCTATCCACTGTTTGGATTCAGTTACAGACAGTGTGTGATTTCTCCCTTTCTAAGTTGCTATGTAGCCTGTACTCTAATTTTGCTGTGTGGGTTTTGTTTTGTTTTGTTTTTTTTAAGGCTTGGGTAGCAAACTTTGAAAGACCACGAATGAATGCAAATTCCCTTCTGGCAAGCCCTACGGGGCTTAGTCCCTACCTCCGCTTTGGCTGTTTGTCCTGTCGGCTCTTTTATTTCAAATTAACGGATCTGTACAAAAAGGTAGGACTTCTGTATAGTCAGATACATGTTGTTAGATGCCATGGTTATCCTCTACTTCTCCTAATAAAATTTTTTCTTTAATGGTGATCTTCAGGTAAAAAAGAACAGCTCCCCTCCCCTCTCCCTCTATGGCCAGCTGTTATGGCGTGAATTTTTCTACACAGCGGCGACTAACAATCCACGGTTTGATAAAATGGAGGGGAATCCTATCTGTGTTCAAATTCCCTGGGATAAGAATCCTGAGGCTTTGGCCAAATGGGCAGAAGGCAGGACAGGTTTTCCTTGGATTGATGCAATTATGACACAACTTCGTCAGGAAGGTTGGATACACCATTTAGCCCGGCATGCTGTAGCATGCTTTTTGACTCGAGGGGACCTCTGGATTAGCTGGGAAGAAGGAATGAAGGTAATGTTTCTTATTTTTGAATTTCTTAAAAGTGCCTGTTAAAGTTTCAGTTGGTCATTCTAGAATTGTTGCTGTGTGGGCTAAGTTGAATTTTAAACCTTAAACTGTGGGCAAAACTAAATCGGTTCTGATAAACCAGGTGTGCTGAAATTTTGCCTCTTGAATGTCCCCTTTCATTGGAATGTTAAATTCTTGCAGTCAGAATAGGTCTGGAGTTCTTTCAAATTTGAGATTTCTTCCTAAATCTTGACAAATAATTACAATAATAATACTGTAATTTAATTTTTTTTCCCAATCATTCTGTGTGTGAACAATTTCTGTTCACATCTTGCATCTGCTTCCCTGCAAAGGGTAAGTACTTTGTGAATAAAAGAGAGGAAACTAAAAACTGAGAATGTCCTTTCAGCAATTTCTGTCACTTTGCCCAGTGTTAGAACTGTGAGTAAAGGAACATGATTTAGCTAAAGGCTTAATGCAGTTAATTTTATGCAAGTATAAGATGCTGAAGTTCAAATCTAAGATGTCAGGTTTTTGGAGAAAACAAGGGAATAATTTATTCTCACTAATTAAGCCTTTGAATCAATTTTACATTTTTAGAAGCATAGCATAACTTTTACTGAGCAATAATAACCTGTGAAAAATTGAGAATCAGACAATTTTATTTTTGAAATCTAAAAAATTTAATTGCCATCAGGACTTTGACATCATATTTCTGTATGTATATAATCATATGAAATTTTCTTCCTTAACAAATCAGTTGTAAGCAAACACATTTCAAAAAATTTTGGTTACTTCTGCAGTTCACAAATACAGACATTGAAGATGCACATACATAGGTAACTCAGTATGTTCCAGATAAATTACTCTGTAAATTACAGATACATGGCAGCTTGTTCTTACTTCTGCAATAATACAGATATTTGAAGGCCCCAGACTTGTGCAGTGGAAAGATGTTCAACTCAGGTTTCCATAGCTAGCAAAAGTTAATCTGGCATTCCCCATGGTGTTACTTCCAAAGTCTTACTACATGGCAGCATCTAGTGGAACAGTTGTGTGCTTACACACTTCATGTCTAAAGATCTTGTTGCATTATGAGTCACCATCTATTTGAGACATTTTTTGAAAGTGTTTTGAGATAAATCCTGTTTTTTGAAAACACTTTCTTTCCCAAGTAGTTGCAGATATTTAGTAAAAGATACTTTTGTAACACTTACTCAGTGTATACTGTGGAATAAATGCCTTATTGAGCGTATAGAGAAAGAGATTGAGAGAGATCATTGTTTAATAGTATTACCTTATTTAGACCATGTATAGGAATAATACGTGTTGAAGTTGGATGGCAGTAGTATGATGTTGAGTTTTTAGTGCCTTAGCATGAAGAAAGGTGGTCGATTTGGAATTTATGCAAGTTCGAAAGGAAAATCAGAACTTGCAAAAATATGTATTAAATAAGGATCTGTTCTTAAAACTACTTCTAGGGGCACTCTTTTTTAAAAGGCCTTGAGTGTTGTCCTTCACAGAATGAGGCTTCGCTCTGTTTTTTGTAAGCATGCATTGCTAGTGATCTGACTGAGCAGATAAACTTCCTTTTATACAAGTTAGTACTGTCTGTGTTGGAGATGAAAAAGCAATCAGTGCTGGAAACTTGAATGTTTCACAGCTACTGAGCTCCAGATTGAAAGTAAAACCCTCATAAATCTTCAGCTTGCTCGTGTTTTGGGGGTTTTTTTGGTGTGATTTTTTTGGTTGTTGTTTGTTTGTTTATTTAGTTTGGTTTTGTTGTTGTTTTGGGGTTTTTTAAATATATAATAGGGGTAACAAATTAGAATCAAAGTGCTTGGAAGATTTTTTTTTTTGGTCTTCAGACCAGAATTTATTATCTGTCATATCATCCTTCAGTCTTCTTGGTGGTTCATAATGCCTCCAGGAATTTGAATGTGTTCTCAAAACTGTGACTTGCTAGATAAATTATTAGCTTCAAGAACACAACTTCTGCATGTTTGGGGTGCCCAGAAACTCTTCAGTTCTACTCTTGGGATTCCTCACATAGTGAAAGGTGCTGTGCAAGTTGAGGTATTCAGACCAGCAATTTGTGTTCAAAATGTACTTTGTATGTTCCCCATTTTCTGGAAGTTTGCAAAGCTTACTCAGCTGGAATGTGATGAAGCAATTCTTCTGAAAATAGCAAATGCCACTTGGAAGCCATGAGGCTCCAGCCATCCTTTGGGCATTTATTTTTCAAGAAGAATATGTAGCTTGCTGAGATGTTTACAAGTTTGTTTACAGGATAAAATCCTGGTTATGAATTTTTTCTTTTGTTCTTGAGTTTGGCATTAAGGCATTTGCAATTGCATACTGAGCATTCTGTGAATGCTGCCAGGTAAGAAATCAGAAACTCAAGAGCTAATCCTGAAAAAGTAGGTGTCTTGAAGATGCGCCATGCCCAGACTAACGTGTTGCACTGATTTCTTAAGGTCTTTGAAGAGCTGTTACTTGATGCAGATTGGAGTGTAAATGCTGGAAGCTGGATGTGGCTATCCTGTAGTTCCTTCTTTCAACAGTTTTTTCACTGCTACTGCCCAGTGGGTTTTGGCAGAAGAACTGACCCAAATGGGGATTATATCAGGTAACTCATAATCTGGAAATTGCAGTGGGTGTTGCTTAAACTATTGAGCAGCTTTATACTTAACATGACCTTTTTACCCTTTTGTTATTTTTTAAGACGTTATTTGCCAGTCCTTAGAGGTTTCCCTGCAAAATACATCTATGATCCTTGGAATGCCCCAGAGAGCATCCAGAAGGCTGCAAAATGTATTATAGGAGTTAATTATCCCAAACCAATGGTAAACCACGCAGAGGCAAGCCGTCTGAATATTGAGAGGATGAAACAGATCTACCAGCAGCTTTCACGATACAGAGGACTAGGTATGATTATAGATTATTTGCTTTATTTATTTATATAAAACTTCTCTCACCTTCTAGCAATTAATAGTTTAGTTTTATAGCAGTGAGAGTCAGGTCTAAGCTCAGGGTGGTGACCAGGGTTTGTATCCAAGTAAATATTATATGTAACTGAGAAAGGAAAGAGTTTGAGGGGACTGGCTCTCCAAATATTGCTTGGATTTTTTTTCTCTGGGTCTTTGGAAAAAAAAAAAGTGTTTTTGTTAAATTGGGTCTTTTGTGCATTCTGATAGACTCTCGTACAGTTAAGTTTTAGTACCGGTGTAGAAATTTTATGTGGTTTGTAACTTCGGCTATACTGTATTTGCTTATGCAAATGCAGTTGCAGAAGTAAGCACCAACCCAGCCCCTGGTGGATTCTTCCCCTTTGCTCTGAGAGTTAAACCAGGTGCACTGTATTGCTCAGCAAGGTGTGAGCAGTCAGTATGTTCACATACTGGGTATTCAATCAGGATATGTTGGACTTAAACCCAACATGTTGGATATGTGTAACTAAGGAATATTGGAAAAGCTATGCAGAATATGATGTAGAAAAAATTAAGTAAATGTGAACTAAAATTGTTTGGCAAGAAACAGAAGCAGGCAAGACAGAGAGGTGTTCTCCTGTCATAAAAGTAAACCACTCAAGGTGAGGGTGAAGAATTGGCTATCACAAGGAAAACAGAATGCTGCACTTGATTTTTTTTCTCTAGCTATCTTTCTTTATATATTTTGTCTTGTTTTTTAGGTCTTCTTGCAACTGTGCCTTCTAATCCAAATGGAAATGGAAATGGTGGCCTAATGGGCTATTCACCAGGAGAAAGCATTTCTGGTTGTGGTAGTACAGGAGGTCAGTCAAATTTTTTCCATACATAGAATTATTGAGACTGAACTACATAAACTTCTTTTATAATGCCCTTGCCTTTTTGTATTATAAGAAAGAACTGCTTTCATAAGACAATTCTGAGTGCAAGTCACAAATGTTTCAAATTTATTCGCTGCTTGATAGTGTTTGTATATAGACATCTTTACGTTATTTTTTTAATCTCAAATATGCAAATATTTTTCATCTGTGTTTTTCCCACTCCAAAAATTACTTACTAACTAGTCTCAAACAATTTGATTTCAAAAGCATTTGAATATGATTTTGTCCTAGAAGTGTATAAGCATCCTGATATTTGTAATAAGGAGTGACTTGTGAACTTTCAAGTGAGAATTACTAACTTGTAAAGCTTTCTAATGCTGGCATTAGATTGCTTACTGGAATTTATTTATTTCTATTAAATTTATTTATTTTATTTATTTCTGTTAGGAAAAAATAAGAACAGTGTTAAAATTGTATTAACCCATGGTGTATCTTAAATACTATATACACCTTAGACTCTTCAATGTAAAAGGATACAGCAGAACTGGAAATCTAACAGTTTTGTATTCTTTGTGGGCTTTGGTCAAGGTTAGAAGCAGATTGTGGAGGAAGGTGGACCTTATTGTTCTTAACCAGTACAGTTCTCCTAAAGATTTAAAATACAAACTCCTTAAAGCAGAGTGCTTGTGCTTTTATTTCTTATAAGTTTAGGATGTGTATAAGACAAGAAAGGTTTATTTTTAAAAAATCATGGGCACTCTTTTCTCTTTAAAATGCATTCATATATACATGTACTTATGCTTTTCACATCAGAAATGTATTCCTTTTGTAGGAGGTTCAGTGAATTTGGTCCAAGCTTTAGAGCTTTGGACCAGTAATGAGGGGGTTTGAAAAAAAAAGTTTAAAACCCACAATAAAAAGCCTATGTCTTGAAGAGCGGGATAAGCCCCCCGCATTTTAAATCCCAAAACGAGAGTTTTACCTTCTGTTATGTTTAAGTCTTTTCCCTGCCTCTCCAGGAGCTCAGCTGGGAACTGGTGATGGTCATTCTGTTGTTCAGTCATGTGCCCTGGGAGACTCTCATACAGGAACAAGTGGAATTCAGCAGCAAGGTATTATGGCAGTGCCAGTCTGTAGAGGATCTCCAAATCCTTGCAACTATGGAAAACCAGACAAAACATCAAAGTAGCATGGATAGATTTTGGGTGACAGCTGCTGTATACACCATGAACTGACCTTGTTTCTGTTCTTGAAACATAGAAATTATTTCTTAGAGTGAACTTGCTTGTCTTGTCATTTTTATCTCTAAAGTGCTCATCTAGAGCAGTATTTGTATGCTTTGAGTGGGAGGGATCACAAATGTGACTAAAAAAAAATAAATAAACGTTATCCTAGGCTACTTTAAAAGAAACTGAAAACCAGAAGTTCACCTTGTGTATTGGATATCAAAATTTGTATGTTATCTTTTCCCCGATTTCACTACCGCTCTTTCCATATATAATTAATTTCTGCAGTTTTGTGTGGATAATCTCTTATTGTGGAAGCAAATTTGTGTTACTTTAAGTATACAGAACCTTAAGCTGTGGTTTGTGATAGATCCAAGTCGCAATGAAATTTAACCCAACTGTTTGTTTCTTTGCAGTCTTAACAGAGGTGGTGTGTTTACTGATCAGGAAAGGCTGTAATCTGTGTTTTGTTTAAGCACCCAGAACGTAACTGGAACACCGCAACTGTTCAGAACAAGAAACCTTGCAACTGCTTCTGCTGATTGCACTATTCACGCAGAACACTCAGTTTCAAGGTTGCCAGTAGATAGTTTACATGGATCAGAAGAAAATTCTCATCTTTCTTTTAACTTGCTTTTTTTTTCTGTTTTTCCACAACTAAGTTATGCCAGGGATTCATTTGCGTTGCTATAACAAAATAATAAAAAGGACTTGGCAGAAATAAAATTTAAATTTAGAATTTAATTTAAAATTTATAACAACTTATAATTAAAGTGTCTGGGTATACAAGCATTCTACTTGTTGCAAATATAACGCATAAATATGTAGGCACTACATGTTCACTCTGCAGATATCATTGCATATATGTTTAACTGCTATAGACTACCATGAGGCTTATTTTTCTTTTGCATAAGAACTCTTGTGCATTCAGGATAGTTTCTGGCAGGATTATTCTTGATGATGGAAAATAAATCAATTGGCTCCTTTTTGTTGTTGTACAGAACATAATTTTACACTTGCTTGCAGCTCTAAATTTTATGTAGTATAATAAATATCTACTGTATCTGAACAGGTTACTGTCAAGCAAGTAGTATCTTACACTATGCTCATGGAGACAATCAGCAATCACACTTATTGCAAGCAGGTAATTTAAACAATAATGAAAAAAAACCCCAAAACTTTTCTTGGATATATAAGGGTGCAATAGAGTCTTAATGTAAACACTGATTTTAAATTATCAGGAAGAACGGCCCTTGGTACTGGCATTAGTGCAGGGAAACGCCCAAATCCAGAAGAAGAAACTCAGAGCGTTGGACCAAAAGTCCAGCGACAGAGCACAAATTAAACTGGTAAGATCTGAGGCACCTTCAAGTTATCAAAGTCCTGTACAGATTTTGTGTCTGTGATAACATTTATGTCACTGCAATGCAAAGGATCCTCAACTATTGCTGTAGATACTTCTTTTCTGGGGATTGTACAAACAGACAGTATGAAATTCTGGCTCCAAGAGTTTGTGAAGTATGAGATAGGAAGTAGTTGCAAAAGTGGAGCCAGACTGAAGATTATCAGATGCAGATCCAGGTGTTAGTGAAAGGAAGATGGATAAACTATGGTTTTAATACATTAGCAGAGCTACTTAAGTAGCTTCAGTTGCTCTCTGTTCCTGCATCTCACCTTAAGCTGTGGCAGTAGAATGGTTTGCATGATTGTATGGTGACCTGAATCAGGGGACTAAGACAACTTAAAAGGAAGAGCTCAGGGCCTGGATTAGTTTAGATATATATAAGTGGACTAAGCAGTACATGTTTTAGAGAGATACTGCCAAAAACCTGCAAGATGCTGGTGTGGTTCTTGAGTGTGAAGATGTAGGGACAAATAAGATGTGAAGATGTGAGCCTTTGTCACTGGTCTGTAATTGAAGCAGGTTACTCAGAGTGCCCAAGTTTGTCACACTGTGGTGAAAAAGACTTGAATTTGGAGAAGGCATTGCAGATGGATACGCATAAACAGGTGTGAAAATGTGGTGAGAGAAGTAGAAAACTGGAGAAGCAGTTTTGTGTGTGTAAAATCATCAACACAGAGAAGATAAGTCAATTGTGGTTTTTAAAGTTGGGAACAGGATAGAGGAAAGAGAAGGCCAAAATTGTTACACCTCTTCCCCTAGTAAGCTTGATTTGAGAGGAGCAAGGAAGGTGACCTGAAAAGAAGTAAGACTAAATTAAATCAAAGAGTAATTACTAAGGAAGGAAACCAAATAATGGAAGACTGTCTGAAATGAGAGAGGACAGGATTTCAAGACTGGAAGTGTGTCTGCAAAGGTTAAAAGTGATCAAGATGTCTAAAAAAAACTAAGTGGAGCATTGGTCAATTATGAAATTTGAAGAATAAGTAAGAATAGCACAACAAGCGAGATAATAGCACATGGAGAGACATTGTTGGAACTGGAAAACAGGGATTCCATGCAACAAGTGTAGGAGATACATTCATCATCTCTCTAGAGATAAAAAGGGAAATTCAGTCTACTTTATTTGGTTTCGACAGCAAGATCTAATTTTGCTTGTTATACAGTGGCAGCACTTTGTCGAAGTTACTGCAGTGCATTTGGAACAATTGTGTCGTACTGATTTGATTCAGTGCAGAACCACAGCACTGTTTCCATAATGCTGTCAATTGAGGAAGTGAGCTGAGACCTTAGTGAGTGATCCATCTGCTGTTTTCTCACATACTGGAAGCCCTATAAACTGCTTCTGTGTTCTCAAACTGATTTCTGTTACTTGGATGGGCCTGAATGGAACATAATTCCAACAGAGTCTGTGTTTCAGTAGCTGTCTAATCCTTAGTATGTGTAGATTCATTCAGCATCCGTGTTTTGTATTGCAGAGTTCCTTAGGTGCTCGTGTCTGTGTAGAAGAAGTACCTGCAGAGCGAACGTCTGGTTCCTGTCTAAGTTCTTTTTCAATTGAGAGACAGGTTGGAGGGGTTTTTAGTTTGGCAGAGAAGATGATTTGGTTAGGGGTGTTCAAAGCATGCTGCAAAAGCATTATAGTCCATACAAACATCAGCCAAGATCATACTCAAAACACTGCTGGCAAAAGGTCGTGCACTTCTGAATAGCACTCAAGTACAGAGTACAGAGGCTTTTGTTGGGTTTCTCTTATTTTGTTTCCTTCTTCTTTTAGCCTTTAAGGTGAGAAATAAGAATTCTGAGTATTTGGGCCAATATAGATTGGGACAGGGCTTCCTGCATTGAGAAGGGGGGAAACAATATTGGTCCCTTGAATTCTGTCTTCAAAGACTCGCATCAAACTGCTTAAGAATGTTTTTTTTTCTTTTTTTTCTTGCAGCTTGATTGGAAGAGAAGTTTGCCACTCAAAGAACACCTGGGACAAAATTCCTGCTACTCTGTATTGGAGCTAAAGTGTTGTGAGAGTTCATGTTCTAAAAGTACATACTTTTTCATAAATTATTTTCAATTGTTCTCAGTTGTTGTAAACAAGTCCAATTTTTGCAATGCATTATTTCTAACTGGCATTTCTATGGTTTTTAACTTTTTAATGACTCTTTCACAAAGGGCAAATTGAGTTTTGTATATAAAGTATTTGGTGAAGAATTTGCTAACTTATTGTAAATATAAATATTCATGATTAGTGATAGACCCATCAATATATTTTTGATAATCTTTCATGTATATGGTAGTAGGAAAAGCTATAGTGCTGTTCTGAAAAACAGATGAAAATAGAAAGTTTCAAAGTTTTTAAATCATTATTTTTAGATTCCATACTTGAGCTCTGTATGATCAATTTCATATTTTCATATTGTAAGTGCTTGGGACTATGTTTAATCAAATACAGTAGAGTTGTAACCGTAATTACTCACATCTGTATATAAAACACATGCCAATTTTAGTCCAGTTGTAAAATTTTCATGTATATGTCCAGTCCTTGTATTTCTCAGTTGCCTTGTTCAGTAATGACATACCTTGTTAATAAAAGAAAATTGTATATATAGATACATACGTTTGTCTTTTGTGTAGTCTATTGCTCCTGCTTACATTTCCAAACAGAACTGTTTCAGGAAAGAAGAGAAATATTCTTTTTAGACTTAATCTGGAAGTCACAAACAATTAACTATATTACCTTTTACTTCCAAGTAATCATGAAGCAAAACAATATTCAAATTATCCAGGCCTTTTTCTTGAAACTGGATGTATGTATTCTGACCATTAAATGTTTTTACCAATGTATTTAATAAGTGTTTCTTCACAATCTAGGTGTTTGGGTTGGGTTTTTTTTCCCTGCTGTAATTGCAATTTGTTTGATAGCTGCAAAGTCTTTCCTGCAATGCATTAATTTGCTGCTTTTTGAGGATGTTGATTTCAGACTTGCTTGAATGCTCAGTCAATACTGTCTCAAATTTTTAGAGCAGTTGTATCTAAGTGTTTTCTTAGACCATTAAGATCTCTGAAGAAGCAGTATGAATTTGCATATGACTAGGTTAGTTTCCTACTTGAATGGGTGCCCAGATTAAAATTCTAGAATATCCTGAATTGGAAGGGACCCAGAAGGATCACCAAATCCAACTTCTGGCCTTGCATAGCACCATCCCCAAGAATCTCAGGCACCGTGTACCTGAGAGCTTTGTCCAAATGCTTCTTGAACTCTGTCAGGTGTGATGCTGTGACCACTCCTCTGAGGAGCCTGTTCCAGTGCTCAACCATCCTCTGGTGAAGAAACTTTTCCTGATGTCCAACCTAAACCGCTCCTGACACAACTTCAGGCCAGTCCCCCAGGCTCTGTCACTGGTCACCAGAGAGAAGAAATCAGTGCCTGCCCCTCCTCTTTACCCTCATGAGAAAGTTGCAGACTGCAATGAGGTTTCCTCTCAATCTCCTCGAGGCTGAACAGACCAGGTGACCTCAGCCACTCCTGATATGGCTTCCCCTCCAGACCCCTCGCCATCCCTGCTGCCATCTTTTGGGGTCTCTGAGAGCTTTTGATCCTTCTTATATTGGCACCCAAAAGTGCCCCCAGCACTCGAGGTGAGGCTGCCCCAGTGCAGAGCAGAGCAGGACAATCCCCTCCTTTGCCCAGCTGAGGATGCTGTGCCTGATGCCCCCCAGGGCAGGGGTGGCCCTCCTGGCTGCCAGGGCACCGCTGGCTCATGTTTGACTTGCCATGAGCCAGGACCCTCAGGTCCCTTTTGTGGCACTGCTCTCCAGCATCATATTTCCCAGTCTGTTCATACATCCAGGGCTGCCCATCCCAGGTGCAGAATCCAGCACTTGTCTTTGTTAAACTTCATATGGTTGGTACTATTAATTAATTCTAAAGCGAGAATAGTTAATTATCTTTTTCTTAGTATTACATTGGTGACTTCTAGACAGTGGGCACTTCTGTGTGTTGGTTTAAAATTCAGATTAGATTTTTGCAACAGCATATGCAGCCGGGCTGTTGTGGCAGAATAAATTACTGTAGTACTAGATTTTAGATTATAGTTGTTAATGTAAATATCTCTGCATACTGATTTGTATACAAGAGCAAAAGCACTACTAAGAAAATAGAAGTATGTCTACTCTCTTGAGGCAGAGAATGTTTGAAATTTATGAAAAAACTTAAAGGTAACAATAGAGAAGCAGATGCTATTTTCCATAGATCGGTCCAAATAAAATGGAGGGATTCCCTAGGGACATGCATAATAAGGAAAAGAAACAGTTCTTTTTCTTTTTTAAGTAGTCTGAAAATAGAAAAAAAAAATAGGCCCAGACTGCTTTAAGACATGTTTTACTCTGTCAAGATAATGCTGAATTTTTCTGCTTACCTTAGATTAAAAAACCATACCGTCTAAATTAAACATTCCACCTAGATTTTCTGAATGATTAAGCTATGAAACTCCCACAGAGAAACTTCATCAAGGTAAGAACATCATCTTAAATACTACCTTCCTCCAACCAGTCTGGAAGTTCAATAGGTGAAAGAAGAAATTTCCCAAGGAGTTTTATTTTTATGCTACGTTAATTCCCCCCTTCTTAAGTGCTGAAAAGTGTATTCCTCTTCTTGGTGTAGGCAAATCCTTGGATTTGCAAAGGAAACTTTATGGAGATGCTGTTTGATTTGTGTGCTGGCTTGGAGGAGTTCTGGTGTCAGGACTGGTGGAAAAAACGGTCTGTGATTAGTTTAGTGTGAAAGAGGGGAGAAGTTGCCTTCAGATTAGCAACAGCCTCATAAAAGCCCTTTGCCTCATATTCTTCCCCTCCAACCTAAGTGCTGTGACCACATAAAAATAAATTAAAAAACGGTGAAGGCTTTGTTTGCACATTAGAAAATTACTAAAACCATTGTAACGTAGGGTTTTTCTCCTCACACCCCCACTACCCCCTTGTGATTTTTCGAGGGGTTGGACATGTGCTATAAATCCAGTATGGAATAAGGGCCGGGCTTATTAGAGCTCTCCTCCAGAAATGGAGCTTAAAACATTCCTCAAGAAAGTTCTGTTTCCAAGGGATTTAGCTGGCCCTTCCCTGAGCTAGTAGGAGATGGGGAGAGGAGAGTTTTTTGGAAACCAAAAAATGTACTCTGAAAGCATGCGAGAACAACTTTAGGGGATATTTGGGATGAAAAAATAGTTTTAAGTGTCTTCAAGCATTCAGAACCTGAGCGTTTGCAAAGGAGCTCCGTGTGGCCCGTCGTGTACTGGTGCTACCTGCTTACAGAGCTTTTTGAGCAGAGGGGGACAAAAGGAGTTAAAACACAAGCCCCGTGAGGTTCGCGGTGTGTGTTCGTGGGGCAGAGTTAATTTCTCTTTTCCCGGAGTCCCGGCGCGGGGCTGGGCTGCGTTCCTGTGGCTGAGCGGCCCTCGGCCTGCAGGGGGCGCTGTGCGCGCGGCCGTGAGGGCCAGCCCGGTGCTCGGCCGGGAGCGGACCGGCCCCGCGTCACGCCCAGGCTTCTGGGGACAAAGTGCTCCGGAGAAGGGAAAATACGTGGGAATTATGGAATAGCCGCATAATAGCTACCCTGTGCTTCCCGGTCAGAAGCCAAACCTCTTCTGTTACTCTGAAAGTTGCTTTTCAGGAGCACTGCCGCGTGTGCTTGCCTGCACAGACATAGATTCTCTTTTTCAAATGCACTTTGACTAGAGATCGTTTCCAAAAGCCAGTTTTTAAGTGTTGTCGATATTTTGCCGATTTGAAATGTTTACTGGGCTGTTGCCAGGGAGCCTTTTGGGACCAGCGATGGAGCCAGGACACCTGAGATCCGGGTTCTTGTCTCTGCTCCATCGCAGAGCTGCTGAGCAGACTCGGGTAAAACTCTCCCCGTGCCCAAAGCCTTCGTGCACAGGCTCTTGCTGGCAGCCGTGTTGTTCCACGTTAGATTATATCACATTACATTACATTACATTAAACAACCTACAAAGAGAGCCTCCTTTCCTTTGTGCTCCCTATTTCCAATAGAGAAGGTGTTCTTTGGGTAGGAACCTTACCGCCCTTAAAGGACTAGGGGAATGAAATTCTCACGCTTCGCTTGCTACCTCAGCTTTCAACTTGAATGCTTGTTGCAGCTGTTTTCCCCAGAAATTTAAAGTTTCAAAAGCGGTGAAAATTTCTGGGTAGAGGGGAAATTTGCATTGATCCAAAAAGCACAGGGAAATTTAAAGCAGACATAGAGAAATAATTTTAATGTTGATTTCAAGGGATCTAAGCTCCTGCTTTTGAATAGTATGCACTGCAAATGCAAAATTAATTCAATATTAAACTAAAACATGCAAATAGAGTTGATTTCAGTTTGTTTATTTTTTTTTTTTACAAAATTGCCTGCAGAACAGAAAGACAGAAGAGGCATTAAAGAAATGGAAAAGAGACTCAAAAGGAGATTCTTTCTTTGGGCTGCTGTTGGTTTGATTGCTTGCAAGAGGTTTTAGTGCAAATTTCAAAATCCAAAACTCTTAAACTGCAAAATGCCAAAGTGCAGCCAATGTGCAGGATTGCATCCAAGAATCTGTGGTTAGTGGAAGCTTGTGCACCTAAACAGAGAAAAGTATAATTTACCTTGTATTTTCTTACTCCTGCTAATTACACAAAGCACAAGAAGATAATCTTATTGGCTATGATTATTCTGACTGGGAGTAACCAATAAGCACATTAGTTAATAATAAGAACAATTTGTAAGCAGCAATTGCAGAGAGGGAGAATTTTCTTCAGATCTGTTTGGCTTTCTAGAGCTTCAGACCGTGTGGTCGTCACAAGGTCTTTAATTATCTGGACCATACTTTTTTCTCAAGTGCCTTTTACCCTGACCAAGCTAGGATTTTTTTTAAGCAAAGTCATCCTTACCTGATAATGGTGGAAACACATCCCTTTTCTGAGGAGTGGCTTGCACCAAAAAACATCAATGATATTGCATTCAGGCTTCAGAGTGGCTGCTACACATCCAAGAACAGGGGATTTCAAGAGAACTTGGCAAATGGATGGAAGGAAGATGATGGAACCAGGGAAGGATTTTTGCAGAAGCCTTAGCGGGGGAAGAAGGAAAATTAAAGGGATGGTGCAAGGAAAGTTGCCAGCTGAAGGAAAGAAAGAAAAAACAGGTAAGAAATTAAGGTCCACTGGTAGATAAGGGTTTATGGATACATTAAGCTTCCATTATGTCTTGGCTAACTGGATAATTGTTCTGTTATAACATAAACCTTTCTTTTAAAAGGGTGAGGAAAGGGAGGAAATAATCCTTGCAGGTATTTTAGGTGCTACACAATGTTATAACTTTCTGAAATACTTGCATTGCACAGGGTTTCTTTCTAAGTGCTTGTGGGTTTTGATGGATTTGGTCCCAGTTCTGCTGCTATCCCTTCCAGCAAAGAAGACTTCTGGGGTAGCACTCTGGGCATTTCTCCCTCCTGCAGGGCAGCTGCCCCGGCTGCTTCAGCATCCCTCTTGTACGGTCAGCAGAGCTTGCCTGGGACTTAAGGGACTGTCTTGCCTCATGCAAAATGTTTGCATGTGTGTATTTTTTTGTAATTAGCAGAGTCAGGCCTGTAAATGAAGCCTGTAAACGGTCCCATTTTGGAAAGCTCTGGTTTAATACCAAAAGTGTAACACAAACATGTAAAAAACCCAAATCAACTCACAGCTGGTAATGGCAAAATCACCTTAGTGCAAATTTGAAGGTACTGTCTGAAATATTTATTATGGTTTTACACTCCATACCATAAAATATCACCCAAAGTAATGAAGCCTGTAGATAGAAGAAAAATTATTGAAATGTAATCTTTATGAATGTGTTGCACTTGTACTGCAAGGCACTTTGTCATGTACTTACAGGCCTAATCAAACCTGTGTTTGTGGATCCAGATAAAGAATAATGCAATTCTGAAGCCCTGAAATCAGCACTGCTTGATGAGCTGTCATTTAATTTACAAACACCAAAAAAATCCTGGGCTGGTTTTCAGGCTACATATGTACATCCCTTGGAACTGGTGGGCCGGGAGAATGTGCGCTGGTGAAAGAAGTCACTCTCCTCTTACTGCTGTTAACATGTGAAAATCCTGACAGAAATGAAGCCATGGGAGATGGAAATACGCCAAGACTTTCAAATTTGAAAATGACCTGACCTCAGGATCTAAATCAGATTTAGATGGTTTCTAAATAATTGATGACAGCCAAATGTAGTCACAGTCTTGGTTTTGAGCTATTTCTCTCTCCTCTGACACTGATAGGCACATAGTCTCTTTCACACAGGTGCTGTGGGTGTGTAGCTCCCGCCCAAATTCAATCTAGTAGTCCTTACATGGGCCTCTGCTGACGCAATGAGCACTAACAATGTCCCCACAAGCAGGATAGCAATAAAACACACAGGAGTGTGAGTTTTCTGTGAGGTCTGTGTCCCAGGTTTGAGTCTTCCTCCCCATGATGTGAGCAGAGCCTGGAGTCTCTCCTCTGGCTGCCCTAGCAAACGCTCCAAGTTTAGACATAGTTCTCTGCAGGGAGAGCCAAGCCTCAATCTGTAGCCATTTTGCATTGTTTGGTGGGTGCTGTTATGAGTTAGTGTGATTTATGTTTTACTATTGCTCCTGCGAGAGCTGGCATCATTGTACGGAGCGTATTTACAATGGAAAGAGATTCCTGTGGCTTCGCTGAGGTGGTGGTGGATTCTGTTTCCCATGTAACTATTTTTATCAGATGATCTAGGGTGAGTTTGTGTCTCTACAGCTATCATGACATGATGCATTTTAATGTGGTAAATATTATGATCCATAAGTTTGTTTCAGCATCCAGTGCCTGAGAAAAGGAAACCTAGGCCCACCCCCACCCAGAGAAATCTTTCTGGTATGCAAGAGTACTCATTTTTCAAGGCAGTCTCTTCTCCCAAGACAAGTATAAATGAATGGGTCCTTTTTTCTCCGATGCTGACTGCAGTCTGATGGTTGTGGCGTCTCCACTGGATGCTGGAGGCAGGCAGGGGTGGGATCTCTTCCCACTAGAATCCCTGCCATGCTGTGTCTTATGATGAGAACTTGCTGGCTCAGTTTCCCTCCAATCTCCCTCTCTAATTTTAATCTGCAGTTCTTGTGCCCATCTATACACAGCAGACTAGACTTTGCTGCTTCTAATTAAGAAGATAATTTCAAAATATCTCTTGAACCCTTGACCTTCAGAATTCCCTCAGATGACATCCCTCTGATCTAGGGAGAGCTCCCTCATGGGTTGCCACTCTTCATGCGAAAATAGGTAGGGAGTAATTTGCAAATATTTATAAAGTTCTGTTCTGGGTAATTGAAACAACTGTTAATTGCTCATGATTTCAATCCAGACAGCTGGTCTGTTTTTCTGCACCGCTCCCACAGGAGAAATTGGCTTTCTCCCTGCCTCAAACCCCCAAAGGCCTGACAGTTTGCATAGCATACTGTCTCGCTACAAGGTGTTTTCAGTAATACTTGACTGTGTAGTGAAGGCAACCACGGCTTGTTCCAGGCATTGAGACAGAGAACAGACAATGTGTAAAGCTTTTTGGCTTTGAAACTTTGGGAATGACTGCACTGGGAGCTGAATGAGTGTGAAGAGGAGAGGATGCAGAGCTGTCTGCTGGGGCTCTGAGCAACGTGGTAGACCTTGTTAGGAGGGTAGATGTTGTAAAGCCTCTTAAATGATAATCTGAGGTTAGTAAGAACCCACCTTTGACTCAAACTAACTCTCCAAGGGTCAGAATGGATATTTTTCACTGCTGCAGAGCACATTTCACCAGAAAATTATGCATGAGTAGATAGATCCCACTGGACAGCTAGTAAGCAGGAATGGCATAGAAAGGGAATAACAGGAAAGTCTCGGGATCTCCTCTGGCCAAGGTGACCCCGAGGTGTGTTAAATGTCTCTTTTCCCCAACCCAGCTGTTGAAAAAGGAGTCAGAAGTCTTCGGCTCACATTCTCAAGGTTGTTTATTATTTCTTATCTAAAACATTTTCTGTCTGGCCTGCCAAGATCTGTTCTGCAGGTCAGTCTGAGGCACACTCCCTGCCCATGGGGCTGGTGTTGTCTTTTATACTATAAACTACGTATTCTATATTTACAGTTATTTTCCAATACCCATCACCTATGTTAGACAGTGGCTTTGTACTCGAAACCAATCCAAAAATGCTAGCATCACCAAGAAGATGGAGGCGAGGAAGAAGAAGGAAGAAGGACAGGACAATGCCCAAATCCCTCCATCTTGCCTCCTAAACCCCCATAGTCAAATTCTTCAAAATTCCACCTTTCACCCTCTGACAACTACTGTTATGCTACTTAAACTTTTGTGACTTGTAATTCTTCATATAACGTTGGTCATTTGCTCCATGGGTTGAGATCGAATTCCCAGGTGTCTTTGGCTTCCTGCCAGGGTCTCCGAGCCCCTGCCAGGATTTTGAGCCATCCAGGGCATCCAGAGGGATGTCCTGGGTTCCGACCGGAAAGTTGTTAATACTTTTCCTGAGAGACGTGTAAGGGAGAGTATTGGGGGCAACAATAAATCAGTAGGTAATCAAAGACCAGGTAATTGCAAGAATGTTGCGAACAACTTAAACGCAGCAAAGAACAAAAAGACAGAAGGAAAGAAATCTTCACTATACACACATATATGTGTGTGTGTGTGTATGGCCTTGTATATAAAAGGAATAAGATCAGTAAAAGCAGCAGTGCTTTTGAAAGGAAAGATTGATGAGCTGGATATTGCTGTGGAATGAATGTCTCATTACAGATAGCGAATGAAAAATGGTCTTGGAAAATGGGAAAAAAATTAGAAGGAACTGAACTAAAATCCAGACAGCAAGGAAGTCAAAGCACCTTCATATAAGTGGAGAAACTACTCCAGCTGCATCTGTGGAACCACAGGACCAAGCAGTGGCCTCCTCCAGCTCCATGACCATCCTGGAGGGAGTAGTCTCTCCCACGCAGCTTGAGCCCAGGAGGAATGTCTGAATTGGGCTGCAACACAGGTGAACATGGGCTGTGGCATTCAACATGCAGGGTCTAGAAACCACAGAGCAGTTTGCTTCTATTGCTTTGTGGAGGTTTCACTCCCAGATCTTTGTTGTATCTTAGGATAGCCAGGGTGCAGCTGGAGGCAGTGTGTGATGGAATTTTCCAAAGTGTAGTCAGTCATGCCTGGGTGACCAGGTGGCTTCTTTATGTAAGGACATTGTTTTGCAAGCAGGGTGAACCAGGAGGGCTCAGTTTCTCCGCTTCACACCAGGACTTTACCAACCCTGCCTGGCCAGCAAGCCTGGCAGCTCCCAGCCCTCAGCTGTGTCTGGGGAAACAGGTAATAATTAGGGCATGAGGTGTAATTCAAACCAAGCAAAACCTAAGTAGTCTACAGCAGGAGCCAGCAGTGTGTACCTTTCGGTCAGATTCCAAATGAAGGAATGTGCATATGCCAGACCCAAAGTCCCTGCAGCAAGAGGAGATGGTCAGTGGTTTGAGCTTTTGGTTATACACTCATGGCTGCACAAACTTCAGTGCATTGTGGTGCCCTAGGCACATGCTAAGTGTGACATACAGATTTAAGTTACTTTTTGTTTCTAAGAACTGCTCATTTTGAGATGCATTTAGAAGAAACACTGTAAGTTAAACAAAAAAAAGTCTGTCCCAGGAGGAGGGTTATGTCTAAGAGAAGCTGGGAAAAAAACCAGACAGATCAATGGTAATGTTGATAAGTTTTAATTGTAGCATACAGAAAAAAATGGAATGAAAATGCTTTAGATAGAAAAAGAGTTTATTTAGATAATTCTTACTAATGTAAGAATTGTAATTGTAAACCCTATGCCTGTTTATACTTGATATATTATATGGGGTGAAATGTCTTAATTTAATTTTTAAAAAATGGCTTCATGCACATGAATTGCACCATCCCCCCTTTTTTTTTTTTTTTTTTTAATGAAAAAAGACTTTTGTAGCTGGTGGTTGTATTAATTAGGGAGAGATGGTGGGAGTCAGGGGAAGAGGCAAATATGTCCATCTGCTATGTATGAAAATCATTGTGTTGTCCATTCCCCATTTATTGCCATTTCCCTGTCTTTAATGGTCAAAGCTAATGACTGCACAACTACAGAAAATACCAAGGAGACAGAGTACACCCAGTGAAACCCTCCAGCCAAACTGAAACTCCCCATAAGATCTCCATTAATTGAAATCTCTACAGATGGGTTCCCTTAATTGTAGGAAATGGAATACAATCCCTATAATTAACTCTCTTCTCAAAGGCTTTTTCCCCCCCATAGCATCTGGAAGGAGCAGCAGTGGTTGTTTGGCACCTCATTGCTGGAGGGTGCGGCTGACTCTCCAGAGTGCCCCACTGCCCAGGGCCCCTACCAGAACGAGTCTCATCTCTTTTCCCAGACTCCTGCACAACCCACCATGCTGCACTGAGAGGTTTCTGCCTTTGCATGGTCACAACACCAGTATCTACTAGCACAGTGCCTATTTCTTCTCACCTTGGAGGGAAACGTTAGTTCTTCTCTAGTCTTTTCTGCCCTGGAGGGCTGGAGGGTGAGCAACTCTTTTGTGCTGCAGCACAGGCAGAAATGTCAAGATGTGGAGAAAGTGTTATTGAGGGATAGCCAAAGAAAGCTTGCTGTTCCCCTTGGAGCAGCATGTGATCTTGGGGCAGACCTTGCCTTATGACAGGTTTGTGAAGCATGTCTGTGTGGTACCAGCAGTACACAAGAAATGTCAGCCAATCCTGTGAGAATTTCTGCCTCTGTTTCCTGAGCTTATTGTTTCCTCTAGCGTAGCTCTGTGTTGCATTTTCTCTCTGCTCTGTAATTAAAAGACTTTGTCCAAATCTTCAGATCTCTGTCCTGGTTACTACCTCTTTCTCCTCTTCCATCCCATTATCCTCTAGTTATCACCCTCCTTTGCACATTTTACATCCTATAATCATCTCAGTCTTCTTACTCAGAGAATTGTTTTCCCTCCATTAGCTGATCCACTATCCAGCACTGAATCCTATCTACTGTTCTGCCTTTCTTCTTCGATCTCCTTGAGTCGGTGTGCCAAAGCAGGGCACAAAATGCCTTCTCCCCGTGGCAGTTGTAAAACTGTTTTTCTCTTTTCCTTTCTGCTTCAATGTGAGGCTCTGTGGTGCAGTGAAAAAAATTTCCCAAGAAGTGCAAGATGGTGCCAGGAAAACTGAAAATTGTGTGCTCTGGATTCAGGCTGCCCAGCATCCCGGGTCTTCTGAGACACCTTGTTTGTACTGCTGGTGGTAACACAAACCACGGCATTGAGCATGGAGAGGTCCTGGTTTTTAAGGGAACAGTAAGTACTTCCAGGAGCAGCTGCTGCAGAAGCATTTGCCCACATGCCTTAGCTAAGGGTTGAATCATCATGGCTGGTATTAAATGTACTTGTGCTCTGCCACACATGTGGAAGAAGTGATGACACCTGGCATGTGGTGGTTTTCAGTACCAAAGAAATGTGTTTCTGTCCATGTACCAACTCACCTGAGGAAATCTGCCGCGTTTGGGGAGAGCTAGGGGATACCATCTAGAGAGAGTTAATATGGTAGGAGGTCCTAGGGGACCTGTGGGCCTACAAGTAAAGCAAATACTTGGGGTCACTCCACAGATTTCAGCCCTTCCTAATATCACTGTGGAACTTGGAGGATTTACAGCTCTCCTGAATACAGGGCAGCTCTTTAGAGCTACTTTCTGCCTGCTATGACTAGCATGGGTTCTGGTGTCTTGTCTTAGAGGAGCTTCCACACAAGTCCTTTTCTTTGTGCTCCCAGGTATGTCAAAGCTGTTCTCGTGGGAGTGTGGGACCAGCTGCAAAGCTGATGTTCATGTTGGCTGCAAAGGCTCCCTCAGGAGGTTGCAGCTCCTGCACAAGAGAAGTGTGGAGTGTAGAGGGCTGCCATCCCCCCTGCCAAAATGACCAAGATGAAGGCCTCTGCTGGAAGTTCAGAGCACATCTAGCTCACAACTGTCACAGACAAACAATCCAAGAGAAGACATGGTCACACATGAACCTGAGGTAGGTGCTGTGAAACCACCTGGTGTCTTGCCCATGGACTTGACTAGGGAAATGTATGTCATGTAACATGGGCTCCCCAGGCCAGCCCTGACCAGGAGCAGCACATTCCAAAGGGAAGAATATGTACACAGAAGAGGGGCAATATGAAAAAAGCCATCAGATTTCCCTTTTTGCTGCTCAGTATTTATTTTATTGCAGTGTGTAAGATACCCACACTGTACAAATCACCAAATCACTGGACACTTGTGCTGAAGGTATTTTCATGTTATGCAGCACAGCACTGTATAAGGCAGATGTTTTACTGCTGCTCCCCATGCAAGAAAGCCAGTCACTGAAATACTGATGGTTCAATGCTCATTTGCCCTTGCTTTTTCTGCAGCAGCTTTGTCAGAATTTTCAATCTATGGCACCTGGGTTTTTTCCTGATATTTGGTCTGAGTTAGTTTAGGAGCCCAAGTCTGCTTTTAATCAGTGTTTTATAAAACTGGGTTTTTTCCTTGGAAATAAGTCAAGCATGGGTATCACTGAAGTTGCTTGCTCCCTGAGATGAGCTGTCAGCTGCTGTGAAACACTAGGGTCTGCTGACTACTCTGCAGACAGTTTCAGGCATTAAAGAATTACACATTTTGCTCTTTGTAGACAAACCAGACATGCTTCAAACTGCAAAGGTTCACCTTCAGAATGGCAGCACTTTTCTGAATTGAAGCAGGATCGCTGCTCTTGTGCCCATGTAAGGCACTAACCTGCCTCTCAGGGGCCTTTGCCCAGTTTTCTACATTCACATATTCAAGAGCAATTCAGTTCAGTTTTCAAAAATGATGGAGTCCTCAGACTACATCCTCAAAAATTACATAGCTATTGTAAAAGACTTTCACTGCAAGTTAATTTTGAAAACGGGACATGCTTGACAAAATAAAAGGTAAGCATATTTACGCCTTGTAAAGCCATAGGACATCATGCAGTGCTGCCATACAGGGCCCCAAGATGTCCCTTTGTCACACTCATTGAAGATGGTGTACCACCCCTTTTGCTCTTGTGCACAGTGTTTACTTTCCGCTATACTCTCATCTCCTGGCTCTACCTGGTCCTTCTCTCTGAGAGCACAGAGGAAGAGCAGTCCGGTCTAAACCATTGCTTTTGAATGCAGTGTTCTTAGCAGAATGAGTTCATTCACTTGGCAGAGGGGTTTGTAGAAAAGTGCAGAACAGCCTGTGGGGTGCAGCAGAACATGTGTACGATTTAGTAGAGACAAATCTAAGCATGTGTTTAAGGGCACTGCTGGGTTGCTGCTGTAACCCCTCAGTCACCAACAGACATGCAACTAGATAATTTACCACCAGTCTGAATTGTACATAATATAGGATAAAGAATACAAAAATCTCTTGTTTTTTGCTCACTAGCACTGAGCTGGCTGTAAGCTGAGTCCCACAGTGTCTCCTGCAGTCTGCAGCACCCTAAGGGTGCCGCAGCCTCCTCTACCCTGCATTGAGCCACAAGTGGTGTCGAGGCACAGGTTACCTGTCTCCAGAGAGCAAACCCTGCTGTCACTGGACAGCCTGTTCTCTAAAAGCTTGAACGGCTCAAAGGGCAGACATGCTTCTCAGTGCCCTAAACAGTGCTTCTGCACATGCTTGAAGTTGGGAATGTGACATGGAAGGACTTTTCTTCATTCACTGCTTGCAAGAAGACTGGTTTGAATTTTTTAAGTGCTTCTCCTTCTATTTAATCTGCAGGGATATACCCAGGACGTGATTTTTCTTTGCAGAGTTTGGCTAGCTATTTCAAGAGACTGCTTCATGAAAATTGCTATCTCAGTGAATGTAGCTTGTAAACCTTTCAGATGACCCAATTAATTTTGCTGAAGTCTCTTTAGTAGAGGCATTTCCTACACAAAGGCAAGGTACCCACTGCCATCCAATGAATTTTTAAATGCCTCTGGTTTTTGTTTTTGTTTTTTTGGTTTTTTTTCCTATTTTTCTTTAACAGCCCTTGTTGTTTTGCCATCAGATATCATGACTGGAATATAAGCTTTTCCATCCACTGCCTGTGTAAGAGTGTAAAACTGAAAGTATTGATTCAATTGTATGCTCAGCTTGTGAGAGGCTGTCTAGTAGCTGTTGCTTTTCTACTGCTTACTGAGTGAAAAACAATTCTGCTTAGCATTTCCTGTAGAAGGTATCCTGCTGGCTTTTCACACCACAGGCTTGTTCCCAAGCCTCTAGAGGCACAGGGCTTTCATCGCTGATTTAGTTAATCTTTTGTAACTCTTTATTTTGTAAAGTAGGTTATAGGCAGTAAGGTGATAGAGAGTCTGATCCTGTCTGTACTAAAGTCAGTATAAAATGCTAATGGATTTTGATGTCACTGGATTAACTCATTCGTTGTAACTGTATTTGCAGGGTTGTAAGGAGTGTGAAACACACCTCTCCTACCTGCCCTGGCATAGGCATAGACACAGATTCTAATCTGAAATCCTCGTCCATGATCACATGGGAAATCACTAGATTTAACAGCTTTACCAACACCACAAAACCAAAGCACAGCCTGGCAATTCTCATATCAGTCATTCGAGGAGTGACCTGTGGATGCCCAGGCTTCTCCACCCAGAATAATTTCTTAGGCATAAAATGGCAGGCTGAAATCATCCAACATGAAAGAAAACATGGTGTGTCAAAAGATGGTAATCTTTGGACATTTAATTTATCAGCTATTGGAACGGATACCTGTTCTTCCCAATGATCTCTCTGATGAATGGAAACTGCTGCTTTCTTTCCTCAGTTTTGTCCCATGCAATGCTGTAGTCAAGGGTAAATAAAAGTGAAATATATTCACTTCTCAACTGAGCAATGCCAACTTTAACTGCTTTTCATATACCAAACTCATTTTATATATTTAAATTGACTTTCTGTTTTGCTTTCTACCGTTGATGTCTTGCAGTAGGCATGAGCCTGACATAGAAATGCAAGGAGAAAGAGCCTTAAAGGGGCTATGCTTCTGGCCAGTTTGGTTTGTTGATGTCATTTTTCATCTCGACTTGCTCTCCCTCTGACAGTATCTAATGTCTCTCATACAAGACTTGTTCCTTTTTGTAGTCCTGCTAGGGAGAATTGTGTGCACTGGCATTCTTTAGGAGGTCATTTTTATAAATGTTCATGGATACTAAATGACGCATTCTCAAATACAAGCCATTCAGTCTGAGAGGGGAATTTAAACTTGGGAAGAAGCAATGGGACTAAAACCAGTGGAGAGCAGCAGTACTTGCCACTAGCTAAATGTAGCTGGAAAGATAAAATGGTTTTGTGGAAATAACTCTACTTAATTTTTTCAAAATGTCTGGGGCCAAATCTGACCCATTAATATTTTTAATTTTGTGAACTTCCAGTAGAAATATTGATGCACAGGAAGGCACAGACTGGCACTCAGTGATTCATCAGTCTTATTTTATAGATTGCCTTTGCCTCTCAGTACTTCTAATCAAATATTCATTGTTTGGAAATGCCCTCCCAGTGCATTCTTGCTGGTTAATTAGAATCCCCTCACCTTGATTCTGAGACTTCTCCCATAGATGGAGTGGAGCAGACTTCTGCTTCTTACCCAGGCAACTCTTCCAGCAGCTCCCTGGGTTTTTTGAGTGTGATTTTGAGCGTGATTTTGAGCGTGATTTTGAGTGTGAGTGTGATTTTTGAGGGTGATTTTGAGCGTGAGTGTGATTTTTGAGGGTGATTTTGAGCGTGAGGTGCTGCTGACCCTGCTGGTTCTGCTGTCAGCCGCAGGGGAAGGCATAGCAGCTCTGACTGAAGAAAACCCTCTGTCTTTATCAGTGCTCAGAGTCCCAGCCTACAAACTCTGAAAGTTGTTGAAATTGAAGAGGACTAGTCTCCTGTTGGAGTGAACTGGAGCAATGGCAGTAAATAAAAAAACAAACAAACACACCTCACCAAACCACAAGGAAAAAACAACCCACATCTTCTCCAGCTCCACAGATAAATGAGTCTAAGTCAAATGTAAGCGAAGTCCAAAGATTAGATCTACCACTTTTCTCTGATCAAGACAAGCACCTATCCAAACAAGTTTAGTCTAATGTGATCTGTCTTTCCTAAAATCACTTGACTTTTAGCCTCCTTTTTTATCTGCATCTTGATTATTATTTTCTCCCATATCTCTTTGAAAAAGTTGTACATGATAGAGGTCAGACTAATGAACTATACTTTTTAAACTACTTCTCTTCCCAGCTCAAGTTCTGACCCCAAATCTTTATCTTTCTGTCACTTAGGTGCCTGCACAATTTCCACTACTTCTTGTATGTTAACATACATTGCAATACCTATGGAAGATATGCAAAACCTTGTACTGTCAGTTTACACAGGTTTTCTGGCTGTTCAACATCAAATGATGTTTCCAAGAAGTTGAACCAGATGCAGTTGAAAACTCTATCACCATCCTTACATTTGCATATGACTACCTCTGCTCAGTACCGACATTTTATCAATAGTTAACAAACATAGGCAAAAGTTTGAATCTGTTTCATTTATTTGAGTCTTTCAGATCAATAGGAAGAGTGTCTTTGGGATGTTTCTTCTTTCCGATGCAAAAATGTCATCAATTATTAGTCAAAGCAGACTAGATTTCATTGAAGATCTGACTTCCTTCAGCACAGTACAGTATACCTGAATGTTAAAGGTACATTCTTTCTTAAACTGCTGCGTGTTAGAGTAGCTTTTTAATTGCAATATGAAATGGATCCCCTGGTAAAGCCTAATGAGTGAGTGTGAAATGTGTGCTGCAATGTTTTCACATGCAAAGAGTTTTAGCGTAAGTACTGAAACTGCAGAACAGGCTACACAGATGGTCCTGTGGGACTTCAGCAGAAAGCCTGAAAAATTGTCCTGCTCCTCCAGGGGTGGGGCACAGCAGGAATGTTCACCCCTGTACAGACGGCAAATAGGCCCCAAATCCAGATCGGCTTTGGAAGAGGAAGTGGAGGCATGACAAAAGCTGAATTTCAAGGCTGGGTGTTTATTTCCTGCAGGTATTTCTGGTGACCCTCACCATGGCTAACAAAGAATCCTCAGCCTGCCAGGCCATGCCAGGACTGGGGTTATTGAGGGAAATGGGGATGTTTGCCAGACTGGGACTCAGACCTTGCATCAACATTGAGCAAGCAACTTTCAGTATTTATTTTAAAGCTCTGTTGGCTCAGTTGAAGCCATGCCTGTCACGATAATTATGTTCAAATGCAAGCTAAAATGACTTAAGGACACATTTAGAAGGACTGTGAACCCTGTCAGAATTGATAACTGAGGCCTCACTTCTTTTATTATTTTCACATGCTCATTTTATTGAATATGTACAGGGAATGAATTGAAAACAAAGTGCTGTATTTGTGAGACATTTAAATTATGTATTAGTAGCTTGAGACACTGTGGTTAGCCATTAAATAAATAATCGTAAACAGACCAATTCAGAATGATCTATTTCTATATTTATGTTTGTGGCCTAAGAGAGGAAATGGATGTTTTCAATGAGAGAAAAAAAAATCCATCCATCATGATGTCCTCCAACCAAGGTATCCAGTGCTAGTATAAATGGTATTCTAAAACATAGTATCAAATGGATTTCTAGGATCTCCTAGGAGTGGAAGGAAGCCAAGGTTCTCTTCTTTGCATTACCTTTTTGTATATATTCATTTTGAAACAACTGTAGGAACAGTTTGTTGTCTGGACTTTTTTTTTTTTTTTTTTTTTTTGGTCTCTTTAAGAAAACCGTTTTCTGTTAATTAAATTGGAAGTCATCCCACTGAAACTCACCTGCTACAGAGCCCAGCAGGCAGGAAAAGGCAGTCCTGCTGGCCTTGGAAAACAGTAGCAATGTTCCAATTAATTGCAGTTGGACCAGAAAAAATGGCAGTTCTCACAATGACCTCATGGTTTCAATGTGTGCACTCAATTGTTTGTGCATTTCTTTTTACAGCTGCAGTTCTTGGGCTCATGAGAGCCCTGCTGCATTTCAGTTGTCCTTGTCAAAAACAAAAGAGGTAAGAAGTTTCTCCCTCTACCTGTGGATGAGAATGAAAAAGGGGACCCTTAGGACTCAGGCATGAGAAGGTACAAAAAGCTGTCTCACATTGTTATAGTAAACTTACCATGCAAATGCTTTTATGGAATCCTTGTGTCATAAATTTGAGAGCCCAGAAGTTGATTATGCTGCAGCAGAATCAGGCTGCGTTGCTCAGAGCTGTGAGTTCCGTTATGCAGGTGACTTGCACAGCTGATGAGGAGTTAAATGCACACCTGGAATGTATAATCCTCAAGCGCATGACTGACATGGGACCTAACTTTCTTGAAGTATCCTACCCCAGGGTCTGTTTGAGCAAAATATCCTGTCTATCAGAACATCTTAATGTAAGGAAAATGTAAGTTAGTAAAGATGAGGTGCCTTTTGGATTCTGCTCTGCATTTTGATAATTGTATTATTTATCAAATTTACATCTCAGTTCAATTGGGAAAAGTAAAATTCAAGCTTTCTTGGAGTTTGGTTTTTTCAAATCTGATTAATTTAAGGTTTCTATTCTCCACCCTTAGCACAGTGCTGTAATAGCAGCAATAAGTGCTCTAAGGGAGTCCTTGGCTTTGGGGGTTACCTTTCTAGGGGAATATGTATATAGAAGAAGCATATTTGTTGTTTAAAGAAAAGGATCTTAACCTGCTAACTTCCCTCCAATTTTATGTGCTGACCTCACTGGGTTACATCAGCAGAGATCTGAACCCATGTGGGAAACCGAGAAGCTGTATCCAAGTGTCAGGAATAGGACCTCCTATATTAATACCTTGTAAATACAGGAACAAGCTGTTCTTTGGAAGGAAAAAAAATTGCACAGCTCTGTATATGAATGATGGATCTGTTACACTTGCACAATTTCACTAAAAATTCTCCTGGCAAGAAAAATGCTCTGGGAAAGCATCCCTAAAAAATCCAACACTGCCAATAGTGTCAGCCATGCAAACACCCCCTCTGTGTATGCCATCATATGTAAATCCTGCATAAATGTTTAATGGAGATAAATGTTTAACTGAATATTTCTGCTATTTTCCTCTCGCCCTGAGAGCTGTTTGCATTAATAAACAAATTCTAATGTTTTTGTACACAGACACCCACTCTGTCTCACTCCATCATTTAGCTTTTATTCTGGAGAATTATTCTCTCCGGTGATGCAAGGCTGCAAGGGTGCTGTAATAGCTCCATGAGGGATGCTGCTTCCCAAAAGAGAGCTTTACCAGTGGGGCGAGATGATAAAAACTGGGTCAGTGCCCTTTAATGGGTACCCAAAGTTCTTTTAATAAAAGCAAAAAGTATTGCCATGGTCTGTCTATGATTGGAGGAGATAAGGACAAGGACAGAAAGTAGGTCCCTCACTTTCTCTGAAAGTTAATCCAAGTAGAACAAGAATTGCCTTTCAAAAGAGGAAAAATACTGCAATTGGGCACATGGCATCCATGCAGTTCTGGTGAGCAGAGGAGTCCACAATGGTCCTTGCAAGTGGGTACTGTTTTTGTTCCTGGAGGCTAAGCCATGGCATGGAGGTGAGAGGTTTCTTTGAGGCTGGAGAGATTCTGGAGAAAAAAACAGGAAGAAAAAAGAATATTTTGTGATGCCACAGTTGCTGCTGTGTCCCCTGGAGCCCTGCACATGGAACAGAGGAACAAGAGAGATGCTGACTGAAGCTTCAACAATTTTCTCCTCTCTCTGGCTGGTGAGTACTGTTGTTAAAATAGACTCTTTCCAGCCATCCCCCTCATTGCTCCTACAAACCACAATAGTAAAAGTGGCAGGGTATGCCTTCCTCTGCCTGTGAGTTACTAGGAAACATTATCTGTTCCCTTAATTTTTGTCCAGTCTTTTGTTGTCTATAAATTAGTTTCCTTGACCCCAAAGGAGAACACTGCACTGGGTCTGCAGCATGCACCATGTCTAGACTTGTGCTGAGATGTTGTAGGGATGGGCTATATTTTAAAACTCAGTGGACAGAGGAAGCAGGCTACATAAATATGTTAGAAAACCTGTAGAGTGTGTTTGTCATTTGTAGCTGAGTTAGGGCTGTTTGCAGGGGAGTGCTTCTGCACTGTGGGATGTTGTACTTTGTGCTGAAGGACAGGGAACATGGGTGATGGGGGCTGGTGTTCACCAGATTTTGCTAGGAAAGACTCACCTTGGTGTGGTTGTGGATGACAAACCTGCCACAGAGACCTTCATGCAGCTATCAGCAGACAAATTGTGAGAAGGAAAAAGCAGTCACTGGAGGATGCTGCCTGACTGTGTCCACTCAGCTTCAGTCCTGCTCCCTCCAGCCTGATTCTGGGGGCTGACGGGTGGTGGAAACCAGCCCAAAGGCAGCTCAGGCTGTGGCAAGAGCAGTCTCATCCCTAGGTGAGAAAACCCAGCAAGGCATAGTCCCTGTGAGCACAAGCACTAACCTTACAGGCAGGGAGGGGCCCCACGGGGTGGCAGCGTGCTGGGGAGTCATCAAGGTCGCCATGTGTGCCTGGCACTGGAAAGCAAACTCTCTCAGTTTTGCCACTGATTTCAGCAGAGCTGGTATTTTGACGCTGGTGGTGCCACACAAAGGAGAACCCTCTCATCCTACACGAGCTCAGCTGCTCTGAGAGATGGGTGTCCTACCACAGTTTGGAGTAAAAATTTGGGGACTGGAGATAGCAGACAAAGCACAGAGCCATGTGAAACAGAGCTCTGTTCTTCCATCTTTACACAAACAAAAGTCCCATTGAAAACTGTAAGACATTGAGTCCTCTGATTGAAATATATATATATATAAATACATGTAAAAATTTGATGTATTACAGTTTCAGCTCTACATTTTCCCTTGATTTTAATTTTCTCTGTAGAGTTCAAATACAGAATGTTCCTTCACAGCTTATTTTCAAAGCCATTTTTTGACTTTCATATTTAAACTTATTTAAGGCCCTTAGATTTTT
Organism: Pyrgilauda ruficollis; assembly: GCF_017590135.1. Taxonomy (NCBI): domain Eukaryota; kingdom Metazoa; phylum Chordata; class Aves; order Passeriformes; family Passeridae; genus Pyrgilauda; species Pyrgilauda ruficollis. Next base: position 590,526 of record NW_024527266.1, read on the forward strand.
CTCCCAGCTGTGGAAGGCAAAGACAGGAAGAGTCAGAAAAGTCAAAGACTCTTTTACAGTCCTGGAACCTCTAAAGAGCATCCTTGAAATAAAGAAAAAAAAAAAAAAAAACCAAGCAAAAAAACCCCCCACAATACATAATGCTTCCATTTGTTAAAAGGAAGTTATCTTTTTGAATATAGCCTTTTCCTGTTTCAAGGGTATGAAATAATTAAAGTGTGTGTTTGCATAATTATGCTTTGTCTTTATACCTGCAAGTATTGTGGGGTTTTTTTTTCTCACTTTTGCTCCTGTTTTCTCTCTCTTATGTTACCAATCAGGCTCTGCTTCCCAAGCAGGCGCCCTTGGAAAGGAGGAATGCCTGAGCTGATGCCAAAATCACTGTCCTTGTTCTTTGGCAAAATTAGGTTTCTGACACGTGTCACATGCAGCACATGCCCTTCCCAGGCAGGTGACTTTCTGAGAGATTTTGTCCAGCTAGGATGGGTGTTGCTGTCTTTCCATCCTTCCCTGTAGATGACGTGACCACTTCAAATTTTCTTTTCTTGTTGTGGGGAGAAAACAACCAGGTTTGCATTCAAGCAGATTTGTGCAGAAACAAGCGTGTGTGTCCAGGTGCTTCTCTGACATCTGAGCATCCCTGGGTGACTGACGCTCTCATTAATGGGTCTGCAGTCTTGGTCTTGCCCCTTTGCAGTTCTTTGGAGCCCAAGGTGCCTGGACAAGCTTATTGAGTGCAGCTGGCAGATGCAGCACCTTGTGCAGCAATTTTTGAGCTCTAAATCTGAGACTGGATAGGTAGAGGCTCTTGGGAGCCCTTTGCAGACTGTGAGGTGAGGGGACCACGTCCACTAGCGAGCTCTGGTAGCCTAGAGTTCATCTGCCCTCTGCAACCTGTATTGCTGTAGGATGCTAATTCACTGAAACACTTGGCAGATACTTGCCTGTTTTGGTAACCATTTGATTGAGTGACCACTGGTGAGAGCACTCAGCCCTGACCTGTATTGTGCACACTATGATTTTGCCCTCCAAACCTATGTCCAGGTAAGGCTTTTCCTTGCTCTCCCAAATACCTCAAGAGTTTTTATGTGCTTAACTTCATCCTGGGCAGGGATTGGCAGTGTCTGAAACTACACGTTTTTTCTTCTCTCTCAGACAGTAAAGTTTTATTTCTTTATCTGCCAAAAAATCTGAGAATTTCCATATTGCAAAACTAGATTTATTGTATCACATTTCTTCTGTACTGTTCTTCCTCCTCCAAAAGCCTCTTTCTCTGTAGTTGTTCAGATGACTTTTTATGTTTATATCTGTCTTATGACATTTGGAAGTTCAGTGGCTAGGGAAGAAGGCAGGGAAAGGGGCCTGTTCCCCCAGGACAGAAACAAACCAGGTTGGTACTGGAGCCACTCAGCCTTGTGGGGTGGGCTCTCTCCTGAATTGCTTTTCAAATGCTGGAAGCTTTGTGCTCTAGTAGGAGCAGTTGGGTTTGCTTTTTCAAGAGTACAGTAAACTCTAAACAATCCTTGGGCATCTCTCTTAAATATTGAGGTGCAGAGGTATCAATCAGACAGCCTAGGGAGTGTGGAAGTCATCCTGGAGGGTTGCCTCCATGGCCAGTTTCTTATAGACCCTTCTCACCCTGGATAAGAGGGAGATTTTCTTCCCATGGAGGTAAGTCCTCTAACTGAAGCTGAACAGGACAGCTTTCCACTTAAAAAGCTTGGAGCAATCCAAGGTGCTGCCTGGTGCTTCCTGTCAGCAGCTGTGTAGCCTCCAGGTCATACACAGGTTACTTTATTGCCCTGAAGCCTGGGGGCATTGCCAGGAATGCTGTGTTTGTAAAATACCCTGTTAATATAGCTGGGAAGGATGACAAGTTAATTCCTTCCTCCTTTATTTTCTCTGGATGAAGCATTTATTTGTGCAGTGTAATTAGCTGGGGTTTTTGCAGGTGTCTGCCACCTGGAGCACACCCAGTTAAGTCAGGAGACTCAAAAATGGGCTGTGGGACTCATAGAGCATGAGAGGGAAGGGCATACCAGTGGGAATAGCACCCCAAGGAAGATTGCCACTGCCACCCTGCTCACAGCTTGCCCCGAGTCCTCCTTGCCTCCCAGAAACTGTTGTTGCTGTAGCAGTGTAACCCACTGTGTGAGGAGGGGTAGTAGAAGGAGATGAAGGGATGTGGGCACACTTACTTGTTTGACACTACCATTAAATTTTGATCCACTGGCCAAATCCATCAAAGTCTGAGAGAAATTTAAAAGTCTCAAAGTTAATGATATGCTCTCAGTAGATCTATGAAGAGAATCATTAAATCAAGAAGTTGAGCCCAGCCAGGGATCCACCAAGAGGGTCCATGCTCATAGCTCAGTCTACCTGGTGCTGATCCAGCATCTTGCCCATTCATATGACAGTGGAAGCAGAGAGTGGAACTGATTATGGCTGGGATGGTGAGGATTGTTGGGGAACAAAAAAATGTACATCTGTGGAACCACAGGCTCTATTAATTTCACTGCTTTTTAAATGAGGATGGGGGAGAAGGAGGAAGAGCAGTCATTACTAGGATGCTTGTGATTATTAGGACAAATCCATTAGAGCTATGAAATTAATATTCTTAAGTGTGGTATGTCTCTGGATGTTCTTATTCATAAGTCGCTGCTTTTTTTTTTCTCTCAGATCTTTTTGCTAGATTGTTAAAAAATAATTAGAGGCCCAGTTAGAGCTCAGGGTGGCCAGCCATGTGAATAAGACTGGAGGTGAGCAGAAGCTCATCAGATAAAAGCTGAAGAAGTAGAAGGAAAGTTCCCAGATAGGCCTAAAGAAAGTGTTTCCAGAGCCCAGGAACGGGAGAGAAGCTAAATGTTCTGCCTGTCTACAGGCATACATCTCTCCAGTTAGATTTTCCAGAGATATTACCCTGAAGAAACTGTTGTGACTTTATTTCTGAAGTGTGTCAGAGAGACCCTTCTAAGATAGTACATGCATTTCACTCCCTTTTGTGACAGTTGAAGATTCTCAGCAATGCTTGTTATGAAGTCTTGTTCTCAAGTGCCTTTTAAAAAAAGCTGTAGAGCCACACTTATCCAAATTTCTATGGGGACTTGATAGATTTTCTGCATGCTATATGACTCTCAACATCTCATGAACAACTCAAGTATTTTCTATTTAAAAATGGCACAAACCCACTTTCCAAATCAGAGATTGAAACATGACATTGAAATAGTCAACAAAATGTTTGTTCTTTATATTTTAAAAATAAGTAAACATGTTCTGCTCCTGCAAATGCAGGTCACTCAGGTCTGCCTAGACTATAAGCTGCAGGACAGGACCTGGAACCGATTTGTCTCTTTAAGACGGGTGTTAGGGTCTTTTTCTGCATCACTTTAAGCTGAGATTATTCATAATAGGGTGTGTAACAGTACAGGGGGGCTCCATTTGAAATTGAGTTTCCTTGAAAGCACTATCAGACAGGTTTGCTTGGAAGCACTCACATTAAAGGTACTGTCTGCCTTGAGGATCTTCTACCACAGATATAAAAGGTGAAGGGTGATGGGGGTAAGGAAGGGCCCACCATGTCACTGGTGAGTCTGGTAGTGCAGCCAGGGAAAACAGCAGAGATTTCCTTGGTCCCAACCCAACATCTCTGCTAAAGCTGCCCTCCTGCACAGCCCCGTCTTGCTGTGGCTCAGCGGGTGGGGGCAGGCACAGAGCTCTTGCTCAGCCTCTTGCTGGTAGAAAGTTTGGGGATGACTTGCTAATTGGAGAGCATTGCTTTTGCTGATGGACATGCCCCAGGAGCTGCTCAGCTGGTGGCACTTGCTTTCCTCAGTCGATCTGAAGCAATACAAAACACTGTGCCAAACTCTGCCAAAACACTACACATCTGCCAGGCAGTATAATTAGAAATAATCAGGTTCTGGAGGGACTGTGCTGCAGAAGGCACTGGTATCCATCCAGGCCAGCTCCGCATTTGAGGTACTGCTTTGCTGCCAGTACAGTTGAAGTTAACCCCTGAGTGTGATGTTGTCTGGGCAGTGACATTGCAGTGTGGCTGCACCGGCTGGGCGAGCAGGCAGTGAGTCCAATTGGTTGTGTAGGTGCTGCCCATGACGCACTAGATTTTATATCTTGCCATAATGCCCTTTTGGCACGACTTGGGGGGTGAACGTATTGGGTGTAAGAAGCGTCACAGTCAATCCCAAAAGATTGAAAGCAGCAGCACATGCAAGCCAGAGCAAACCTCTAATGTTGTCCAAAGCTGTTTTGATGTAAGGCTCTTTGGTGCCTCTGGTTTCATATGCAGCAAGCCTATAGCTGCTCTGGTCTCTTGTTTGCTGAATGAGCACGAGCTGGCTTTGTTACACGGCACCATTGTGACTGCTGGCAGAGCTCTCAATCACTTTGATAAACGATGTACTGAAACATGACTGCCACTCTTTCATGTGCTTTCACAGCACCAAGGTGTCATTTTCAATTCTTAGGCAACTTTCTGTATCCACACAGGAAAAAAAAATCAGGGCGCTCATTATTCACAACTCATGAAACAAATCATAAGTCTTCCTCCTGTACAAAATCCCCACAGTAAGTGGGGTGTAAGTGCTGTAAGACAGAATTCGTAATCCCTTGAGCCTTACTTGGCACATGGCATGCTAGAGAAATCTCCAAGCCATTTGCTCCTTTTTGGAATAGGAAGAGAAATTTAAACTCATAAAAATATTTCCTTTGCACTTTCTGTTTCAAACTTATGTGCCTTGCCTTGTCTCAACTTCCTTACTGATTTGTCTCTTCTTTCCTTCATACCCTTATGTCTGAAATTGTTTGGACAATTAGCTGTTTCTTGTCACCTTTGGTCCTTTTTCTTAAAATTAGGAAATGTTAGATACCTAGAAATACTCATGCATAGTTTCTTCTCATCTTTTCCTTGTTCTGACAGCATTTCTTAGATCTGTCTCACACTCAGACCCATTGGCTTTGTAATATTGGAATACAGCTAATAAGCAGTATGATTTTTATCCAGATTAGTGTAAATAATTATGATTTATTTTTACCTTAAAGGTGGCATGATTTTGAGAGCAGGGATGCTGACCTTGCTGCAGACAGGAAGGAAGAGGATCTCTGCTGTAAGCAGCACTAGAAGCACAGAGCAGTGGCCTTCTCTTCCCTGCCTTGTCTTTAGTAGCTTTGTGAACTCATTCAAAATTGTTTTCCCAGTTAAACTGAACAGTAAGAATTAATAATAATCTAGAAGAATTGTAATTACTTTTTCTGCTCTTCCGCGAAAGTTTCTAGCCATGTTTACCTCAAAGCATTCAGATTTCTTTCTTGTTCCTCAGTAAAAGTGTACAGACGACCACGTCTCTGTTCTGACGTGACAACACAATTAGAAAATTGTATCTTTAAATACCAACTTAATCTAATCTGGGACAAAAACAATAAAAGGCTTTAATCATAATTGCATGGTGCCTGTAGGCTGTCACCAGAGGGCAGAGACAAGGTTGTTCATTGCCACATGTGGATAGTTTAGAAATTAGATCCCCTTTTCACAAAGGCAATAAATTCTGTCTCACTTGTGTCCTTTCCAAATATTTCAGCTCTGTAACCAGATAGCTCGTTTCATCAGCATCTGTCACAGACTTTCTCTTGCTTCTGTCAAGCTATGTACAAAGGGACAAGGAGAAATGTCTTTATAAAACTACACACACTTGACTTTGTAACATCACAGCTTATAAGAAATACTAGTTCTAAATATAAACAAGGTACTAACTTTTCCTTCACAGGGATTTTCCACTGTTTTGTATTTATAGTGCACACACACTGAGGATTCATACCACCCTGGGTATCCACAGCAAGTATGGGGGTGATTTACTGGGAATGCATCTTTGATCAAAAACTGCTCTCACACATTATATGTAGAAAACTGGTAGGGTTTCAGCTAAGAAGAGAATGGGTTTTAAATCCCAAACCAGTAAGGTATAATTTCTACACTGCCTACCCTGTGTAGGAAAGGCAGATTCTGAGAATAACTCCATTTTCCATTACCTAAGTTGGAAAGACAGCAAGGGTTTTGAGATCATCACATTTTGAGTGGCAGCCGATGAATTCATTTCTGTTCTGGAGAATACTGTGAGGGTTTTGGCACCAGGAAACCAGCTCAGTCTCAGACACTGAAGCAAGGCACACCCCACCCCATCAAGGCACACCCACCTTGACAAAATCCCTGGAAGCAACGTGTAGTCATTGACTCAAAATAGCTCTGTCAGTGTTTCCACTTGAGGACTGGCACATGGAAAATCCTAGTAGAGAGCCAATGGGCAGAAGTGCCACAGGCTAGCTGTTTTGGAGAGAAAAGTCTTCCACCAAGAAACAGGGACTCTCTGGAGTAAGAGGCAGAAGTAGGAGACTTGGAGTCCCTGGGTTTCCTGCAAATATCAGGGACCTGATGGCAACATGGGTACCTGGTGGGTGGCAGATGTGCCCAGTGTTCTGCTTTTCCATGACTGCGCACGTCCTTGTTGTAATTTCTAAGCAACTTTGTTTTGTTTTTAGGAAGAGGCTTTTAAAAGTCCTTGCAATTCTCCCTGTTTGTTTCCTGGATAGTTAAACTAAAAATTAACATCTAAGGACTCTACACCTTGGGGAGGCTGAAGTTCCTGGATCCAATGATCCCAGGCAGGAAACATGTGCCGGAGACCAGGATTACCTACAGTACCTGACTACTGCTCATAGCCTTGGAAGGAGCAAGGCAGGCTGGCTCCAAAGGACAGCATGGAAGTAAAACTAAATTCATGAATCCTAGAGCACAGACTAAGTATCTAATGTACTTTCTGTTTTAGCGTATAGTAAAACATTCAGCTCTGTATGTATTCCTCTCTGAAGAGTGAAAAAAGATCAGAAGAATCCATAGCTTGGAAAGGATTTCTCCTGTGTCTGAACTCCAGTGATGTAGAAAGATCCTGGGTGCTATTCACAGTATTCCCAGATCTTAAAATCCATTACTCTGCACAAGGAAAACAAAGAAATTAAGCTGAAATAGGACAATGTTGTAAATGTGACACAGAGATCTCATAGGAGGCTAAGTGGGTATGCAACAAGCAGATTCAGCATCACCAGTGCTGACCATGTTGGTACAGCTGTGATCAGCTTTTTTGCCATCAAGTTCCCTCTTGCTCCCATCTCCTGCAGGTTTGATGACGAGCAAAGACACCAAATGCAGAAGCAAATGCAGAAGCTCAGCATGCATGGGAGTTTGGCAAGAAGGCAGAGCAGCAAAAAGAGCAAGAGAGCTGTGGTTCTTTCAGCGTGTCTGGTTTTGAGGAGCTATTGGTGCAGGATGCACTTGAGAACTTGAGAGGCAACACTTGCAATTACTTGCCCTCCTGCAATTCAGGTATTGATGTTTCCCTCTCCTTCCTCTCTCCGTGCTGCTGCTGGCCATGGCACTAGTGCCATCCCCAGGGGATGTGTTTTTCCATGGACATCTTTTTCCTACCAGCTTCCAGACAACTCCATAGAGGGGAGTTGCTCCTCACGTAAGAGGCAGAGGCTCCATTCTGCTCTCTCCTTTCCATCCATCCTGTTGTTTAGATAGTGAATATGATGAGGGATCGGATACTTATGTATTTCTGAACTGATATTTGGGATCAAGAATGGAATAAAATGTGTTGGAAAGCAGACTTGCTCTTTCACACGTCCCCTTTTCCTCATTCCTTAAGGACTTAATCAGAGTCCAGTTTTTCCCACTTACACCAGGATATTTTATTTTTTAATTAGAAAATACACTAGCTCAGGCAATGGAACAAGGGAAGGGAGAAGAGCCTTGTCAAAGTATATTGCAAATATATTGTAGGGTAATGGTGCTTTGACCTACTAGCTAATGTTCGGGATCTGCATTTATTTATTTATGTTTACATCTTTAAACCTTAAATTTTTGGTAAAATAATCCAGCTGTAGCTCTGATCACACTTACCTGCCCAAAGTTTTAGATTAGTTTCATGGTCATGATACTGAGCTACCTTAAAACAGAGGCAAGTTAGTTTGACTGCAGTAATGATTTATTTCAGTGTTCAGTCAGGCTTGTGTTATTTCTCAGTGCACTTTTCATGCTGAACATCTAATACAGATTTTGGATTTTTGCAGTGTTTGTAGCTTTTTACCCCAAAATGCTATTTTGAACCATCTCCCTTCAGCTATACCTTAGTGCAGCTTTGGCCTGGGAGAAGTTTTGTTACACAGACCAGTGCTGCCAGGCTACATGATGAACTGCAAGAAGACTGAAGAATGCTGCTTGTTTTGGTTCTGCTTACTTTAGCAGAACTGAGCCCAGTTTTTCACCTCATGACTATGGAGACTGAATTTCTGACCCAGCTTGCTGCTGCCACACTCTTGGGACAACCAGTGCTTCCAGAAAGTTGCTATCTGTCTTCTGAGGTGGATCCAGAGAGGTAGGCAGCAGATGGCTGCTGCCAGCGAAGGTGATTTCTGCCAAGTACCACTAAACAATCAGTTTTGGAATCTATAAATGATCTCTTGGGTCTGCTGTTCGTCACTTCAATGCAAGGGCTTAACTGGAGTTAAGCCCTCACTCAGCAAGTGTGGAAACACTTTTAATCAGAAACAGGAATCGTTGGACCAGCTTGCCAAATCAGATTAAGAGCAGTTTATATGACCATTGTAAGTATCATAAAGTGCCTGGACATGGGAAACATCAATATATAAACAAGATACCCCCTGATTTTTTTATTATTTTGGCCTGCAACAGTGAAAAGCATTTGAAAGGCCAGATCCTTTGTAGGGCTGAATATCTTCAACTCCAGCTGCACTCCTTGAAAGACCATGTGCTCAGTGACTCCCCAGGAGGCCCGTCTGGTAACAGCCCCATGCTGCTCTCCCTGCCAGGGAGCAGCCACTACCACCCCAAGAATGGAAATTAAAAGAGCAACCTGACTCCTTTGAGAACCGCAAGACATTCCTTGTATGAGAAATTACTTCATATTCAAGATTTCTGCATAGCCGTGCTGCCACTTACAGAAACATGTTTTCACAGTATAAATACATTCACCCCCACTGAACCTCAGGACTCTGTTTAGGATTTGACATGTCTTCAGGAGATCTTCAGGACCCACACAGGGTCCTGAACATATGTGAACTAAGTAATGACAGGAAGAAAAAAAGCCACTCCTGGAAATTAAAAAATAACTGAATTTAGATCAAACACATGGAAAGTCTGGCTTTTGCCCTAGAAGGTTAATCACTACTTGGAATTTTTTGCCGTGGGAGATTCCTTGTGTAATTGTTGAAAGGCGAGATCAAAACCCAATATCATCTTTTGAGTGCCAGTGTCACGCCTGGATAAAAACAAGCTGTATCAGCCCTAATTATATTTACTCCCAGACATGCTGCTGAAGCTCTGACTATGTTTGGGATAGGAAGGAATTTCCTCATGTGGTGAATTGGCAAAGTTTGGGATTTGTCT